>NC_091245.1:44282500-44907500 GCF_042477335.2 Ovis canadensis
TCCTCTTTACTTTCTGCCATAAGGGTGGTGTCATCTGTATATATGAGGTTATTGATATTTCCCCGGCAATCTTAATTCCAGCCTATGCTTCTTTCAGCCCCATGTTTCTCATGATGTACTCTGCATAGAAGTTAAATAAGCACAGTGACAATATACAGCCTTGACGTACACATTTTCCTATTTTGAACCAGTCTGTTGTTCCATGTCCACCATAGTTTGGCCCCAGGTAAATAGCAGGGAGGGAACACAGCTCCACCCATCACCAGAAAATTGGATTAAAGATTTACTGAACATGACCCAAGTAGGGAAAACCACTAGATCATTTAGGTATGACCTAAATCAAATCCCTTATGATTATACAGTGGAAGTGAGAAATAGATTTAAGGGACTAGATCTGATAGATAGAGTGCCTGATGAACTATGGACGGAGGTTCATAACATTGTACAGGAGACAGGGATCAAGAACATCCCCATGGAAAAGAAATGCAAAAAAGCAAAATGGCTGTCTGAGGATGCCTTACAAATAGCTGTGAAAAAAAGAGAATCAAAAAGCAAAGGAGAAAAGAAAGATATAAGCATCTGAATGCAGAGTTCCAAAGAATAGCAAGAAGAGATAAGAAAGCCTTCCTCAGCAATCAATGCAAAGAAATAGAGGAAAACAACAGAATGGGAAAGACTAGAGTTCTCTTCAAGAAAATTAGAGACACCAAGGGAACACTTCATGCAAAGATGGGCTCAATAAAGGACAGAATTGGTCTAGACCTATCAGAAGCAGAAGATATTAATAAGAGGTGGCAAGAATACACAGAAGAACTGTACAAAAAAAGATCTTCATGACAAGATAACCATGATGGTGTAATCACTCACCTAGAGCCAGACATTCTGGAGTGTGAAGTCAAGTGGGCTTTAGGAAGCATCACTATGAGCAAACTTAGTGGAAGTGATGGAATTCCAGTTTAGTTATTTCAAATCCCAAAAGATGATGCTGTTAAAGTGCTGCACTCAATATCCCAGCAAATCTGGAAAGCTCAGCAGTGGCCACGGGACTGGAAAAGATCAGTTTCATTCCAATCCCAAAGAAAGGCAATGCCAATGAATGTTTAAACTACTGCACAACTGCACTCATCTCACACGCTAGCAAAGTAATGATCAAAATTCTCTAAGCGAGGCTTCAATAGTACATGACTGAAAACTTCCAGATGTTCAAGCAGGATTTAAAAAAGGCAAAGGAATCAGAGATCAAATTGCCAACATATGTTGGGTCATAGAAAAAGCAAGAGAATTTCAGAAAAATATCTACTTCTGTTTCATTGACTGCTAAAGCCTTTGACTGTGTGGATCACAAGAAACTGTGGGAAATTGTTCAAGAGATGGGAATACTAGACCATATTACCTGCCTTCTGAGAAGTCTGTATGCAGGTAAATAAACAGTGGAAACAGTGGCTAACTTTATTTTTGGGGGGCTCCCAAATCACTGTAGATGGTGATTGCAGCCATGAAATTAAAAGATACTTACTCTTTGGAAGGAAAGTTATGACCAACCTAGACAGCATATTCAAAAGCAGAGACATTACTTTGTAAACAAAGGTGCGTCTAGTCAAGGTTATGGTTTTTCCAGTAGTCATGTATGGATGTGAGAGTTGGACTATAAAGAAAGCTGAGCGCCGAAGAACTGATGCTGTTGAACTGTGGTGTTGGCGAAGACTCTTGAGAGTCCTGTGGACTACAAGGAGATCCAGCCAGTCCATCCTAAAAGACTGATGTTGAAGCTGAAACTCCAATACTTTGGCCACTTGATGTGAAGAGCTGACTCATCTGAAAAGACTCTGATGCTGGGAAAGATTGAAGGCAGGAGGAGAAAGGATGACAGAGGATGAGATGTTTGGATGGCATCACTGACTCAATGGACTTGAGTTTTGGTAAACTCTGGGATTGGTGATGGACAGGGAGGCCTGGCATGCTGTGGTCCATGGGGTCTCAAAGAGTCAGACACAACTGAGTGACTGAACTGAACTGAACAGGAAGCAATAGTTAGAACCAGACATAGAACAACAGACTGGTTCCAAATGGGGAAAGGAGTACGTCAATGCTGTATATTGTCACCCTGCTTGTTTAACTTATATGTAGAGTACATCATGTGAAATGCTGGGCTGGATGAAGCACAAGCTGGAGTCAAGATTACAGGGAGAAATATCAAGAACCTCAGATATGCAATTGACACCACCCTTAAGGCAGAAAGCAAAGAGGGACTAAAGGACCTCTTGATGAAAGTGAAAGAGGAGAATAAAAACCAGGCTTAAAACTCAACATTCAAAAAACTAAGATCATGGCATCCCATCTCATTACTTCATGGCAAATAGATGGGGAAACATTGGAAACAGTGACAGACTATTTTCTTGGGCTCCAAAATCACTGCTGATGGTGACTGTAGCCATGCAATTAAAAGATGCTCACTCCTTGGAAGAAAAGGTATGTCAAACCAAAACAGCATATGAAAAAGCAGAGATATTACTTTACCAACAAAGATCCATCTAGTCAAAGCTATGGTTTTTCCAGTAATCATGTATGGATGTGAGATTTGGACCATAAAGAAAGATGAGCACTGAAGAATTGATGCTTTCAAATTGTGGTACTGGAGAAGTTCTTGAGAGTCCGTTGGACAGCAAGAAGATCAAACCAGTCAATCTTAAAGGAAATCAGTCCTGAATATTCATTGGAAGGACTGATGCTGAAGCTGAAGCTCCACTACTTTGGCCACCTGATGTGAAGAACTGACTCATTTGTAAAGACTCTGATGCTGGGAAAGACAGAAGGTTCTTTATAACTCTGTTATAGAGAAGACTCTAACAGTCTTAAAACACCTAGGAAAACCATTAATGATTGAAGCATATGTATACATAGCAAACATTCAATACACTAGTTGATGAAGACAGTAATAAAGAGGAAAGTTTGAAAAGCAAATGAATGCCGATATACAGCGAGTTATGTTACTAATTTAACATTCAGTTCAGTTGCTCAGTCACATCCAACTCTTTGCAACCCCATGAATCGCAGCATGCCAGGCCTCCCTGTCTATCACCAACTCCCAGAGTTCACTCAAACTCATGTCCATTAAGTCGGTGATGCCATCCAGCCATCTCATCCTCTGTCATCCCCTTCTCCTACTGCCCCTAAACCCTCCCAGCATCAGAGTCTTTTCCAATGAGTCAACTCTTTGCATGAGGTGGCCAAAGTATTGGAGTTTCAGCTTTAGCATCAGTCCTTCCAAAGAACACCCAGGACTGATCTCCTTTAGAATGGACTGGTTGGATCTCCTTGCAGTCCAAGGGACTCTCAAGAGTCTTCTCCAATACCACAGTTCAAAAGCATCAATTCTCTGGCGCTCAGCTTTCTTCACAGTCCAACTCTCACATCCATACGTGACCACTGGAAAAACCATAGCCTTGACTAGACGGACCTTTGTTGGCAATGTAATGTCTCTGCTTTTGAATATGCTGTCTAAGTTGGTCATAACTTTCCTTCCAAGGAGAAAGCGTCTTTTAATTTCATGGCTGCAATCACCATCTGCAGTGATTTTGGAGCCCCCAAAAATAGTCTGACACTGTTTCCACTGTTTCTCCATCTATTTCCCATAAAGTGATGGGACCAGATGCCATGATCAACATTATTGTCTATCAATTACAGCTCAACCAAACTGTAGCTTTCTTTTACTTAATTCTAAAATCCCTTCCTAAGTGAAAACTGAAATTTACTAATTCAGCATATATGTAATAAGTGCCCATTGTGTGTTTTTGCACTGTTCTGGGAAAGACTGAGGGCAGGAGGAGAAGGGGATGACAGATAAGATGGTGGGATGGCATCACCGACTCAATGGACATTAGTTTGGGTAAACTCTGGGAGTTGGTGATGGACAGGGAGTCCTGGCGTGCTGCAGTTCATGGGGTTGCAAAGAGTCGGACACGACTGAGTGACTGAACTGAACTAGCACTGTAGATACCACCATGAACAGTATAGAGGTTTACAATGAGTCTAAGGTGCTTTCAAGTGTCATCAACATCAGTAACAATTGTATTATTATTAATATTACTACTATATAGTAATTTGAAAGTCTCAAAGCTCTGAAGCAGTTTAGCATCAAAATCTCATTGAAACAGCTTCTCTCACTTTCAAAGGTTTATGTCTGTAACAGTATGTTAGCCAGATAAAGCTGGTTTAACTATACAAAATCAACCCCTTCTCCCAGAACTTTAGTGGCTTCAGGCAAGAGTCTATTTCTTGTTCATATCTATCCTTCTTTGAGTCTGGGCTGCTTTTAAGTGCAATTTCCTTGATGTGTAGGCTCAGAATCAGGTATTTTTTGTATGTGATGATGTCAAGACTTGCTCTCACAATCACTGCTGTAGAGGAAATGTAGCCTGAGAGTCTTCAATCATCTTTGTTGACTAAAGCAAGTTATATGACTCCTTATAATTTCAGAAAGAGCTATTTTCCTGTGGGTTTGGAGGAACTGGGTCCAAAATGCCTGTAAATGGTGCCATGGCCATAGGTAGTCCAATGAAAGTGAACACTGCAATGTGTTCTCACATACCACCTCCCCCACATCTGTTTAAACTCCAAGCAACCCTACCTACAAAGAAGTTATTATTATTTCACTTCTCTAGATGAGAAAGTACGCCTAAAATGGCTTTTACTTGCCTAAAATGGCTTTTGCTATTAGAGTTAAAGAAAGAAATCAAGATGTGTGCTTGACAGTAGCAATGTTTTATTGTCCCTTTCACATCTCACGTAGAAGAGTGAATCATGAACATAATTCATGCTCTGCGTTTAAGCTCCCAAATGTTAATATAATAAGAGTCATACATCTTATGTCTGGGGATGTTCATTGTTCAGTCATCATCAACTACAATTGGCTACACCATACAAACTACAATATATAAAGGAACATTATTTAACTGGTTTATCGGTGCTGCACTCTTTCCAATTTCTTCTTTTAAATTTCTAAATACTGAGAAATTGTAACCTGCTTTAATAATATCCATGGTACTGTCCCTCCTAGTTCAACTGTTCATTAAAGGGCAGCCATTAGTAGGTACAACAGACTGAATAATGTCCCCCACAAAGATGTCCATGTTCTCATACCCAGCAACCTATGAAAAAGGGATTTTTCAGATGTGATTAAGTACCTCAATTTGGGGAGATTATTCTGGATTATCTAGGTAGGTCCAATGTAAACATAATGGTCCTCGTAAGAGAGAGGCAGGAGGGCCACCATGAGAAAAAGGAGATGAAATGATACAAATAGAGGTTGGGATGATGCATTTTAAAGATGGAGGAAGGGGTCAGGAGCCAAGGAATATAGGCAGCCTTTCAAAGATGGAAAAGTCAAAGAAATTGATTCTCCCCTGGAGCTTCCAAAAAGAATATAGTCCTGCTACCATCTTGATTTAGATCCATAAGACTCATTTCAGACTTTGGACGTCCAGAACTGTCAGTAATTTGTAGTCTTTTTAGCTGCTAAGTTTCTGATAATTTGGTATAGCAGCAATGGGAAACTAATAGTGTAGCAAACAGAAATGCAGCATCCTGGAGTTATGCTTATTTCACAGCTCTCTTTGGAGATCTTTTATTTTTACACAATGGTCTCCTTTAAAACTTTCTTATTGGTTCCCTTTTATGGTTGATGAACTGTCCTCTATATTCCTCATTACCTATTAAAACACAGAACTTAAGGATAAAAAGTACTTTAACATCACGTTAGAAATAACAGTAGGATGCTTCCTCTAATCCATTTTGAAGAGGGTGTAAAATTTAAACCAAAGGAAGATGAGACTGCCCTGAGTGGTCCAGGGGTTAAGAATTCACCTTCCAACATGGGGGACATGGGTTCGACCCCTGGTTGGGGAACTAAAATTTCACATGCCACAGAGTAACAGCCCACATGTCCTAAAGCCCACGTGCCACAACTAAGACCCAACAGCCAAATAAATAAATAAATTAGAAGAAGAAACTTGGTAAAAAAAAAAAAATAATAATAATCACACGGGCTTGAGAATCAGACCTGAGCTTGATTACAAGCACTACCAGGCAACAGCCATGTATACTCAGGTGCTGTGGACTGAATGTGTTCCTCCCAAACTTATACATTGAAGCCCTAATCCCCTTTGTGATAGTATTTGAAGGTGGTGCCATTGGGAGGTAATTTGGTTAGATCAGAGTCATGAGGTGGGGTCCTCATGGCAGTATAAACATCCTTATGAGATCTCTCTCTCTCTCTGCCATGTGAGGACAAATCAAGAAGAAGGCCATCTGCAAAGCAGGAAGGAGGCTCTCACTGACATTGAATCACCAGGCACCTGGATCTTGGCCTTTCCAGGCCTCTAGAACTGTGAGAAATAAATTATTGTTTAAGACACCCAGTCTACAGTGTTTTGTTACAGCAGCAGTATTTTGTCTTTTGAATAAGACATTGGGCAAGTTAATCTGAATACATATTACTTTTTTTAATATGTAAAATTGAAAATAATACTTTTGCTCTCAAAAGACTGTGTGAGAACTGAATGCTACATACAATAACTTAACACAGCAAATTGCTTGGGGTTACCAGCAAAATTGTATCCTACCCCCAACCCATGTCTTTTTAACATGTTGAAGGGCTAACACTCACCCTCTCAAAATGTGACTGTGTTTGGAGATAGGGTATTAAAGAAGTAACTGAAGTATAATAAGATCATCAGGGTGGGACCTAACCCAGTAAATTTTGTATCCTTATTATAAGAGGAGACTGGGACACAGAGGTACAGAAGGAAGGCCATGTAAAGACATAGGGAGAAGATAACTACCTATAAGTCAAGGAGAGAGGCTGCAGAAGAGACTGAATCTGCTGATACAATAATATTGGACTTCTAGCCTCCAGAACTGTAAAATAAATTTCTGTTGTTTAAGCCACCCAGTTTGTAGTACTTTGTTATGGCAGCCTTAACAATATTTATTAATACACTTGGAATTTGGTAGACAAGGGCTGTGTTGACTTAAAAAATACTCACAAACTGTAAGTTGAGAGTTACATTTTATTTGGTGGGAATTTAAGGACTTCAAGCCTGGAAGAGAGCATTTCAAGTAACCCTGAGAGAATTGATCTGAGGAGGCAAGAGGAAGAGCTAGGTTATATAGAAATTTTGCAACAAAGGACAGGTAGTCTAAATGTTGGGCTTCTGAGGTGGCTGAGTGATAAACAATCTGCCTGCCAAACATGAGGTGCAAGTTCAGACTCTGGTCTGGGAAGCTGCCCTGAAGAGGGCGAAGGCAACTGACTCCAGCATTCTTGCCTGGGAAATCCCACAGACCAAGGAGCCTGGAGGGCAGTCCATGGGGTGCAAAGAGTCAGATGTGGCTTAGCGACTAAACAGCAAGTCTAAATACCAAAAGATTACTGTTAATTACAGAAAACCAGATATTCCAGGCTAAGGAATTTATCAGATTTCTGTGTATAGGAAGGTGCGAGAGTCCTGGCTCACAGAAATCATTCCTTTGATATGCACCTCACCTATCTGAGGCCAGTGTCCTCTGTTTTCACAACATTCTGAGTTTCCTCAGGGCTCACCATCGGGAGTGGCTGCAGTCTGATGCTGATAGTTGGCAGGTTTTCTTTTCCTTCTTGAGTTTCCTAGGAGTTCACCATCTGTAGTGGCTGTGATTGCTGGTGACTGCAACATCCTTGTTAACTGATATGGCAGGAAATACTCCATTTCTCAACTGAAGTAAAATGCTGATTATTCATTTTAACTATTTTGATGGTAGACCTCACTTCTACTCCATTACAACCATTCACTTTTGAACTTGTCATTATTTGAAAACATTTTACCTCTGAAATGCTAAATTATTTTATTTATTGAAGTATAATTAACTTTCAATATTGTGTTAATTTCTGCTACACAACAAAGTGACTCAGTTATACACATACATACATTCTTTTTTATATTCTTTGCCATTATGGTTTATCACAAGATATTGTACATAGTTTGCTGTACTATACAGTAGGACACTGTAGCTTATCCATTCTATATGTAATACTTGGCATCTGCTACTCCCAAACTCACACTGCATTCCTCCCCCACTGTTCTTCCCCTTAGCAAGCACAAGTCTCTTTCCTGTGTCTGTGAATCTGTTTCTATTTTGTAGATATGGTCATTTGTGTCATATTTTAGATTCCACATATAAATGATATCATATGGTATTTGTCTTTCTTTTTCTGACTTACTTCACTTAGGGTGATAATCTTTAGGTCCATCCATGTTGCTACAAATGGCATTATTTCCTTTTTTTTTATGGTTTGGTATTTCATTGTAAGGGGCTTCCCTAGTGGATCAGACGGTAAAGAATCTGCCAGCAATGAAGGGGACCCAGGTTCGATCCCTGGGTCGGGAAGATCCCCTGGAGAAGGGAATGGCAACCCACTCCAGGAATCTTGCCTGGAAAAGTCCATGGACAGAGGAGCCTGGTGGGCCACCGTCCATGGAGTCGGATAGCTGCACCGCATCTTCTTTATCTATTCATCTGTCACTGGGCATTTAGGTTGTTTCCACATCCTGGCTATTTGAATATGGTTCTATCCATGTGTTGGCTATTAACATGGGGGGTGCATGTATTTCTTTGAATTATAGTTTTATCCACGTATATGCCCAGATGTGGGATTGCTAGATCATATGGTAGCTCTCTTTTTGTTTTTTTTTTTTGAGGAACTTCCATACTATATGCTATAGTGGCTGTACCAATTTACATTCCCACCAACGGTGTAGGGGGTTTCTGTTTTCTCTGCATCCTCTCCAGCATTTGTTATTTGTAGACTTTTTAATGATGGCCATTCTTACCAAGGTGAGGTTATACCTAATTGTAGCTTTGATTTGCATTTCTCTAATAATTAGCAACTCTGAAGCATCTTTTCATATGCCCGTTGGCCATCTGTATGTCTTCTTTGGAGAAATGCCTATTTAGTTCTTCTGCCCATTTTAAATTGGGTTGTTTGTTTTTGTTGAGTTGCATGAATTGTTCATATATTTCAGAAATTAAGCCCTTGTCAGTTTCATTGTTTGCAAATATCTTTCCCATTCTAAAGGTTGTCTTTTCATTTTGCTTATGATCTTCTTTGCTATGCAAAAAGCTTGTAAGTTTGATTAGGTCCCATCTGTTTACATTTGCTTTTATTTCCACTGACTTGGGAGGTTGATCTAAGAAAACATTGGTATGATTTCAAGTCAGAGAACTTTTGCCAATGTTCTTTTCTAGGAATTCTATGGTGTCATGTCTTATGTTTAAGTCTTTAAGCCATTTTATGTTTATTTTTGTGCATGGTATGAGGATGTTTTCTAAATTATTTACATGCAACTGTCCAAATTTCCCAATACCTCTTGCTGAAGAGACTCTTTTTTCATTTTTATATTCTTGTCTCTTTTGTCAAAGATTAAGTGACTGCAGATGCTGGGTGGGTTTATTTCTGGACTCTCCATTCTATTTCTTTGATCCATATGTTTGTTTTTGTGTCACACTACTTCATGGGAAATAGATGAGGAAACACTGGAAACACTGTCAGACTTTATTTTTTGGGGCTCCAAAATCACTGCAGATGGTGATTGCAGCCATGAAATTAAAAGATGCTTACTCTTTGGAAGGAAAGTTATGACCAACCTATATAGCATATTCAAAAGCAGAGACATTACTTTGCCGACAAAGGTCCGTCTAGTCAAGGCTATGGTTTTTCCATTGGTCATGTATGGATGTGAGAGTTGGACTGTGAAGAATTGATGCTTTCAAACTCTGGTGTTGGAGAACTCTTGAGAGTCCCTTGGACTGCAAGGAGATCCAACCAGTCCATTCTGAAGGAGATCAGTCCTGGGTGTTCTTTGGAAGGACTGATGCTAAAGCTGAAACTCCAATACTTTAGCCACTTCACGTGAAGAGCTCACTCATTGGAAAAGATTCTGATGCTGGGAGGGATTGAGAGCAGGAGGAGAAAGGGACGACAGAGGATGAGATGGCTGGATGGCATCACGGACTTGATGGACATGAGTTTGAGTGAACTCCGGTAGTTGGTGATGGACAGGGAGGCCTGGTGTGCTGCAATTCATGGGGTTGCAAAGAGTCGGACACAACTGAGCGACTGAACTGAACTGACACTGTTTTAATTACTGTAGTTTCTTAATATTGTCTGAAGTCTTCAAGGATTATGCCTCTTCCTTTGTTCTTTGTCCTCAGGGTTGTTTTGGCAATTCTGGGTCTTTATGGTGCCACATAAATTTTAGAATTATTAGTTCTAGTTCTATGATAAAATGTCATGGATAATTTGTTAAGAATGAATCACATTAAACTTATAGATTGTTTTGGATAGTACTACCATTTTAACAACATTCATTCTTCTAATCCAAGAGCAGGAGATATCTTTCCATTTCTTTGAATCACCTTCAATTTTCTTTTATCAATGTTTTGTAGTTCTTAGTGTATAAGATTTTACCTCCTTGGTGAGGTTTATTCCTATTTTTATGTGGTTTTTAAATTTTTATTTATTTATTTCATGGACTAGTAACAGTATAATTAGTTTCAAATTACTGTCTTTTCCACATGGTCTCATGTATGCACCGAGAGTTACGGCCACTAGCTTACAATGATTTATAGAGTTTTTTCCAGGAGAAAAGTCTTTGGACAGGCAGCCAGTGTAGTGGTGAATTATGCCTCCATAGTGGGTACACTATGAGGATAAAAGAACAGGTTCAACTGTAAAGAATCTGCGGCTCTCTCCTAAAAGGGGGAGGAGTCTCATTTTTCAATGAGGTTAGTTTTGACAGTCATAGCTAGCTTCTCTAGACTTCCAGACTTTCTAGATTTAATAGAACCTCTGTTCTTAGAAGTTCTTGATGTGATTTTAAAAGGGATTGCTTGTTTTCATTCCCTTCCTGATATTTCATTAATATAAAGAAATGCAACCGATTTCTATATTTATTTTATGCTGCTACCTTGCTGAATTGATTTATCAGTTTTAATAGCTTTTGTTTGGTTTCAAATAGGAAAAGGAGTATGTCAAGGCTGTATATTGTCACCCTGCTTATTTAACTTATATGCAGAATACATCATGAGAAATGCTGGACTGGAAGAAGCGCAAGCTGGAATCAAGATTGCCAGGAGAAATGTCAATAACCTCAGATATGCAGATGACACCACCCTTATGGCAGAAAGTGAAGAGGAACTAAAAAGCCTCTTGATGAAAGTGAAAGTGGAGAGTGAAAAAGTTGGCTTAAAGCTCAACATTCAGAAAACGAAGATCATGGCATCTGGTCCCATCACTTCATGGGAAATAGATGGGGAAACAGTGGAAACAGTGTCAGACTTTCTGTTTTGGGCTCCAAAATCACTGCAGATGGTGACTGTAGCCATGAAATTTTAAGACTCTTACTCCTTGGAAGAAAAGTTATGACCAACCTAGACAGCATATTCAAAAGCAGAGACATTATTTTGCCGACTAAAGTCCATCTAATCAAGGCTATGGTTTTTCCTGTGGTCATGTATGGATGTGAGAGTTGGACTGTGAAGAGGGCTGAGTGCCGAAGAATTGATGCTTTTGAAGTGTGGTGTTGGAGAAGACTCTTGAGAGTCCCTTGGACTGCAAGGAGATCCAACCAGTCCATTCTAAAGGAGATCAGCCCTGGGATTTCTTTGGAAGGAATGATGCTAAAGCTGAAACTCCAGTACTTTGGCCACCTCATGTGAAGAGTTGACTCATTGGAAAAGACTCTGATGCTGGGAGGGATTGGGGGCAGGAGGAGAAGGGGATGACAGAGGATGAGATGCCTGGATGGCATTACTGACTCGATGGACGTGAGTCTGAGTGAACTCTGGGAGTTGGTGATGGACAGGGAGGCCTGGCGTGCTGCGATTTATGGGGTCGCAGAGTTGGACATGACTGAGCGAATGAACTGAACTGATGGTGTCTTTAGAGTTTTCCACATATAGTGTTATGTCATATACATATATAATAACAATTTTACCTTTCCCTTCCAATCTGGATACCTTTCATTTCCTTTTCTTGTCGACTGCTGTGGCAGGACGTTCAATACTGTGTTAACAGAAGTGGTGAGAGTATAAATCCATGTCTTCTTCCAAATTTTAGCAGGAAGGCTTTCAGCTTTTCACTGCTGAGTATTATAATGACTGTGGGTTTGTCACAGCTTTTATCATGTTGAGGTATGCTCCCTCAATAGACACTTTGGTAAGGGTTTTTATCACAAATAAATGTTGAATTTTATCAAATGTTTATTTCTGTATTTACTGAGATGATCATGTGGGTTTTGTCTTTTCTGTTGTTGATGCGGTGTATCACAGTAACTGATTTGTGTATGTTGAACCATCCTTGTGATTCTGGGATGAATCCAGTTTGATCATGGTGTATGATCTTTTCTTTGTGTTGTTGGATTTGGTTTGCTTATATTATTATTGCAAGTATATTCATCAGAGATACTGGCCTGTAGTGGAAACAGTGGCTGACTATTTTTTCTGGGCTCCAAAATCACTGCAGATGGTGACTGCAGCCTTGAAATTAAAAGACACTTACTCGAAGGAAAGTTATGACCAACCTAGACAGTAGATTACAAAGCAGAGATGTTACTTTGCCGACAAAGGTCCGTCTAGTCAAGGCTATGGTTTTTCCATTGGTCATGTATGGATGTGAGAGTTGGACTGTGAAGAATTGATGCTTTCAAACTCTGGTGTTGGAGAACTCTTGAGAGTCCCTTGGACTGCAAGGAGATCCAACCAGTCCATTCTGAAGGAGATCAGTCCTGGGTGTTCTTTGGAAGGACTGATGCTAAAGCTGAAACTCCAATACTTTAGCCACTTCACGTGAAGAGCTCACTCATTGGAAAAGATTCTGATGCTGGGAGGGATTGAGAGCAGGAGGAGAAAGGGACGACAGAGGATGAGATGGCTGGATGGCATCACGGACTTGATGGACATGAGTTTGAGTGAACTCCGGTAGTTGGTGATGGATAGGGAGGCCTGGTGTGCTGCAGTTCATGGGGTCACAAAGAGTTGGACATGACTAAGTGACTGAATTGAATTTTATTTTTTGACATTATCTCTGATGTTGCTATCATGGTAATGGTGATTTTGTAGAATTTCTTTGGGAATATTTCTTCTTCTTCAATATTTTGGAAGAATTTAAGAAGAAACAATTTACATTCTTCATATGTTTGGTAAATTTACTGTTGAAGTCATCTGGTCTTGGACTTTTGTTTGTAGAGAGTTTGGGTTTTTTCTTTTTTCAGATGTTGTTTTACTTCTATGGATGTGTTCAAAGTATCTATTTCTTGATTCAGTTTTGGAGAAGAGTATGTTTCTAGAAACTTGTCCATTTCATCTAGATTGTTAAATTTGTTGGCATATAAGTGTTTATAACATTTTTTTTTGTATTTATGCAGTATTGGTTGCCATTTCTCCTTTTTCACTTTTTATTTTGTTGATCTGGATTCTCTCTCACTTTTTCTTGGTGAGTCTGGTCAGAGGTTTGTCAGTTTTGTTTACCATTTCAAAGAATCAGCTCTTGATTTATTGATTTCTTCTATTGTTTTTTAACCTCTATTTTATTTATTCCCTCTTGGATCTTTATTATTTCCTCTCTCGGCTGACTTTAGGTTTTGTTGGTTCTCCTTCTTCTAATTCCTTTAGGTGGTAGGTTAGATTGTTTGATTCTTTTTTTTCTTTTTGATGAAGGCATGTATCACTATGAATTTCCCCATAAGAACTGCTTTTTCTGCATCCCATAGATTTTTGTATAGCTGTGTGTCAATGTCTCAAGGTGTGTTTTAATTTCTTTTATTTCATTGTTAATGCATTGGCTTTTTATTAGCATGTTGTTTAGTCTCCATGTAATCATTTTTTCTTCTGGTTGATTTCTAGTTTATGCTATTGTAGTCAGAAAAGATTTCTGAAATAATTTTTATCCTCTTAAATTTGTTGAGGCTGGTTTTGTGCCCTAGAATGTGGTATCATTTAGGATCTCTGTTGTCTTATTGATTTTCTCCCTAGAAGGTTTGCCCATTAATGTGAGTGGGGTCTTAAAGTCTATTATTATTGTCTTCTGGTCAATTTCTCCTTTTATGTCTGTCAGTATTTGTTTTATGTATTTAAGTGCTCCTATATTAGGTGTATATATGTTGACAAGAGTCATATCCTCTTGTTGTATTGATTCTTTTATCTGGTGTCTTTCTTTATCTTTGTTTATGGCTTTTGTTTTAAAGTCTATTTTCTCTGTTACAACTATTGCAATTCCACTTTCTTGTCATGAAATCTTAAATTATGGGAATCTCTTTCTGTAGGCATAAGATTTAGCCCTTTATTCCCCTTTAACTATTAGGATTATAGTTTGT
Organism: Ovis canadensis; assembly: GCF_042477335.2. NCBI lineage: Eukaryota > Metazoa > Chordata > Mammalia > Artiodactyla > Bovidae > Ovis > Ovis canadensis. The sequence continues at coordinate 44,296,909 of NC_091245.1, forward strand.
CCTCATAGAGAACTCAACCTGTCTATAATAAGATAGGAAAGTCCAAGATGTCAGCCTCCACTTGGATTCATCTTCCCTACCTATTTAGGATCCAAAGGTCATGGAAAACTTGTGTTTTTACCATTTATTGTGTATAACGCATTCTCTTTGCCCCTATGCAATTCATCCCAAATTTAAGAGATAGCCAATCATTTGTTTTCTTTCATACTGTTCACAGATTGTCATATAGTGCTTAACAAAATCATGCTACCGTGTATCTTGATGCCACATCTGTTTATGGAGTATACTTCTCTAGGCTTGGCTGTCACAAATGACAGTTGTGAAAGGACAATCATCCTTTATGATAGCTATTTTCACTTTCTAGCTGAGAATCAGTTCAGTTCAGTTCAGTCGCTCAGTCGTGTCCGACTCTTTGCAACCCCATGAATCACAGCATGCCAGGCCTCCCTGTCCATCACCAACCAACCCCTGGAGTTCACTCAGACTCACGTCCATCAAGTCTGTGATGCCATCCAGCCATCTCATCCTCTGTCATCCCCTTCTCCTCCTGCCCCCAATCCCTCCCAGCATCAGAGTCTTTTCCAATGAGTCAACTCTTCACATGAGGTAGCCAAAGTTCTGGAGTTTCAGCTTTAGCATCATTCCTTCCAAAGAAATCCCAGGGCTGATCTTCAGAATGGACTGGTTGGATCTCCTTGCAGTCCAAGGGACTCTCAAGAGTCTTCTCCAACATCACAGTTCAAAAGCATCAATTCTTCGGCGCTCAGCCTTCTTCACAGTCCAACTCTCACATCCATACATGACCACAGGAAAAACCATAGCCTTGACTAGATGGACCTTAGTCGGCAAAGTAATGTCTCTGCTTTTGAATATGCTATCTAGGTTGGTCATAACTTTTCTTCCAAGGAGCAAGCGTCTTAAAATTTCATGGCTGCAGTCACCATCTGCAGTGATTTTGGAGCCCCGAAAAAGAAAGTTTGACATTCTTTCCACTGTTTCCCCATCTATTTCCCATGAAGTGATAGGACCAGATGCCATGATCTTCATTTTCTGAATGTTGAGCTTTAAGCCAACTTTTTCACTCTCCTCTTTCACTTTCATCAAGAGGCTTTTTAGTTCCTCTTCACTTTCTGCCATAAGGGTGGTGTCATCTGCATATCTGAGGTTATTGATATTTGTCCTGCAATCTTGATTCCAGCTGTGTTTCTTCCAGTCCAGCGTTTCTCATGATGCATTCTGCATAGACGTTAAATAAGCAGGGTGACTATATACAGCCTTGACGTACTCCTTTTCCTATTTGGAACCAATCTGTTGTTCCATGTCCAGTTCTAACTGTTGCTTCCTGACCTGCATACAGATTTCTCAAGGGGCAGGTCAAGTGGTCTGGTATTCCCATCTCTTTCAGAACTTTCCACAGTTTATTGTGATCCACACAGTCAAAGGCTTTGGCATAGTCAGTAAAGCAGAAATAGATGTTTTTCTGGAACTCTCTTGCTTTAATAATCTCTATTTTATAACTACCTACTAAAAAGTTCATAGAACAGAAACAAATAAACCTAAAATTTGTACCAATTCACAAAAGACCCCAAATAGCCAAAGCAATCTTAAGAAAAAAAAGCAAATATGTAGTTATTAGGCTCCCTGATTTCAAACTATGCTACAAGCTAGAGTAATCAAAAAAGCATGGTACTGGCATAAAGACAGATACATAAGTCAGTGGAATAGAATGAAGTAAACCAATGCATATATAGGCAACTAACTTACAACAAAGGAACCAAGAATATATGGGAAAAGCCAGTTTTTTCAATGAATAATGTTAGAAAAACTAGATAGCCACATGAAAAAGAATGAAACTGAACCACTTTCTTGTACTGTATACTCTTTCTTACCCCATATACAAAAATAAACTCAAAATGGATTAAAGATTTAAGTGTAAGACCTGAAACCATAAAGAAGATAACATAGGAAGTAAGCTCTTTGACTTCAACCTTAGCAATATATTTTTGAACATGTGTCCTTTGGCAAGAGAAACAAAAGAAAAAGAAAAAAAATGGGAATACATCAAACTAAAAAGTTTTTTGCACGGTGAAGAAAATAATCAACAAAACAAAAAGGCAACCTACCAAACGGGAAAAGATATTTTCAAATGATATATCCAATATCCAATAAGGGGTTAATATACAAAATATATATAAAAAAAACTCAACACCAGAAATACAGTCTGATTTTAAAATGAGCAGAGGAATTGAATTGACATATTTCCAAAGAAGACATACAGATGGCCAAGAGATACATGAAAAATGCTCAACATCACTAATCATTGAGGAAATGCAGATGAAAACCACAGTGGGCTATCATCTCATGACTGTTACAATGGCTACTGTCAAAAAGACAATGAATAATACCTGTTGGCAAGGCTGTGGAGGAAAGGGAACACTTGCTCACTGTTAGTGGAATGTAAATTGGTGCAGTCAACTATGGAAAATGGTATAGCAGCTCTTCAAAAAATTAAAATAGAAGCATATATAGTTCATCAGTTTCACCTCTGAGTATTTGTCTGAAAAAAACAAAAATACTATTTTGAAAAGATATGTGCACCCCTATATCCATTGTGGAGAGTTCTGACAAAATGTGGTCTGCTGGAGAAGGGAATGGCAAACCACCTCAGTATTCTTGCCTTGAGAACCCCATGAACAGTATGAAAAGGCAAACACTTAGGACACTGAAAGGTGAACTCTCCAGGTGGGTAGGTGCCCAATATGCTACCGAAGATCAGTGGAGAAATAACTCCAGAAAGAATGAAGGCACAGAGCCAAAGCAAAAACAACACCCAGTGGTGGATGGGACTGGTGATGGAAGCAAGGTTTGATGCTATAAAGAGCAATATTTCATAGGAACCTGGAATGTCAGGTCCATGAATCAAGGCAAATTGGAAGTGGTCAAACAGGAGATAGCAAGAGTGAACATCAACATTCTAGGAATCAGTGAACTAAAATGTACTGGAATGGGTAAATTTAACTCGGATGACCATTATATCTACTACTGTGGGCAAGAATCTCTTAGAAGAAATGGAGTAGCCATCATAGTCAACAGAAGAGTCCGAAATGCAGTACTTGGATGCAGTCTCAAAAATAACGGAATGATCTCTGTTCATTTCCAAGGTAAAACATTCAATATCATGGTAATCCAAGTCTATGCCTTGACCAGTAACACTAAAGAAGCTGAAGTTGAATGGTTCTGTGAAGACCTACAAGACCTTTTAGAACTAACACCCAGAAAAGATGTCCTTTTCATTATAGGGGACTGGAATGCAAAAGTAGGAAGTCAAGAAACACTTAGAGTAACAGGCAAATTTGGTCTTGGAGTACAGAATGAATCAGGGCAAAGGCTAATAGGGTTTTGCCAAGAGAGTGCATTGGTCATAGCACACACCCTCTTCCAACAACACAAGAGAAGACTCTACACATGGACATCACCAGATGGTCAACACCGAAATCAGATTGATTATATTCTTTGTAGCCAAAGATGGAGAAGCTCTATACAGTCAACAAAAACAAGACCAGGGGCTGACTGTGGCTCAGATCACAAACTCCTTATTGCCAAATTCAGACTTAAATGAAGAAAGTGGGGAAAAACACTAGATCATTCAGGCATGACATAAATCAAATCCCTTATGATTATATAGTGGAAGGGAGAAATAGATTTAAGGGTCTAGATCTGATAGATAGAATGCCTGATGAACTATGGAGTGAGGTTCATGACATTGTACAGAAGACAGGGATCAAGACCATTCCCATGGAAAAGAAATGCAAAAAAGCAAAATGGCTGTCTGGGGAGGCCTTACAAATAGCTGTGAAAAGAAGAGAAGCAAAAAGCAAAGGAGAAAAGGAAAGATATAAGCATCTGAATGCAGAGTTCCAAAGAATAGCAAGAAGAGATAAGAAAGCCTTCTTCAGCAATCAATGCAAAGAAATAGAGGAAAACAACAGAATGGGAAAGACTAGAGATCACTTCAACAAAATTAGAGACACCAAGGGAACATTTCATGCAAAGATGGGCTCGATAAAGGACAGAATTGGTCTAGAACTATCAGAAGCAGAAGATATTAAGAAGAGGTGGCAAGAATACACAGAAGAACTGTACAGAAAAGATCTTCATGACCCAGATAATCATGATGGTGTGATCACTCACCAAGAGCCAGATGTCCTGGAATGTGAAGTCAAGTGGGCCTTATGAAGCATCACTACGAACAAAGCTAGTGGAGGTGATGGAATTCCAGTTGAGCTATTTCAAATCCTGAAAGATGATGCTGTGAAAGTGCTGCACTCAATATGCCAGCAAATTTGGAAAACTCAGCAGTGGCCACAGGACTGGAAAAGGTCAGTTTTCATTCCAATCCCAAAGAAAGGCAATGCCAAAGAATGCTCAAACTACAGCACAATTGCACTCATCTCATACACTAGGAAAGTAATGCTCAAAATTCTCCAAGCCAGGCTTTAGCAATATGTGAACTGTGAACTCCCAGATGTTCAAGCTGGTTTTAGAAAAGGCAGAGGAACCAGAGATCAAATTGCCAACATCTGCTGGATCATCGAAAAAGCAAGAGAGTTCCAGAAAAACATCTATTTCTGCTTTATTGACTATACCAAAGCCTTTGACTGTGTGGATCACAATAAACTGTGGAAAGTTCTGAAAAAGATGGGAATACCAGACCACCTAACCTGCCTCTTGAGAAACCTATATGCAGGCCAGGAAGCAACAGTTAGAACTGGACATGGAACAACAGACTGGTTCCAAATAGGAAAAGAAGTACATCAAAGCTGTATATTGTCATCCTGCTAATTTAAGTTATATGCAGAGTACACCATGAGAAACGCTGGGCTGGAAGAAGCACAAGCTGGAATGAAGATTGCTGGGAGAAATATCAACAACCTCAGATATGCAGATGATATCCTCCTTATGGCAGAAAGTGAAGAAGAACTAAAGAGTCTCCTGATGAAAGTGAAAGAGGAGAGTGAAAAAGTTGGCTTAAAGCTCAACATTCAGAAAATGAAGATCATGGCATCTGGTCCCATCACTTCATGGGAAATAGATATGGAAACAGTGGAAACAGTGTCAGACTTTCTGTTTTTGGGCTCCAAAATCACTGTAGATGGTGACTGCAGCCATGAAATTAAAAGACACTTACTCCTTGGAAGGAAAGATATGACCAACCTAAACAGCATATTAAAAAGCAGAGGCATTATTTTGCCCACAAATGTCCATCTAGTCAAAGCTATGGTTTTTCTAGTAGTCATATATGGATGTGAGAGTTGGACTACAAAGAAAGCTGAGGGCTGAAGAATTGATGCTTTTGAACTGTGGTGTTGAAGAAGACTCTTGAGAGTCCCTTGGACTGCAAGGAGATCAAATCAGTCCATCCTAAAGGAGATCAGTCCTGAGTGTTTTTGGAAGGACTGATGTTGAAGCTGAAACTCCAATACTTTGGCCACGTTATGCAAAGAACTGATTCATTTGAAAAGACCCTGATGCTGGGGAAGCTTGAGGGCAGGAGGAGAACGGGATGACAGAGGATGAGATGGTTGGATGACATCACCAACTCAATGGACATGAGTTTGGGTAAACTCTGGTTGTTGATGATGGACTCAGAGGCCTGGCATGTTGCCGTCCATGGGGTCACAAAGAGTTGGATATGACTGAGTGACTGAACTGAACTGATTTGATATCCATTGCAACATCATTTAAGTAAATGGAAACAAACTAACTGTCCTTTGATAGATGAATGGATAAAGAAGATGTGTTTTATACACATACATAAACAATTGAATATTATTCCACCATTAAAAAGAATGAAATCTTGCTATTTGTGACAACATTGATGAACCTAGAAGATGTTACGCTAAGTGAAATAAGTCAGAGAAAGACAAGTACTGATGACTTCCTTTACATGTGAAATCTAACAAATGAAACAAATAAAACACAGACATACTCATAGATGCAAAGAACAAACAGGTAGTTTCCAAAAGGGAGGGAGTGTGAGTATGGAGGAAATATGTGAAGGGGATTAAGAATTCAAACATTCAGTTATATGATAAACAAATCATGAGAATGTAATATACAGCACAGGGGATCCAGTCAATAGCACTGTAATAACTTTATATGGTGATAGGTGATTATTAGATTTATCATGGTGATCAATTTATAATGTATGTAAATGCGAAATCACTGTGTTCTATACCTGAAACTAATATATTGTATGTCAACAAAATATCAAAAAAGAAAAAGAAAAGTCTGTAGAAAGCTAAATACTCATATGATTTGGTAACCTAACTATGTTAGGTTAACATATCTGTGATTCTCTTGATCTTTCCCTCCTCTTGTTACCTCAAGGTTATAAGGTGGCTGCTGATGATCCAGAATTTATTTCCAGGTTCATGGAAAAAGAAAGGAAATTTTTTACCTGACACCATCTCTTTTGTTGTCTCACCAGCTCAGTCTACCCTTAAATGTTAGGGTTTCTCCGGGTTCCATTCTTAGTTCTATTCTTGCTGCACATATCCACTCGATGTATGATCTCATCCCATGTCTTCTATGATCTTCCTCAGGATTCCTAAGCAATCTTTCTTTCTGGCTTTATCCTCATTCCTGAGCTCTAGCTCCTAAACTGGTATTGGATTTCCACCAAGACTTTTAAAGGGAACATGATCAAACAGTGTTCTTTGTCTTTCCTGTACTCTATCTGTTTGCTCATATTTTTGATTAACAGCAGTGCCATTCTCCCGTTCTCTTATCCTAGAGCCTCCCGTGGTCCCTTCTGCAGCTCTCTGGCTCTGTCTGCCTCTCCTCCACCTCTCACCAATATCTAGTAAGCAACAAATTCTGTCAGGTCGCCCTCAGATGACTACAGTCCTCTCTCTAGCCCTGTGGTTCTCCTTTAGCTGAGGTCCATATCATTTCATCTCCCTCAAAGACTCCTCTTGTCCCACCTGTGGTCAGATGCTCTGTGGAGGAAGCCCCAGCAGAGTGACTGAGAATACAGAGTTGGAGACCAAGTTTATGTCCTGGTTGGGCCGCTCACCAGCCACATGACCTTGCTGTGTTTAGTTGCTCAGTTGTGTCTAACCCGTTGCAACCCCATGGACTGTAACCCGCTAGACTCCTCTGTCCAAAGGGATTCGCCAGGCGAGAACACTGAAGTGGGCTGCCATGCCCTCCTCCAGGGTAGCTTCCTAACCCAGGGATTGAACCCAGGTCTCCCACATTGCAAGCGGATTATTTACCAGCTGAGCTACCAAGGAATCCCTTGAACAAGGTGGTTAACCTCTCTAGGCCTGAATCTTCTCATCTTAGAAGTGGAGATAATAATATTGCCTCGATTTTAGGGTTTTCATTGTACATACAGATAAATTAATTCCTGTTTGCTCCTTGAAAGAAAAGCTATAACAAACCCAGACAACGCATTAAAAAACAGAGACATCACTTTGCTGACAAATATAGTCAAAGCTATGGTTTTCTCAGGAGTCAATTACAGATGTGAGAGCTATACCATAAAGAAGGCTGAGTACCAAACAATTGATGGTTTTGAATTGTGGTTCTGGAGAAGACTCTCAAGGGTTCCTTGGACTGCAAGGAGATCAAGCCAGTTAATCCTAAAGGAAATCAACCCTGAATATTCACTGGAAGGACTGATGGTGAAGCTGAAGCTCCAATGCTTTGGTCACTTGATGCAAAGAGCTGACTCATTGGAAAAGACCCTAATGCTGGGAAAGATTGAAGGGAGAAGAAGGAGGCAACAAAGGATGAGATGGTTGGATGGCATCACCGACTCAATGGATATGAGTTTAAACAAACTCTGGGAGATAGTGAAGGATAGGGAAGCCTGGTGTGTTGCAGTCCATGGGGTTGCAAAGTGTCAAAACACGACCAAGTTCCTGAACAACAACAACGCATGCAAAACCTTTTGAAGAGTGCCTGGCTCAAACCCTATAAGTGTTACTGTTATTATCATTTAAAAATCAAATATGTGTATAGAGTGCTTAGCATAGTGCCAAGCTCATGGGGGAGAGCTCCGTAAATGTTAATTGCTATTATTTTTGTCTGTGCTCTGTCTTCCTACTGCTGAGTTCGGGGTCCTGTTGAAGTACTTCTCACTGTGTTTTATAATTTATCTCTTAACATCTGTCTCCTTCGCTAGACTGTGTACTTCCCCCAGGCAAAACAGATCGTGTTTTAGTCATCTGTGTGTGCAACATTTAGCTCAGTGCCTGGTACAAAGTACAACACCAACATATGTTTTCAAGTAAGAAAGGCAACAAAGAGTCCAGTAGTTCCCTATACAGGCTCCTTTGATCTAATTCTGCCCTTCCCTCAGGTCTCGGATAGTCCCCACCAGGAACTCTTCCTAATGCCCCACCCTGATAGAGCTGGATGCTGCCTCCCTTGTGTTTCCATAATACACAGTGCCTAAGTCCTCCTATTGTTTTTTTAATTATCTGTTTACTCATTGACACCCTTGATAGATCATCATCTCCTGCAGGGCCCGAAGAGAATCTTATTCAACACTAAATGCCCAGCCAGTGCACAGCATATTAACTGACACCTGGTACTCAATATATATCTGTTGAATAATGCATGCCTGAATTAATTCTTGCGACAATGCTAGGAGAGAGGTACTAATATCATTCCTTTTAATATTTGAGGAAACTCAGAATTAGCAAGATGAAATGCCTTCCCAAAGGCATTAAAAACAGAAAATGAGGTTGAAGACATATGAAATCTGGATATTAAATTTGTAAGCAAATATATGTAGCTGCGTTAGACAAAGTCCCAAAGTAACAGCGGTTTAACCAAAGTAGATATTTATCTCTGAAGTAAGCCTGAGCTGAAATGGCAGCTCTGCCTCACAAAATTAGGAAGGTGATGGCTACCTTCGATTTGGTGGCTTTGCCAGTTTTGGGGATACTGTGCCATTTGCACGGTCCAAGATGGCTCACACCATACCTGCATTTCAGGCAATGGGGAAAAGCAGTAGGCTGTGGAGAGCTTCTCTCCTTAAAGGATATCATCTTGAACTTGCAAAGTTCCCAGCCACTTTTGCACACTTGGCCACATCTAACTGTGAAGGTGACTGGGTCTTTCTATTGGACAATCATGGGCCTAACTTAAAACTCCATTCCTTTGAAGGAGGGAAATAACATTGTTAACCAGGGCTCTCTTTCATGAATATTAAAGCTCCCCTTTTCCTGGGTAGAGAGGAGATACTGGAAGGGAAAGGAAATGATATTAGAGATCTATTTTTTCTTTAAGGTAGCATAACTTATTTTCAACATGTTGATGGCATGAAAAAAATAGGAGAGAGGGTTCAGCTCTAGATTAAAAGAAACTTAAGAGACATACAACCAAATGATACATGTGGCCTTTTAAAAAAAATAGATGCAAATGGTTTGAATAAAACAACCATGAAAAGAGCAATTAGGGAATTTGAAAATATCCTGATACTTCAAATATGATAACCATCTCTGAGTTATGGTGCCACACTTTGAGTAATATAATGGTATTTTGGTTATCTTTTTTAATAGAGATTATATTCAAGTAAGTAGGCATGAAATGATATGATGTCTGGCGTTTGTCTTAAACTCCTTCAGCCAGAGAAGGGTGTGGGGGAAAGATCAAACTATATGCAAAACCTTGATAATTATTAAATTACTTACTTTGAGGTATATTAAAATTTTTTCACAGTGAGAAAATTAAAACAGGAACAAAAATCGACCCCCATCCCCACTAGCTCAGCCCCACTGCTGGAGATATTTCAGTCCAAAGATGAAGGTAATAAACAAAGGCGTTGCTTCTTTGAAAGTTCCAGGTCCGTGCAGAGCTCAGGGCATGGCAGGTAAAATCAATATGTGTGTCCTTATGACTAAGCCTCTCTCCAAATGCTCCCCTGGGGACTCAGCTTCTTCTTGCAGATTACAACAGCATTGACGTTTTAGAAAAGAAAAATAGCACCGAGAAGTACTTAGTATGCTGGACCTGCCGCTGGCTCACACGGAGAGAGAATCAGGAACAGGCTGCTGCAGCCTGGGCCTCTCTCTGGGAGCTGCTCCCTCCCTTCCTCCTTAGAATATGGAAATTATCTCAAATCCAGAAGAAAAATCATTTCATCTGGGGGAAACTTTGACCCACAGCAGGTCACGACAGCTGTTTCTCTTCCCAAAAGGATAGGTAAAAGTAATACTGATTTGTCTCTGTGCTATGCCACCATGAGCCAGGATGACATTTGCTGCCACTCTGTTTGGTGGGACCAGTGCTGGGAAATTTCAGAGCAGGGGCGGCAAAGAGGTAACAATTTACATGCTGAAAAGGTCACCTGTGAATGGTTCTCAGCTTCATCGGCGAGGCTGATGTTGTCCCGATCACAGTGTTATTGGTTTTCAGAAAAAATCAGAACAAAGCAGTCCTCTATTCTCTCTGTTGCTGATAAAAACTGCCTCATACAGGCAGTGCTAGAGATCCACTAGGACAGAATGTTTATGACGAATTAAGTGAATGCAGTTGTTCACACGTAGAAACCCATGTACATCCATGTGAAGCCTACAGTGTGTTGCAAACCCATGCATTAAATTTATTTCAACAGGCATATCTTGAATACTAACCTGTGTGAGGTATTGGCCAAAGCATTGAGGAGACAGAGCTGACCCTCCCCCTCAGGGAGAATACCTACTCTTACTGCTATTCTGTGAACAACAGTGTCACAGGATATCATAAAATTAAGTTTACTTTCTCCCCTAAGGAACACACTGTGCTCTGTCCCCCCCTCCCCCAGTTCTGCTTGCTGCCATGTATTTGTATAACCCACTGGTGCTAAGTCGCTTCAGTTGCGTCTGACTCTGTGCAACCCCATAGATGGCAGCCCACCAGGCTTCCCCATCCCTGGGGATTCTCTAGGCAAGAATACTGGAGTGGGTTGCCATTTCCTTCTCTAATGCATGAAAGTGAAAACTCAAAGTGAAGTCACTCAGTCATGTCCTACTCTTAGTGACCCCATGGATTGCGCCTACCAGGCTCCTCCATCCATGGGGTTTTCCAGGCAAGAGTACTGGTGTGGGGTGCCATTGCCTTCTCCAGTATAACCCACTGCTGCTGCTGCTGCTAAGTCACTTCAGTCATGTCCTATCCTGGCCAAGATCAAAGAACCATCTGGAAGATTTCCCCAAATGGCTCTAACAGAAGTCCAAGCCTATGATGTTCTTCCTGAAAACAGTGTTCTGTTGATTTAATATATTTATTCCTTTCCTTAGAGACCCACACTCCTCATTAGCACATCCATCTCTCCTAGACTTGGCAATAAAGAAACCTATTTGACCTAGAGTTTTCCAGACTTACTTAACCTTAGAACCTTTTCATCAAATAACTTTTCTGTTTGTGTTTCAAGGAACATACTTTGGGAAATGTCAATCCAGAGGCCTCTTAAACTATTAGAATTGTTGGCATGGGTCTAAAATTAAACAGAATAAGAATGTGCCCAAGTGGGAATCACATTTGAAGCTTTAACTTTTGACTTATTTAAAGCCAAGAGTCTTAAAATTTTCTAAGACCTTTTTAACAGGTTTCCTGTTAATTAGCTTTTTTCAAGTTAAAGGTAATCTTATGCTTGGCTTACCTGAAGCACTCTTTCAAACTGAATTGAAGGTTAGTGAGAGCTGAGAAACGTTCCAAGTGGGGCCACTGTGTTGTGCCATTCCTGGGGCTCACCCTTCACATGTTCACAGTGTGAATGTGCTCCTCGCGTTTGTGTGAGACAGACAACCTGAAGAATTTCAACACTTGGGAAGACTGATTTTGAGTACAGGGAATTTGTGCACCACATCCCTGGTATGTAAGGCAGTGTCTGGTATACAGTAGGTGCTTGATAACTGAATGAACAGATAATGAATAGTCTAACTTTAGGTACCATGCTCCCTCAACATTTGTTCTTCAGGGAAACCAAGAGGCAAAACTAGGTGAATATAGGCTGTGGTTGATAGTCAGCAATCACAGTAGTCATTACTTATGATGCCGGTCTGAGTCAGGAATCAGACTCCCAGCAGAAACACATGAGCTATACGCCCTTCTCCTGGCTAATCCTAAACTTAAATTTTTACATGAAGAAGTTCAGTCAAGGAAGATACTCACAGCGGGTTCCATGGAACAAAGCTCATGACCTGTGCATGGATGACATCCCAGCTCTTTAGAGTAATAGTTCCTACATGGTTCAGAGGGGTCGAAAGAGAAGCACAAATTGATTTTTATCTTTGAACATCCAGCCAAGGTACTGAAGCATCAGGCTGGTCAATGACTTGAAAAACTAAACTTGATTCTCCTAGAATCACAGACCATCACAGTCGATGTGTACCAGTAATGCACGATGTGTGCTTTAGAAACCATTTCTTACAATCTTCTCTTTATGATGAAAAAGCTAAGACCAGATAAATGAAGTGGGTGTTTTTGGATCTTTGTCTAATAGTTCACGGCCTCACTAGGACCAGAAAGCTTTTCCTAGCTCCAGTTTTTCCTTAGCTTTCTGCTCATATTACCTCGTCATATAAGGGTGTCAAAATGTCCTACTACAAAGCATTGATGGTAGATGATGCTAGGAAGACTGCAGTCAGATAATTAAAAAATTTATACAGTGCTGAGGGATTTAGACAGTAGGTTGGCGGTGAGAAGCCATTGAAATTTCTAAGCATGTAAATATTATGACTCGCTTTTCTAAAACATTTAAAAGACCAAAAAAAGGTACAAAATGCGAACACTAACCGCAAGACAGCTGAGGGGTCATAGGAAAATAAGGCAGTTGTAGGTGGAGTAGATTTACCATATTCAAACCCAGAGCATCTGGCATGCTACTCCAGTATTGGAGTTGTTAAGGGAAATAATTCAATATAAAATCTCATGCCAACCCAGTGAATCCTAAGCATTAAACCAGACTGTGATGCATATCAAGGCAATCTGCTAAGGAAATTGCCAAAAGAAAGAAATCTCACTCTTTTATATAGCCTGGCAGATACAATTTACTACACACATGTTTAATTATCTTTACTAAATGAAAAAATACAGAACTTCTATCATTATGAGAAACAAAAAAACTACATCATAGAGCCAAGTGGTAGGCTTAATCCCCCATAGATCCAGGCACCACCCTCCTTAACATTCAAAGATAGCTCTGAGGCCTCCAAGGAAGGCATTCTTGGGATACAAAACTGGCAAGTGGCTTATTTAATTTTTATAAAGAGTTGCATACGTCTCAAAGAACTAGAGAAAGCATTTACAGTATCAAAATTTTCTTAAAAAATGTTAAATTGAGAGAAAAGGGGAAAGTTTTCTTTTTTTGTTGGTTAGGGGGAAATTTTTTTAAGTACTTAATTTTCTGTTTACTCTAACAGAGTTTTTTCTCTTGGATTGTATCACAGTTCCAAGATCTTTAAAGGTGCTCTATTAGTTTCTGAAGGCTGTCTTAACAAAGTGCCCACAAACTGGGTAGCTTAAAACAATAAAAATCTATTTACTCATGGTAATTTTGGAGGCTAGAAGTCCAAAGTCAAGGTGTTGTCAGGGCCATACGCCCTCTGAAGTTTCTAGAGGAGGATCCTTCCTGGCCTCTTCTAGCTCTGGGTAGCCCCAGGCTTTCTTTGGCTTGTGGCAACATAATCTAATCCCCACTTTCGTCTTCCTATGACTGTCTTCCTTCTGCGTCGGTATGTCCTTCCCACTTATATGACTTCAGAATTATTAGATTAGAGCTCACTGAAACCTAGTATGACCTGATTTTATTGTGGTCACTTCTGCAAAGATGCTATTTCCTAATAACATCACATTCACAGGTCCTAGAGATGAGGACTTCAACGTATCTTTGTAGGGGACACAGTTCAACCCATAATGATGGGGCCATGATATTCATGCCAAATGAGGCCTGGAGAGTGTGGAATGGTGTCTTGTTGCCCCCAAAGTCACTGAAACATCATCACTCCCTTCAGATACAGCACTCTTCCATGCCATGCTTGGGACACTGGGATTTTTCTGGGACAGTCTAGAATCCGGGAGGTACCAGTCATTTTTCAGGTCTCTAGGTCTCTCCTCTGTACCTCTGTGGCATCCCAAGAAGCACAGGCAATGTGTGGCTCTAACACATTCTCTAGGGTCCCCTTTCAGAGAAGGCAATGGCACCCCACTCCAGTACTCTTGCCTGGAAAATCCCAGGGACAGAGGAGCCTGGTGGGCTGCAGTCCATGGGGTCACGAAGAGTAGGACATGACTTCACTTTCACTTTCACTTTTCACTTTCATGCACTGGAGAAGGAAATGGCAACCCACTCCAGTGTTCTTGCCTGGAGAATCCCAGGGACGGGGGAGCCTGGTGGGCTGCCATCTGTGGGTCGCACAGAGTCAGACACGGCTGAAGCGACTTAGCAGCAGTAGCAGCAGCAGCAGGGTCCCTTTATTCTAAGATCCATAGATTTCTCTGCCTTCATCCTCCTCCTTCATTCAGCCTGGGATATCTCTTTCTGGTCTGGAGAAGAGACTTCTTCCCTCTGTGACTTCCCATGAAGAATGGACTATCCTGGGGAGAGACTTTGAGGGCTATCTTGCCTTTGATTCTGCCAGAATAACCCCTTCCCCAAAGGCAACTGGCACAGCCTTGACTATCTGCTTCAGTGTCAGGATACAGAGGGAGTCACCCATGATAGATTAAGACATCAAACTGAAGCCCAGTTGCAAAATAATTGAGGTATTGAGTAAAAAGAGACTGTCCTCTGAAAACATTAAAAAGAAAATCTGCAAAAGAGAAACTGGTCTCTCTCACATATAGGTACACGCTTTCCTTCTTGTCCCTAATCACTGTGGGTTGATACTGCCTTTGAATACACAGCATGGAGAAATGGTTCATCCACCATTTATTCCCCACCACTTCCCTTCTTCCTCCTAATGAGGAACATTATTTCTGTGTGGTTTTTTTTTTTCCTGTCATTTGCCACTTACAAACCAGTTTGCTTCATCACCAGCCGACTCCTTCTCACACTAACACATATGTCTCCTTTACCCAAGCCTTTTCTGTCTCTCCTCATTATGTCATGAGATGCTCTCTCTCCAGACTTATCATGAGTGCAAAAATGGCCCTAATTACAAATGATGGGCATAAGGATACTCTAATGACGCACTTATAGCTAGGAGAAAGAGAGCCATAGTGTTCCGGGAAAATGAGGACATGATAATAACGGGGCCATCACTTGCAAAGTCCTTCAAAGTCCTCAGAAGTCTCCTTCAGAATCTCCTAGAAAGTTTCTGCCTGCCTCTCTATCTTTCTCTAATCATGCCTGTCCCACTTCAAGTGGCATTGTACAAGATAAGTAAATTCAAGTATTTCCCCCATACTGTTTGATCTCTGGGAAGAACTTTAGAGATATTTTACACTGAAGAAATTAAGACTTAGAAAAGCTGCTTACAGAAGAACACATGGCTTGCAGATGAAGGATAACAGGAATACACCACCCCAAAATACGCTACCTTGGCATAAGGATTATTTTGAGCTAAAGCAACTGAAGAGGAGCAGATAAAACACAAGCTCTCTGCACTCCCCCTATTTGCCTAAAAGCAAGACATAAATTTACAAGGTATACCTCTTCCTCTTTTTCAGAGGGACAAAGGTTAATTCCCAGAGCTGACCTAAGATCCTTAACAAGAGAGAAGGCACTGACATAACAAACCTTACTCTTTTTTAATCATGCTTTTTCCTGGTAGTCTTCCCATAACTGGCATTCCCTCCACATTTCTTTCATTTTAGCGGAGGATGATATTTAAGTTGGGGTTCTTAGCTATGTCAGAGAGTTAATCATTTCCCCCTGGGTATCTCCCATGTAGACATGAGCTGTTGTTCAGCCACTGTCATGTCCAACTCTTTGCAACCTGATGAACTGCAGCATACCACATTCCCCTGTTCTTCATTATCTCCTGGAGTTTGCTCAAACTCACATTCATTGAGGCAGTGATGCCATCCAACCTCATCCTCTGTCACCCTCCTCTCCTAATGCCCTCAGTTTTCCAGCATCAGGGTCTTTTACACTGTGTTGGCTCTTTGCATCAGGTAGCCAAAGTTTTGGAGCTTCAGCTTCAGCATCAGTCCTTACAGTGAATAGTCAGGACTGATTTCCTTTAGGATTGACTGGTTTGATCTCCTTGTTGTCCATGGGACTCTCAAGAGTCTTCTCCAACACCACAATTTGAAAGCATCGATTCTTCAGTGCTCAGCCTTCTTTATGGTACAACTCTCACATCCATACATGACTGCTGGAAAAACCATAGCTTTGACTATACAGATCTTTGTTGGCAAAGTGATGTCCCTGCTTTTTAACATGCTGTCTGAGTTTGTTGCAGCTTTTCTTCCAAGGAGCAAGCATTGACATGAGAGATACAGACAAAATACATGTCAATAAACTTCTCTTTTGTTTTCTCTTGCTAATCTATCTTTCATCACGGAAGTCTCAGCCAAGAACTCAGAAGGACAGAGAGAAAATTATTTTTCCTCCTCTACACAGTGATAGATTTCAACAGGGCCTTTTGCCTCTCCACTGAGTGCTCATTCTAGCACCATATGTTGTCTTCTTGTTAGAGGAAGCACGTTGATTGAAACCGCCCACGCTGGCCAGGCACCATAGTAACCATTTGCATGAGTTGTTTTACCGCAGGAGGTCCCGGTAAGGAACAGGAAACTAATAGGCCACCACCAACTAGAAGAGTTTGGGAAAGGTCAAAAGGAGATACCACCTGTCCGACCACCTCCCAGAATCCTTCTCTGTGGCATCCATCTTGGCTGAACAAGGTGTGCACCACCAGGAAGGACTCTGAGTCAGAATGATTGGCTAAAGACAACCTGGAAACTAACCCCATCACCATAAAACCCCAGACTGCAAGCCATGTGGCAGAGCAGTTCTCCTGGGTTCCCTTACCCTACTGCTCTCCACCCGAGTGCCCTTTCCCAAAAAAATCTCTTGCCTTGTCAGCACATGTGTCTCTTCAGACAATTCATTTCCGAGTGTTAGACAAGAGCCCAGTTTCGGGCCCTGGAAGGGATCCCCCTTCCTGCAACATTCTCATACCCCAGTGCTTAGGGTTTTTTCTTTTTAAGGGTATAACTTGATACATTTTTTATGTAAGAATATACCTGTGAAAAATTACCACAAACAAGATATTGAACACCACCCACAATGGTTTCCTTGCATCCTACCATACTCCTTCCTACCGAATTCTCCCTACACCAGCCCTATAGTCAGGCAAAAACTGATCTGCCTTCTCTCACTATAGATTAATTTGAAATTTCTCACATTTTATATAAATAGAATCATATAATACATTCACTTTTTGTGTCTAGTTTCTTTCATTCAGCAAAATTATTTTGAGATTTATCCATATTGTTGTATGTATCAAAAGTTGATTCCTTTTTGTTAAATGGTATCTCACTGTGTGTGTGTGTGTGTGTGTGTGTGAGTGTGTATGCCTAGATACTTGTATGCTCTTTCCAGTTTAGGATTACAATGCAGGAAAGACAAATGCAGGCAGAGTCCAGTGTTCTTGCTGAGATGAGCTCCTTGCAGATACAAGAATACAGTAAGGCAAAATTATTTAGAGTTTTTATGGCAGAACACTGGAAAGTGACGAACTCTAAAAATCTGCCTAACCTTGATTATGTATCTAAAAATTACTTAAGTCAAAGTCACAAATATTTCTCTCAGAATTTTTATATTTGTGTGTGTGTGTAACTTATAATTAATTATTCATCTAGTGTGGGTGTGGATCAAAGTTCCCAGTGCTTAAGTTTTATTCTGCTTTACTAACATTGGCAGCCAATACAGTCCTTCCACTCATTCAGTTAATATTTACTGAGTCCCTGTTATGTGCCAGACACACAGTGCTGAACACATTTAAGCTTTGGCAAAGCAGAGGTAAACAAGGCAGGTACAGTGCCTATCTTGCTGAGCTTACATTCTTTGGAGAAAGGCACAAAGAAAAGCAAATAGCTACTTAAATACAGTGTCTCCTATGAGACTTAATAGGTTTATAATGGGAGCACTCAATAGTGCTTACTTGGGACAAGGCCTCCCAAAATGAAATTTAATATTTTTTTTTAGTAAGGCAGCATTTTAGCCAGATTCAGAGTTTAATGCTATTTGTTGGCTTCTCTACAAACAACGGAAAGATGCATTCTAAGTTGCAAAAAAGTAACTTAGAAAATGTTGGAAAACAGTTTATCTTAGAAGGTGAGAATGAGACTTTTGTCCTAATGTGCTCTGTACAAAGAATTGATCATAGGCATGACACAGAAACAAGAGCTACTATGCTGAACATGACCTAAAATTCTCAAAAGAATAAACCATATATATCCCCTCAAGTGTCTGTAAACACAGATACAGATTAGCAATATAGCAGGCATTCAAAAAGTATTTTTAAATCAATGAATGGTGAAATTTCCATAAAAATTAAAATCTCAGTAGGCAGAAAGAATGAGAGAAATTCCTATCCTACCTTAATTCTCACTGAAAAGGAAAAACCAATTGTTACAGTACAAAATTTTCAGATTATACATTGCAAATGTATAGAAATACAACTAATTTTTATATATTATCTTATATCCTGTACCCTTGGTGAACTTGCTAATTAGTTCTAACAGTTTTAGTAGATTCCTTATAATTGTCTATCCACAAAATCACATCATCTGCCAAAAGAGCTTGTTTTACTTTTTCCTTTTCAAAAGCATGCTTTCATTTTTTTCCTTGTCTAGGACGTGGTTAGACCCTCCAGTACAATGCTGAATAGAAGTGATGAGAGCAGGCATCTTTGTCTTATTCCTGACCTTAGGGAGAAGGCATCTAGTCTTTCACTATTAAGTATGTTATTACGTGTGAGGTTTCTGTAGCTGCTCTTTATCAGGTTGAAGAAATTACCTTCCATACCTGGATTGTTGAGTATATCTTTGAATTTAAAGTGTGTTTCCTGTGGCAGCATGTAATTGGAGCATTGTTTATTTTTAATATAGTCTGACAATCTCTGCCTTTTGATTGGATTGCATGTTCATTCACACAATGTCATTACTGATATGGTTAGATTTATGCATGCCACTTTACTTTTTGTTTGTATATGGCTCATATCTTTTGTATCTCTCTTCTTCCTTTGCAAAGAATTGAACAAATATTTTCTAATATAGCATTTGTACTCAAATGTGTGCTCAGTTGCTTCAGTCATGTCTGATTCTTTGCAACCCTAAGAACTAGCCAGGTGCCTCTGTTCATGAGATTTTCCCAGCAAGAATACTGGAGTGGGTTGCCATGCCCTCCTCCAGGAGATCTTCCCAGCCCAGGGACTGAACTTGCATCTCCTGCATTGCAGGTGGATTCTTTACACTGAGCCACCAGGGAATCTCATTTAAATATCTTTAATGATAATTTACTTTAAAACTTTAAAAACTTATTTCCTTAGTGGTTTGGTTATTCTAGAGCTTATCATTCGTGTCTTAACTTATCAGACTCAGCTCTACACTAGTAATTCTAGTGAGATATGGAATGTTACTCCTATATAGATCTACTCCCTTTTCCCCTTTTAATAGAATTACTTCTATACATATTATATCTATCAATGCTGTAAACCAAATAATACATTGTTATATAATTATTTATATAACTTTGTCTTTTTTTTTAAGTGAGAAAGAAAAGAACAAGTATACAATTGATCTTTGAACAACATGGGTTTGAACTACTCAGGTCCACTGATCTATGGGGTTGTTTTCAAAAAACACATACTACAGTACTACAGTAAAGTGATGCTTAAAATTCTCCAAGCCAGGCTTCAGCAATACATGAACTCCGGACTTCCAGATGTTCAAGCTGATTTTAGAAAAGGCAGAGGAACCAGAGATCAAATTGCCAACATCCACTGGATCATCAAAAAAGCAAGAGAGTTCCAGAAAAACATCTATTTCTGCTTTATTGACTATGCGAAAGCCTTTGACTGTGTGGATCACAATAAACTGTGGAAAATTCTAAAAGAGATGGGCATACTAGACCACCTGACCTGCCTCTTGAGAAACCTGTATGCAGGTCAGGAAGCAACAGTTAGAACTGGGCATGGAACAACAGACTAGTTCCAAATAGGAAAAGGAGTACGTCAAGGCTGTATTCTGTCACTCTACTTATTTAACTTATATGCAGAGTACATCATGAGAAACACTGGGCTGGATGAAGCACAAGCTGGCATTAAGGTTGCTGGGAGAAATATCAATCACCTCAGATATGCAGATGACACCACCCTTATGGCAGAAAGGGAAGAACTAAAGACCCTCTTGATGAAAGTGAAAGAGGAGAGTGAAAAAGTTGGCTTAAAGCTCAACATTCAGAACACGAAGATCATGGCATCTGGTCCCATCACTTCATGGGAAATAGATGGGGAAACAGTGGAAACAGTGGCTGACTTTCTGGGCTCCAGAATCACTGCAGATGGTGACTGCAGCCATGAAATTAAAAGATGCTTACTCCTTGGAAGGAAAGTTATGACCAACCTAAACAGCATATTAAAAAGCAGAGGGATTACTTTGTCAACAAAGGTTCATCTAGTCAAAGCTATGGTTTTTCCATTGATCATGTATGGATGTGAGAGTTGGACTATAAAGAAGGCTGATCACTGAAGAATGGATGCTTTTGAACTGTGGTGTTGGAGAAGACTCTTGAGAGTCCCTTGGACTGCAAGGAGATCCAACCAGTCCATCCTAAAGGAGATCAGTCCTGGCTGTTCATTGGAAGGACTGATGTTGAAGCTGAAACTCCCATACTTTGGCCACCTGATGCAGAGAGCTGACTCACTGGAAAAGACCCTGATGCTGGGAAAGAAAGATTGAGAGCAGGAGGAGAAGGGGATGACAGAGGATGAGATGGTTGCATGGCATCACCTACTCAATGGACATGGGTTTGGGTGGACTCCAGGATTTGGTGATGGACAAGGAGGCCTGGCATGCTGCAGTTCATGGGGTTGCAAAGAGTCAGACACGACTGAGCAATTGAATGAACTGAACAGTACTACATGATACAGAGCTACATGTTATAGTTGGTTGAACCTGTTGACACGGAGGGCTAACTGTAACCTTATATGCACATTTTCAACTGGTACCCAACGCTGGGAGTTGGACAAATCTTAGGAACTAGAAAGCAGCCTCTAAGAGAAAGCAGAAGCACTTGTCCTGATTGATTTCTCCTTCCTTTCTCTCCTCCTTCTTCCTTTTCTTCCTCTCTCTCTGCCCTCCTCTCCCTCTTCTCCTCTTCCCCTTCTTCTTTCTCCTCCCCTTCCTTCCTTCCTCCCTTACTTTTTCTCTCTCATTCTCTCATAATACCATCATAAAACTAGATCTGGATAATGGTTTAACCATAAAAACAGCCAGTGAAATTCCTGAGAACAGAATGCAGCATGTTGTCCTAAGAGGAGATAGATCTGGTTCTTACAGAACTAGTGTTAGACAGTGAAGAATAAAAGACTTAATGGTGGGGTGAAAGCATGATGGATGGCTGATGGGAGATCTCTGGTGTAGAAAAGGGAAAGGAAGCAATTCATACTGTTTAGGGACAAGATAGAGACCAATGAATGAAACTTATGAGGAGGCAGATTCCAGCTCAATGTAAAGAAGTCTTTTAACCACTAAAGTCTTATCAATGAGATGTGTGTGGTTATAACACGAACAGCTTTGTTTTTGTCTTAGTTTCAAGTTGTCCAGATGCCAACTCTGAGACGAGGATTTGTGTGCTAGTAGTTTATCTGGGAGGTAAAGAAGGATCACGGGGAGAGGAGTAGAAAAGTGTGACAGAGAGGCAACAGGACCAAGAAAGAGCACTCTGTCAATCCAGCCACTACTGTGGATAACTTGTGCTTAATCCTGATGAGAACCTCTGAGAGCAGCTCAAAGCCATTCTACTCTGGAGACAAGGGAGCAAGAGTATTTAGACACTAACCCCTGACAGCCATTTGTCTAAGCTACTCCCAGGGAGCTATCTCCTAGCACCTGGGTGACAATGAAGGCTCCAGCAACAGGAGAAGGCCAGGTGCCGGCAGGGGGAGGTCGGGTTAAGGTGCCTTGAAGTAGTGAGGACAATGATGTCTGCTGCGGGACCACCAATGGCCCCTGCTGTGCATTTATCCAGCACTTTGTTGTTAGTCGTTCCGTCATGTTTGACTCCTTGCGATCAGTAGTTCACCAGGACAGTAGTTCACCAGGCTTCTCTGTCAGTGGAATTCTACAGGCAAGAATACTGGAGTGGGTTGCCATTCCCTTCTCCAGGGGATCTTCCCAACCCAGGGATCAAACTCGGGTCTCGTGGGTTGCAGGCAGATTCCTTACTGCTTGAACCACAAGGGAAGCCAACTGAGCACTTTAAGTGTGCCAAGTACTTGGCATGTATCGTCCTACTTATTCCTCACTTCAACCCGACTGGGTCGATATTATTCTACTCATCTCATAGATAAAGAAACAGAGGCTCAGAAAAGATACGTGACCTGTGGTGTAGCTAGAATAAGGCAACGTTCAAGGTCAAACTCCAGCTCGCCTCATTCTAAGTCACATGATCATAATACTACCTTTGCTTCCTCTCTTAGGCAGCTGGGACTAAGCTGAGAGTGCATGAGGGAATGCACTGTAGGAATTGTGTAGGGGTGTAGGGTTCTTCTTCTTCTAAGTCGCTTCAGTCGTGTCCGACTCTGTGTGACCCCATAGACGGCAGCCCACCAGGCTCCCCCATCCCTGGGATTCTCCAGGCAAGAATACTGGAGTGGGTTGCCATTTCCTTCTCCAGGGGTGTAGGATTAAGGGCTTTAAATTCATGCCACCTCCAACTGAACAGCCACAGAAGAACAGGCTACAGGCTGTGTGTGGGCAGAAGCTAGGGCTGGGAGGCAAACTTTGTCTTTCACTGAAGTGCCAAAGATGTGTGTGTTTGTGAAGAAGATGGCAGTGTTTGTGAACTGATTATGTTTGTACATCAGCTTTAAGGCCTTTTTTTTCTCTTGTCTTACTGTTAGTTGAAGTATAGTTGATATACAATATATGTAAGTGTAAGGTGTACAATATAGTGATTTGACAAATACAATATAAAATGACCACCTTGATAAGTCTAATAACCATCTATCACCAAACAAAATGATTACACTACTGTTGACTCTACTCTTTTGCTGTACATTGCATCCCATAACTTATCTTATACCTGGAAGCTTGTACCTCTTAACCCCTTTCACCTGTCTCACCCATACCTCAACCCATCTCCCCTCTGTCAACCATCCATTAGTTTTTTATATCTGTGAGTCTCTTTCTGTTTAGGGCTCTTTGATGCCTGAGGATTCTGAGATTGTGCTTGGGGAGCCCAAGAAGGACAAGGAGGAAAGTCTGGGTGATAACTAGATAGGAGTAAAGGAGCAACCCAGGGAGGAAGGGCTCAGTGTCAGAGAGCAGAGAGGGCACAGGGCAAAGCACTGTGTCCGTTTATACTTCCAAGTCCGCAAAAGAGAAATGTTACCATTGTCCAGGGACAAAAATCTAGGTTTTCGCCAACACACACATGCACCATGAATTCAGCCCTGGAGGCAGTTTGTTGAGCATAAAGAGCACCAGCCTTAGAAAGATCTTGACTCTGAACCTGGTTATTTACAGGTGTGCCAGGCAAAGCAGTGCCCCCCCCCACAAAATTTATCATCACCTTGAACCTGTGAATATCACTTTATTTGGAAATAGGATCTATGCTTGAAAAAAAGTGAAACAGTGAAAGCATTAGTTGCTCAGTTGTGTCTGACTCTTTGTGACCCTCATGGACTATAGCTTGGCAGGCTCCTCTGTCCGTGGAATTCTTCAGGGAAGAATACTGGAGTGGGTTGCCATTCCTTTCTCTAGGGGATCTCCCAACCCATGGATCGAACCAGCATCTACTGCATTGCAGGTGGATTCTTTACTGTCTGAGGCATCAGGGAAGCCGTAGGATCTATGCTTGCTGCTGCTGCTAAGTTGCTTCAGTCGTGTCCGACTCTGTGCGACCCCATAGACGGCAGCCTACCAGGCTCCTCTGTCCCTGGGATTCTCCAGGCAAGAACACTGGAGTGGGTTGCCATTTCCTTCTCCATCTATGCTTAGGTACTCAAATTGAAATGAGATCATACTGGTTTAGGAGGAGCCCTGCCTAATTCAATGACTGGTATGCTTAGAAGGTCACAGACGCAGAGCGGAAAGCCCACCATGTGAAAACAGAGGTGGAGATAGAAATTCTGCTCCTGTAAACCCAAGAGTGCCAAGGAACGCCTGCAATTGCTAGAAGGGATGAGAAAGAATTCATCTGTAGTACTTCTGGAGAGAGCACGGCCCTGCTGACACCTTGGTTTTGGACTTTTGCCTCCAAAACTGTGAATGAACAAATTTGTGTTGTTTTCAGCTACCCAGTTTGTAGTAATTGTTTTACAGTAATTTTTGTACTGAAATGAAGGCAAGCTGGGTGCATTAAGTACTCCCTTAAGCCTCAGTTTCTTCCTCTGTAAAATGGGAACAAAAGCAGACACATACAATAGGGTTCTCTAAAGCCTTTATTTCAATCAGTGTTAGCTCACTTCCAGAAGATTCAGAGGGAAGAGGTGCCCATCACTACCCTGCCCACTTCTCTCAGCTACCGTCAGGGTTTGGGGGACAGCCAGCAGCTCCTGAGAAAATTAGCACTGGTCTGACCATTTCCCTCTTTTCACTGCCTTGGCTCCCTTCTGGCTCTTTCTTTCCAGACAGAGAAAATTGTCTGGGAGCACTGACTGCTCCTGGAAGCAGACCGGTTTGAGCTGGTGATAAATGGATTGCTGCCCACAGGAGCCCTGCTGCCTGACGTCAGAGACGGCGGGCACTAATTAAGGGGTTACTGTGTTTACAGGAAGATGAGGAAATAAATGTCAAGACTGCAGTGTTCTGGCTGCTGTTTCACAGGGTCAAAGCCAACTCTAACACCTTTTATCTGAGAGGGTGGTGGGTCCCATGGCTCAGGGCCCCCCAGGCTCCTCACGTGGTCCTGACAAGCAAGGCCTGGTGCCCCAGGGGTCTCTCAGCCCCCTCATCTTTTCCCGGCTGGGACTCTGTTAAAGGCGGAGGGGGGAGAAAAGGAGTGAGGAAAATTCTGGCTAGTTAATTGTAACATTTATAAAGAAGCCACGTTTCCAATCTCTAGCCCGGCTGCTCATGATCCCCCACCATCCCGCTGTTGGTATTTGGAGCTGATAAATCAGTCTTTCTAAACAGGTCCTAAGAGGCTGCTCGGATTTGGGAGGACAGGAAATTAAAGAGCCTTGGGAGGGGGACTGACAGCCTGTGCTCCCACACGCGGCCCCCATGCCAGACAGTGGCTATGGCAGGAGAAAGCAAATGAAGGAGCAGAGCAGGCAGAGTGAGGGCGACGTTTGGCATTCACGTCACCACCCAAGATCCAGAGA
The DNA here is from genome assembly GCF_042477335.2 of Ovis canadensis. Taxonomy (NCBI): domain Eukaryota; kingdom Metazoa; phylum Chordata; class Mammalia; order Artiodactyla; family Bovidae; genus Ovis; species Ovis canadensis. Next base: position 44,322,414 of record NC_091245.1, read on the forward strand.
GACCCCCCAGGCCAGGACTAACAGCTGTGGCACAGGCCCTGATTGCCCAGAATGCCCAGTCTACAGCTGGCTGTGAGTCAAAACCTCATGCCAGACTCCCAGCCAGGAGTATAATTAGTGAGAAAGGGCGAAAGGACCGAATCCCTACCCAGTCATTCTGATCTGTAGTTCCAAACTCTGGAAACCATTCGTAGCAGGGCGCCGCAAGATATCCAACACAGAGCCCCAGGTTCAAAGGTAAATGGGAAAGGGAGAAGCGGAAAAGATGCCAGCAGCAGTGTGGGAGGTGACACCCCCAGCCAAAAGCAGTTCCCAACAGGGCACAGTCCTGGGAAAAGGGTTCTGATTAAGAAAACAATCTGGCAGCCTATTTGGATTCAGCTGAATTAAACTAAAAAATTAATTGCAGAAACACTTCCCAAAATGTTTCCATTTTTCCGTGTAGGAGGGCTAAAAGCTCAGCAAGAACTTAAAGTGATGACTATTATAGGTGCCATTTATTGAGTGCTACTACATGCCTGCAAGTCTGCATACATTTGGTATATTTCTTACAATAGCCGTGCAGTGTAGGTGGGATTCTTCCCTTTGGATAGATGAGGAAACTGAGGCTCAGAGATGCTAATTAAGGTGCCCAGGTCACACCAGGTGGAAGGAAGTGGGAGAGCCAGGTATCAAATCTGGCCTGATTCTATGATCCATGATGGTTCTCCTCTCCTGGGGTTCTAGTCTTCTATTGCAGCATAACAAGCCACCCCAAAAGTCAATGGATTGAAACAGCAATCATTTTGTCACGTTTGTGATTCTCTGGGTGAGGATTTAGGCTGGACGCAATAGGAATGGCTCATTTCTGTCCCACGGTGACTGGGGTATCAGATGAGGTGGCCCCAAGAGAACTGGAGGTAGCTCTACTGAGGCCATATATCTGGGCTCTCAATTCTGAATTTCTACTACGTTCCTTGCTTTTTTTAAAAAAAATCCCTAATGTATCTACTGAAGTCCAAAATAGTTTCTTCCCTCTCTCATGTGGGGCCTGGATTTGGATGGCTGGAATAACAACTCTCTCTCCCCTGAGCCTCTTGGTGTGGCTGGCTTGAGCTTCCATAAAGCACAGTGGACTCAGGATAGTCAGTTTTTACAGAGTGACTAGCTTCTCCAAGCCCATTAGGAAGAAACAGAAATCAGAAGTTGCTAGTTTTATAGGTATTAAGCCCAGGAGCTGGCCCAGTATGACTTTTGCCATATTGTATCGGCCATATGAGTCACAGAGCCTGTCCAGATTCACGACGAGCTCATTATATGCTTTGTGAACATCATCTCTGCTCCTTATTAGGCATCATGCCACAGAGAAGCTCTTTGCCTTAAATTACACTGTTTCGGACGATAATGATAATGCCTCAATTTTGTTTAGCTTTTTAGATTTAAAAAGAGCTTCCAATTGGATCTTATTTGAGCCTCATAATAAGACTCTGAGGCAGGCAGAGCAGGTTGTACCATACTGATTTTAAGAAAACCAAGATTTCAAAAAGAAAAAAAATACCCAAGGTATATGGGCATAAACTCCCAACCTACCCAACTCCATGCAGCCCCACTGATTATAGCTGAGACCTTTTCCTGCCATACCCTCCACACTGCTAATACACTCTAATTTGTCTTGTATTTTTATTCTTCAGCTCAAGAAATTTCTAGAGGGCTTTCAAAATAATAGGTCTATTAATATAAAATCAAGCTAGAAATAATAACTCCCTTTTACTGAATTTAATGATGAAAAAAGGTATGCGTTTTACCTTAACTGAAGTTAAATATTTCTTTGTTTTTATTGAGGTAAAGTTCACAAAATATAAAATCAAGCATTTTAAAGTCTACAGTCAGTAGCTTTCAGTCCATTCACAGTGTTGTGCAACCGTCACCTTTATCTGGCTCCAAAACATTTTCATCCCAAAGGCCCTGCGTTTCATAAAATTTATATGATAATTTCACCTTATACTTGGAATTGAAATGCTTTGTAGGTAATTATATGTGGGTAATGCTAGGTTTTATTAAAATGAAAAACACTCTGTCTTTGGACTCAAAATGACCTGGATTTAAATCACGACCCTTCAATTTTCTAGCCATGTGGTTTTCACAAAGGTGTTTAGCTGAGCCTGTTTTCTCATTCCTCATAAAAGGAAATAATGATCTCTACTTAGAAGGGAAATTGTGAGGACTGGTGAGATAATGGACTTCAAGCACCTCTCATAGGGCATGGTGCTTAGCGGTTGCCTAAATGATGGTAGTTGTTATTCACAGTGTTAATAACCAGAAAAGAGTTACAGGACCTCATGAAAACCATCACAACTCTCAGCTTCAGGGTTCAGGATGGAAACTGAAAGTGAATCTACGTGATTCCTAAGCTCTAATATTTGAGATGGTAAAATATTTAACAGATCCACCCTTCTTCCATCTCTTTTAAAAGCCTATCACCTTCCTTCTTCTCACCCCTGACACACACATACGCATGCGCACAATCAAATTTCTCATTTTCTTTAATGGAAACACTTAACTTTAAGGAACTGTATTAAGGTATATGGAGAAGGAGATGGCAACCCACTCCACTGTTCTTGTCTGGAGAATCCCAGGGACGGAGGAGTCTGGTGGGCTGCCATCTATGGGGTTGCACAGTCGGACATGACTGACGCGACTTAGCAGCAACAGCATTAAGGTATATACTTGTTATTTGATATGCAATAAACTGCGCATATTTTGAGTGTATAGTTTGATGTTTTGATGTAGGTACACACTCTTGAAATCATCATCATTACCAAGATGCTGATGTACCATCACCTCCGACAGGGCTATGAGGTCCTGTTGCCCCTTCATAATCATCTCTCCCATACTCTCTCATCCCCTAACTATGTGATGTTTGAGAATGCCCCGGTATGTGGCAATTGTCTTATCCCCCATGTGTAGATACACGGATTCCCTCGGGGCAGAGATTATGAATGCTTTGCTTATTATTGTATCCCCCGCTCAAATTGGTGGAATAGAGGAAAACAGCAAAAGAGGAGATGCTCAACAAATATTTGTTGAATGAATGAATAACCCCTTTGTCCCTTTACTCCTGATGCAGTGATACTGAAGCTTTTATTCTCTGAGCGCTGTTGTGATTGATGCCAAGACAGAAGAGAGCTCTGGGGGCTGGAGTGTCTGGGAGCATTTCACAGAGGAAGAAAATTGCTTTGAGTCTGTGATGATGAAAAGGGCTTGTTGAGGAAGGCAGAGCTAATGGCTTGAGCACAGGCCAGGAAGCAATCTGGGAAAGATGAGAGTATGGAATGGATTGGAGGCAATGCGGCAACTGACATGACTGACAAGTGACAAGGATTAGACTCCCTGGAGTTGTGGAAAACTTGAGACTTTATGAAATAGGAAAACAGAAAATAAAAGCAAAGCAGGAGCTGCTTGTACCTTGGCTGAGAATCACGCGATTTTAGAACTGGCCTAGCCATTCAAGATGAAACAAATGCTCATCATAACACAGATGAGAAAGGTGAACTCCAGAGAAGAAAAATAAGTTTCTCCAGCTCCCACAGTAGAACAGTGGGAGAACACGGCAAAATGCAAGTTTTGCAGTCTCTGCCACCTTTGCTTATTCATCATTTAATATTTACACTTGTTAATAATCAACTAGTTAATAAATATTTAATTAACTTATTGAGCTCGTACCATAAGCTAGGTGCTGGGATCATGTGGAAGTGAAAAAACAGCAGTGTCCTCATGGTATAGTGGAAAAATAAGCAAAGGTCAGAGTGATGCCGAGTGAAGAGAATGTGACCTGCTGGTTACAGCTTTGTAGATAGAGGACGGGTCTGAAGGCTAAGGAATTTAAGCAGCTTCTAAAAGTTGAAAAAGACAAGGAGAAACATTCTTTCTTAGATCCTCCAGAAAAGAATGCAGCCTGCTGACATGTTGATTCAGCCCAATGAAACCCATTTTTAACTTCTAAACTACCCAACTGTAAGATGATAAACCTGTGTAGATTTAAGCTACCAAGTTTGTGGTAATTTGTTATAGCAGCAACAGGAGATTAATACAACCCCTGGCTAGCTATAGAGCCTTGTTATTGTTGTTGTTTAGTCGCTAAGTAATGTCTGATTCTCTGCAACCCCATGAACTATAGCCCTCCAGGCTCCTCTGTCCATGGAATTTTCCAGGCAAGAATACCAGACTGGATTTCCATTTGCTTCTCCAGGGGTTCTTCCCGACCCAGGGATCAAGCACGCATCTCCTGCACTGGCGCGCAGATTCTTTACCACTGAGCCACCAGGGAAGCCCTTCGAGTTAGTCAAATTCTCTGAACAAGTTTTTCAATACCTAATAATCATAGTAGTTAACCCTTCACTTATTGTGAGTAACAAGTGAAGAAGTAGAAATAAAGTCACTAGAGCAAAGTCTGGTGTTATAAGCAGGGCTGTGTATCCCCTCCCCCTGCCCCCGCCATCTCCGGATTCCTATGTTGGAGCCATAATTCCCTGCCCCAGAATGAGACTGTATTTGGAGAGAGAGTCTTTAAAGAGGTGATTAAGTTAAAATAAGGCCAATGGGATGGGCCCTCATCCAATCTGATGAGGTATAAGGTATCCTTATAAGAAGAAGAAATTTGGACACACAAACACCAGGGATGTACACACAGGTAAGGGCAGTGTGAGGAGGAGGCCATCTGAAAGCCAAGGAGAGAGGTCAGGAGAAATCAAACCTGCCAGGTACCTTGCCCTTAGACTTCCAGCCTCCAGAACTGTGAGAAAATAAATGGCAGTTTAAGCCACCAGTCTGAGGTACTTTGTTAGGGCAGCCCAAGTGGCGTTAGTGGTAAAGAACCGTCCTGCCAATGCAAGACATGTAAGAGACACGGGTTCGATCCCTGGGTTCAGAAGATCCCCTGGAGGAGGAAATGGCAACCCATTCCAGTGTCCTTACCTGGAAAATCTCGTGGATAGAGGAGCCTGGTGGGCTACAGTCCATGGGGTCACAGAGTTGGACACGACTTAAGCAACTTAGCATGAAGCAAACTAGCACACCACCTGGGTCTGCCCCACAGGATGGGACACCTGGGCTTTGATTTGTTTCAGACACCCATCTTCTGATATACACTAGATTTCTCAAGATGTGCTGCTTATAAACAGAACTGATTTTCAGAGACATTTGGGGTTGCTGGGCTGCAAAGGGACTGAGGGTACTTGAGCCATCCGTTCATCCATCTTCTCCTCTCCAGCCACATCCAGAGCACATTAAAATAAAAAAAAATAAATAAATAACCATCTGGCAGATGAGGGCCCTGGCGGTTACCATGGTGAGGCAGAGCAGAGCTGGGAGACTGGGGTGTGTGTATCGATGTCTGACACTTGAGCCCAGGAAAATGTCAGCCTGTTTTGTGTTCATTTTGAACAATATTTTTATCTACATTTTTTCCCTGGCTAAGTTGTTCAAGAAAAACATTTGTAGGTCCTGTTCTGATCACTGGGTGTTTTCACCTACAGACACAAAATTCTCTGAGAATAAGGACTGAGTGTTTTCCCATTTTATTCCTCTTTTCTGTCCTTTCCCCTTCCTTCCCTCACATTACCCGTACCATTTAAGCCTGCGTCTGTCACCAAGTTGATACTCAAAAAGTATTTGTCAGGTTGAGTTGAATTAATTAACCTTTGGAGAAACTATTTTCCTGTTTGCTTCTGATTTTAAAAAGCACTGACAATTAATATCATAGGGAGTTCATTCAAGTAGCAGGCTCTGATATTTGGGTTATAGCTGCAGCAGGATTGGGTCATGTGAGCAGAGCAGAGGGGCTGATGATGGGAATTTAGTGGAGAGACATGGCTTGAGAGCAAGGATTCTGGGCTTGTTTGGACATGAATTTATTTGCATCCTGGGTCTGCAGCTAACTCCTTGTGTGACTTGAGGTCAGAGACTTCACTTCTCCGGGCTTTTTCACTGTCCTCAAAATGGGCATTCTAACCATACCTTGGAGAAGGAAATGGCAACCCACTCCAGTACTCTTGCCTGGAGAATCCCATGGAGGGAGGAGCCTGGTAGGCTACAGTCCATGGGGTGGCAAAGAGTCGGACACGACTGAGCAACTTCACTTTCAACCATACCTGCTTCATGGGGTTCTTCTGAGCCTTATTGGAGATGCCTCAGATAGAGTCCAGCAGCTCAGTTCAGTTCAGTTTAGTCACTCAGTCGTGTCTGACTCTTTGTCACCTCATGGACTTTAGCACACCAGGCTTCCTGTCCATCACCAACTCCTGGAGCTTACTCAGACTCATGTCCATCAAGTCAGTGATGCCATCCAACCATCTCATCCTCTGTCGTCCCCTTCTCCTCCTGCCCGCAATCTTTCCCAGCAACAAGGTCTTTTCCAGTGACTCAGTTCTTTGCATCAGGTGGCCAAAGTATTGGAGTTTCAGCTTCAACATCAGTCCTTCCAATGAATATTCAGGACTGATTTCTTTTAGGATGGACTGGTTGGATCTCCTTGCAGTCCAAGGGACTCTCAAGAGTCTTCTTCAACACCACATTTCAAAAGCATCAGTTCTTTGATGCTCAGATTTCTTTATAGTCCAACTCTCACATCCATACATGACCACTGGAAAAACCATATCTTTGACTACAGAAACCTTTGTTGGCCAAGTAGTGTCTCTGCTTTTTAATAGACTATCTAGTCCAGCATCTGGCACTCATCTAACACAGTTGCAGGTTTTCACTGGGGTTTTGTTTTCAACTTCATAAGTCTGGCTCTTTTTTTTTTTTTTTCCTGATCTCTAACATTCCAGGAAATGTTCTCTCTCACTAAGCTCATATCTGGGGGCAGGTGTGGACAGACCACAGACCTGCCCCTCCTCTCAAGTCACCTGTGGGTTCCCTTCGATAATCACAGGGTGTCTGAGACTTCCAGAGGCGGAAATACCTGGGGAGGATGCAAGACTGGGCCTACAGAGGTTTCCAAGAGCAGGAAACTGACAGTTCCAACAGGGAACTGGTTCAGGCCAGCCCAGTCCAGGCTCAGGAGGTTATAGATACCAGTGTTCAAGGGAGTGGAAAGTGGCTTCACTGACATGGAGTGCCAGGCTCTGGAAGGAATCAGCAGCCAGTAAACAGAGAGTCCAGGAGAGCCCAGAGAAACAACAGCAGTGTGTGTTGTGGAGATAACTGGCTTTGCCCCTCTGCAGGCCAGTCTGGTTACTCTCTCCTTCCTTCCCTTCCAAATCCAGCACCCTCTCTTTGGTTTATGCGGAAGCTGAGAAGAGGGTTCTACTGGATTCTTTCATCCTCTGGCAGCTCACCAGCTCCAAGCCTCAGAGCCCCACATGGAAGCTTGCTTCTCCTTCCCACCCCTGTACCCCACCCCCCACCTAGCCACTCTCCAGGTCACAAATGGTTTCTTGAGATCTATCTACATGCAGTAGGAGGGAGTCATCTGTTAAGGGGGTTGAAAGTGAAAGGAAAGTGTTAGTCACTCAGTCATGTCCCACTCTTTGGGACCCCATGGACTGTAGGCCACCAGGCTGCTCTGTTCATGGAATTCTCCAGGCAAGAATACTGGAGTGGGTGCCATTTCCTTCTCCAGAGGATCTTCCCAACCCAGGGATCAAACCTGGGTCTACCACATGACAGGCAGATTCTTTACTGTTTGAGCCACCAGGGAGAACTGTTAAGGGGGTTACTGGGTGCTTATATCAATTCAATGGCAAAATCTTCCAACATTTATTGTGTGTTTATTATATGTTAAGCATCTTGCCAGATGACTCACATGCCTTACTCATTTAATTACCCAACAATACTAGGAAGCGCTTTTCTCATCCCCATTATTATAATTGAGGAAACAAGTCCAGAGAACTTAAGGAACACGATTGAGTTTTCATAGCAAAGCAAGGGTTTGAACCTGATACATCAATGTAGCTCCTCAGCGTGGAGAGGCAGAATGAGGGGAGCAGGGGTACAGAGACTGCTCCCCACAGTTTGAAACCTGTGGTCCTCCACTTGCCACCTTGACAAACTTGGGAAAGGTACAGAGCCCAGCACTCATAGTAAGCCCACGATGCACATTTGCTATCATCATTCAGCATGGCATTGGGGTGACTTCTGTGTCCTGGTGACCTCCCTGGAGAGCTGCCTGAAATCTGTACATCAGAGAGAGTCTGGAGCATCCTCAGATGTACCTGCTCCAACAACCCTGGCCAGAGTCCTATAAACCTTGAGAAAGGGGATAACTAAGCCAAAGTACAGGGAGACCTGCCATTTACCTGCTCCTCTTGCTGGCCTGTTCCTTCATACATGCTTAATTTTGGCAAAATTAATGATGAGAAGGAGCTGAATTCCACAGACTTGGATTTGCATTCTGGCTCCAGCTTTTACTAGTTGTGTGACTTTAGAAATGTTAAAAGCCCTACCATGCCTCAGTTTCTTCATCTAGAAAGTAGAAACTGGCTGAATAGAGGGAAACAAGAGAGAGAAGGACCTGGAGGGGCAAAGCCCCAACCCAGGGTCACTGTCTTCCTAGTGAATCTGTCCATGGTTCCTTAAGAGAACAGCAAGGGCTGACATCTTTGAGTGGTTCCTAAACTTCTTTGGGTTCTAAACATTTTGGCCAAATGCAAGGTTCAGTGTTCAGCATCACTCATTATAAGGGATATGGAAATCAAAGCCGCAATGGGATAGCACCATGGCTGTTATAAAAAAAGATAAATAGCCAGTGTTGGAGAGGATGTGAAGAAAAGGAAACCCTTGTGCACTGTTGGTAAGAAATGTAAATTAGCATATCCACTATGGAAAATAGTATAAAGGGTCCTCAAAATATTAAGAATAAAATTAATGAATAATCCAGCAAATTCAATTATGGGTATATATCTGAAGGAAACAAAAACACTAATGTGAATATACATATATATATATATGCCTTTATATTCATTGCAGCATTATATATAATACTCAAGACATGGAAATAATCTAAGTATCCAGTGATGGATGAATGAATAAATAAAATGTGAGATATATATATAATATTATTCAGTCACAAAAAAGAAAGAAATCCTGCCCTTTGTGACAACTTGGGTGGACCCCAATGATATTATACTACATGACATAAGTCAGACAAAGACATACTATATAACTTCACTTTTATGTGGAATGTACAAAAACAGAACAAAACAAACTCATAGATACAGAGAACATACTGGTGTTTGCCAGGTGCAGGGAGTCTGGGGTGGGCAAAATGGGTCAAACTGTCAAAAGTACAAACTTTCAGACTCAAAGTAAATTAGTCCCGGGATGTATGTACCAAATGGTAACTATGGCTAATCTCACTATATTGTATATTAGAGAGTTGCTAAGAATGTAGATCCTTAAAAAGTGATAAATTCAAGGTTTAGAAGAATAGGTCGTTCTAGCTTTAGATTTATCATTCATGCTAGTCCAGGAAGTTGCTTATCGAAGGTGTAGTGATGGAGCATTCCTGGCCCCTGTGGCTCCATCCTCTTTAATTAATTTTTAGTATTATCGAAGTATAACTGACATATAATATTGATTTCAGGTGTACAACATAGTGGTTCAATTATATATATTATGAAATGGTCTTCATAAGCCATCTATCACCATACAAAGTTATTACAATACTGCTAACTGTATTCCCTGTGAAAATGCTGCACTCAATATGCCAGCAAATCTAGAAAACTCAGCAGTGGCCACAGGACTGGAAAAGGTCAGTTTTCATTCCAATCCCAAAGAAAGGCGATGCCAGAGAAGGTTGAAACTACCCCACAATTGCACTCATCTCACATGCTAGCAAAGTAATGCTCAAAATTCTCCAAGCCAGGCTTCAACAATACGTGAACATGAACTTCCAGATATTCAAGCTGGATTTAGAAAAGGCAGAGGAACCAGAGATCAAATTGCCAACATCCACTGGATCATGGAAAAAGCAAGAGAGTTCAAGAAAGACATCTACTTTTGCTTTATTGACTATGCCAAAGCCTTTGACTGTGTGGGTCACAACAAACTATGGAAAACTCTTAAAGAGATGGGAATACCAGACCACCTGACTTGCCTCCTGAGAAATCTGTATGCAGGTTAAGAAGCAACAGTTAGAACCAGACATGTAACAACAGACTGGTTTCAAATTGGGAGAGGAGTTCGTCAAGGCTGTATATTGTTACTCTGGCTAATTTAACTTATATGCAGAGTACATCATGCGAAATGCCAAGCTGGACAAAGCACAAACTGGAATCAAGATTTCTGGGAGAAATATCAATAACCTCAGATACGCCTCAGACACTACCCTTATGGCAGAAAGCGAAGAAGAACTAAAGAGCCTCTTGATGAAAGTGAAGGAGGAGAGTGAAAAAGTTGGCTTAAAACTCAACATTCAGGAAAATAAGATCATGGCATCCAGACCCATCACTTCACTGCAATAGATGGAGAAACAGTGGAAACAGGGACAGACTTTTTTTTTTTTTGGCTGCAGATGGTGACTGCAGCCATGAAATTAAAAGACGTGTGATGGGAAGGCAATGGCAACCTACTCCAGTACTCTTGCCTGGAAAATCCCATGGACGGAGGAGCCTGGCAGGCTGCAGTCCACGGGGTCGTGAAGAGTCAGACACAACTGAATGGCTTCACTTTCACTTTTCACTTTCATGCATTGGAGAAGGAAATGGCAACCCATCCAGTATTCTTGCCTGGAGAGTCCCAGGGATGGTGGAACCTAGTGGGCTGCCGTCTATGGGGTCACAGAGAGTCAGACATGACCGAAGCAACTTAGCAGCAGCAGCTCCTTGGAAAAAAAGCTATAACCAAACTAGAAAACATATTAAAAAGCAGAGACATTACTTTGTCAACAAAGGTCCATCTAGTCAAAGCTATGCCTTTTCCAGTAGTCATGTATGGATGTGAGAGCTGGACTATAAAGAAAGTTGAGCACTGAAGAATTGATGTTTTTAAAATGTGGATTGGAGAAGACTCTTGAGAATCCCTTGGACTGCAAGGAGATCCAACCAGTCCATCCTAAAGGAAATCAGTCCTGAATATTGATTGGAAAGACTGATGCTGAAGCTCCAATACTTTGGCCACTTTGCAAAGAATCACCTTATTAGAAAAGACTCTGATGCTGGGAAAGATTGAAGGCAGGAGAAGAAGGGAATGACAGAGGATAAGATGGTTGGAATGCATCACTGACGCGATGGACATGGGTTTGAGTAGGCTCTGGGAGTTGGTGATGGACAGGGAGGCCTGGCATGCTGCCATCCATGGGGTTGCAAAGAGCTGGACATGACTTAGCAACTGAACTGAACTGAACTGTATTTCCTGTGATGTACACTCTATCCCCTTGACTTATTTACCAAACATTAAAGACATTGTAGGTTTGGTTAGAGAGCATCACAAAATAAAACAAATACTTCAATAGAGCAAATCACAATCTTTCTGGTTTTCCCAGTGCATATAAGTTATTTTTACACTGTAGTTCATTAAGTGTACAATAACATTGTATTAAAAAACCAATACACATACCTTAATTTAAAAATATTTTATTGCTAAAACATGCTAACCATCAAATGACAATTCAGCATTACCACATACCTTCAATTTATAAAAACATAGTATCTACAAAGTGCAATAAAATGAAGCACAACAAAATGGGGTATGCCTCTATTATATAACTGGAAGTTTATACCTCCTAGTCCCCTTCATCTATTTTATACATTTTTCCCATGTAAACGGGTAACCAGTTTGTTTCTGCACCTGTAATTCTGTTTCTGTTTCGTTGTAATTGTCAATTTACATTGTTTTTAGATTCCACATATAAGTGAAATAGCATGGTATTTGTCAGACATACTTTACTTAGAATAACCTAGAGCCATCCATGTTATTGCAAATGGCAAGACTTCATTCTTTTTGTTTGAATAATATTCCATTTTGGGAATGGGATGCTTACCTTTTGTATCCATTTATCTATTTACTTCAGTTGCTTCCATATCTTGGCTATTGGCCATTGTTAATAACGCTGTAATGAAACATAGGTGTGTGTATATCTTTATGAATTAATGTTTCGGTTTTCCTTGGTTAGATACCCAGGAGTGCAATTGCTGGATTATATGGTGAGTGAATCTTCTGCTTCAGTCGTGCCTGACTCTTTGCAACCCCATGGACTGTAGCCCACCAGGCTCCTCTGTCCGTGGGATACTCCAGGCAAGAATACTGGATTGGGTTGCCATTTCTTTCTCCAGGAGATCTTCCCAACCCTGGGATCGAACCCTTGACTCTTATGTCTGAATTGGCAGGAGGATTCTTTACCACTAGCGCCACCTGGGAAGCCACTGGATTGTATGGTAGCTCTATTTTTAATTTTTCTAGGAAACTCCATATGGTTTTAAAGTGACTGCAGTAACTTACATCCCTATTAACAGTGTACAAGGGCTCCTTTTCCTCTACAACCTCACCAACATCTGTTATTCGTTTTTTGATAATAGCTATTTTGATAGGTGTGAAGTGACATCTCATAACGGTTTTGATTTGCACTTCCCTGATAATTTAGCATCTTTTTCATGTATTTGTTGGCTATCTGTATGTCTTAATTGGAAAAATGTTTACTTAGGTTTCCTGCCTATTTTAAAATCAGATTTTTAAAAAATATTGATTTGTATGAATTCTTCATATATTTTGGATATTAACCTCCTTATTGAATATATCATTTGGAAATATCTCACTTAGTAGGTTGCCTTTTTATTATGTTGATAGTTTCCTTCACTGACCAAAAAGTTTTTTAGTTTGATGTAGTCCCATTTGCTTATTTTTGCTTTTGTTGCCTTTTCCTGAGAAGACAGATCTAAAAAGATATCGCTAAGACTAATATCAGAGTTTCCTGCCTACATTTTTTTCTAGTTTTTGTGGTTTCAGTCTACATTTAAGTCTTTAATTCATTTGGAGTTTATTTTTGAATATGGTATAAGAAAATGGTCTAGCTTCATTTATTTGCATGTAACTGTTCAGTTTTCCCAATACCATTTATTAAAGAAGCAGTCTTTGCCCCACTTTATATTCTTGCCATAAATAAATTGATCATACAAGTGTGGATTTATATCTGGACTCTATATTCTGTTCTGTTGATCTACATCATGTCTGTTTTTGTGCCAGTACCATATTATTTTGATTATTAGATCTTTGTAATATATGTTGAAATCAGAGAACATGATACCTCCAGCTTTGTTTCTCTCAAGACTGCTTTGGCTATTTGGGGTTTTTCGTGAGTCAAGTTTGGGGATTATTTGTTCTGGTTCTATGAAAAATGCCATTGGTGTTTTAATAAGTATTACATTGAATCAGATTGCTCTCGGTTGTGTCAACATTTGAACAATATTGACTCTTTCAATCCATAAACATGATATATCTTTCCATTTGTTTGTGCTGTCTTCTATTTCTTTTATTAACACATTAATATTTTTCAGAGTACAGGTGTTTCATCTCCTTGGCTAAATTCATTCCTAGGTATTCTTTTTTGATGCAATTGTAAATTGGATTATTTTATTTCTCTGAGTTCATTATTAATGTATAGAAAAAACACAGAATTTTTATACTAATTTTGTATTTGCTAGAAATTTTGGAGGCTCTTCCTGGTGCAGGAACCCCAGACTGAGGAGTCCAGTGAGGTGAGGACTTCTGTTACTGTGATTTTCCTCCTACCCACGGGTCACCAAGCCAGGGATGTGCATCCTGACCAGATTGCACCTCTATCCCTTCTACCCATTTTGTTGTGTCTCTTTATTTATATCTTTAATTGTATAAAGTCTTTTCTGCTAGTCTTGAGATCATTCTCTGAGATAGTTGCTCTGTAATTAATCGTTAATTTTGGTGTACCCATGGGAAGAGGTGAGAGGTGATCATTCTACTCTGCCATCTTGATCCAGACCTCTTTAATTCTCTTTAAGTCTTGACTAAGCAAGAAAGAAAATGTCAAAGGATCCCAAGTTAAATAATGGGAGCCTGCTCTCCTGTGGCAATAGCTGCTGCCTTTATCCAAGTCAACCATGACTAGCCCTTCAGAAGAGTGTACCAGCTAACACGGATGTGGAGAAGAATAGGGGAGAGGTTTGGGGAGGGCTGGTGCATGCCCTGCTCACAGCCTCTGCTGGTTATGCTTATTCAGATCGAGTTTTAACCTCATCTTTTCACTGGACTCTAGGTTACATGGAAGATACTAGCCTTGTCTGTCTTCTTCCCACTTATGTCCCTAGCTCTTGTCACAGTGCCTGGCAGGTGACTGAGACTCAACTGATACTTATAGAATGATAACTGAGTGAATGTTAGCTACTGTTGTTGTCATTATTACTGATAGAAAGAGTTCTTTATCATGGTATAAATTTATGCTTACAGAGCTTGTAATCGATTAGAGAGATAGCTTTATGTATGGAAGCCTCATGTTCCCATATTTCTAACTAGATAGTTTTCCCAAACTGTGTTCTATGGAGAACAAGTATGTTACATTGTTACAAGACAAAGATCTGCCAAATAAAGATTATTAGGTCAAATAAACTTAGAAAGTGCTATAACCATATATCTTTCCTCTCAGTTCTCACAAATTATGTTAATTTATAAAAGGCTCTCTCTTAACTGATTGCCCATGGAACCATATTCTCATACCATGCTCACAAGTATCTCTTACTATACAATTATTTGGAAACTGCTGAATTACACTATGGGCTTTTTGAAGGCAGGAGCCATATCTTGTAAATATTTGGCATAACCTAGCAACATTGTACACACAAACACTGGTCAATAAGTGCACATTGATAAACTGTTCTAGCAATCCTCTCCCTATTTTTTCCTTATTTTTCTTAGGTTTATTTCCAAAATAGCAAAGGCTTAATTGCAGCTTAATGTAATTGCCTATAAATCATAGTGAATTTATTTCCCTCTTTGCCAAGATTAAACCATGGCAATTTGTAATGATTTATTTACAAGTATAATGGAATCACAGGATCGATTCTAATTCAAGTTCTGTCACTCTCTAGCTCTATGGCCTCAAGCAAGTTACTAATTTTTAGTTGGTCTAAGAGCCCTTGATTTCTCTTTGTCAAAACTCATTCTTCCAGTCTTCTACATATACAAAAATGGCAACCTTTCACTCAAACCAAAAACCTAGGTACCATTTTGAATTCCTTTCTCACATTTCCATCCACTCCATTAGCAATTGCAATTGATTCTACCACTGAGGTACATTATATGTCAAGGTCAACCAAATTCTCCCACCTCCACTGTCACCTGGGTGAGACCACTAACCACCATCTTTTACTGTAACTCACAATCAACTCAATGGTTGCTTGCTACATTTTTTGGTTGTTCTCTGTGCCTATAATTCGATCACAATATCAGCCAGAGTGATCTTCTTAAAATGGAAATCCTTCAACCTTTCCATTGCATTCATAAAATAATCTGAACTTCTTATCAGGTTCTGTATATCATTACTAACCTTTGCTGCTACTTCTTATCCTTTCTCTCTCTGCTCTCTGCAATCCTGATATATGAGTTGCCTTTCATTTTCCCAGAAAATCTAAGTTCCTATCACCTCAGAATGCTAGTATATGTTACTCTATCTGCAAAAGAGGCTTGCCAATTTCATATTCAGGGCACTTTCTTAAACCTTAAATTTCAGCTTAAATGGTTCCCAACCAAACCTAGCCCAACTCCAGCCACTTGTACATGGTAGGTCTCCTCTCCCCTACTTTGTCTCTTTCCTTGCCTTGTCCATTTCCTTTAGAGGAGCACTAGTTACCATTTGGCATTGTTTTCTATGATGTGTGTCCCCAGTGAAATATAACCTCAATGAGACAGACTACATCTATTCTTTGCATCCCCAATGCCCAGCAGAATGACTGCAAAAACACAAGAGGTGTCCAGATTAGAATAAAAAGGCCTTCATTTCCTCAACCTAATAAAGATGAGTATGACTTACCTTTTATTGAGCATTACCACATACTTTTAAACTTGTTTTAAGGAATCTGTTCATGAAAAAAAAAACTGTTGCATCTCTACCATGTGCAAAGTATTGCACTAGTAAGTGTAACACAGCTAGAAGGAGAAAAGAGAAGCCATGGGGGCAGTGGGGAGAAGGGTTTCAGCTTTGGGGTCAGAAAGACCTGGATACTAATAGCTCATCTTAACCTTCATATTTCTGGTTAAATGTGAGCGTTAAAGGAGGGCTAAATAAAACCCAAACCATTATCTTAGCTGCCCTACTTGTGTGCCCCATATCCCCGATTCCTGTATCTCAGCATTTGTCACTACAGGCAATGATCTGCGTACCCTTATCTATTTTCACTAGACTCCTGGGGACCATTCCTGTCCTGCTCACTTTTATCATCTCATCAGCTCCACCCCTGCGACTGTACTGGAAAGCCTGAAATGTTGCATGCTGCCTTGAAATCTTTGAGCCCCTTAGTACCCCAAATGCCTACCTGTGAGTCCCACTGCTTTCACTAAATCTTTCACCCAGTAGGGAAGACCTTTTATCGGCAGAATCAGCTTCACCTCACCTCATCCTCAACCTAATAGGTTTCAGTTTCCTGAAAGATTGCAGGATTGTTCAAACCATCCAATCACTTCCTCCCACAGAAACCAGGGGTCACCTCACCCTATTTTTTTAACTACAGAACTTGCCCCCCCACATTCCCTGCTGGTTCACACTGCTCTCCTAGGGGGAAATTCTGAACTCCCTGTGTGATCCTGCAGTGGGTATAGTATCCTTCTTCCCTGGGCTGTGTTTATGTGTCTAATAAACTCCTGTAGATCCCAGCTTTCAGTGTCAGTTGTTGTATATTTGGATACCCCTGAACCCAAGGCAAAGATTTCTCCTTTCACCAATGAGGTGAAAAAGAGGTTATAAAACACCCATACCTACACACATATACACATACACACATACCCCAAGCAGGTGTGATCATGCCCTACACGAAATTGGTTATACATTTTTCTCAGTCTTGAATGGGCATTAAAGTACACTGTGGAGTTTTAAAAAATATTGACTCTGGGCCCCACTTCATGGAAAGAGAATAATAGGGGTGAGACCCAAAGGTGTACATTTTTTGCAAAGCGCCATTACTGAATCCTTGATCCCTGGGCCAGGAAGATCTCCCAGAGGAGGAAATGGCAATCCACTCCAGTATTCTTGTCTGGGAAATCCCATGGACAGAGGAGCCTGGTGGGCTACAGTCCATGGGGTCACAAAGAGTCAGACACGACTGAGCATGCATGCAGTGATCATTACTGAATCTGGTGGCTAGCCAAAACTGAGCACCACTGCGGTGGCTGTGCAGTAGCCACCTGTTGACTCTAATGGATTGGACTGTGGTTCCCTTGGTGACATGGCTTGAAGGACAACCCTATCATTCTGGAGGGAGTGTCTAACAGAGGCTCCTGCTCAGGGATGACAAACACTTAGCAACAGCTTTCAAAACCCTCCTGAGCCCTTGGCGACACTGCAAATTGATCATGGCAGTCTTCCTGCTGAGCCTGGCCTCCGGCTCAGAATTCTTATCAGCTCCCACCATGTGATGAATGCTATCATGAGAGATGAAACCCATATTTTTTCCTCTGCCCAGCCACCCCCAATTTTTGCTCTGTGATGAGAGGAACTCTGCTGCTTGTGACTGCTCCTACAGACCTCACCTCTGCAATGCCGCTCCTACTCCAGGGCATTTCACTGGAGCAGAAGCCTTCTCTCAGCTCTTATATGTAGCCTTTCCAAGAGTCAAGTCCCCAGGGCATTTTTTAAGTATCTCAGGTCATTGGTCACGCCTCTTCCTTACCCTTAATGCTGTCTCTAAAAGAAGGGGTCTTAACATGTCATGCTATCTTTATATTCCTCTGTGCTGGCTCAGATCTCTGGGTTAGATGGATATGGAAATAAGCAAATAAAATAGAATTACCTGGTGTGGTAGAAAGTCTCATATTTGAAATCAAGGTGGGACTTGGTGACTCATCTTTATTGAGCTATGTGACCATAGGCAAATCATCTCTATGCTTCAGTTTTTTCATTTGCCAAATGAGAACAATAATATGTATCCTTTTGCTCTGACCTAATGTGACATACTACTGTAACATATAATGTTAGAAGGTAGCACAAACAAACAATATTTGAAAAGTTAGAACTCCAAGGTGTTTCATAGCAGCATGTGGCTATTTCTTGCCTCTGCAAGAAAAATCTCTCTCCTTTCCCCAGGGTGGCTGAATAAATAGGGCAGCTTTTCCAGGCAAGCAGTCATAACACACACTCCATTATGTGAATATATATTCAATTAGAATGTAAAACGTAAGTCATCAGTCTTGAGGTGTTAATGAGCTGCCACTTAGAAGGACCAGGGAAGCACACCAAGTGTATGTGCAGAAAGCATCAGAATTGCCAGCTCTACCCAACCAAAAGCTGAGTTGCTAAGATCCTCATCCTCTGCTCTTCTCCATCAATTAAGAAGCCCCAGGTGGTGCACTGGGTCCATATGAATAAGACCTGTGGCTTTCCTCGACCTCTGCCCAGACTCAGCTCACTTCAAACACTGGCTAAGCAAAGGGAACTGAACATATCCTGAACCTGATTTCAGCAGCAGAGGGATGGGTGTGGGATGGCTACTCCACTATCACTGGAAAACAATCATTAAAAACTTCCTGACAAGTGTCTTTATTACTATACAAAATAAAGTTCTGGGAAAAAAGAATGCTCCCTGAAATATTATAAACAATATTCGAAGAATCAAAATAATAAGAATGAATCACAAAATAATAAAATTAGAAAACAGATGATGTTAAATAGAATATCTAGTATGTGCCAGACACTGTGCCAACTACTATGTCTATTCAGTATTTGTACAATTTAATTTCAAATATAAAACATGTAAATCATTTTCAAAGTTAATTATTTCTATAAGGCTTATTAAAGGTAAATCTGCAAAACTGCCATACTAATCATGCCCCAATAAATTGTTTCCATTACCCAGAGACAACTGCTATGAACCCTTTTAGGATTTAGTTTGCTTATTTATCTCTGCATTTCTCAATAACACACTTGTATGACTACTTCTGCATCTTCACTTCTTGCTATGAAAGATCAGAATTCAGTTTTCAGTTGCCAAGTCATGTTTGACTCTTTGCGACCCCATGGACTGCAGCATACCAGGCTTCCCTGTCCTTCACCATCTCCCAGAGCTTGCTCAAACTCATGTCCATTAAGTTGGTGATGACATCCAACCACCTCATCCTTTGTTGTCCCCTTCACCTCCTACTTCAGTCTTTCGCAGAATCAGGGTCTTTACCAGTAAGTTGGCTCTTTACATCAGGTGGCCAAAGTATTGGAGCTTCAGCTTTAGCATCTGTCCTTCCAATGAATAATCAGGGTTTATTTCCTTTAGGATTGACTGGTTTGATCTCCTTGCTGTCCAAGGGACTCTCAAGAGTCTTCTCCAGCACAACAGTTTGAAGGCATCAATTCTTCAGCCTTTTTTATTGTCCAGACCTTCTATGAATATTCTTTGTAATAATAAAAAAAAACCCTGTTCTTATGTTGTGGCTGCAATAGTCTTCCTTCTGTATAAGGATGTTCTTGATAATTATTTCTCTTTTAAGTTCCTTGTCCCTACACCGTTTTTCATTTCTACAAATTCTGTTTTTATTGGTGTTTGTTAATTTGAGTTTACAATATTCATGTTAGAGGCTTACTTCATGTTTCATCAGCCAACTTGGAGCTGTTAACAAGTACTTAAGAGTGGAATATTAAGAAAGCTATATGGAAGCTTGAAGGGGCATGGACAGGGCTGGTGGATGGGCTTCATGGTAGGTGGGTCAGAAGCAGCAATGTCAATATCCATGTCTTTTCCTATGGGGTGGGCAGATAACTGAAAGAAAGCTCTTCTAGACTCTAGTGTGGAGTGTACAAGCCTGACTATCAGCCTTCTGAGAACCTGATGGGGAATAGGCCAGGGGTCTTGGAGTTCAAAATGTGGATTTCCATCAAAATCCTGTTTTTGGTATGTTATCCCTGCCCACCATCTAGATATCCCCCAATCCAGAATCCCTTTGGTTCAGTCTCTCCAGAGAGTCCATTTCTGTCTTCTACTTCCAGAACAGGGGCAGCTATCAGCTTAGAGAAGTAAGAAAGGGGGTCTAAAGGGTTAACTGAGTTAAGGAGATTTTCAACCAGTCTTCTGGTTTTCAGTCACCACTTGCCCTCCACTCTTCAACTCCTTACCCACCTCGCCACGTCCACATACTCTCGCACGCGTGCGCGCGCACACACACACAGCCCACACTTTCCTTGATCCCTGGTTCTGCTGATTCTCCTTCACTCTGCAGCTCTGCATACCTATCAGCTTGCTTCTGCACTCTCCCATGGACAGGCTATGTCTGAGTTCATCTGGCTCATTCAGTTTTTCTCAGTCCTTTTGTTTTCCATCTTCACATTTTTGTTGCTTTTTTCCGTCCCTATTTTCTTGTACCTTTAAAAGAAAGTCCCCTTATTATCTTTTTAATGGGGCTGAGGTATCAGGGGGTCCCTCATGTGTTCAGTCTACCACTCTCAGCCAGAAGAAAGAAAACATCAACGCAAAATGATGGAGAACACAAAGGATGTATAGGTCTTGACAAACTGATGCTGCCAAAGATTCAGAGCCAAAAAGTGGAACTCAGGTTTCTGACATCGTCTTTTTCTTAAATGCAATTCCACAAACAGTCCCAGTATCCAAATATATTAATAAAGAACAAGTAATAGTAAGAATCAACATTTTTGACTACATAGTAGAATCTTGTGTGTTAAGTCTGTTGGGGCTGCCATAATGAAACATCAGAGCCTGTGGGGCTTAAACAGCAGGAATTTTCTCAGAGGTCTGGAGGCTGGGAGTCCAAAACTGAGGCACCAACAAGTTCAGTTATCAACAGTTTCTTTTGAGGACCCTCTCCTTTCCTTGCAGGTGCCGCCTTCTAGCTGTTTCTTCACGTACACTTTCCTCTCTGTAGATTCACCCTGATGTGTTTGTTTCCTCCTCTTAATAAGGACACCAGTCATATTGGATCAGAGTTCCAGCTGTATGAACTTGTTTAATCTGTATGAACTTGTTTAATCTGAATCACCTCTTTAAAGACTCTATTTCCAAACAGTCACATTCTAAGGTAGAAACTTATTCACTTCAGTGTATTTTTAGGGAGGAGGAGCATAATTCTGCCCATAATACCAGACCTGGCTCTAATACCTTTATTCCTGTTCCTTCACTTATTCCTCCCAATAGCCAAGGGTTATGTGTTGCTGTTGTTCATTCACTAAGTCATGTTCAGTGCTTTGCCACCCCTTGGACACACCAGACTCCCCTGTCCTTCACCTTCTCCTGGAGTTTGCTCAAACTCATGTCCATCTAGTCAGTGATGCCATCCAAACATCTCATCCTCTGTCATCCTCTTCTCCTCCTGCCTTCAATCTTTCCCAGCATCAGGGTCTTTTCCCATCAGTCAGCTCTTCATGTCAGGTGGCCAAAGTATCGTTATTATTTTATTTTTATTATTCTATACTGAAAAACCTGTTGTTCAGAGAATTTGTATGACTAATGCTAAGGTTCTACAGTTTAAAAGGAGCTGTATTAATTTCTTATTGGTGCTGTAACAAACTACCACAAACTTGGTGATTTAAAAATACACAAGTTTACTATTTTACATTTATGTAGTTCAGAAATTCAAAAACAGGTCTCATTAGGCTGAAATCTAGGTGTAGGCAGGCTGCATTCTTTTTTGAAAGATCTAGGAGAGAAAGTTTCCTCAACGAGTTACTATAATGACCTTTAGGATTGATGGAGGTACAGTTTACTGAAATGGAGACTTACAGAGGAATAACCATTGGTAATACTTAAACAGATCTTATTTTATATCTATTTTATCCTAAGTATATAAATTCATTCAATCCTCACCGCAACCCAGTGAGGCAAGTGGTATTAACATCCATTTTTTAATCAATAAAAATGGGGAGATATAAAAAGGTCAAATAACTTGTCCAAGATCTCCCAGTCAGTAGTAAGTGGATTTTGAATGGTTAAAGTCCAATTTCAGAGCCTGTGGTCTTAACCACTGCACAATATTATCTTTTGGAAAAGCAGATCTGGGGAGAAAGATCAAATCTCTTCCTTTATCTTCATGACCTTCAATTCTAAGATCAGAGTACATGCTTGAAGACTTTAACACTCCCCTGAAGATATGCTCAAGTCCCTTTTCCTATGATACGTCTTCCACTGTATTCACAGGGCAAGCCCCAACCCTCCCAACACCTTGAGTCAATCAACTGTATGCTTTCTATGCCCTTGGACCCAAGGTGCTGGACACCGCTGAAGAATCCACAGAGCCTGGGGAATTGTTATAGATACAGTCATGGCACCATGGTCCACAGAACTCTCAACAGCAAGTCATTTGTATTTCTGGAGTGAGTTTTCTGTCCCACTTCCCACATGGCCCTCTCTAGCTTCACTACGCTCACGGCCCCCTGCTCCATCTCTTACTCTGGATATGCAGCAGATAACCCTGGACCCTATTTAACTGAGGAAATATAAACACTACGTTGACACGTCCTCATCCTCTGGATACCCTCTACCTGTAAACTCATCCATATTCCCACCTATCCCAGACTCTTTCATTCATAAATTTGTGGAAAATATATCTTCTTCTCAATTAAGGTCAATCCATCCTTCATATTGTGCTCAGGATTCAGCTTCCTCAGGAACCACCTTCAGAGATCATTCTAATACTCTCCCAACCTTTCAATTTCTTGGCTTGTCCTCATCTTCCCAGCATTTGCAGGTACTCAGTGTTTATTAAACATGCACTGTATCATTCTCATCACAGTTTTTGTTTAGTTGGTATCATAGATAGGAGAATAATGCCTAGTGCACTGCAGTAAACTTGAATCACAAACACTTCAGCTTTTGGGGGTGCAAGGAAATTTTACACTTATCTTTACAATCATTTCTATCATAATTAAAAGTTGTTGATGTCTTGTCTGGTGCTAGAACAATTATTCAGGTCAAATCTTGCGTAGAATAGCTAACCATATTTCTTTCTCAGAAAGAATAAATTTCATAACCATAATGCAGAAAAAGTCAGAGGCACCCTTGCCTTTGAGCATCTGTCTGCTCTGATGTTGTATCTCCACCCTGACTCCCCAGTGTTTAGTGAGATGGATGTGCGCAGGAGGCGAAATACAGAGGAAGAACAAAGACTAATTCCACCTGGGAACGATGGAGGGAAGGGGCTACTCTCATGTTCCCTCATTTGCTTAGTCACCAGAAAGGATTATTGAATTTCTGCTATGAGTCAGGCACAAAGGAAAACAAGAGCTAAACCTGTTTTTAATACCTGGTGGGGATGTAATGTCTTTAACAATAATCGTGACTCAGGTTCAAAATCCCTTAGTCACCGTTCTCAAGTCCAAAGAACTTTGAAAACAAATATTTTTTAGAAGTTTCCAACACTTGTTTGACAGCAGACCTGTCAAAACTGATCTGAAGTCATTTATAGACATTTTTTCCAACTATTTAAACATATGCCATGTATTCAGATGTATCACGGGAGGTAACTAATAATGTTTAATTTATAATGTACTGCCTCAGACCCAGCAGGGGGATTATGAATATGAAAATCCTCAATTCTGAAAGGCTTCTGGCTGCAAGAGTCTCTAAGTATGGATTACATGCCTGTATAAAGAGAGGGGCTGGTGTGGGAATAAAACATTTATTGAGCACCTTACTGAGTATCAGATCCCGTGCCAATCACTTTATAGGCATCATCCTACTTAAACCTCAGCCCAGCTCTGGGAGGCAGGCCTTGCAATCCCCATTTGACAGATCAGAATGCTGGGCCTCCACTAGGTTAACTGACTTTCACAAGAAAAGGGTTTACCCAAGATTAAAGCTCTCATCTGCTAACAGATGCATGCTGATATATATACCACACCACCTAGGAGTGACTGAGAGTTAAAACTGGTTCCCGAACCTGGTTGGTCACTAATTCACGTTGTGTCATAAAAGACACGTGGAAAAAAAAAAAGAGAGCCATAAAACCATATAGGCTCATATGTTTAAAAAATGCCCTAGAGGGACACATGGCGGAGGCAGACACATGTTGCTTCAGGGGGTTGGGGAATACACCATAGGGGAGGTGGAATTTGAGCTGATTCTTTGTGTTTCCTTTCAGACATTTTTGGGGGGGGGATTAAACATAGCAAACATATGTAGAAAGGTATATAAAACATAAATATACAAGCTTAACCAATTGACATTGACAGACACCCAGGTCCCATCCCATTAAGGTCATGCTAAGAAGGCAACGGCACCCCACTCCAGTACTATTGCCTGGAGAATCCCATGGACGGTGGAGCCTGGTGGGCTGCAGTCTATGGGGTCGCTAAGAGTTGGACATGGCTGAGTGACTTCACTTTGACTTTTCACTTTCATGCATTGGAGAAGGAAATGGCAACCCACTCCAGTGTTCTTGCCTGGAAAATCCCAGGGACAGGGGAGCCTGGTGGGCTGCCGTCCGTGGGGTCGCACAGAGTCGGACACAACTGAAGCGACTTAGCAGCAGCAGCAGCAGGAAACACTGACTGTATGTGGGAAGCCACCCGGCCCATTCTTCACCATCCTCTGCGTTTCCACTGACCAGTCATAGTTCCTCCAGAAGCTGATTCTTAAGGAGTCAGCAGTCATTGTGCTCGTAACCTGGTAAGCACGTTTAGTCTTCTCTGCTTGTTGGAAAACAGACTCCTGGAATGAGTTCTGGCATCTGCTTTTACTTGAGCTTTTCCCCCCAGGATTCCTCCCTACTGTGCTGCAGGAGAGGAGCCTGAGCCCAGCTCATGGTTATGCAGAGGCCTCTCCATTTGGGGTTAGGAGTGGGTCTCTGGACTTAGGGCCTGTGTGCTGGGCTGATGGCATAGAATCTGAAGCTCAGCATCCAGGCCACCTGCCAAAGAGGTAATCCTGGGGATCTCATAAAATATATTCTATTTCAGCAAGCAGCTAATTTTTTTTGTCCTGAGTAGTTGTATATCAAACTCCTTTCATATGTCTTGAAACAATGAAAGGGTTTGTCTTGGCTTTGGGGGACTTATTATTAGGGCCTAGTTTCCTATGGAACTTTCAGAATGCTGGTCTTTGACTCCCTGGGGCAGAAAACAAGCTTCTGCGGCAAGCATATTTGGTGGCACAGCACCTTTTCAGCTGGAAGGAGCCTGCAAACATGAAGGTCTGGCTCAGAATCTGGTATGGCAGCGTGCTCTCAGCACATCTGTGTTGGGGTGGAGGTGGTAGGACTAAGAGAAAGTGTATTGTCATCTTAGCAGGTCTGAGGTGTGCAATGAGAAAGCCAACAAACAGAAAAACTACAACCGGATAGGACTATGATCAGAGTTAAGAACTGGGAAAGGGTTTCTAGCAGTGTAGTAATACACTGGGGACATTCCCAGTCAGGGCTGAACAGGCCTGAAGCAGGGGATGTTGGATTATTCTACATGGACCACTAATCTACGACCATTTCATCCTCTCTGTCCAATAAGGGTGAGGCCGATGAACTAGATAATCATTAAGGACCCTTCTAAACCCAGAAGTCTTTGTATCTACAATTCTGTTTTTAATTTCACACCTAAAATATTTAATTTACAAAGTCAAGGCATATATATATATATTTTGTTGTTGTTGTTTAGTCACTAAGTCATATCCGACTCCTTTGCAACCCCATAAACTCCATGGGGCTCCTTTGTCCATGGAATTTCCTAGGGAAAAATACTGCAGTGGGTTGCCGTTTCTTTCATATATATATATACACACACACACACATATATACATACACATAAATATATATATTCAGATAATATACATTCAGATACAAACGTTTACTCTCAGTCACTTCTGAGTGCTTTGATACATCTCATCACACATGAATCAACAGATAAGAGCTTGATCCTGGCTAAGCCCATTCGTTATACAAGCTATTTAACCTATGGAGACCCAGTATTCTGATAGGGATTGCAATGCCTGCCTCCCTGAGCTGTCCTGTGGTTTAACTGAAAAGATGCCTATAAAGTGGTTTGCATAAAATATATAATTATTTTTCAAGTGAGAAGAGATAGAGAGAGGCAACTGAGGGGAGGGTTTTAGCAGAGCATCACCAAGTATTGTGCTGTGACAGTAGAATCAGAGTGTGAGGGGTTAAAGCAAGCTGTGAGACTTGCTCTGAACTGACCACTCTGAGCAGCAGCCTAATCTCTAAATAATCTAATAAACCCACCCAGCAACAGCAGGTGCATCTGCCAGGCTAGGCAGAGTCAGCACTAGGTTTTGGCAGCCAGCCTAAGGATAATTATCGCCTAGCCAATGAGAGATGGGCTCACTGTGTGGACCTATAATGGGAAAAGCACTAGATTGTCTAGTTTCAGAGCTGACATGGAAAGGAGTCTCATTCTACCTCTGGCTTCTCCTGTTCCCTCTACAGGTATGTTCTGTCCAGAAGTAAATGCTGGTTAATAATGACATTTCAGAGCCAACATGGTCCCTTTATGGCTCAGCACTCTCTCTTTGGGCCTGAGGTTTTGCCAATAGACTATGCTCTTTCACAATTGGGTTTAGGGTGGATTTCAAATTTGAAGGTAACTCTAAATGCATGAGAGTCTATATTTCTGCATTTAAGTCTTTATTGAAAAAATCATTGAACTATATAAATAAAAGCATGTCAATTTAACTGCAGGGTCTAAGTAATATTTGATCTGATCACTGAAGCAGCCTGTGTATAAAGAAGCTCTTAAGATGCCTTATTCCTTTCCCATACATATATGAATCACCTCTGTGTGCCAAGGCAGTGCTAGAAGCAAGGGTTGCCAAACTGAGCTCCGTTTATTTGCCCTCTATCTCCCCTTAATGCTATCAGTCCCATGAGAGCAGACATGTAAAGAGATAATTTTAATATAATATGATACAATATGATAGGTCTTTTGAAAGGTAGGGATAAAGGTGCTGGAAACAAATAGAAGAAACAATAGAGGATTTAGAGTACTGTGTATGGGTATGTGTGTGTTTGCAACATACAAACCTTCCCATAGTGAAGGTAAGAATGTATATAAGACTTGAAGGATGAATACAACTTACTAGATGACAAGTGTGGGAATAAAATTTTGTAATTTCAGAAGAAGGTGCAGAATTGCCAAGCCACAAGATAGAAATTATGGTGATGTGTACAGAGGAGAGATCCTTTCATCTGGCAAATGTTTATTCATTATTGTTTTATACCAGGAGTGTGAGAAGGTTGTTTCCCAGGAGGAACAAGAAAGACATAATCCTAATTTGGAAAAATTCATACACCCCAAAGATGATAGCACATCATTTACACCTGCCAAGATATGGAAGCAACCTAAGTGCCCATCAACACATGAATGGATGAAGAAGATGTGGTGTCTGTGTGTATGTATATACATGTATATATACATTTACATTTACTTATACTCACACTTATACACAAACACGTAGAGAATAGTACTCAGCCATAAAAAAGTATGAAAATTTTGCCATGTGCAGCAACATGGATAGACTTGGATATAGAGAACAAACTCCTGGTTTTGTACACCACAGGGAATATAGTAAATATTTTGTAATAACCATAAAGTAACCTTTCAAAATTGTATAAATTTTTTTTTAAAGAAGACATAGTCTTGACCCTGACAGATTCTACATTTTGGTTGAGGAGATAGATCCAAAATAAATAAACACATTTTTAAAAATGTAAATTGCAGTCAGGTAAGTAAATAAACCGATAATGTGCATATAAATCAATGCCGCAAAGGAAACTTAAAAAGAGCTAAGACAGAATTTGTGGGGGAGATATGTGGGACAGGGTGTCAGCTCCTGGAGTAAGTGAAGTATCGAGACGGGAAAGGTAAGTGAGTCCATCATCGGAAGAGTGATCAGAGAACATCTCGGCAGAAAGCACAGCATGAACGAGGGCCCTGGGAAGGAAAGAAGTCTTTGAAGAACTGGAAGAAAACTGCTATGACTGTGCCAATGAACACGAGAAAGGAGGAGAAAGGAACTGGTGAGGCTGAAGGGAAGAACTCCAACATTCCTACCCTCCGCCCACTGCCTGATCTTCTCTCTCCAGCTTACTCTTCTCCAATGCTTCCCATGTGCAAACAGTAAATCCAGAGCCTACTCGGGCCCCATCGACCTCTCCTGACCTCACTTTCTACTACTCTTCTCTGCTTGCTTCCTAGGACATGGTGGTCCCTCTTGCTTTTGCTTGAACTCTTAAAGCATGTTCCCTTACTGGGGATCAGGCGCTCGCTCTTTCTTCTCCTGGGAATGCCCTGCCCCCAGTCATTACTGAGATTTACTCTCTTGCTTCTTGTCTCTCCTCAAATGTCATCTCATCAGAGAGGCCTGACCTGACTATACTAGATAGATATATCGCATCTCCTAACACTGTCTCCTTGCTTTGCTTTGTTTCTTTAATACTTCACTCTCACCATCAGGTATCTTAGCATGTATTTCCCTGTTTATCTTTCTTTTTCAGTGTCTTCTGCTAAAGATAAATTTTCATGAACTATACATGTTAGATCAGGGCTGGCTTCATGAGCATGTGACCTGTGCTGTTAAACAGGGCTCCATGCCTAGAAGGACCCTGTGCCTGGTTTAGGTCCCTGCTGCCTTAAATTTCTTCACAATTTTATCCTTGAACTTGTGTGCAGCATATACAGTCTAACTTTACAATGGGGTAGGCACAGAGGAGAGAATGATCAGAGGGGATATTCTGGACAACAATGCACACACACAGCTATGGTCAGTAGCAATGCCCACATACACAGTTGGCCTGGCCATTTGACGTACATGCACAGGCCAGTGGCACTGTCCAGGGTGATCTGAGGTCTTGGGTCTAGGGCCAGGATGAGGCTCAGGTGACTAATAGTCAAAGTGACAATAGTGGTGAAAGCAGCAATAGGCACAGATGCAAGAGGAAACACCCTCAGAACCCCTGGCGGGAGGCTGGCTTGCCCCTCCATCCCATCCCTGAGGCCTGTTCTTAAGGCTTTGCACAAATATTAAATTTTTATTATAAGCACTGGACAGAAATTGCTTGTGTTCAGAGAGTAAACTTTGTCAGCAGATAATTACAAACAGCACGCACACTGAAACCACAATAAAGCATATCAGGGAGTCATTACAATTCTTCAGAGTTTAGAATCCCTAATTTGTGAAAGCTGCTGCAGTATTACAAAGTAAGTATTCACAAGCTTAATGATAGCGATTAAATGCAAAGGCATTGCATTTAGTAGAAAAGGATCCCAAATTCTTATGAAGCTTCAGATAATTATTAACAAGGAAAATAATTTTTAAATGAATGTTTCCTTCTAATTGAAGATACAGTGACATAGTGCAGAAACAGACATTAAAAATTATATACAAATCATGAAGTCCCTTTCAGCTTCTTAAATAATATCCATAAACTCAAGAAAGTCAAAGGAACCATTAAAATACCATTGTTCAAATTCATATTTAAAATTAAGTATAGACTTACCTGAAACTCATTTGTATGAAGAATTAAATCTTTTTAGAAAAATTATCTCACAAGTATAAGCTCTAAATGTGATACAATTTATATTTTAAAATAATTTGCCAGATATTTATCACAATTTGCCACAGCCTATGAAATACTTATCACAGCTTATTAATTAATAGGTACATAAGCAGGAAGATCCTTCTCAAAATTAAACTTTTTCAAACATTATTTGAAGTCTTACATTTGCCAGGAGTGATTGATGCTTCTTTAATTTTATTCATTGAAATAAAGTTGCTAAAAGTATATATTTTGATGACCTAACAAATTGATTTGCAGAAAAGTGATCCAGAATAAATCTTATGATCAAACTATTAAGGTTATTTATAAATTTATGACACCAGAAATACTTTCTTCTATATATATATTATTACTTATATATCAACTTTACTTCAGTTATATTTTACAAACAATAAAATCTTTTTAAAGGAGAAAGTTGTATAATTTAGTACTTTTAACAGCCTTTCTTTTTCTGCATTTTGAATAAGCACTCCACCATTTTTTATTTTGCACTGGGCCTCACAAGTTGTGTATCCAATTTTGAGTAAAGATCCTAGCAGCAAGCTGAATGCAGTTGCAGTGGTTTAAGGAACTTTAATTCAGGGAATACTTACAGAATGAGAAATTAACCAGCAAGGAATACTGAGACATCCACAGACTGGCAGTGGTAGGAAGAGGTTACCACACTTAGAGCTGTAGGAGCAAGAAGAGAGAAAAGTATTACGGATTCCAGTGACAGCTGGGGCCATGGAGGAGCAATTACCTAGCAGGGGCTCATGGTCTAGGAGGATGTAGCCAGTCATTGCCAGAATCCATGGGCCACAGACCTGGGAGCAAGAGGAAGAAATGCTTTGACTTCTCTCAGCCCTCAACTTCCTATTTCCTGCTACACCTTCCATTGGCCAAACCCTTACCAAAAGGTAGAAAGTCAGGCTTTTGAAGTCTGGAAGAGGGCAGACTCCAAGAGCACAGAGCAGGGCAGAGAAAATATTGCTGTGTGTGTGTGTATTGCACACAGAGGATGAAGATTCAGTCTGTTAAATCCACTGCTAAATCCCAAACATCTAGAACAAGGCTTGGTACATGGTGAGTGGGGGAAAAAAACAAAAACCTGTTAAATGAGCAGAAGAACGGACAACTTCACATCTGCTATAGTAGTGCTAAACCGTGGTAGCTTCCTTCAGACCATTGTTCTTTTCTTTCTCATAAATGCTTTTCCCAAGAACATGCCTCATCCTGCTGGTAGGATTTGAAGGAGGAACTTCTGCAAACTCAGCTGTTAGGAGCCCAGCAGGTGCTTAGCTACCTCCAAAAGAAAAAGCCCAGTGGGCTTGGCTCTCTCTGTATGGACTCCTATGGCCTAGGCAGTGTCCTTGCAGTGATCTTCACCCTGATACCTCATCCATGGATGAATAAGCCAGATCAGCGTGTGACCATTTTCAGGAAAGCCTCTGTGGGCTCTGACAGGGTGTCTGCCCAGCAGCAGCACTCCATCCTGAGAGTTGTCAGTCAAAGTCTCCTTTAGGGGAAATACACCTGCTGAGTGTACAAAGTGGAGGTGAATCTTTTCTTACTCTTTCAGGCTCTATACTAAGGGCTAGAAAGTGGGCAGAAAAAAGGCACTAGCACTTGTGAGACCTACTGTATGCCAGACATTTTGTCATGAGAAGCTACAAATGCCATGTTGTACCCATGATGGAACAAATGTGAAGAGAAAAAGCAAATAGGCTATGTCTAACTGACTAAAAAGATGAGAACAATTGTGATGATGTTGTCACTGAGCTACTGAATGCATAATAGCAGTCACCCACTCAACACATTGTTATGTATTTTTAAAAACCTGTATTTGTTCCAACTAATGTTGACAATATTTATTCTATTCCTAGGGACATTCTATTCCTAGTGATTCCTAATGGGTATGCTAGTCACTGTCCCATGATGGGACCCGTTCCTTTCCTCTTCTTTCTTTCCTGCTTTTATCTGCCATTGGCATTCATGGGCACTACCTCATTTCCTTGGAGCTCTCTTGGCTGATGAATCTGTGGGACTCGTATGAAATTCCATCTTCTCCTATAGTATTATGGGGTTGGAAGACACATGTATTCAATGTTCAAGGCTAAATTAAAGTTTTATTACTCTATCTTGCTGCGTTGAAATCATCTTTGTGTTATAATTCTTGGATCAGTAACACAGTTTTAACTGTGTGTGTGTGTGCGTGTGTGTGTGTTTGTGTGTGTGTTTGTGTGTGTGTGTGTATTAATTCTTGGAACAGAAGGCATTTAGACTACTATTTTACCTCTGGATTTATAAGGCACAATGCAGTAAGAAATGTGCAGCCTAAATCTTAACAGCAGGGCAAGTCAAGATGGGAATATAAAGCACACAAGCAATCAATACGACACTTTTAAATGAGCTTTGTGACTGTGTGGTTGTTTTAAATTATCCTTGGAAGCAGGAGACAAAGTGAGAGTGTAGAAAGCGAAGGCTGAGGAATGAGGAAGCTTTCTCCCAATGAAAGAAGCTAGATGGCCATGCTTTGTCTCCACTGGGCGAAGAAGGTTAGCTACTATGTTGAACCATGTGAAATGGCTGATATTGAAGCCTTTCAACCTATTTTATCTAAGATAGTTACAGATTCAGTTATCAACAACCTAACTTACAAAAGAAGAAGAGGAATAATTTCTTACAACTAGTTAGATACTATTACATAAGAAACATACTTTTCTGAAGAAAAAAGAAAATGCACCTGTACTTGATAGAGCCACACTTGCTCTTTTTGAGTCTTACAATTTTCATCTCTGTTCACATTAAACATCTATTCTTATATGCTATCTACTTTATCCATTGGACACCTTACCATGTAAATCATAGTTGTTTTAAATTCCCAGTCTGATAACTCCTACATGCCTGCCATATCCAAAGCTGATTCCAATGTTTGCTTTGTCTCTTCAAATTCAGCTTTCTGACTCTTAGTATGCCTTGTAATTTTTTTTTTCTTGATAGCTGGACATGATATATTGGGTAAAATAAACCGCTGTAATAGGCCTTTAGTAATGTGATGGCCAAGTGTGGTTGGAGAGGAAATGCTATGTAGTCCTATGCTAAGGTCTCAGTCTTCTAGTGAGACTGTCTCTAGACTGTGAGCTTAGCACTTGCTTCTCAGCCCTCCCTGCCCCATACTGTAGGTGAGACAGGATGGCTAGAGCCAAGAGTCAGGTATTTTCTTTTCTTCAGGTCAGTTTGGCTTTGAAAAAAAAACTGAATAGGCTCTGATAACACAGTTTCTCTCAAGGGCAAGCCTTATTAAGAACAGAATTCTCCGGTGTCACTATGATAAACAATTCTGAAATATTTCTATTTAGATCAAAATTTTCTTGTACATCCTTAATCATATTCTCAGCATATGTATCAATTAAGACTGTTTTGACTGCAAATGACAAAAAAAAAAAATCCAACCTGAACTAATTCAAGCAACATAGATAATAAGTGGACAGTTAGATAATAAAATAAATAAAACTATCAGCTCATATGGCTTTCCAGGTGACACACAGGTAAAGAATTCGCTTGTCAATGCAGGAGATGCAGGTTCAATATCTGGGTAGGGAAGATCTCCTAAAGTAGGAAATGGCAACGCACTCTAGTTTTCTTGCCTGGAGAATTCCACGGATAGAAGAGCCTGACGGGCTACAGTCCAGGGGGTCGCAAAGAGTCGAACACTAATGTGCACAGCAGCTGTTTCTCCAGTGTTTTGTGTAACTTCAAAGCCCAGAGCTAGAGCTGGTGCTGCTTAATCCAGGCACTGAATCCTTTCCAGCAGAACACAGTGCCTTCCACTTCTCTACCTTGCCCTCTTTCATCCTAGACTTACTCTTGGGTTTCACACAGTGACAAACGCCCCCAAGTCAATTCCTCCTGTATTCAAGCCCAGCAAAAAGGGGGAACGTTTCTTTTTCAGAATTGGATAAAAATCCTGGGCCTACTGAGTGACTGAGCACACACACCTGATTCATAAGGACTGTATCAAGTCATGAGTCCACCCCTGAATCTGTGACTGTGACTGGACGTGTAGAAAGCATTGAACGACTTAGCCCTGGAGCTAGAGAGATATCAGCTCAGTCTAAATTATGAAGTGATAATGGAAACAGAGTGACTTCAAAGGAATTTAACATACTAAACACAACAACAAACAAAAGAAAGGGGAAAGGATGCGTGGTGGCCAAAAAAATAAAAAGATGCCTTTTACTGTTTGATTTCTTAGATGTGCATTTCCCTGTGAAAGAGAACGTGTAAAGACTTTTGATACATTTGCAAATTTTATTTCTTCAAAAATTTGTACCAATCTGTTTTCTCACTAACAGTGTAAAAGGTGACGTATTTTCCGGCACTAGAGCTAACACTGGTGCTACCATAAGAAAATTATGTTTCTCAATCTGATAGGCCAAAATTAAGTGCATAATTTCAATTTCCACTTCCCTGCAAATTGAATTACATATTGTCAGTGTATTATATTTCTATGTTTATTGACAATGTACATTTATTCTGCTGTAAAGAATGGCATCTTACTAACCCTGAGACACCATTGATTATAAAACATACCATTACTTTATGGACCACCTGGAAAAATTTCAAATATACCCTCTGCTGCTAAACCACACTGCAAATATTTTTTGTTATTTAAAATAGCTACTCTGATTTTAGAGGTGTTAAAACGATGGAAAATGGGCATCCTAGGAATAATGACATATGGTATCTATTTACATTCACATCTTTTTCTATCATATGGTCATCTTCTACTTATTGAATTTGATGGTGATTTATCATAAAATAGATATTTTTCTTGTTCCTCATTCTAATTTTAATTATGGTGTTTTAAAAAATATTTAAGTTACTATTATTATGAATAAAATCTATCAATCTGGGCCTGGCTCAGGTCTCGGGTAAGGGCCTGCAACAGACATCATCTTTTTGGATCTACATTTTCTCATCCATAAAGTGACGACTTTGGACCAAATCATTCTAAACTTTTACTGTGTCAACATTCTGGGGGACTACTGATGAATAATAAAATTAACTGATAGAGTTTATCTCCTTTTTAGTCTTGCCTATCCTAAGTCAGTAGAAAGAAACATTAAAAGTCAGGGACCAAGAGAAAGAGTCGGAAAAACAAGTTTCCCATAGTCTTTAAACTCAGTATTTAATCCTTGAGGACATGAACATTGTGAAATACTGGACATAACAACAGAGGCAGCAACCGTTCTCAGGCAACACGAACAATCCAATTTAATGCCAGACTCTCATTAGCAGCTGTTTTTATCCCAGATAATGTTCTATTCAATTGGATCCTGACTAAGCACCTAAATCTATTACCTTGTAAGAAAAGAACCTGAAAGAAGAAACAGGGAATATCATAGCAACACAATAACTGCTGTTTATTCACCAAATGAATATTTATTGATCACATATTTATTCAGCATGCAGCATTCCAGACACTGGACTGGACCTGTATATGATCTAGGCATAGTCTTGTCTCTCCAGGTGGGTAATCTAGAAGCAAAAACTCATGCAATGGATTATTTCGGTACTGTGATCGAAATCTTAATTAGCTATTGTGGGGATACGGGAGAACACATTAAATTTTGCAAGGATACCCAAGAGAGGCATAGAATCACTGAGCCTGGCTCCATATTGAAAAGCAGAAAATGGAAGAATATGCCCACAGAGGGAACAGCAAGAGCAGAAGTACAGGGGTTTAATGCAACCTGGAGGGGCTGCAGGTCTAAAATGCTGGTGTGAATGGGGCAAGATTTAGGTCACAGAGGTGGTAGACACACAAAAAATATTAAAAGCACTTTAAACCATGTTAAAAAATAAATTGGAATTTACCCTGTTGTGAAAGCTGTGGGAGGGTTTAAAGCAGTAGGGGTGGTGTGGACAGATTTATATTTTGGAGAGTTCATTCTATCATCTGTGTGAAACCTGGATGATTCAAGAGGGTTTGAGAGAGGAGGCAAGGAGACTAGCCAGGAGGCAGTTGCAGTGGTCCGGGACAGAATTAAGTCAAAGCAACCACAGGAAGGTGGAGAAATTGGTGCACCTGTGAGATGGCAGATTTGTTTTCTATTGCTGTGGAACCAAATAGCATGCCCTTAGCTGGGGAAAAAAAATAAAAGAGCACCTTTTTTTAAACTGAAGGATAACTGCTTCACAGAATTTTGTGGTTTTCTGTCAAACATCAGCATTAATCAGCCACAGGGAACCCATGTCCCCTCCCTCCCATCTCCCTCCTCATCCCACCATTCTAGATTGTCACAGAGCCCCTGTTTGAGTTCCCTGAGTCATATATCAAATTCCCATTGGCTATCTATTCTACATATTGTAAGTTTCCATGTTATTCTCTCCATACATCGCACCCTCTCCCTTCTCCCCTTCCCCCATGTCCATAGGGTCTGATCTCTATGTCTGTTTCTCCATTGCTTTCCTGAAAATATATTCAGTAGTACCATCTTTCTAGATTCTATATATATATTAGTATACAATATTTATATTTCTTTTTCTGACTTACTTCACTCTGTATAATAGGCTCTAGGTTCATCCACCTCATTAGAACTGACTCAAATGTGTTCCTTTTTATGGCTGAGTAGTATTCCATTGTATATATGTACCATATTCCATTGCATATACGTACCATGACTTCTTTATCCATTCATCTGTTGATGGACATCTAGGTTGCTTTCATGTTCTAGCTATGGTAAATAGTGCTGCAATGAACATTGGGGTACCTGTGTCATTTTCAGTTTTGGTTTCCTCAGGGTATATGCCTAGGACTGGGATTGCTGGGTCATATGGTTGCATTATTCCTAGTTTTTTAAGGAATCTCCATACCATCTTCCATAGTGGCTGTATCAATTTACATTCTCACCAGCAATGCAAGAGGGTTCCCTTCTCTCCACACCCTCTCCAGCAATTATTGTTTGTAGATTTTTTGATGATGGCCATTGGACATGACTGAGCGACTGAACTGACTGACTGATTTTGATTGGTGTGAGATCGTATCTCATTGTAGTTTTGATTTGCCTTTCTCTAATAACGAGCGATGTTGAGCATCTTTTCATGTGTTTGTTAGCCATTTGTAGGTCTTCTTTGGAGAAATGTCTGTTTAAGTCTTTTTCCCACTAAAAAAGCACCTTCCTGCTGCTGCTAAGTCACTTCAGTCGTGTCCGACTCTGTGCGACCCCATAGATGGCAGCCCACCAGGCTCCCCTGTACATGGGATTCTCCAGGCAAGAACACTGGAGTGAGTTGCCATTTCCTTCTCCAATGCATGAAAGTGAAAAGTGAAAGTGAAGTCGCTCAGTCGTGTCCAACTCTTTGCAGCCCCATGGACTGCAGCCTACCAGGCTCCTCCGTCCATGGGATTTTCCAGGCAAGAGTACTGGAGTGGGGTGCCATTGCCTTCTCCAGAAAAGCACCTTATTAGCTCACAATTCTGCAGGTCAGAAGTCTGGGCCTGATGTGGATGCATTCATTGGACATGGTCACATGGGTCTGAAATCAAGTGTCAGCCAGGGCTGCAGGTCTCGTCTGGGGTGCAAGGTCCTCCTTCAGGTTGTTGGCAAAATTTATCTCCTTGCATTTATACAACTGAGGTTCTAGTTTTATTGTTTGCTGTGAGACAGTAGCTGCTATTAGCTCCCCAAAGACATCATTCTCCAGATGCAGCTCACAACACAGATGTTTATTTTCTTCATGTCATCTGGATTGCATCTCTGACTTCCTGTTCTATAACCATCCTGAATAAATTCTGTTTTCAAAGGACTTACGTGTTTGGGCTGGGTCCACCCAGAAAACTTCATTTTCTTAGTCAACTGTGCCATATCACTAGTCACTGCCATTCCTAATGGCAAGAGCAAAATTCATCATATTTTACACAGGAATTATGCATGATGTGTGCATGGCAGGAAATCTTGGAGCCATCTTAAATTCTGCCTACCACATATCATATAAAACATGAAAAACTAGATACAAATCGGTTCCTAATTGCATGGGGGAACTTGGAAAGGGAAAAGAAAAGGTGGTTTGTATGATTGGGTGGTGTAATTCACAAAGATGGGGGTACCAAAGGACAAAGGAGCCTAGGGTTCCACTTTGGACTTGTTGAGGTTGATATGTCTATAGGCTATGTAGGTGGTAAGGGAGATTGTGCAATATAAATTGAAGGAGAGTAGCTGGAAGGAAATACAAGACTTTTAGTCATTAGTAGAAGATGCCAAGAAAGACATGAGACTGGATGAACTTGGTTTTAATTTTAATCGTATCAGCTTCTATGCAATCCTAGATTGTAAGTTCCTTGAGGATCAAGTTCATGTCTTTTCATTTCTGTGTACTGGGTACTTTCATACGGTGTGTACTCAAAAATGTGGTGGATGTATGGATGGAGACTATGAAGGAAAACATGCAAAGCACTACTGAGTTTATCACATTCTCAAAACAATTCCATAGCATAAGTACTTTTCCTGAGTAATATAGAAGAAGAAATTGGGGCCCAGAGAGATGTCTTAAAATCCTGGATCACACAAATGGTCAGTAAGAGAGATGCACTATAAATCTTGGACATCCGATCTCAGAGTCTAAGGTCTTAAACACTAAAGGATATAGCTTCCTCCCCAATCCCTAAATCTTGTGAAGAGAAAGATATCCTAGCCAGGAGAAACAGAAAACTCAGTGGGAAAAAATGTCATTTGATCCTTTACATGTGAGCTGAACTTTGGCAGCAGCAATGAGTGAGCCTGGGTAGAGTTGCCAGATTTATCAAATGAGTATACATTTTTTTAGTTTTCACTGTATAGAATGTTATAATTAGGCCAGGATTTTCACTCTCCCATGTCACTTTCTACCTACTTACTTCATAGCTCATCATGAAGCTATTCATACCTATGGGACACTTAATGGAAAAATCCACCCTTCAAGGTATAGCCACATTAACCACATATTAAGCATTTTCACATCTACCAAAACGCATTTACATAGAGGACCTCATTTGACTTATGAGTTAACTTTGCAAGTTACCAGGGTATGTATATTAACCCCTTTGTGCGGGTGAGAAAAGTGAGGGTTAGATCCAAGTTACACACATCAGCTGAGACTCCAGGGTCTTGTGACAGAGATTTTTATTCTTGTTTCACTAATGCCTACCAAGCCCAATCTCGGGCCTTCCATTTTGACTCTCCCTCTTCTTGGCCTCTCAATTTGGATCCTGACTTACTGTTTACTATTATTGTTCAAAATGTATAAGCCTTATTTTCCTAACAACACTTAAATTCTGCTTTGTATAAATTTTGCCCCTTTTCTTCACACATTTCCCAGTCACGCTGACGAACTTTCCATAAATCCCTTGGAATGGCCTTAAAAAGCCATTCAGGTCTGAGCAATCTGCAAACTTCTGTGAATTCTTGGCAGATGAGTTGCCAGTACTAGTGACTAAAATTGTTTGTTTTTCACACAGTGTCAGAAATTACCTGCTTCCAAAATGTGGTCAAATATTCTTTCTTGATATCTCCAGTTTTCTAGTTTCTTCCGGGTAGACATTCTCATTCACTAAAGTATGTCCAGAACAGATAGCCAAAGGCTAGAATGATTTATCTAATAGTAATTCAGCCTTTTATCATTATTCTAAAACACAACACTCAATGACACCTGCAATGTGCTAGGCATTGTGTTAGGCAGCAGGGATGAAAGATGAGAGGCATGTTCCTTCTGCTCAAGGAATTCAGTCTCTTAGAGGTGATTCAACTTCACACAAACGCCAGAATACAAAGCATAACAGATAAATGTTGTGGGAGTTCAGAGGTGGGAGATACTTACCTCCAGCTTGAAAGAAGAAGAAAGTATAACTTCAATTTTTAACCTTGATTCTGCTTTAAAATTCATACAGCCAGTCGTGATATATTAATTATGTGAATTGTAGCCTCCAAATAATTACTGTGATTATCTCAAGAATTTTAAAAAGGACTAAATGTTAATGTGAAAAAGTGACAAACTCAACAAGAGGCATTAGAGGAAGCTGTTAAGTACAACGGGAAAGGTTAAGAGCGCCCACTCCCTCCCATCTTTAGCTCCTTCTCTGCTCCTGTGAGAAACAGTGAGACTCACCCACTCCCTTTTGTAATCATTATTTCTTTTGCCCATGGCAATCTTGTGGAATTAATCTCTCTTCTTTTTCCTCTCCTCCTTCCTCCTCTCCTTCTAACCTTATAGGCACGTCTGTCTTCCATGTCTTATTTATTCTAGTATCCTTTAGCATCACCTTTTCTATTTTCTAGAATTTCCTTTTTTGAATCATTCACTCACCATTCACACCCGCCAGGACAAACTAGTATTTGTAGTTATAATTTGGTAATTGGTGTTCAATGAACGAGTATTCAATTGAATAAGCAAGGTATACAATAATATGACTATTTTGCATTGGAATATCACTTTCTTTTTAAACTTTTTTTGTGTCTTATTTTTTCTAGTTTTGAGATGTAATTGACATGCAGCAAGTACTATATAAGATTAAGGTGTACAGCATAATAAACTTGACTTACATTTATTGTGAAATGATTAGCACAGTAAGTTAATATCTATCATCTCATATGGATACAAAAAAGAAAGAGAAAAAAATTTTCCCTTATAATGAGAACTTTTAAGATTTACTCTTTTAACAACTTTCATATATACCATAAGAGTGTGTGAGTGTTAGTCGCTCAGTCATGTCTGACTCTTTGCCATCCCATGGACTGTAGCCCACTAGGCTCCTCTGTCCATGGAATTCTCCAGGTAAGAATATTGGAGTGCGGTGCCATTCTCTTCCCCAGAGGATCATCCTGACCCAGGGAGTAAACACAGGTCTCCCACACTGTAGGCAGTTTCCTTATGATCTGAGCCATCCTGATCTATCCATATATACCACATAGCAGTATTAACTATAGTCATCATGTTCTACTTTATGTCCTGGTACTTATTTATCTTATAACTGGAGGTCTGTTGATCATTTCTTTTTAATACAAATTTAGAATGCAGCCACCTCATAATTAGACAGAAGTCCAGTGTTTCTCAAGATCCTTCAGTTAAATATATTGAGATCTCTGACTGAGCTCCTCCAGTAGCTAGCCCACACTTTCCCACGCCTGACAGGAAGACATAACCCTGACCGCCTCCCTCCTCCAGTGGATATTGATGATCCGGAAAATAACCCATCCATCCGACTGCCACTGTTCTTAGTATACATATCCTCAACAATCAGGCTATTTCAGAGGAGAGTTGCCAATTATTTTGGAATAGAGACGTTGTCCTATTTGGTCTCATTACAGATGTTATTATGCCAAATACCCTGAAGGAAGAGATGCCCTAACCATTCCTGAACAGGTTCATTTATGTTTAGACATCCTCCAGCTGTTCTTATAAGGATCTTCTTGCATTCATTGTGCCTCATTATTGCATTAAATAGGCCAGGCCACCAGGCTCTAAACATATTGGAATTTTTTTTTTTTTTGCATGTGTGCTCATTCATGTCCAACTCTTTGTTACCCCCCAGACTGTAGCCTTCCAGGCTTCTCTGTCCATGAGTTTTCCCAGCAAGAATACTGAAGTGAATTGCCGTTTCCTACTCTAGGGGATCTTCCCAACCCAAGGATCCCACATATGTCTCCTTCATCTCCTCCATTGGCAGACAGATTCTTTATCTCTGAGCCACCTGTGAATTAGAAATACTAACTGCACATAAATCTCTCCTGGATAACAGTGTACCCAACTCAAGCAAATAGTAGCCTTGGTAAGATTTATAATTATTACAATGATAATAAAAATAAAATAGAAATCTCTCAAACAAGCCCCCATTAGGACCCTATTCTAAATGTTTGGTACAGGAGACTCAGGGATTTAGAATTCTGTAATTATTTGATTTTGGGAAAAGTCCACCAGTGGCAAGACTTACACCAAATCATTAAATCATTATTTCCTAATGCCATTTCCGATATTGCTACTGCTCTTCCAGCCACCACGCCAGTCACAGCTTCAGTCAATGCATTCTCTCTCATCTTCAAGTGAGCTCCATATCTATATCAAACCACTTTCCTGACCTCCATGAATGGAAGCCCTTTGCCCCATTAGGGACCTGACAGTCCTTGGATACCATGGTTATTCTCTGTGGACACATCCCATTTACTAAATTGGCCTCCACATAATTTTCCGTTTATTATAGCCCTCTTTGATCCTGAATTGCAGGCCATCTTAATTCTCAGTAATTCTTCAAATTTTAAAGAGAGAAATCTGTAAGTATCAGCAGGGTCATTGGACATTGAGTCCATGCAGCTCAAATATGTCTCACCTTTACCACAGGCACCATTAAACTTGAAAACTCAGCAAAATGATGACACCAATGAAATCACCCAATCCTACCACTGGTACAGATTCTCCAAATAAAAAAGATTCACATTGGTCTAGGCTTCAATCCATTGCCCTTACAACTGGCTATACTAAGTGGACCCCAGCTGATCTATTATATACTATTAAAATTGTAAACACAATATTTACGTTAAACAACATATTAAGGAATTAAGACCTATTGTTCATAATTTGGTTGCAGAAGGAGTCCTCACTTTTACCATTTCTCCCTTTGCTAACTCTATTTTGTCTGTAAACCAAATAAAAATGAATGGTTGGCATGAATATTCAAACTTATGAAAGAAAAAAACTTACAACAAAAGGTAATCTACTAGATCATTTAGAATAGGAAAGATAAAAAATTTATCAGACAAGCAAAAACTAAAAGAACTCAGCAGCCAGCTCCTCAG
This sequence comes from Ovis canadensis, assembly GCF_042477335.2. NCBI lineage: Eukaryota > Metazoa > Chordata > Mammalia > Artiodactyla > Bovidae > Ovis > Ovis canadensis. Next base: position 44,364,875 of record NC_091245.1, read on the forward strand.
TCCATGGGATTTTCTTGGCAAGAATACTGGAGTGGGTTGCCATTTCCTCCATCAGGGGATCTTCCTGACCCTGGGATTAAACCCATGTCTCCTGCATTGCAAGTGGATTCTTTACCACTGAGCCACTGGGGAGGCCCTATACTAAATCTACCCAAAAATAAATAACTGCAAAGTCTTCTCTAAATAGATAAGCAAGAATTTATAGGAAAGGAAAAATCACAATAGGAAAGGCAAATATTTAAGAGGATTCAAGATCACTTAAATAAGCCAGTACATACATTAAAAGAGAAAAACATTTTGCAAAAGCAATTATAACTATATTTAATAGCAAAATTATATGCATCAAGAAGTAAACAGAACTTGCAAAATCACAAAATGTAGAGGAGGGAAGTACAAATATGTAGATACTTCAGAATGTGTCCGAACTTGTATGACAATTTAAAGCAAGTAAGTATAGTTATGGGTCAATATATACTTGAACTGAAGGGTAATCACAAAAGGAAAAATTTTTTTTAAAAAAGAAGTGAACAAAGAAGAACTATAGAAACAGCTGGAAAAAAGGCTTAAAATGGCAATAAGTTACATAACTATTAATAATTACTTAAATGTCAATGGACAAAACATTCCAATCAAAAGATATAGAGTGGCAGATAAGATTAAAAAAGAAGAAGAAGAACGTATAATATGCTGCCCCAAGAGACTCACTTCAGAGCAAAAAACACAGACTAAAAGTGAGGGAATGAAAAAAGGTATTTCCTACAGATGGGACTGACAAGAAAATGAGCAATACTCATATCAGACAAAATAGACTTAAAGCTCCTAAAGACAAAGATGGATATTATATAATGATAAAGAGATCAGTACAAGAAAAGAATGTCACACTTGTTAACATATATGCACCCAATCAGGAACATCTAAATATATAAAACAAATACTAACAAATATAAAGGAAGAAATTGACAGGAACACAATAATAGCAGGAAACTTTAACACCCCACTAGGATCACCCAGAAAAATCAATAGGGCAACAGAGGCCCTAAATTATACAATAAACCAGTCAAATTTAATTTATATCTATACCTACAGAACACTATATTAAAAAAAACACACACACACATTCTTTCCAAGTGTGCAAGAAACATTTTGTAGGATAGACCATATTTTGTTGTTGTTTAGTTGCTAAATCATGTCTAATTCTTTGTGACTGAATGGCTCCAGAGAGCCTGCAAGATTCCTCTGTCTATGGGATTTCCCAGATAAGAATATTGGAGTGGGTTGTCATTTCCTTCTCCAGGGAATCTTCCCAATCCAGGGAAAGAACCCATATCTCCTGCACTGACAGGTGGATTCTTTACTGCTGAGCCACCAGGGAAGCCCAGGAGAGACCACATCAGTTCAGTCAGTTCAGTTCAGTTCATTCGCTCAGTCAGCCCAACTCTTTGCGACCCCATGAACTGCAGCACACGAGACCTCCCTGTCCATCACCAACTCCCAGAGTTCACTCAGACTCTCGTCTATCAAATCAGTGATGCCATCCAGCCATCTCATCCTGGGTCGTCCCCTTCTCCTCCTGCCCCCAATCCCGCCCAGCATCAGAGTCTTTTCCAGTGAGTCAACTCTTCGCATGAGGTGGCCAAAGTAATGGAGTTTCAGCTTCAGCATCATTCCCTCCAAAGAAATCCTGGGGCTGATCTCCAGAATGGACTGGTTGGATCTCCTTGCAGTCCAAGGGACTCTCAAGAGTCTTCTCCAACACCATAGTTCAAATGTATCAATTCTTCAGTGCTCAGCTTTCTTCACAGTCCAATTTGCACATCCATTCATAACCACTGGAAAAACCATAGCCTTGATTAGACGGACCTTTGTTGGCAAAGTAATGTCTCTGCTTTTCAATATGCTATCTAGGTTGGTCATAACTTTTCTTGCAAGGAGTAAGCATTTTTTAATTTCATGGCTGCTGTCACCATCTGCAGTGATTTTGGAGCCTCAAAAAATAAAGTCTGACACTGTTTCTACTGTTTCCCCATTTATTTCCCATGAAGTGATGGGACCAGCTGCCATGATCTTCGTTTTCTGAATGTTGAGTTTTAAGCCAACTTTTTCACTCTCTCCTTTCACTTTCATCAAGAGGCTTTTTAGTTCCTCTTCACTTTCTGCCATTAGGGTGGTGTCATCTGCATATCTGAGGTTATTGATATTTCTCCCAGCAAGCTTGATTCCAGCTTGTGCTTCTTCCAGCCCAGCATCTCTGATGGTGTACTGTGCATAGAAGTTAAATAAGCAGGGTGACAATATACAGCCTTGATGTACTCCTTTTCCTATTTGGAGCCAGTCTGTTGTTCCATGTCCAGTTCTAACTGTTGCTTCCTGACCTGCATATAGGTTTCTCAAGGGGCAGGTCAGGTGGTCTGGTATTCCCATCTTTTTGAGAATTTTCTACAGTTTGTTGTGATCCACATAGTCAAAGGCTTTGGCATAGTCAATAAAGCAGAAATAGATGTTTTTCTGGAACTCTCTTGCTTTTTTGATGATCCAGTGGATGTTGTCAATTTGATCTCTGGTTCCTCTGCCTTTTCTAAAACCAGCTTGAACATCTGGGAGTTCATGGTTCATGTATTGCTGAAGCCTGGCTTGGAGAATTTTGAACATTACTTTACTAGCATGTGAGATGAGTGCAATTGTGCAGTAGTTTGAGCATTCTTTGGCATTGTCTTTCTTTGGGATTGGAATGAAACTGATCTTTTCCAGTCCTGTGGCCACTGCTGAGTTTTCCAAATTTGCTGGCATATTGAGTGCAGCACTTTCACAGCATCATCTTTCAGGATTTGAAATAGCTCAACTGGAATTCCATCATCTCCACTAGCTTTGGTTGTAGTGATGCTTTCTAAGGCCCACTTGACTTCACATTCCAGAATGTCTGGCTCTAGGTGAGTGATCACACCATCATGATTATCTTGGTCATGAAGATCTTTTTTATATAGTTCTTCTGTGTATTCTTGCCACCTCTTCTTAATATCTTCTGCTTCTGTTAGGTCCAGACCATTTCTGTCCTTTATCGAACCCATCTTTGCATGAAATGTTGCCCTGGTATCTCGAATTTTCTTGAAGAAGTCTCTAGTCTTTCCCATTCTGTTGTTTGGCTCTATTTCTTTGCATTGATCACTGAGGAAGGCTTTCTTATCTCTCCTTGCTGCTCTTTGGAACTCTGCATTCAGATGCTTATATCTTTCCTTTTTGCTTCTCTTCTTTTCACAGCCATTTGTAAGGCCTCCCCAGACAGCCATTTTGCTTTTTTGCATTTCTTTTCCATGGGGATGGTCTTGATCCCTGTCTCTTGTACAATGTCATGAACCTCATTCCTCATTAGTTCATCAGGCACTCTATCTATCAGATCTAGGCCCTTAAATCTGTTTCTCACTTCCACAGTATAATCATAAGGGGTTTGATTTAGGTCATACCTGAATGGTCTAGCAGTTTTCCCTACTTCCTTCAATTTAAGACTGAATTTGGTAATAATGAGTTCATGATCTGAGCCACAGTCAGCTCCTCGTCTTTTTCTTGACTGTATAGAGCTTCTCCATCTTTGGCTGCAAAGAATATAATCAATCTGATTTCAGTGTTGAGCATCTGGTGATGTCTTTGTGTAGAGTTTTCTCTTGTGTTGTTGAAAGAGGGTGTTTGCAATGACCAGTGCATTTTCTTGGCAAAACTCTTAGTCTTTGCCCTGCTTCATTCCATATTCCAAGGTCAAATGTGCCTGTTACTCCAGGTGTTTCTTGACTTCCTACTTTTGCATTCCAGTCCCCTATAATGAAAAGGACATCTTTTTTGGGTGTTAGTTCTAAAAGGTCTTGTAGGTCTTCATAGAACCATTCAACTTCAGCTTCTTCAGCGTTACTGGTTGGGGCATAGACTGGGATTACTTTGATATTAAATGGTTTGCCTTGGAAATTAACAGAGATCATTCTGTCGTTTTTGAGATTGCATCTAGGTCATAAAACAAGTCTCAAAAAGTTTAGGAGGATAGAAATTATTTCCAGAGTAATTTCTGACCACAGTGGTATGAAACTAGAAATCAGCTGCATAAAGAAAAATGGATAAAGAATGAATATGAAAATTCAGCAAAATGTAATTAAAAGAACAGTGAGTCAACAATAAAATCAAAGAAGAAATCAGAAAATACTTTGAGACAAATGAAGATATAAAACATAACATTGCAAAATCTATGCAACTGCCAAAGTATTTCTAAGAGGGAAGTTCACAGTGATACAGGCCTTTCTCAAAAAACAAGAAAATTATCAAACAACCTAAATTACCACCTAAAAGAATTAGAAAAAGAACAAATGAAAGTCCAATTCAGCTGCTGCTTGTGCTGCTAAGTTACTTCAGTCGTGTCCGACTCTGTGCGACCCCACAGACAGCAGCCTACCAGGCTTCCCCATCCCTGGGATTCTCCAGGCAAGAACACTGGAGTGGGTTGCCATTTCCTTCTTCAATGCATGAGAGTGAAAAGTGAAAGTGAAGTCGCTCAGTCGTGTCTGACTCTTAGCGACCCCATGGACTGCAGCCTACCAGACTCCTCCATCCATGGATTTTTCAGGCAAGACTACTGGAGTGGGGTGCCATTGAAGTAAGGAAATAATAAAGATTGAAAAGGAAATAAAATAAAGTTGAAAAAAGACTAGAAAAGATCAATAAAGCCAAGAGCTATTTTCTGAAAAGGTAAATAGAATCAACAAACCTCCTACCAGGCTCACCAAGAGGAAAAGAGCAAGGACCCAAATTAACAAATTAAGAAATGAAAAGGAAAAATAACAACTAATACAACAGAAATAAACAAAAAATCATAAGAGAATACCATGAATGGTAATATGCTAACAAATTGGACAACCTAGAAGAAATGGACAAGTTTCTAGAAACATATAGCCTACCAAAATGGAGTCAAGAGAAAACAGATAATTTGAACAGATGCATTACTAGAAGTGAAACAAAATCTTAAATTTTAAAAACTCCTAAAGTGAAACTTCTAATATTTGCAAATGATGGAACTGACAAGGGATTGATTTCCAAAATATATAAACAGTTCATACAACTCAACAGAAAAATACAGGAACAAAACAATCCAATCAAAAAAAAAAACAGGCAGAAGACATATAGACACACCCTTCTCAAAGAAGTCACATAAATGGCCAATAGGCATATGAAAAGATTCTCAATATCACTAATTACTAGAGAAATGCAAATCAAACCCACAATGACATATGGCCTTACACCAGTCAGAATGGCAATCAGCAGAAAGCCTACAAATAATGCTGGACACTGTATGGAGAAAAGGGAATCCTCCTACACTGTTGGTGGAAATGTAAACTAGCACAACCATCAGGGAGAATTGTATGGAGGACTTTAAAAAACTACAAATTAGAGCTACCATATTATCCAGCAATCCCACTCCTGGGCAGGAAAAGACAAAAATTGTAATTCAGAAAGATACTTGCTCCCCAATGTTCACAGCATCACTATTTATAAGAGTCAAGATGTGCAAGCAACCTAAATGTCCATGGACACATGACTGGCTTAGGAAGATGTGAGATATATCTATATATCAAATGCAATATTACTCAGTCATAAAAAAGAATGAAACATTGCCATTTGGAGCAACATAAATGGACCTAGAGATTATCATACTAAGCGAAATGAGTCAGAGAAAAATAATACCGTATGATATCACTTATATGTGGAATCTAAAAAGTGATACAAATTACTTAATTTACAAATTAATGGACTCCCAGATACAGAAAACAAACTAATGGCTGCCAAAGGGGAAGGGGCAGGGAGGGATAAATTAGAGGTTCAGGATTAACAAATACACACTACTATATATAAAATAAACAACAAGGACCTACTATAATGTATAGCACAGGGAACTGTATTCAATATCTTGTAATAAACTATAATGAAAAAGAATCTGAAAAAAGTATACACATGTACACATATATATGTAACTGACTCACTGTCATACACTTGACACTAACACAACATTGTAAATCAAATATATAGCAATAAAAAATACTCTGTACTAAAAAAATTAAAAGTCAAAATCTTCAAGTCAAAAATTTAAATAAAAAGTCAAAAATTTGAAGACATATACAATATATGACACTATAAATCTCTTAGAAGAGAACATAGGCAAAACATTCTCTGACATAAATCACAACAATATTTTCTCAGGTCAGTTTCCCAAAGTAAAAAATAAACAAATGGATCCTAAACAAACTTAAAAGCTTTTACACAGCAAAGGAAACCATCAACAAGACAAAAAGACAATTTACAAAATGAGAGAAAATATTTGCAAATGATGCAACCAACAAGGGGTTAACATCCAAAATACCTTAAGAGCTCATACAACTCAATAGCAAAAAAAAAAAAAAAAAATCAAAAAATGGGCAGAAGACCATGATAAACACTTTCCAAAGAAAACATACATATGGCCAACAAATGCATGAAAAGATGCTCAACATGGCTAAACATTAGAGAAATGCGAATTGAAACAACAATGAGATATCATCTCACTGTTGACAGCTATCATCAAAAAGTACACAAATAATAAATGGTAGAGAGGATGTGGATGAGAGGGAACCTTCCTGCACTACAGGTGGGAATGTAAATTGGTGCAGCCACTATAGAAAATAGCATGGAAGTTCCTTAAAAAATTGAAAATGGAGCTACCATATGATTCAGCAATCCCCTCCTGGGTAAATTTGGAAAAGATGAAAACTCTAATCTGAAAAGATAACCCAATGTTAATGGCAGCACTATTTGTAGTAACCAAGACATAGAAACACATATATGTACATCCCCCCCAACACACAGGATCATTCAGTTTGATTCAGTCACTCAGTCGTGTCCAACTCTTTATGACCCCATGAATCGCAGCACGCCAGACCTCCTTGTCCTTCACCAACTCCCGGAGTTCACTCAAACTCACGTCCATCGAGTCAGTGATGCCATCCAGCCATCTCATCCTCTGTTGTCCCCTTCTCCTCCTGCCCCCAATCCTCCCAGCCTCAGGGTCTTTTCCAATGAGTCAACTCTTTGCACGAGGAGGCCAAAGTATTGGAGTTTCAGCTTCAGCATCAGTCCTTCCAATGAACACCCAGGACTGATCTCCCTCACCCATAAAAATAAAATACTGCCATTTGCAGCAACATGGATGGACCTAGAGAATATTATACTTACCAAAGTCAGTCAGACAGGACGACAAATATTTTATGCTGTCACTTATATGTGGAATGTGAAGAATAATACAAATCAATATATATACAAAGAATTAAAAGACTCAGACATAAAAAACAAGGTTATGGTTACAAAAGGGAAATGGGAAAGGGGGAGGATAAATTAGGAATATGCGATTAACAGGTAGGAGCTATATTGCAAAAAATATCAAAAGCAACAAGAAAAGGCAGAGTAACCAGAGATCAAATTGCCACCATCCGCTGGATCATACAAAAAGCAAGGGAATTTCAGAAAAACATCTATTTCTGCTTCATTGACTATGCTAAAGCCACAGGATCACAACAAACTTTGGAAAATTCTGAAAGACATGGGAATATCAGACCACCTTACCCATCTCCTGAGAAACCTGTATGCAGGTCAAGAAGAAACAGTTAGAACTGGACATGGAACAACAGACTGGTTCAAAATTGGGAAAGGAGTACCTCAAAGCTGTATATCATCATCCTGCTTATTTAAGTTATATACATCATGTGAAATGCCAGGTTGGATGAAGCACAAGCTGGAATCAAGATTTCCAGGAGAGATAACAATAATCTCAGATATGCAGATGATACCACTCTAATGGCAGCAAGTGAAGAGGAATTAAAGAGCCTCTTGATGAGAGTGAAAGAGGAGAGTGAAATAGCTGGCTTAAAACTCGACAGTCAAAAAATGAAGATCATGGCACTGGGTCCCATCACTTCATGTCAAATAGATGGGGAAACAATGGAAACAGTGAGAGGCTTTATTTTCTTAGGCTCCAAAATCACTGCAGATGGTGACTACAGCCATGAAATTAAGACACTTTCTCTTTGGAAGAAAAGCTATGACAAACTTAGACATTGTATTAAAAAGCAGAGACATCACTTTGCTGACAAAGGTCCATCTAGTCAAAGCTATGGTGTTTCTAGTAGTCATGTATGGATGTGAGAGTTGGACCATAAAGAAAGCTGAGCTCTGAAGAAGTGATGCTTTTAAACTGTGGTGTTTGAGAAGACTCTTGAGAATTCCTTGGACTGCAAGGAAATCCAACCAGTCCATCCTAAAGGAAATCAGTCTTGACTATTCATTGGAAGGATTGATGCTGAAGCTAAAGCTCCAATACTTTGGCCACCTAAGGCAAAGAGCTGATCGTTGGGAAAAACTCTGATGCTGGGAAAGATGGAGGACAGGAAGAGGATAAGGGGGTGACAGATGATGAGATGGTTAAATGGTACCACACACTCAATGGATATGAGTCAGCAAACTCCGGGAGATAGTGAAGGACAGGGAAGCCTGGCGTGCTGCAGTCCACAGCGTTGTTCCAAGTCCAGTTCTAGCTGTTGTTTCTTGACCTGCATACAGGTTTTTCAGGAGACAGGTAAGGTGGTTTGGTATCCCCATCTCTTTAAGAATTTTCCAATTTATTGTGATCCACACAGCCAAAGGTGTTCATATAGTTCACCTACTGTTGAAGCCTAGCTTGAAGGATTTTGAGCATTACTTTGCTAACATGTGAAAAGAACACAATTGTAGTGTAGTTTGAGCATTCTTTAGCATTGCCTTTCTTTGGCATTGAAATGAAAACTGATCTTTTCCAGTCCTGTGGCCATTACTGAGTTTTCCAAATTTGCTGGCATATTGAGTACAGCACCTTAATAGCATCATCTTTTAGGCTTTGAAATAACTTAACTGGAATTCCTTCACCTCCACTAGCTTTGTTCATAGTAATGCTTCCTAAGGCCCACTTGACTTCATACTCCAGCATGTCTGGTTCTAGATGAGTGATCACACCATTGTGGTTATACGGGTCATTAAGACACTTTTCTATAGTTCTTCTATGTATTCTTAATACCTCTTCTTAATCTCTTTTGCTTCTGTTAGATCCTTGCTGCTTCTGTCCTTTATTATGCCCATTATTGCATGAAATGTTTCATTCAAGAGAGTTGGAGACCAGTCTTTTCCATTCTATTGTTTTCCTCTATTTCTTTGCACTCTTCACTTAAGACTTTCTTGTCTCTCTGTGCTATTCTTTGGAACACTGCATTCAGTTAAGTATATCTTTCCCTTTTGCGTCTCCTCTCAGCTATTTGTAAGGCCTCCTCAGATAACCATTTTGCCTTTTTGCATTTCTTTTTCTTGGGGATAGTTTTGGTCACTGCCTCCTGTACAATGCCATCAACCTCTGTCCATAGTTCTTCAGGCACTCTATCAGATGTAATCCCTTGAATCTATTGGTCACTGCCACTGTATAATCATAAGGAATTTATGTCATACTGAATGGGGTCCCTACTTTCTTCAGTTTAAGTCTGAATCTGTCAATAAGGAGTTCATGATCTGAGCCATAGTCAGTTCCCAATCTTGTTTTTGCTGACTGTATAGAGCTTCTCCATCTTCAGCTGCAAAGAATATAATCAGTCTGATTTTGGTATTGACTATCTGGTGATGTCCAAGTGAAGAATTGTCTCTCATGTTGTTGGAAGAAGGGTGTTTGCTATGACTAGTGTGATCTCTTGGCAAAACTCTGTTAGCCTTTGCCCTACTTCATTTTGTACTCCAAGGCCAAACTTGCCTGTTACTCCAGGTATCTCTTGACTTCCTACTTTTGCATTCCAATTCCCTATGATGAAAAGGATATTTTTTTGGTGTTAGTTCTAAAAGGTCTTATAGGTCTTCATAGAACTATTTGACTTAAGCTTCTTTGGCATTTGGTGGTTGAGTCATAAACTTGGATTACTTTGATACTGAATAGTTTGCTTTGGAAACAAACCAAGATCATTCTGTTACTTTTGAGACTACACCCAAGTACTGCATTTCAGATTCTTTTGTTGACCATGAGGGCTACTTTATTTCTTAATAAGAGATTCTTGACGACAGTAGTAGATATAATGGTCATTGGAATTAAGCTCACCCATTCCCATCCATTTTAGTTCACTGATTCCTAAAATGTTGGTGTTCACTCTTGCCATTTCCTGCTTGACCATATCCGATTTACCTTGATCCATGTATTTAACAGTCCAGGTTTCCGGAAGGTCTACTGCTATTTCCCAACAAGTTTTGGTGCTCTCTACTTCATTACTCTCAACACCTATTTGACCTAGTTGGCCTCTAGTAACAATGTATTTCCCATCTACAAATTTTATTAAAACCTATTGATGCAGTCACTAGCAAATGAGTTCAATTCAAATCAGGCCACTCCAAGAATAGGCCCTTGAGGATATCTAAAAGTTTGTCTGTGACATCTGGAATAATGGTCCCCCAAGGATGTCCATATCCTAATCCCTAGAACCTGTGAATATATTAGGTTATATGACAATGGGGAATTGCTGGTTGCATATGTAATCAAGGTAGCAATTTGGCTATCTTTAAAATAGAGAGTTTAATTTTAATTATTCCAGTGAGGCCAATATAATCACAGAGACCCTTAAACATGGAAGAGGGAGTCAGAAGATAGCATCAGAAAAAGATGATAAAAACAGTGCTGTGTTGCTGGACTTGAAGATGTAGGAAGTCAACCAAACCGCAAATTTTATTATACCTTCTAGAGTCTCTGGACCACACATGATATCACATGACTTCCTATGGATTTCTGGAACAAATAGTTCCCCTCAACAGCCAAAAGATATCCCTCTTGAAATACAACTCTTAGAGGCCTATTGGATCCTTCTTGGTCCAGAGCTACCATGGGTCTTGAGTCTGTGATATTTTGGAATCAACTGCTCATTGCTTTGGGTACTGGAGGATGCCTGCAATAAATGCAAGTTCGTTGTTCATATTTTTAACAATTCCTATGCAGTGGTTAATGGTCTTGTTTTTTGGTTTAGTCAGTAGGCTCAAAACAGACTTTACATTCAAGATGCTAGGACTGGGATTCTATTACTCCAGTTCAGTGCCAAATGCCTTACTCTCCTTTCTGCCCATGCTGTCACCCCTACTTGTTTGGGGTGGTCAATCAGCCCACAGCTTCCCAATAAGAAGTTACACCATAAATCCTAGAGGCAAAGGAATACTGTTCCTCCATCATATTTGTAATAATTTCTCAAGTGCAAAACTTTGCCTCAAGGTTTTGGGGTTAGTCCAGGACATATATCAAGAGCCCCCACCCTCAACCACTTTAGCATTCTTACAGGTACTATCCACAAGTCAATTCCAGTCAACAGCACAATCATCTCAGGAATGACCATCTCAGCCCTGCAGACAATGCATCCCAGATGGTGACCTTAGGACAGCCAACAATCCCAGCCTCAGCACCAGTACTCCAAGGTATCCTGCTAACACAATTCCATGCTGAAACCTGCCAAATAAAGGCTTTGCTCCCTGATCCTCTCTCTTCTCCCATATCTAACCATGGCTCTGCCACACACCTATACCCCTATAACTTCCCAACTACCTTTTCTTCTTTCTTGCTTTCTGACTTACTCCTCAAGTTTCAGCCTATGCAGTCCTACCTAGATTAATCCTGTTCCCAACCTAACTGATGCCACCTCACAAGGCCTATTGTGGACCGCTTCATAAAGATCCAATCCCCCCAAATTACATAAGTCTCTATAACTCCACATCCTCTCCTATGCAATGGAAGGACACACTGCAAGAAGCTACGAATTATTGTCAGGCTCTTCCCTTCCTAGAATGGCGACACAGGGACCCACCTTTACACATTACCTAACCTTTTGCATCAAGGAACTCCCACTAGGTTATTTCAGTTTTGCTTGATCCATTCATTTCTGGGGTTGCTTCTTGGTGGAAACTAACATCCTACAAATTAGCTGACTACCTCACTGGTGCCCTACAATGTATCTCTCCTTTTAGATACTTAACACCTGAGTTTGGATCCCCATCTCCACTATCCCTACACAAAAGCCTAAAACTCTACTGTCTACCACAGCATTAGTTGAAACCTGGCTACATTAACTATTCCTATGACCCCCTACAACCACATATAAGCTCTGATGTCTTCTCATCCAACTACCCTCATTTAAACCTTTACTACTGCCCTGCCATCATCTCCACTCCCTACTTTCCTAGACCTAGACACTACCCAGATAACAGTAACAGAGCATGTTACCTGGAGCTAACCCTTCATCAACATTTGGCCTGCTTCTAGGTGCCCCAGCCTAGACAAACACCGTGAAACTAATTCCTGCCGTTTTATAGATATGCCATATTCATCTCAGCTGCTTGTCATCCTCTCCAGTCACCCTCCAGCCCAGCACTCCTTCAGCCTCACCAGATGCTTCCATATTCACTTTCCCTCCTCAGACTCCGTGTCTTTCTCTGCCTCCTCGGTCAATCAATATTACATACCACTGTGTCTCCCCACCCACTGCTGGGACTATTTAGCCATCAAGTTCCTGCTTTGATGCAGAGTTGCCCACCAGAAACTCCACCCTGCAAGACCCATGGGCTACTGGTTCTCCTGTAGCACTTTTCCTCTTCCAGGAGGTCCTACACTCAGCTCCTCTACCCTACCCCTTCCCACCTGTGTGACCTGGCCTGTGTCCTGTGTGCATATGGTACCCAGGTCACTCTTTATCCAACTAGAGAATTCACTACTCTCATGGAGACTTCCCTCAGAGGGGCCACTTTTTAGCTATTATATCGGACCTCATCACAGTCTTTGGTGTAACAGGGATACATTTTAGGTGTTTTCCATTCTGTAGTAGTCACGACTCAGAGAGGTCACACAGACAAATGCCACAGCTCCTGGAAGACCACATACATCAAACAGCCCCAGCTGTCAATGCTGTTAATGAGGGACAAAGTTCTCTGGTTGCTATGGTAGCTGATAATAGATTGGTATTAGACTACCTGCTGGCATCTTAAGGAGGAACGTGTGCCTTGAAGGGATGCTTGTACTCCACTGAGTCAATAACACAGGAAAGAGCTCCAGGAGAGTTCAACAAATAAAACAGCAAACCCAAACAGTCAATATTACTACTAAAATACTCAAAGAGATTCCTTGGATGCCATTGATTTCTTCTGCTGGCTATCTCCTTTTGCTGACTCCCCACTATCCTTCAAAGAGCTAGCGTAACAATTGGTGGCCTTATTATTTTCATCAGCTTTGTAAATTCAATTTCTTCCAAGTACATATTTATTTACAGGAAAACTGGGAGGTTGCTGTATTAACCCAAACATCTCAGGTGAATTAGGAAGAACATAGGAAAAGGAACTTGGTCCTCCAGTGACATTTGATTTAGTGCCAGTAGACTCTGTCTCATCTCCTGTCTGTGTCTGTCGACTCTTGTCCAGTAAGGTTCACACTGGTCCACTCGCATCCCTCAAGTTCATGTGTACTCTTGGTGCCTCTTTCAAACTTTTGGCAGTAGGTTGGCTCTCTTCCCACTGGCAGGACTTTCCTCTCTACAAAATGCTTACTGGGAAGAAGGATGGGGAGAAGGGATAGTTAGGGAATTGGGGATGGACACATACACACGGCTATATTTAAAATAGATAACCAACAAGGACCTACTATATAGCACATGGAACTGCTCAATGTTAGTGGCAGCCTGGATGGGAGGGAGGTTTCGGGGAAAATGGATACATGTCTATGTATGGCTGAGTCTCTTTGAGCTGTTCACCTGAAACTATCACAACATCGTTTGTTAATTGGCTATACTCCTAATACAAAATAAAAAATTTTTTAAAAAGTGCTCACACACTCTGTACACTCTCACTTCTGGATCTATTCCATCAGAGTCTTCCTCCTTGCTCATCACCTTGGGACTTCCCTAGCTGTGTGAGTCATAATCCTTTCTTTCTTTGATTATAATAAAGAACGACTCTTAAGGTTTTGACATCGGAAGCTGACCTTGGAAAGGGAGCTTCTTCATTTTATGATAGAGTTTCTATGACGTATGTTATTACAATTATTTTGCTGATGAGCAAATTGAGGGGCTTTGAAATCATTCTAGATGATTAGACACCCAAGAGTTAATAACACTAATACGATCCTATGTCTTCGAAGCCAGATTATGTACAATAAATTAGAGCCTACAAGTCTTTTTTTTAAATTCATTTTAATGAAGTAGAGTTTATTGTGTTAGTTTCTGCTGTACAGCAAAGTGATTGAGTTATACATATGTATTTTTAATATTCTTTCCCATTATGGCTTATTATAGAATATTGAATACAGTTGCCTGTGCTATACAATGGGACCTTATGGTTTATCCATTCTTCCTATAATACTTTGCATCTGCTAGTCAAAAGCTCCCAATCTATCCATCCCCGACTCCCCCTGAGCCTACAAATCTTTTGATGTGTGGTGGGCTGCCAGCCAGGAAATTTCTCTGCCTGGAAATTATATAGTTGTGACAAGAATTAAGAAGAAAGCTTCTAAGCCACCTAGAAGTGGGGTGAATGGAGCTGGTCTTATCTTAGGAAATCGTTCCTGCTCCTGCTCACTGTGGCCAAATCCTTGTGATTGATTTGTGTGACCATCTATCTCAGGGAAGAAAATGCTTCATCTCTCTTAGTTCCCATCAATGATTTCTTGGGTGATCACAGTAAAACCACGGGCTTGAAAACTCAGGCCATAATGATATTCTGGAACATATGGGTTACCAGACTTAGCAGAAGAATCGTATTGCTCAATCTCTACTGATGCAAAATCCCCTAAGATGCATTAACCTGCTTTTCTTCCAAGAGAAGGTCAGTATGCTGAACATGATTGATAGTCTCTCCGTACAAAGAAACCATTCTACTCTTTCCTGCTTCGGCTGTGATCTTAGAGAGTGTAAGATGATAAATGGGGTGTTATGGGCCACTGTATACCATGAAATGGTAAAATAATGATGGATCTCCTATCTTGAGCATCTATTATGTTCCAAGTAACTTATATACATTACCTTGTAATTCTTACAAATCCTTATATCTGTGAGATGGTTAATTTTGCCATCCCCATTTTACAGAAAGAAAAAGAGGTACATTTCAAGGTCATTTATCTAGCAAAAGACAGAGCTAATTTTCAAGTTCATGCCACTCTCCATATGTGAAAAAAAACCCTACTATCTCTTCTTCCTAAGACGTCTGTGCTGTGCTGCTGTGCTTAGTTGCTCAGTTATGCCTGACTCTTTGAGACCCCATGAACTGTAGCCCACCAGGCTCCACTGTCCATGGGGATTCTCCAGGCAAGGATACTGGAATGGGTTGCCATGACTCCTCCAGGGGATCTACCCAACCCAGGGATCGAACCTAGGTCTCCTGCATTGCAGGTGGATTCTTTACCATCTGAACCACCGGGGAAGCCCTTGTCTATGGACTTTAAGATGTTTATGATAGGCAAAATGATGCTGCCCTCCCAGTTCCCTACCCCTAGCCAAAGATGTCCACTTCCCAATATTCAGAACCTGAGACTATATTCCCTTACAAGGCAAAATGAATTTTGCAGATGTGGTCAAGGAAAGAATCTTGGAATGGGGAAATTATTTTTAGGATTATCCAGATATGCCTAATGTAATCACAAGGGTCCTTATAGGAGGGAGGCAGGGAAGATCAGAGTCAGAGAAGATATGACTATTCAAGCAGAGGTTGAAGAGGTAAGACCATGAGCCAAGGAACAAGGGCAGCCTCTAGAGGCTGGGAGAGTCAAGGAATGGATTCTCCCCCAGAGCCTCCAGAAGAGACATAGTCCTGCTGTCACCTTGATCTCAGCCCTGTAGACTCACTGTTAACTTCTGACTTCCAGAACTTTAGAATAATAAATGTGTATGGCTTTAAGCTCTCAGGTTTCTGGTATTTGTTACAGCCTCCATAGGAAACCAATGTAAAGTTCCACTGTATTTTAACTGCACTCTCTGACATCACTATTCACTTCATAATATACATAATATTCACATATATACATATATTACAAGGTAAATAGTGGTATCAGAGAGTACAGTGTACAAAAATATGTGTATATTACAAGGTAATTCTTGTCTAGGAAAGTCCATGGACAGAGGAGCCTGGCAGGCTACAGTCCATGGAACTGTAAGAAAGTTGGACACGACTTAGCAACTAAGCAACCACACCAAAATAATTTCTCTATACTAACAAATCTTAACTTCTTCCAGTGCTTATAGTATACTAGCACTATAATAGGCAATTTCAGTTCAGTTCAGTTCAGTCTCTCAGTCGTGTCCGACTCTTTGCAACCCCATGAATCGTAGCATGCCAGGCCTCCCTGTCCATCACCAACTCCCGGAGTTCACTCAGACTCACATCCATCGAGTCAGTGGTACCATCCAGGCACTTTACAAATAGTCATTTAATTTTTCTAACAACATGCTGCTGTGATAGATTCGTGTTCAAAATGTTTGCAGAGTTGTTTCTAGAAACTGGTTGTCCAACAAGAGACTATATTTCCTATAATATTTCATTCATCTTAGTATGGTCACATGATAGATTTTGCTAGTGAAATCTGAGCAGAGGTAATGTGGTTAGGATTAAAATTCAACATTCAAAAAACAAAAATCATGGCATCCGGTCCCATCACTTCATGGCAAATAGATGGGGAAACAATGGAAACAGTGAGAGACTTTATTTTCTTGGGCTCCAAAATCACTGTTGATGGTGACTGCAGCCATAAAATTAAAAGACACTTGCTCCTTGGAAGAAAAGCTATGACCAACCTAGACAGCATGTTAAAAAGCAGTGACGTTACTTTGCCAACAAAGGTCCGTCTAGTCAAAGCTGCGGTTTTTCCAGTAGTCATGTATGGATGTGAGAGTTGGACCATAAAGTAAGCTGAACACCAAAGAATTGCAGTTCTTCTGAACTGTGAGAGTAGACTCTTGAACTGTAAGATCAAATCAGTCAAGCCTAAAGGAAATCAGTCTGAATATTCATTGGAAGGACTGATGCTGAAGCTGAAACTCCAATACTTTGACCACTTAATATGAAGACCCAACTCATTGGAAAAGTCCCTGATGCTGGGAAAGATAGAAGGCAGGAGAAGGGGACTACAGAGGATAAGATGGCATCACCAACTTAATGGACATGAGCTTGAGCAAACTCTGGGAGTTGCTGATGGACAGGGAGGCCTGGCATGCTGCAGTCCATGGCTTTGCAGAGTCGGGCACTACTGAGCAACTGAACTGAACTGAACGTGGTTAGCAAGTTTGTATGCTTCCTTCACTCTTCCTGTCTCTGCTACACACACCTGGAAAACTGTGTACTAATAGAAGCAGCTTTGGTCCCTTTTCACTACTAAAATCTTTTATGAGGAAGAAATAAATATCTAGCATATAATCCACCAAAGCCTGGGAATTTATATTTTATATTGTTTAGTGTTACTTTAACCATACTGTATCCCTATGAAGTATACATTATTAACCTCATGTTTAATGGTAATGGAATTAGGGCTCAAAATGATGAAATAACTTGTCTAAGGTAAGAAATTTGAAAGTGGCGGAGGCAGAGTTCTGACTCCAAAGATCTTTGTATTTCTACAATATTACAAAGTATCTTAAAACTGTTGTTCAATTGTTTGTTGAACAAATCTATTTAAAATTTTAAAAAAAGTCTCTGGATATTTTAGGTTTATAGCATTTTCGAGATTAGTGTGTTTGTCCCTCAGTCCTGTGCGACTCTTTGTAACCCCATGGATTATAGGCTCCTCTGACCATGTAATTCTCCAGGCAAGAATACTGGAGGGGGTTGCCATTCCCTTCTCCAGGGGATCTTCCTGACCCAGGGACTGAACTTGGATCTCTGACATTGCAGGCAGATTCTTTATCGGCTGAGTCACCAGGGAAGCCCCTTTGGAGATTTTCTTCCCTAAATCTCTACAGTCCTTCAGATATGAGAAAAGGGGGGCCTAAAGATACGAGTGACTGGCTCACATGAGGGACCAGAACCCAAGTCTTCTTTTCTTCATCCAAATGGTCCTATATATCAATTTGCTTTTTAGTTAAAAATGGCTTTCAAACATTTTAATATAATATCATCCATGACATAGCATGTCATAGCAAACACGCTCTTCCAACAACACAAGAGAAGACTCTACACATGGACATCACCAGACGGTCAACACCGAAATCAGATCGATTATATTCTTTGCAGCCAAAGATGGAGAAGCTCTATACAGTCAACAAAAACAAGACAAGGAGCTGACTGTGGCTCAGATCATGAGCTTCTTATTGCCAAATTCAGACTTAAATTGAAGAAAGTAGGAAAACTGCTAGACCAGTCAGGTATGACCTCAATCAAATCCCTTATGATTATATAGTGGAGGTGAGAAATAGATTTAAGGGACTAGATCTGATAGATAGAGTGCCTGATGAACTATGGAATGAGGTTCGTGACACTGTACAGAAGACAGGGATCAAGACCATCCCCATGGAAAAGAAATGCAAAAAAGCAAAATGGCTGTCTGGGGAGGCCTTACAAACAGCTGTGAAAAGAAGAGAGGTGAAAAGCAAAGGAGAAAAGCAAAGATATAAGCATCTGAATGCAGAGTTCCAAAGAATAGCAAGAAGAGATAAGAAAGCCTTCCTCAGCGATCAATGCAAAGAAATAGAGGAAAACAGCAGAATGGGAAAGACTAGAGATCTCTTCAAGAAAATTAGAGATACCAAGGGAACATTTCATGCAAAGATGGGTTCGATAAAGGACAGAAATGGTATGGACGTAACAGAAGCAGAAGATATTAAGAAGAGGTGGCAAGAATACATGGAAGAACTGTACAGAAAAGATCTTCACGACCCAGATAATCATGATGATGTGATCACTAATCTAGAGCCAGACATCTTGGAATGTGAAGCCAAGTGGGCCTTAGAAAGCATCACTACAAACAAAGCTAGTGGAGGTGATGGAATTCCAGTAGAGCTATTTCAAATCCTGAAAGATGATGCTGTGAAAGTGCTGCACTCAATATGCCAGCAAGTTTGGAAAACTCAGCAGTGGCCACAGGACTGGAAAAGGTCAATTTTCTTTCCAATTCCAAAGAAAGGCAATGCAAAAGAATGCTCAAACTACTGTACAATAGCACTCATCTCACATGCTAATAAAGTAATGCTCAAAATTCTCCAAGCCAGGCTTCAGCAATACGTGAACTGTGAACTTCCAGATGTTCAAGCTGGTTTTAGAAAAGGCAGAGGAACCAGAGATCAAATTGCCAACATCTGCTGGATCATGGAAAAAGCAAGAGAGTTCCAGAAAAACATCTATTTCTGCTTTATTGACTATGCCAAAGCCTTTGACTGTGTGGATCACAAGAGACTGTGGAAAATTCTGAAAGAGATGGGAATACCAGACCACCTAACCTGCCTCTTGAGAAATCTGTATGCTGGTCAGGAAGCAACAGTTAGAACTGGACATGGAACAACAGACTGGTTCCAAATAGGAAAGGGAGTACGTCAAGGCTGTATATTGTCACCCTGCTTATTTAACTTCTATGCAGAGTACATCATGAGAAAGGCTGGGCTGGAAGAAGCACAAGCTGGAATCAAGATTGCTGGGAGAAATATCAATCACCTCAGATATGCAGATGACACCACTCTTATGGCAGAAAGTGAAGAGGAACTCAAAAGCCTCTTGATGAAAATGAAAGAGGAGAGTGAAACACTTGGCTTAAAGCTCAACATTCAGAAAATGAAGATCATGGCATCTGGTCCCATCACTTCATGGGAAATAGATGGGGAAACAGTAGAAACAGTGTCAGACTTTATTTTTTGAGGCTCCAAAATCACTGCAGATGGTGACTGCAGCCATGAAATTAAAAGACGCTTAATCCTTGGAAGAAATGTTATGACCCACCTAGATAGTATATTCAAAAGCAGAGACATTACTTTGCCGACTAAGGTCCATCTAGTCAAGGCTGTGGTTTTTCCTGTGGTCATGTATGGATGTGAGAGTTGGACTGTGAAGAAGGCTGAGTGCTGAAGAATTGATATGTTTGAACTGTGGTGTTGGAGAAGACTCTTGAGAGTCCCTTGGATTGCAAGGAGATCCAACCAGTCCATTCTGAAGGAGATCAACCCTGGGATTTCTTTGGAAGGAATGATGCTAAAGCTGAAGCTCGAGTGCTTTGGCCACCTCATGGGAAGAGTTGACTCATTGGAAAAGACTCTGATGCTGGGAGGGATTGGGGGCAGGAGGAGAAGGGGACGACCCAGGATGAGATGGCTGGTTGGCATCATGGACTCGATGGACGTGAGTCTGAGTGAATTCCAGGAGGTGGTGATGGACAGGGAGGCCTGGTGTGCTGCGATTCATGGGGTCACAAATAGTCGGACACAACTGAGCGAATGAACTGAACTGAACTGAACTGAGCTGATCATCCATGACCACTCAAGGAAATAGTGTCCTCCTTAGAATTAAAAAAAAAAAAATTAGCTGTTAAAAATACCTCTGAAGCTACCAATGATATATTTTTCCTTAGACTATGTATATGTGTGTGTCTTCATATTTATACCTTGTTTAAATATATCTATAGAGATAGATAGATAAACACATACCTTATTGTAATTTTAGTCTCCTATTCTATTGAGACTAAGTTATCTTCACACTATAAAAGTGGCAGAGCACTGAACAGATGGAGAGTTAAAAGAATGAGTTGAGGATTCCACATCTTGGCAGTCTGAAAATATGTTCTACTATAGTAAACATATTTTTAGCAAACAAATAATGGCAACTCACATGTTGATCTCTCACTAGAACTCTCTAGTTTGGCTTATTTTGTTCTCTAAGTATAGCTGAACTTCTTTGCAAGAAATAATGACTTCCCCCACTTTTCAAGCCTGAAGATGAATTTAAGAGAACAAGTTAAAATTGTAAAACTACAATTACAATTTGGCACTGGATAAAATTTTTCTTCAGAGATCAGAATATGAGTACGGGATGGATCATTTTGATTTTTGCTACTGTAATGGTTTCAAGTTGGACATGAAGTTTTGCTGTGGAATGATTTCTCCAAAAAGCTGTAATTTCTTTAATAATGATAGCTCTAGTGAAGGAAGGTCTGAGCTTCTGAATATACAATATGTCGTGAGATAATGACAGACCCACTGTATTTGTGCTTCTACATGTTAAATTTTTATATCAACTCATTAACTTAGTATCAAGGAATCTAGGGGCTGGAATGGAACTTGAGGTTGTAGAACAAAGGGTCTCCCCAGTTTCTATTACCTTAAAGCTATAGCTGCATACTAAATATACTATTCATTTCTTAGTTTTTCTGTAACTAAATTTTTAAACTAAAAATCAATTTTTAAAAATTATTAGCTTTCTTGAGGTGCAACCTACATAACATAAAATTCACTTATGCAAATTTAATAATTTTCACCACAGTGAAAATTTAGAACATTTCCATAATCTCTAAAGCATACATCCTATCCACTTTCACTCCTGGCTCCCACTTCAGCCCTAAACAAACACCAGTCTACTTTCTGTCTCATAGATTTGCCTTTTCAGGATATGATATACAAATGGAACTCCGCAATATATGGTCTTCCATGTCTGGCTTATGTTCCCTTGGAAGTCAGTCTGTCCGACTAAAAGTTGGGCTCAGATCACTTCTGGGACTCCCCACAGAACTTCAGCACACCTTGATTCTGTCTGTGATCAGCTCACCCCACAGCCTCAGATCCTTCTGAACAGCACAGAGAAACGAACAACAGATCTTGACACTCCCATGTTCTTTTAAGGAAGCCTTGTGGTGACTTTGACTTTTTTTACAAAGTTAAATTCAACCATCTTCTCAGAGCTCCATCAGGGTCATGGCCTTTGCAGAGGGGCTGACCCCAGTGTTTCACTGCACTGTACAGTTGTTAAGAGAGACTGGCTGGCTGGATGAAGGGCAGGGACTTAATGCAAGTTTATGACCTGCACTTACTGGTAACTCTTCCTTCAGGAGGAATAACTGCAGTTCCAGATAGGAGAATGGAGTTCAATGAGTTACCCAAACCTGCTGGCATCTGTTAGGCATACCTGGAGCTGGACAGTACAGCTGAGGCATCCATGGCCATCCAAAGTTATCACGGACTGGTTAATACTCCATCTGGAGTGACTGAACACAACTTGTTCCTGTAAGAAGCTGAGGGACACTGGCTGCTCAGGGTCATGTAACTACTTAGCGTGCCAGAATCTCCTTCCTTATCGGAATTAACCAAACAAATTTCTTTACCAACTTAGAATGGACAGTACACTGTATGTATCTATATATTCTGTCTAGACTAGCCAAGGATCCCCCAGCTGAGTCAAATTATACCACGGGTACCACTTCTGGGGGTTCCCTTCCTCAATTCCCTGAAGTTTAAGCTTTGCAGCCATGCAGCCCCTTGAACTCAAAGATTGGTTTCTCAGAAGCTATCCTAAAAAGTCATGGGAATTACATTATCACAGTCTAATTTTGTATTGCTTTGTCCCTACCTTAATCAAGGATGAAACTCAAATATTCTTGATAAATACTCATATTTTATATTTCTTCTGTCTGGTCATGAATTTCACCTCTAGCAGCACAATACAAATATCCCCTAGCTATCCCTCACACCATGGCTTCAATTCTGAAGACCAACAAAACAGTGGTCCTATTTCCTTATTCATAACTGTGTTCTTCAAGGGGCTTGGAATGGCTTTGAATACTTTTTTTAAAAAAGTAAACACTCTGGGCCCACAGAACACTCAGCTGAGCACATTAAGGATGTTCTAAGAGGCAAGGGGCAGGGACAAGCAGCATAATGTTTTTGAGATTCATCCATGTTATAAAAAGTATTGTTACATTTTCATTGTATGTATGTACCACAGTTTGATCACAGAAAATGCAAGGGAATTTCAGAATTCCTTCTGCTTCACTGACTACACTAAAGCCTTTGACTGTGTGTGTTGTGCTCACAACAAATTATGGAAAATTCTCAAAAAGATGGAAATATCTAACCACCTTACCTGCCTCCTGAGAAACCTGTATGCAGGTCAAGAAGCAACAGTTAGAACCAGCCATGAAACGAAGGACTGGTTCAAAATTGAGAACGGAGTATGTCAAAGCTATATACTGTCACCCGGATTATTTAATTTATATGCATAGTACATCATGAGAAATGCTTGGCTCGATGAAGCACAAGCTGGAGTCAAGATTGCTGGGAGAAATATCAATAATCTTGGACATACAGATGACATCACTCTAATGGCAGAAAGCGAAGAGGAACTAAAAAGCCTCTTGATGAAGGCAAAAGAAGAGAGTGAAAGAGCTGGCTTAAAACTCAACATTCGAAAACCTAAGATTATGGAATCTAGTCCCATCACTTCATGGCAAATACACAGGGAAACAATGGAAACAGTGAGAGACTTTATTTTCTTGGGCTCCAGAATCACTATGGATGGTGACTGCAGCCATGAAATTAAAAGACACTTGCTGTTTGAAGAAAAGCTATGACAGACCTAGACAGTGTGTTAAAAAGCAGAGACATTACTTTACTGACAAAGGTCCATCTAGTCAAAGATATGGTTTTTCCAGTAGTCATGTATGGATGTGAGAGTTGAACTATGAAGAAAGCTGAGCACAGAAGAATTGATGCTTTTGAACTGTGATGTTGGAGAAGACTCTTGAGAGTCCCTTGGACAGCAAGGAGATTCAACCAGTCCATTCTAAAGAAGACCAACCCTGAATATGCATTAGAAGGACTGATGCTGAAGCTCCAATACTTTGGCCACTTGATGCAAAGAGCATACTCATTGGAAAAGACCCTGATGCTAGGCAAGATAGAAGGCAGGAGACAGGGATGACAGAGGATAAGATGGTTACATGGCATCACCAACTCAATGGACATGAGTGTGAGCAAGCTCTGGGAGATGGTGAAGGACAGGAAAGCCTGGCGTGCTGCAGTCCAGGGGTTGCAAAGAGCTGAACACACCTGACCGAACAACAACAGCAACAACAACCACAGTTTGATTATCCAGTCACTAACAGGTATCTTGTTTATTCCTTGCTTCTTCATTTTGGCTATTATAAAGCTGCTATGAATATTCATGAACAAGGGTATGTGTGTTTCATGTTTCTTGGATATTCACCTGGAAGTAGAATTTCCAGGTTATATGATTAATTTATGTTTAACGTTTTTAAAAACTGTTTTCCAGAGTAGCTGTACCATTTAAAAACCAGCAATGTATGCTAGTTTCTCCACATCTTCCCCAGAATTCGATATTATCATGCTTTTAATTTTAGCAATTTTGGTAGGAGTGTGTGATATCTCATTATGGTTTTATATTTCCTCAGTGGCTAATGATGCTGAACCTCTCTTCATGTGATTATCTGCCATCTGTATATCTTCTTTGATAAATATCTATTCGTACCTTTTGTTCATTTTCTAATTGGGATTTTTTACATGTGGAGTTTTTAGCGTTCCTTACATATTATTCATAGGACTACTTTGTCTAATAGGGGATTTACAAATGCTTTCTTCCAGTCTGCATACTTATCTCTTTATCTTTTTAATAGAGTTGTTCACAAAGCAAATGATTTTAATTTTCTTGGTGATGAAAATATTTGAATTGTTCCTTTATAGATAATGCATTTACTCTCAAGTCTAAGAATTGTTCACCTGGTCCTAGGTTCCAAAGATTTTCTATGTTTCTCTCTGAAAGTTCTATAGTTTTGATTTTCCATTTGAGTCATTTTGCATTAATATGTTTTTATAAGGTGTGGGGTCTAGGCTTTTTGCCTATAGATGTCTGTTAATCAGCTCAGCTTGCCATAACAAACTATCATAGGCTGGGAGGTTTCAGCAACAGAAATTTATTTTCTCACAATTCTGAACTCTAGAAGCATGAGATCAGGGTTGGGTTCTTGGTGAAGGCCCCTGTCTCCCTGGCTTGCGGAGAGCTCCCTTCTTGCCGTGTACTCACATAGAGAAGGGAGGGGCGAGAGAAAGGGAGAGAACGTAGATATCTCTCTTCCTTTTTCTAACATGCATTAGGACTCTATCCTTAGGATCTCATTTAACCTTAAATACCTCCTTAAAGCCTATCTTCCAAATATAGTCACCTTGGGGATTAGAGTTTCAACATATGAATTTGTGGGAGTGTGGGGCAGACACCATTCATAACATCCTATCACTCCAGGACCATTTGTTAAAAAGGCTATTCTTAAATTGTGTCAAAAATCACCTGGGCATACGTTGCAGGTCAATTTCTGGGCTTTCTATTCTGCCCCCTTGATTTGTGTGCCTCCCGCTCGACCATCACCACACTGCCTTGATTACTGTAACTATCAAGCCTTAACCTTGAAAAGTCTTTACTCCTGCTTTACTCTTCTTGAAAATTATGTTGGCCTTTCTAGCCCATTTCCTTTTTCACGTAAATTTTAGAATAAGCTTGTCTGTCTATCAAACCGCGCTAGGATTTTAATAGAAACTGCATTAGGTCTATAGACCACTTGACTCTTCGAGGGCGACTTTTATATAGTCACTCGGCTAATATATACACAGGCCTAGAGAGGACATGGAATGCTGCGCAGAAGCAGAGCCAAAGGGGCAGGCAGCCTAGGACACGTTAGTGTGCCTTTATCAGCAGTGATTCGGATTTGGGCCGAAGGCAATTGGAACTAACTGTATCATATCCTTGTTTCTTACTCTGAATTCTTGCCAGAATCCCAGACAAAAAATTCACAGAGCATGAATCTGAGTCTTCCTTGTGGCCCTGGGGCCTGGCAATTCTAAACTTTGGGACCAATCTAGCCTCAAGGACAATCTCCAAATACCATTGACCTTAGGCTGCCAAGTTTGATGAAAGCAACAAACAGAACAAGCCTGGGCAAATGGACCCTCTTTCTTATTAGCTGTGATTTAGACCCAGTGCCTCTGTGGAGCCGTATGGTCCCAATGAACTGAACTGGAAAAATATTCAGGACTCTTTGCCCCTTTACCTGTAAGTCTAGGCACGGGACTGCCTCAGAGACAGAGGAAGCCTCCCTTCCCCTGAGCCCCTCTACTGGTGCCCTTGCAGTATCTACTTAACCTTCCCAGGACACAGATATCCCTTCCTTAGCCCCACAGGAAAAGAGAGAGTTCCAAAGCCAAATCCAGAAGGCAAAAAGGGAAAAACCACAGCGTCACCATGGCATTTGAATTCCAGCATTGTTTTTTGGTTTATTTTTTAATCTTTTTCCTTATTAGCCTGCAAGCTCGGCCCCAGCCCAGTAGCTCTGTGTTCCAGAGCCTTAATCCCAATCAGCGCGGCCTGGAGGTGGAGCTGGAGCCGTGGGGGGAGGGTAGCCTCAGTCTCTCCCTAGAGGCCGCCTTTCCCCAAGCTCTTCCTAACTGCACAGCTGTATCTGTTTGCCTGTATTGGTGGAGAAATTGAGTTTCATAAATCATCATGCAGTTCACGTGGACGCTAACATCAGATAAACTGCCTGACAACCTAGCTGTAACAAATCATTGCTTGTTGCTATGCTGCTCCTCAGAGCTTGGAGAGAAAGATTCCATGGCGCAGTAACAACCTGTTATATGTCCCAGGGGCAGCCGAAGCCGTGGCTTCAGCCTTTCAGTGCCTTTGCTCATGTTGCTGCCTTCTTTTTAGAAGAGACCCCTCTATCCATCACCAAATCCAGCTCAGCAGCCTTCTGTGGAGTCTCCCTGCTCCCCACCCCCAAACCCCCACCCCTCAGCCGCTGCTCCTGCAGCAAAAGCATCATGAATCATCCACACCTCCTGTTGCCCTAACAGCCCTCTTCTTTTATTGTTCTTCTAGCATGATTGGTTTTGTTCCTTATTAGATGGTAAGCTGTGGGCAGCGGGGAGCCAGGGAATGTTTCTGAGCCGGGCAGAAACCTAACCAGATTTGTGTTTCCATCAGATGACTGATGGTAATGGAGCATGAGAAGTTGGGAGAAAAATCTGAGGCTGAGTCACTGGGGAGGTGTTTCTGACAATGTAAGGGATGATGGGGGTGGATTCGATGTTGGGGTAGTCAGAATAGAGAATATTGACTTTAATTCCAATGTGTTGGTACGTTTTACCTGAAACATGCGATTTAGATCTCTCAATCAGCAAAAACAAGGAAGGGATTGCTGCTGATGGATTAAATGGGATCCGGCTCATACTGCACCTCCCATGGACCCTGGCATTTGGTCAGTAGCAGTTACCTCTCTCCCTCCCACCACAGCAGTCAGTGTTCTGGGCTGTCATCCTGGGGTGGGGTTGGCCGGTGGGGGTGGGTGGCGGGTGAACAGTGATGTCGAAGCAAACCAGGGCAGAGGATTCATCCGTTACAGGTGAAAAGGAATGACCTAAATGGAGGTGGGTGGATGGATGGCCTTCCAGCTCCTGTACCTCAGCGGTGTAATATATCTACTCACCCAAGATTTGAATTTCAAACGTGGACAACAAGAGGCCGAATTTCTACACTAAAGAAGGTTGTTAAAATTCACAGAGCAGAGAAGCTCTTTAATAGACAAGATTCATGATGGTCTTTTCACAAGGAAGCGGAAGATTTATTACAAGCATGGGTTCTAATGTATGTTGTGCCTGATGCCCTCCCTCCTTAGGACAGAGAGGAGGAGAGACCCCAAGGGCATTCATCTGGGTGCTCCCTATACGCACTTTCCGTGTCCTTTGTTCATGGCTGCTTGAAGCCAGGGAAGGCCAGAATCAAGTCATGCTGACCATCAGCAATTTGTTTATGCTCTCGGAATCTTTGATTTTTTAATTTTACACCTGCAGTTTGGAAATAATCATATGTTTCTTGTCTACCCTACAGGGTTTTGCTCAGATTGAGGCAAGGGAAACGGAGTTATGACCTGGTGTTAAAATCTACCCTAAGCCAATCCATTGACTACAGAGAGTTCTTTTCGAAACACTAACCTGAGTCTGTGGCTTAAGCTTTAAAACAGCCTTCTACTGCCCTTACAAAAGTCCGCAATCTTCAGCATGGCTACAGGTCACAGGATGCTCTGGCCCTACTTGTCTGCCAGCCTCAACCTGCTCCATGTCCTTGGCACTCCAGCTGCACCGGCCTTCTTTTCAGCTCCCTTAAGATACCATACTCTTCCTGAAGTTCTAGGTCTTTAAACATACGGTTCCCCTGCCTGGAAGATTCTTTCTCCTCATCTTCATTTGGTTAACTCTCATCCTCCTTTTAGCATTCAAATGAAAAGAACTTCAGTCATTCGGATCACAAATATTTAGTACCTACTGTGTGTCGGGCACAGATTTTTTCTTTAATATTTATTTATTTGACTGGGTCAGGTTTTAGTTGCAGCACATGGGCTTGCCTGCTGCATGTGGGATCTTAGCTCCCTGACCAGGAATTGAACTTGTGTCATCTGCATTGCAAGGTGGATTCTTAACCACTGGACCATAAGGGAAGTCCCAGGCGCTGTTTTAGATGATGGGGCAGTAGTGAATAAAAGGCAGGGCCCTAGATCCTGTTTGTCTTATTTTCTAGCACT
Organism: Ovis canadensis; assembly: GCF_042477335.2. Taxonomy (NCBI): domain Eukaryota; kingdom Metazoa; phylum Chordata; class Mammalia; order Artiodactyla; family Bovidae; genus Ovis; species Ovis canadensis. The sequence goes on from NC_091245.1 coordinate 44,393,490, forward strand.
GGGGAGAAAGAGGAAACAAGCAAGCAACGAATGGACAAGATAATTTTGGTGATTGTTGGAAAGACAAAAAAGGGGTAGGGAACTCCAGGCTCTCTGGAGAGTAGCGGTTGGGTGGGAGAGGTCTCTACAGGTTGACTGGATCACCTCTTAGTGACTGGAGCTGTGACATTGATAAAAAGGATATACCAGAGAGAGGCAGCAGCAAGTGCAAAGGTCCTGAGGCAGGACAAGCTCTGCAAAGTCAAGAGGAAAAAGACTTATTCCTAGGGCACAGTGATGGAGATAGACAGATATACCACTGGTCAGAGAGGTAAGTGGGGCAGATCACCTAGGGCATTATAAACCATGGGTAAGTAGAATATATCATGAGAAACGCTGGGCTGGAAGAAGCACAGGCTGGAATCAAGCTTGCCGGGAGAAACATCAATAACCTCAGATATGCAGATGACACCACCCTTATGGCAGAAAGTGAAGAGGAACTAAAAAGCCTCTTGATGAAAGTGAAAGAGGAGAGTGAAAAAGTTGCCTTAAAGCTCAACATTCAGAAAACGAAGATCATAGCATCTGGTCCCATCACTTCATGGGAAATAGATGGGGAAACAGTGGAAACAGTGTCAGACTTTATTTTTCTGGGCTCCAAAATCACTGCAGATGGTGACTGCAGCCATGAAATTAAAAGACACTTACTCCTTGGAAGAAAAGTTATGACCAACCTAGATAACATATTCAAAAGCAGAGACATTACTTTGCCAACAAAGGTCTGTCTAGTCAAGGCTATGGTTTTTCCAGTGGTCACGTATGGATGTGAGAGTTGGACTGTGAAGAAAGCTGAGCGCCGGAGAATTGATGCTTTTGAACTGTGGTGTTGGAGAAGACTCTTGAGAGTCCCTCGGACTGCACGGAGATCAGCCCTGGTATTTCTTTGGAGGGAATGATGCTGAAGCTGAAACTCCAATACTTTGGCCACCTCATGGGAAGAGTTAACTCATTGGAAAAGACTCTGATGCTGGGAGGGATTGGGGGCAGGAGAAGGGGACAACAGGGGATGAGATTGCTGGATGGCACCACCGACTCGATGGACGTGAGTTTGAGTGAACTCTGGGAGTTGGAGATAGACATGGGGGCCTGGTGAGCTGCGATTCATGGGGTCGCAAAGAGTCAGACACAACTGAGCAACTGAACTGAAGGGCCTCAGATTTTCAGTTTAAATGTAAGTCACTGGGACATTTTAATTTATGTTCACATTTTTAAAAGATTACTCTTGATGCTATGGAGAATGGGTAGCCGATATGACAGAGAGAAAGCATGGAAGGAAAACCTTTGGAGACCCCTGCAGAAGGCAAGGTGGACGTGGTGGTTCAAGAAAGGGTAATACTGGTGGAATTGAATAAAACTGGGGTTTATTTTACAATAAGAGCCTGTATATCTTGTTCATGGATTGGACATTGGGGGTGAAGAAAACAGATGAGAATACAGAAAGTAAGGAGAAATACCCCTGGGGAGAAATTAAGATTTCAGTGTCTGATATGCCAGGCTACCTTCTTATGGAAGACTTCCCTGATCTCCGGTTAGGGATCAGGTTAGAGCTTTTTACTGGTCGCTCTGACCGCAACCCATAGTTCTTCTCTATAACACTCCTAACATTTATCATTTGTCAGTATTTGTTCAAAAAAATTTCTTCCACTAGACCTGAGGGGAGGGACCCACCTGTCTTGTTTAACCTTGTTTTTCCAATGTTTTGCACTGTGCCTCATAAATAGTTGTAGCTTATAATGTGATGTAATGATATTAACAACAGTTAAAGAGTAGTGTCTCTGTGCTACATCCTGTTCTGAGTACTTCACATGTATTAATTCATTTGAATTTCACAACAATCCCCTGAAATGGATACTATCACATGCCTTTGACAGATAGGTAAACTGAGGCACAGAGAGTCAACTTGCCCAGCTAGCAAGTGCCAATAAATGAAGAGAGTTATTCATTACAAACAACATCTTATTCATGCTGCAAGCCAACACCGTGAGGTATGCTTGCGTTTCCACCATCAGTTTGAGGCCAGGCATGCATGCTAAGTCTCTCTAGTTGTGTTTGACTCTTTGAGACCCCCTGAGCTGTAGCCTATCAGGCTCTTCTGTCCATGGGATTCTCCAGGCAAGAACACTGGAATAGGCTGACATGCCCTCCTCCAGGAGAAAGTCCTAACCCAGGGATTGAGTTTGTGTCTCTTGTATCTCCTGCATTGTAGACAGGTTCTTTACCACTAGCGCCACCTGGGAAGCCCCAGTTTGAGGCTGCCAAGACACATAAATCTGTTGACAGAGCCAGTCATGGGAAGCAGAGTCAGTGGGCTTTGGACCATTCAGAGGCTAATTGAGAAAAAGCTGTAATTGTGAAGACAGCATAGTACAGTGGTTGAAAGCACTCGCTTTGGGCCCAGACTGGCTTGGTTTGAAACACATCTCTACAACTCACCAGCTCTGTGACACCTTCACGGAACTGGGTTGGCCAAAAAGTTCCTTTGGATTTTTCCTGTAACATTTCTCCAAAAACCCAAACGAACTTTTTGGTCAACCCAATACTTAATGCCTATGTGACTCAGTTCCCCCACCTGTAAACCCTGGCACTATTAATAGTACCTGTCATCATTTGGAATGAATGTGATAATATTTGTAGAGCACTTAGCATAGTGTAGCTGTTGTGGTAAGGAACTATAGTTTGCCTATGGGAAATGTCAAAACACCAGGATTGCCTGCTCCCTTCAATCTTCCCCATAGGGCATTTGTCCTGGATTAAGATGTTAGGATTAAAGATTCACTGGGGTTAGAATGGACAGTAACCTAATTCACCCCCTCTTCTTCATCACACAGATAAACTGGAGCATGCTAGGAGGATGAGTAGGATGAAATGGACAAAACCCTGGGAGTCCCTTGGACTTCTGTATGTTAGAGGTTTAAAAAAGACTAGACATGTACTATCCAAAGCTAGAAAAATCAGACATCATTATGACTGAAAAAAAAAAATCCTTCCCAATCATTTCTAAGACAACCTCTCAACTTTCTGTGATTTGAGGGTCAAAGAGCAAGAATTATTAGAGTGTTCACTTACATTCTGAGTTTATTCACCCATCAATCAAAAAAGAAAACCAGAAAAGCTTGGGCATCTCTGATTTTCTTTTTCTTTTGTTCTTTCTTTCAGTCTTCTTGAAGAGGGGTTAATGAAAAATGAATTGGTCAAATGCTAGCTCATCAGAAAGAGACAGACCAGGGCTAAAAATGTGTGATAATCAGGCCCCAAATCATCAGGATTGCCTCTGCTGAAGTGGACTTAAAAATAAGGTGTCTGAAAAGCCAGTCCTCCCATTTCTTTTATAAAGAGCTTTCTTCAAGTTGTATTCCTTTCTGTCCAGCAATGGTTGATGACGTCAATTTCATTTCTACACTGACGACATAAACAGCTCCTTATCAAGCACTCGGGCCACTGCGCAAACCTGGCTTCGAGAAAGAACTGTCCTGATCTGACACATGATCCAAGTCAAAATATTTGAAATCCAGTTTGAAACTGTGGTCTGGCATAACCGACACAATTCAGGGCTAGATATTTAAAAGCTGATGCAGAATGTACAATCCACTGGCAGAACATTTGCCCAGGGCTGGTGGATATGCAAACTGTTGCAGTCTTTCCAAAAAGCAATTTAGAATACAGATCAAGAACCTTAAGAGTGCTCAGACCCCTTAACCCAGTAATTTCAGTCATAGGAATTAAACCTGAGGAAATATTCAGAGACAAGGGGTAAGATCAATGTACAAGGTTGTTACCTACAGCACTATTTGCAACTACAAAAGCAAAGTAGGAACCAAAGAAAATATCCAACAATAGCAAATTACTTAAATTATGCCATATTTCAATCAACCAAATGCATGGTTGTTTAAAGAAACGTTTAATAGAAGGGGAAAACCATTCCCAATGTGATCATGGTGGGGAGGAGAGGCGAATGCAGGATTCTAAGCAACATAATTCCAATTTGTTCAATCAATTCTATTCATCTATTTATCCACCAGATATCTCTCAACCCACCTAGAGAACAATGCCTAGAAAAAAGCCTGGCAGTAAATAAATATATTAATGGTAGTTACCTTGGAGTATTAGTGTCCAAGGTATTAGTGTCCAAGTAAGGGTGTTTTTCATCTTTACACTTTTCTGTATGTTTTGTTTTCTATAGTGAGTGTGCCTGTTGCGTGCTCAGTTGAGTGCTGCTCTTTGTGACCCCAGGGACTGCAACCCACTAGGCTTCTCTGTCCATGGAATTTTCTAGGCAAGAATACTGGAGTGGTTGCCATGTCCTACTCCAGGGATCTTCCTGAGCCAGGAATCAAACCCAAGTCTCTTGCATTTCCTGCACTGGCAGGCATAATCTTTACCGCTGTGCCACCTGGGAAACCCATAGTGAGTACATGCTACTTTAAATGTGAGAGTTATAAAGAATACCAATTACAGAAACAAGCTAACCCTAACTCTTCTTTCAAGGAAGATCAAAGAATCACTGGGGTCCTACCTTTATTTCCCTGCCTTCGTTCTCCCTCTCCTTCAACTCTTCTGCTGTGTCATTTTTTCTAAACTATTCTTTTTATTATATAACCCCTTGTGCTTTAAAAGATTCTCTCTTTACTGCATATATATATATATATATATATATATGCCATATATGGGCCATCTCTGTGCCAGGTTGGAGAGGCAATGGCACCCCACTCCAGTGTTCTTGCCTGGAGAATCCCAGGGACGGGGGAGACTGGTGGGCTGCTGTCTGTGGGGTCACACAGAGTCGGACATGACTGAAGCGACTTAGCAGCAGCAGCTGTGCCAGGTTGGTGCCATGCTTTTCCCCTCACCTCCCATTACACTCCACATATTGCCTGTGCCCCAGAGCAGTCTCATACGCTCCTACCTGCAAGTTTCTTCTTGGCCCACTCCACTACAGAAGACGGGTGCACGCCCAACATCCTCTTCTTACTTAAATAGGTTGCTTTCTGCCACATACAGCAAACCAAATGCTGAGATGCCGAACTTTGCACTAAAGGGCTCATCCACAAGGCGGCCAAACAGAAAGATGGAGAACTCTCAAACTGGCCTCCCCTGAAATGAGGGGCTGGGGGTATTTACGGGATAAAGCTGAGGCGTGGGAAGCGTGGGGAAAGGTGATTGGAAATTAGAAAGTGATGTAATCATTGTTTTGTGCAGGCGGAACTATGCTATAGGCTTCTTCATAGACTGAAGACTCAAGAAATGGAGACATTAGCATGTTCTGAGGGTGGAGTTTTGGGCCCTCTGATGTTAAAAGGTCATGGGCAAACACTTGTGCAAGCCCAATCAGAGGGCTGTGGTCCTAAGCAGTCTTAACTGGCTTGAACTTAAACTGGACACGGCTGGCTCCAAGTTCTTGACAAACAACTTGGACAACTTGTTTAAGCTACCTGATGCTTGGAGAACATGCAAGGTTTTTGTAGCAACAGTTAAAGCAAGCTTGCTTGGTGAAGACATGTTACAGGTTTAGTTGATCTGACCGATGATTACATTGATCTCGCTTTCAGAGATTTTCACTTGTCTCCCCATTGGGAGCACGTGTTCTAGAGATTTAGGCAAGTGCCTTAATTTCCCCTTGCTTTAGCTTTCCCATGTGAATAATGAGAACTGTATTGATGATAATAACATGCAACCTATACTATCGGTTGTCAAGATCAAAAGACCTAACACATGTCTAAGGCTTAGAACAGTGTCTAGCATAATATAAGAGTTCAAGCAATGTTCCTTATTCATGTTAGAGGCTGTAAATTCCTTAAAGGTAGGATCCTAATTTCATCCCACTTTATAACTCCCACAGGACTTAGCATCTTGCTTTTTCTCTGGCTGGGTACCCAACGAGTATTTGTTGGGTAAATGTGTGACTGAATGACAGTTATATGAGCCTTTTCTGACCATACCCCTCACCCCTCTGGGCACCCTGTGACTAAATTGTCCCTCATCAATCATGTGGTTAGTATCAGTGCTGATTACGCACAGAGCCTGTGCAGTAGCTGCTTAACTCGGCACCAGATTTCTTCTGCTCCTAAAGCATTTAGAGGCAGAAAGGTTGATGCTTGATACCCTGCTCCCAGGTTTTTACTCTGTTCAGATTTTTCCATTGCAAGTTGCAGAATAGCTATCTAATATTTTTCAATCTTACTAATTTTCCTGGCCACAGCCTAAAGAAAATTGCATTAAGCCTCTCGCATTAGCCCACACATTATACTACAGCAAATGAACCTCAGGAACTGTGGAGTGGACTGCAGGGGGACCACCTACACAATTCATTTGCAAGTTAGAGAAAAATAAATAAATGAAGGCAAAATATAACCGATTTATTTACATAGCCATTGTGTACTGGGCACCGCGATAACAGTTTCGTGCGTTATCCTGCTGAAAAATGTTCTAGGCACTTAGAAGCTGCATGATCATAGTCAAGTAAGTTTGTCCCTCTAAGCCTTGGCTGATTTCTCCAGGCCACTTCTGCCCTGCCTGGATACCTCTCCTATTTGCTGACCTACCTGTCAACTGCCTACTAGAAAACTCTGCTTACAAGTGCAAAGTGGAGTTAATTATTTCCTACCCTGGACTACTCACCACCCACTCAGCTGCCCAATGCAGAAATCTGGGTACACCCTCGCTCCCTTCTTTTCCCCTCACATATAATTCATTGCAAAATCATTTCAACTCTGCCATGCTACACTTGCCCTCCAGATTTACAGCCATGACTTCAGTTCAGGCCTCTTTCATGTCTTATCTGCTTTATGATAACAACCTCCCAGCTGGGCCCCCATCCCAAACCCCTCTCAGCCTTTCTAGTCTAGTTTCCTCACTATAACCCATGATCTCTCCAAAATAAAAGAATGACCTTGTCATTCTCCAGCTTTTAAGCCCTCAGTGGCTCTCCATGAACTCCATCAGATGCCATCTGGCCCCTGCTTCTCTCTCATGCTTTATCTCCAATCCATCAGTTCCTCCCCTGCATACTTTGGACTTTTTATGCTACATGAGAGGTTCTCAAAACATGATTCAAGGACCCATGGGGTCCGTAAGGCCCTTTCAAGGGGCCTGAGGTCAAAGCTATTTTCATAATAATGCTAAGACATTATTTGCTTTATTCACTTTCACTCTCTCATGAGAATTCAGTGATGTTTTCCCAAAGCTCCATAATGGGCCATATTCTAACAGATTGAATGAAAAAACAGGTATAAGGAGCCAGCTGTCTTCTGTTAAGCTTGACAAGGGGTTTGCAAAAATGTAACTATGTCAGCTTCTCATTAAAGTTTTTTTCTGTTTTGGAAAATGCATTTATTATTCATAAAAGATATACTATTTATGTTTATTTAAACTAAAACTATTATTTTCCATTAATAAGCACATTAAAAATTTTTCCATTTTAACTCAGTATTTTGCAATAAATATCCAGAGATATGACCCACATAAACAAAATCTTTTGAGGGTCCTGAATAGTTTTTAACACCATAAAGGGTTTCCAGCACCTGAAAGTTTGAGAACCACAGCACTAGCCCAGTGGAACCACCCAGAGTATTCCAAAGCGTCAGCTAACGAGTGGCACCATTGATTTGAATCCATTCTCTGTCCATCTGTCAGTGGTTCTTGAACTTGAGGGTGCCCAGTAGTGTGCTGGTAAATCTTCGACAGCTGGTTCTTCAGATAGACCAAGACCTAATCTGTAGCATTTAGCAATTTCCAGGGTGTAAATACTCCCATGGGCTTCCCCAATAGCTCAGAGGGTAAAGAACCTGCCTGCAATCCAGGAGACCTGGGTTCGATCCCTGGGTTGGGAAGATCTGCTGAAGAAGGGAATGGCAACCCACTCCAATGTTCTTGCCTGCAGAATTCCATGGACAGAGGAGTCTGGCAGGCTACCATCCATGGAAAATACTTCTGTGGTGACCAATTTCAAGCTATCAACGTGACATCACTGAATAGTGTTGGGAAGGGCCACACAGTAGCTCATGCTGTAGAGTATTTCTGCTGTACAAATACAGTCAACATAACCCAAGAGCACAGATAATAGTAATCTGTAGTAAAATACCTAGGAATTATAGTGATGAATTTGGGGTATTTCAAGTTTGAGTATATTTGTTTTAAATATAATTAAACATAATTGTGGCTTTATATCTAATTTTTCACAATGGCTGCATTTAGCAACCAGCTCACAAGATTCCTGAATATTTAACAGTTGGCTCTGGTGCCATAGAATTAACTTTCAGCATTTGACAATTTCAGATGCTCAGGCTTAACTCCAAAATTACTAACTCCCCAGGGTGGGGCCGAGGCTTTTGCATTTTTACATTTGAATCCCCCAGCTATCATCAAGCCCAGTGCGAGTCATTTGTACATTCTTCCCTTCATTAAGGAACTGTATTGTGTCAGACAGTGTCTCAAGGTGCCAGGAAGATAAAACTGAATTAAAAAAAAAAAAAAAATCTCTGCTCTTGAAGAGCTGATATTCAAGTGGAGGAGAGAGTGCCTAAACACAGGAGCAGAGATTGTACACTGCACATGAAGATGGCAATAACTCTTTGAAGAAAACTGGGCAGGGAATGGAAAGCAATGCAGATGCAGCGGGTAGCGAAAAGTCTGAGGCAAGGGTAAGTAGGGTGGACTTGAGGAACCATGAGGGGGGCAGGCTGGGTGGAGCACTGGGGCAAGAGGCGAGTGAAAGGAGGTGAGGGCAGGGCTGAACACAGAGGTGGGCGGGGGCGGTCAGGCTGAGGGGCTCTAGCCTTCTCTAGAGCTCCTATCCCAGCACCGACCCTTACAGAAGATCCACGGTTTGCTCTGCTATATTCTAAGTTGTCCACATTCCTACCAGACTATGCGCTCTTTTAGAGCAGGGACAGTCTATTTCCCAGAGTTTGGTGCAGTAAGTCATATATCATACAAACGTCATAAATATTTGTGCTAGAGAAAAATATTACGGCAACACACCAGCATTTATTTGGCTCAGCTTTGACCAGCTCAGATCCCTGGGACTGAAAAACAGAAGTGCCCAAGGTGTAGACTGTGGCATTAGGTGGGCTTGAATTTGAATCTAACTCTTGGAAACTAATTTACTACCATCCAGTGTCCTCTAGTATACACTGCAGAGGAAAATTACATACAATTATGTTTTGTCCTATGCTTAGCAAAATGTCCTGGCCATGTTATCTACAAAATTACCCTGACAGTCTTGGTCCCCTCATCCTGGTTTTTTTTTTTCTTTATAACACTTATCACTGAGGTTATATTGTATAATATTAATGTGTTTGCTCATTGTCTCCTCCCTCTACTCTCCATCCCACTAGAATGTATGTTTCATGAGGGCAAGGGTTCAATCTGCTGCAATCATCTCCATATTCTCAGCACCAAGAAAGTCCTCAGTACCTAACAGGCCCCCAGTGAATATTTGATGGGTGTGGACTGATGGATGGATGAACAGGTGGATGTATAGGGATGGATGGCTAGATAGATAAAATTTGATGCTTGGATAAATGAAGGGATGGTTAGATAGGCATGTGGAGAGCTCAATAAATGTTGGTTATTATTAATTTCATATTTTTTCAATTACTTCCCTTTGTATTAGGAGCCCCATTGGGTGGCTCACTTGTACCTGCTTGTGTCTGAGCCTGCTTGCCTTTTTCATCTGTGGTATCTGCCACGGGCTCCTCAAGCTCCTAGCCTAACATCATGTGTCAGTTCCAAGGCCTTTTGGTGATACCATCCTTCCCGCTGTGTTCTGGGGAGGCAAGAAGTCTACTTGAGAATTTTACTTCTTATTCTGCCAGGAAATTGTTTCTTACTAGAACCTGACATCCCAGAAGTTTCTCAGCTTCATACCTGATGAAGCCAACCTCAAACTGACAAGTTTCCCAGCAACAATGGGGTAATTGCACTTCAAAGCATATATTTAGCTCTTGTTTTCAATCTGTACAGAAAAGATGGTTGATGACTTTGACTTAAGAACAAAACCCTACCTTCAGATTTGTTTGACTGGTGCTCTCCCTCGAGAGAGTGAACTTAGGAATAGAACATGGAGCTATGCTCTTGGTAATAGTGATTACAAGATTTTGGAATCTGGCAAATCTAGGCTTGAATCCTGGTTCTGCCCCTTACTAGCTCTGTGTCCTGGGAAGATAACTTAACCTTTATGAGCCTCAGTTTCCTTTATAAAATATTGCTTCCTCCCTTAATATGCATTTATTCAGCACCTATGAAGTTCCAAGCATTGTGCTAGACTTTAGAAGTACCGCCAGTGAGCAAAATTCACACATGGCCTCATACTCACAATGTTATACTTTCTCTGGTTGCAAAACTACTTAACAAATAATGATGCAAAGGGGAAGGATACGGTGTGATGGGAAGCTACAATGGGGAGACAATCTAGCCAGGACAGTCAGAGAAGGTTAACTGAGAAAGTAAGGGTTAAACTGAGTCAGGCAAAGAAAAGATGCGGTGAGTGGGTTGCAAGGAAAGAAGAAAAAGTTTGAGGTTTTATTGAGCTATGGTTTAGAACTAGAGATGAAGATTCTGCTTTCATAAGAGGTTTGGTGAGATTCTTGGAATGTCATGCCACTCTGGGGACAAAGTACACAGAATTCAAGATAAGGCAATTACCCCAACTTCTGCATAAAATCTTGATGTTTTCTAGCATTGGGAACAGCATCATGTGAACCTGATTTTGGACCTTCACATATTTTGGAGATTAATCCTTTATTGGACTTATCATTTGTAAGTGCTTTCCTCCATTCAGTAGGTTCTCTTTTTCTTATTGATGGTTTCCTTTGCTGTGCAAAACCTTTAAGTTTAATTAGGTCTCATTTGTTTATTTTTGCTTTGGTTTTCTTTGCCTGAGGAGACAGAGCCAAAAAAAAAAAAATACTGCTGAGATTTATGTCAGTGTTCTGCTTATCTTTTCTTCTAGGAGGTTGTTTCTGGTCTTACATTTAGGTCTTTAATCAATTTTATTTTTGTTTATGGTATGAGAAAAATGTTCTAATTTCATTCTTCTACATGTAGATGTCCAGTTTTTCCCAGTACTACTTATTAAAGAGACTGTCTTTTCTCCCTTGTATATTTTTGCCTTCTTTGTCATAGATTAATTGACCATAAGTGCGTGAGTTTATTTCTGGGCTCTCTATACCATTTCATTGATCTATGTGTATGTTTTGTACAAACAATTTTTAATTAATTGTCAATATTTAAAAATTTTGAGATTCACCACAAAAATCAGAAAAAAATTTATAACACTGGGGTCCATATCTCCCAGTAGAACTGGGCAGAGGCAGTTCCCTATGGAACTTCCCACATATTATCATCGAGCCTGCCTACTTGCTCTCTGTGGACCTTGAGTTTGAGGTCCTCTCATTTCAAAGATGAACTGCAGTCCACAGAAGTTTCCAGAGGTGGCTAGGTGGTTAAGAACAGCAGAGCTAATATCATAGTTAGTATCTTAAGGAGTGCTTCTACCAGCAGGTTAGGAGGCATTTTTCACTCAGGTGGACATTTTCAAGCAATAATTCCAAACATGTGATGAACTGCCTTGTCCTCAAACAGCCTGGCCTCATAGCACTGCTTAATTCACATTTAAATTACACTGGGAACAAATACATTGCACAATGTTCAGCTCCAGGTTGCAGAGAAAAACATACTAATAGAGCTCTGCAATTACGAGTAATTTTTCTCTGAATCCTTCTCTTTCTCTCCCACTCTGGATTAATGATTGCCTTCACAAAGAGTCCACATGAGCTTTCAGAGCCAAAGGAGTAAACAGGAGGACATGCATTAACGGGGCGAGCTGGTTACCTCCCACGCCTGAATATAGAGCTTTTAGAAATGGAATTTTTTAGATGTGCTTCTCCTACAAATATCAGGTGAACATAATCTCTGAGGCCGGGGTGTTGGGTGGAATGACATTCACATCAGTCATGGAGTAAATATCCAGGAGCATTAAAGAGGGAAGAAAACATCAGTCCAATTCCTTTGAGGGGCAGAGGACTTACTATGTGCCTAGTTTTGTGCACAATGCTTTCACAGGTTTTAGTTTATTTCCTTTGCACAACTCACAAGGTTGTGAACAGGAAAAAAAAAAAAAAGCAAGCAAGGAAAGACACAGTATTAAACCTACATTTTTTGATTCTGGGTTCATTTTGGTGATATCAGGTAGATCTGGGGGAGAATCCCAGCCCCAGTGATCCCAGTGTGTGACCTCAGGTTAATTATTTCATGGTGCTGAGCTTCATCTGGTCCTCGTCTTTTAAATGCCCTATGCTAGGTACACAGTAATTGTTTTTTTTTTTTTTTTCTTTCAGTTAGACTATGTGGTTTCCTCACTGGGGTTACTAACATTGAATACAATTTAAAAAGCACTGGGGCTGGTATTCGAAAATTTGGATTCTAGTTCCTACTCTGTCCTTTCCTGGTAAGACTCATAAGGAAATTATCTGGCTTTTTTCAATAAGTAGAAAAACATTGCACATGGCAATATAATTCAAAATGTATTAAAGGTTATAAAATGAAAAGCGGGTCTTCTTCCCCATTAAACAGTCATTGCCTTTCTTGGAGGCAATGCCTATTAACATTTACTTGAATATCCTTCTAGAAGAGCTTTGTACTATGCATATACAATCACACACACACACACACTCTAACCCTCAAATGGAAGCGGACTTAAAAGAAGCCTTGGAGATAACGTGCGTTGGCCCGCATCACCTCATTATTATTTTAATGTACCTAAGCCCATATTGATAGTCATTTAGGTAGTTTCCAGTCTTCTGTTAATAATAGTAATAGCTAATATTTATGGATTGTTTGGAATGTGCCAGGCACTATTCTAAGTACTTTGTATGTATTAACTCATTTAATATAACCACCCTGAACAGAAGCTATTATCATCATCCCCATTTCACGTCTGAGGACAATGATGCCCAGAGGGCTTGCCCCTCAGACACACAATGAATAGCAGAGGTAGAATGAACAATGCTGTAACACATCTTTGTCTGCGCAGTTTTGTGCACATTTGTCAGAATAGCTAGCAAATGATGGCTCTTAACAGCAGTAGTGTAATCAAATTGCATTTTTGAAAGATCAATATGATAGCAGGGTGGAGAATGGACTCATCTTACGACACCTGTCACACTCTGCTGTGCATTTCCCTGCCCCCCACCATCTCCCTTGTTCGATTATGAGCTTCTTAAAGGTAGGGGATGCTGTACCCCAGGGATTGGCACTGAGGAAGGATATTGCTGACCCTTAATAACATGTGTGAATAATTATTTAAAAAAATAAGGAAGCCTTCAAAGGTAATGACAGTTGGTATTTGGGCAGGATTTTAACGGGTGAATAAAATTCTGATGGTCAGAAAATGGAAGAAAATTTTTCTTCTTTGTATGAAGAAACAACAAAGGAAAAACCACATAGGATGTTCGAGGCTGTCTGGGAAAAAGGGTGCATGGTGTGATATGCTCACAGAGAAGACCAGAAAGGAAACTTGGAGGCAGACATGGGGGATTACTTGAGGGACGTTACCCTGAGGGACAGGACACAGCAACTATGAATGCACCCATGTAGACCCAGGACACTGGCGTCAGTTAAATGTTTTGAATCCCAGTTTATAAAATTGTATTCATCTCCATACTAGGTTTCTCTCCTCCACTTTTCACTTTTCAGCATCATAACGGATGGCAGGTTTTTCAGTATCAGTAGCCTGAAAAAACATCATATCAGTGCAGTGGGCATATTTTCAGTTTTCATTTATTTTAATCCTCACCAGCTCCCTGAATTCACTGGTTGACATATTTATTTTTCTAAGTTCTGGGCCTGTGGGTCCAGGTTTATAGATGTAGCTTATAGATGTTCAATTCCCATTCATTTATATGCAAACATACCTCTCAGTGGATTTTGTTACATTTCTGTTAATCTTGAATTTCATGAAGTTATGTAGATATCTGACAACACATATTATTTTAAATACATGCTAACGTTTTTCGACACTTGATTGTTGATCCTAGCTAATATATGCACAATAAGATTCAAATTAGAAATTAGTTCTGCTAGCCGCTCTTACTATGTATCAGCACTGCCCAAGCGGAATACAAAGCGAGCCAAATATGAGTCACAAATACGATTGAAAATTTTCCACTAGTCACACTTTAAAAAGCAAAAAGAAATATAAAATTAGTATGTTTCACTTTATCCACTGTTTCTAAAATATTATCTCAACATGTAATAAACATTAAAATTATGAGATATTCTACTTCCATTCTTTTCATAATAATGTATGGTATATTTATAATACACCTCACTTTGGACTAGCCATATTTCAAATGCAGAAGTTACATAAAGCTAGAGGCCACTATATTGGATAGTGCAAAAACTAGAAGCTATAGGTTCCAGCTTCTTTGAATAACACTATTAGCTGGAAGAACTGTTAGACTGGTTTACATCTTCCCTGCTCCAAGGTAACAATGTAAAGCTTATTTCAAGCTTATAATTATTTGGGGGAGAGATCTACTAAGTCTCTAGGCATAAAAGATTCCAACCATGTAAACTCTTCAGGTAAAAGTTATCCAACACCTCATTCTCTCTTCTCTGTTTCTAAACCATCGTGTGTGCTTTGTATAGTCAATTTGCTTCTTTGCCTCTCTCCAGGATTCTAGGGAGGCTCTGAGAAAGCTTCCTTTAAATAGAGAACAGAGGTGTCAACTCACTTGTCCTTGGACTAGTCATCTTAGAATGGACGTAATTGTGGTGGTTAAAGAGCACCAATTATGCTGCAGAACACCTGGCTTCAAATGTTGGCTCTGCTGCTTACTGGTTTTGTAACATTTATCAACCTGCAAAATGGGCATAACAGTATCTGCTTCACTGGATTGTCATGAGGATTAAGTAGTATGATGTAGAACATTGACATGTGCAAAAATTATATAAATATTTGCTCTAATGTGCTATAGAAACAATGGCATTTAGATAGACTGTATAAATATTTACTATAATTTAAAAATATTTTTACTAAGCATTTCTTGCAACATTAAATCTCCTCCTTTCCCTTTCTAAAGTGTAGTATTTGTCACTTAGTAATCCCTTTGCTCCTCTACAAAGAGAAACAATGAGTGCAACACATTTTTCCAAGGAGAATTCACCTGGAAAATAGCCAAGATATTTTCTTTTAGAAATGGAATTACTCCATTAGGGATGTTACCTAAGAAATATTTTAAAAATAGAATACATAAAAAGCAATATGGCAGAACCACTTAGATATTTTCTAGTGGTTGAGAATTGATTTGAAAGTGAATAGGAGAAATTTTAAATAATTGTCTATTTAAAAGGAGCCTCTGAATGAATTTTCTAAGCTCAAAATTTTGACTCTACTATGTGATAGATGTTTATGATTCCTCCTCAATGATGTGCTTCTCCCATAAAAATCAAGTTATAAGAAGGCATTTTGTAAACATTTAAGTTGTTCAATAAATATTTATCCAATAAGAGATATTTTATGGAGAAAAATCACTAGACTTAGAGCCTCTCCACTTCTCTTTAACTGAAAAAAGAAAAACACTTGAAAACAAGGATGTGTATAGATACATATTCTCTCACTCAAAGAAAATTATGTTCAAATATAAAATGAATCTTAAAATAAAAAGCTTCCTTTGAAATTTCTGATTTCAAATCCCACCTGTTTCTCCCCTTACCTTCCATTTCCAGTACTTTTTCCTATTTCCAGTACTTTTTTTTTTCTTAAATTGGGGTATAACTGCTTTACAATGGTATGCTAGTTCTGTTATACAAAGAAGTGAGTCAGCTATATGTATACATATGTCCCTTCCCTCTTAGACCTCCCTCCTCCCCATTCTACCACTCTAGGTCACCATAGATCACCAAGCTAAGCTTCTTGCACTATATCCCAGGTTCCCACCAGCTATCAGTTTACACATGGTAGTGTATGTATGTCAAACCCAATCTTCAATTCATCCCACCATCCCCTTCCCCAGTCCCTGGGTCCACCTGATCTGTCTTGTCTGCATCTCTATTCCTGCCCTGCAAATAGGTTCATCTGTACCGTTTTTCTAGATTTCACGTATATGCCTTAATATACAATATTTGTTTTTCTCTTTCTGACTTAACTTCACTCTGTATAACAGACTCTAGGTTCATCCATTATCCAGTAGTTCTTGAGGAAAGACTTTTGAGGCAGAGTTTGCTTTTCACCACCCACCTCCAAGACAGCAGCAAGATGAGCCAGTAACCTCTTCAAAGATGCCTGGAGTTCTTCCCGAATCAGCCCAGGAAAGGTGATGGATATAAACTAGCTCTGCATTGCAGAGACCCATGAACCACCCCCACCCAGCTAATTTCAAGAGGGCATAGGCTTCCGTACCTAAAATTCTTATTAGAAATCTTCACCAGTTGTGACTGGCAACGGGTAATTGTTGTTGTCGTTGAGCGAAAAAGAAATTATTACAGCTGACTGCATGCAGGAAAAGCTTTATTAAGTCATGGAACTATTATAATTTTTTTTAAACAGGGATATAGAATACTCAAACATTTTTAAATGACCTATGAAACAACTGGCATATATTTAGTAAGCAAGATCCACTTTAACAATTCTCTCTGCTCCCACCCTCAATGCTCAACTATAGGACATTCATTTATTTATCATGTTTAGTATTTCTGTCTCACAGCCATCTGTCAGAGCTTTTGCTGCAAAAACGTGTTTTTTAACAATTACATACACAATGGGGAGATATGATTAGACATTTACAGGACTTGAAATGTTTAAGAATAATAATAATAGGATTACAAGAAGGGCAGTGGTATCTTTCAATTCGTTTTGCCATTTCCAGTCTCTTTTTCAAACATTAATCTCTAAAGTCCATCCAAGTCCCATCCTTGAAATGCATCCTGTTCCTTTTTTCCTCTCCTCCTCCAATGTCCATTATTTTAACAATTTGAGTTCTCTCGCCTGGGGAAAAGGAAAGTTATTCACTCACAAGGGACATTTATTGACATCTAATTGTTACAACCCAAACCACAGCACACAAGTCAGTCATGTACAGGTGACACAGCACGATGGGGTCGGTCCGTGTTTTCGGCACACTGAAGGAGAGGAGGGGCGCGATCTCTAAGGCTCAGGGTTCACATGACGATGCACTTGCCCAGCAGCTTCTCGGCGGTCTTGGGGATCTGGGATTTCTTCTGCGGAGGCTGCGCGCCGGCGGGGGCTGCGGTGGCGGCGGCGGGCTTCTTCTCGAAATTGATCAGCAACTGGAACAGCTCCTGGACGTTGATATTCATCTTGGCCGAGGTCTCCAAGAAGGCGCAATTCCACTCGCACGCATAGGCAGCACCTTCTTTCTCACTCACCTCCCGACGGCTCTCATCGCACTTGTTGCCCACCAGGATGACGGGGCACTTTTGCGGGTTGTTACCTTTGAGTTGACGGATCAGCTCATAGAGAGGCTTCAGCTCCTCCAGGGTTTGCTTCCTGGTGATAGAATAAACCAGGATGAAGGCGTGACCCCTGGCAATGGCAAGGCGCTGCAGGCCCCGGTAGCGGCGGCCACCGGTGGTGTCGGTGATGTGCAGCGCACCCGCCTTGTGGCTGCAGCCCAGCGCCTGGCGGTAGGTATCTTCGATGGTCGGCAGGTACGCCTCACGGAAGTTGCCGCGCACCCACCTTTGCACCAGCGCGCTCTTGCCCACGCCGGCCGAGCCGAGCACCACCACGCGGAAATCTCTGCTCCTTCTCTGGGGCAGGCAGGTGCGGATGACGATCACAGTCGGCAGAGGCCGCAGCCGCTTCATCAGGCGTTCCTTGAGGCCGAAGCAGGAGTTGCCCATGGTCAGGTATTAGCTGAGAGGTGCGTGTACTGCTTCTCAGGCACTTGGCCAGCAGTGAGGGACGCCTACGGAGGAGAGAAGAGAGGATGTGTGAGGGGTGGGAGTCTAACTCAGAATGATGTCTTGTCGCAGCGCCTGCCTGGGGACATGGGGTGGGGAGGTGGGGGGGGGGGTGGCAGGGGGTGGTGTCTGCCTCAACTCGCTCGCTAACCCCACCCTCCTCCCTCCTCCCACTTCCCTCCTCCCTCCTCCATTCTCTGCGGTGAGCTGTCTCTCTGCCCACCCCGGGAACCCACCAAAGGCAATGCGGGTGGGGAGGAGGGCAGGAGCACCCCGAGCCTCTTCTTCCAATGATACCTGTTTGTTACTTTCGCGGTGGCTACGCACCTATTTTTATTTTATCATGCCACACGACAGAATACTGCAAGAACGGACAGCTTGCCAGCCCTTAAAACATGCACATCCAAGCGATGTTAGCAAACATTTTCACCCTAAATAAGCCCTTGCTGTCTTCTTTCCTGCAGTATTAAAAATTATGCCTATATCTGACAAGGATCGACCACTGCGGGCAAGGGTAGGTTGCCGCAGACACCGCGATCCAGGGTGTGGTCACGGGGGGCAGTGCGGGGGTGGGGGGGGGGCGCCCAGGAAGCCCACAGGGACCAGGATTCGTAACGCTAACAGAGACCCCTAACCTGCAGCAACTGTCCCCAGGTACCCGCTTCCCTGATAACGTGCCCATTGCTTTCCACCCCGCGATAATCCAGGCTGGTTCGCTCGCTACACCTTGCGTTTGAGTGCCCCCAAAAAGGCAAATGATAGTTTTTACCTCTTTCCGAGGCGGGAACCGCGCGGCAAATTCGCTCCTTGCCCAGGTGGCTTTGGCCGCGGCCGCAGCGGCGGCAAGTAATTGCGCAACCAAGCTCCCAGCCGCAGCCAGCAACCAGTACGCTCGGAGGCTCTGGGCGAAATGCTCCAACCAACAGTGGGACTGAGATTGGTTAGCTAGAGCCAGGGGGCGCAGACTGGGAGACTCCACTTGCACCGCTCACAGAGGGGGGATTGGGTTGTGAGGGGCTGACCGAGTCAGACGCGCCCCCGGTAGTCTCCCCGGCGTCCCCTACACAGGTACCCATAGTCCGGGCAGGGGCGGGGGTTGGAGGCGGCCCTGTGTTCGCAAGTACCCGCCCACTGAGGGGGGTCCGCTTACGGGGCTGGCGATGCAGGCATTTCTCGCCTACTGCAATCCAAACCACTTCTTCGCTTTTTGCCCCCTGGGAGGTTAGCCTTTCCCAACCCTCGCCACCTTCTCTTCACTGCAGGAAGGCCAGTTAGCACCCTTCTCATTACCGGTGACAGACACCTCACCGCATCTCATCCACTTCACTCCAATAAACATTTGTCCAGCACAAAACCCAGTTTCTGTTTTTGCTGAGGAGACCAACTGACACTTCTGTTATAAGAGACTTTGGAACCTGCCTCTTGGTAGGATTTCCTGTGATGTAGACATGCTCTGTGTTTATAGAGGTTGAGGGGTATCTTCTACACTCAGCAACATTAAGCAATGATCATATCCATCACCACTATGTGTACAATACTTCTCATTTAGTCGTCGTCACAAAAACCTCAGGAAAATCCAGACTGGAAATGTGGGCAGCCTCCTAGGAGTGGAGAGCGACCCCTGGCTGACAGCCAGTAAGAAAGCATGAGCCGCAGAGCTATAGCAACTGGATTTTTCCAACAACCTGAATGATCTTCAAAGCAGATTCTTCTCTAGAAACTGAACGTAAGATCAGACCATCAACACTTTGATTTTATCCTTAATTGAGAAGAGAATCCAGCTGAGCTCATCCAGACTTCTGACTTGAGTTCTAGATTTTGCAGTTGGGTGTCCTATTAAGCCACAAAATTTGTGGTAGTTTGTTACACAGCAAAAAAAAAACAACCCTAATTCAGCAGGTAAAATTACTTGTTCAAGTTTAAAGGGCTCATAAATGATGGACCTAGGCCCAAACCTAGTGCTCCTCACTCCAACTCTTGTTCTTTTTCTGATATTATCTTTCTGTGTCATTAAGCTGATACAGTATATTTTACTCATTAGTGAAAACATTTTTATAATTTTTCTTTCTTACCCAAAGACTCATGGGTGTTAGGCAGAGATCAAGAACACATGTTTTAGAGGCAGAAAGCTAGCTTTAGAATGTTAATGGGTTTTTCACCTTTTCCTTCTTTTGAATACATGTTAATATTGGAAGAAAAGTTATGACCAACCTATACAGCATATTAAAAAGCAGAAACATTACTTTGCCAACAAAGGTCCATCTAGTCAAAGCTATTGTTTTTCCAGTAGTCATGTATGGATGAGAGAACTGGACTAGAAAGAAGGCTGAGAGCCGAAGAATTGATGCTTTTGAATTGTGGTGTTGAAGAAGCTTCTTGAGAGTCCCTTGGATTGCAAGGATATCCAACCAGCCCATCCTAAAGGAGATCAGCCCTGGGTGTTCACTGGAAGGACTGATGTTGAAGCTGAAACTCCAATACTTTGGCCATCTGATGCGAAGAGCTGACTCATCTGAAAAGACCCTGATGCTGGGAAAGATTGAAGGCGGGAGCGGAAGGGATGACAGAGGATGAGATGGTTGGATGGCATTATCGACTCAGTGGACGTGAGTTTGGGTGAACTCTGGGAGGTGGTGATGGACAGGGAGGACTGGCATGCTACAGTCCATAGAGTCACAAAGAGTTGGACACAACTGAGCAACTGAAATGATAATATGCCTTGAGCTGTGTGATCCTGGAGAAATTACTTTTCTGTAGAGGGGAACTGATACCTATGAGAAAGAATTGTGGGGAGGATTCAAGAAGCTACTCCCTGATGCACTAGTTAGAAGGCATTTAGAATACAATAGGTAATTCATAAAAGACAGCTATTGGCCTTCAAATAATAATACAGAAATCTGTATACACATAATCATGTAGTCTTTGAGCATTTTTGGAAGTGCCAATGACCTTTTTATTTAAACCAAATAAGAGTAGATTTCCACCGGGAAAACATAGCAGGTTTGGGGAAAATAAATTGAGGATAGAAGAACTTGGGGCAGGGAAGAAGAGCAGTGAGAATTCTGAGCAAGAATGAAAACTTTGCACATTCCCCCTAAACCACAAGTAATACTCTGCCTATTGAAACTAGGGTACATAAAAGGTCACTTCATGGCAAATAGGAGGAGAAAAAGTGGAAGCAGTAACAGATTTTATTTTCTTGAGCTGCAGATGGTAATGCAGCCACGAAATTAAAAGATGCTTGCTCCTTGGAAGAGAAGCTATGACAAACCTAGATAGCGTATTAAAAAGCAAAGACGTCACTTTGCTGACAAAGGTCCACATAGTCAAACTATGGTTTTTCCAGTAGTCATGTACGGATATGAGAGTTGGACCATAAAGAAGGCTGAGCACCTAAGAATTGATGCTTTCAGATTGTGGTGCTGAAGAAGACTCTTTAGAGTCCCTTGGACTACAAGGAGATCAAACCAGTCAATCCCAAAGGAAATCAACCCTGAATATTCATTGAAAGGACTGATGTTGAATCTGAAGCTCCAATGCTTTGGCCACCTGATACAAAGAGACAATTCACTGGAAAAGACCCTGATTCAGGGAAAGATTGAGGGCAGGAAGAGAAGGAAGTGACAGGATGAGATGATTGGATAGCGTCACCGACTCAATGGACATGAGTTGGAGCAAACTCAGGGAGATAGTGAAGGACAGAGAAGCCTGGCGTGCTGCAGTCTGTGGGGCTGCAAAGTCGGACACGACCTAGTGACTGAACAACAACAAAAAGCCTTTAGGAATAAGACTAGAAAAGAGTGTCCTGAAACTGAAACTGACGGGCATCGGTTTACCCCAGAGCAGATACCTTGGCACTTGACAGGTTGCCCTCTCTATTTGGGGGTAGTTCTGATTATTAGTGAAGTTTTCATAGTTTACCTGTCATTCCACTCACTGATTGCAGTTTCATCTTCTGGAGTCTGGAACTGCATTGATCAGTCTGCTCCCTTGGATGCCCTTACAGCCTTTCAGCTATCTGAAGACAATTATGTCCAATCACTAAGTCATTTATCATGCTGGAAGTGCTCTGAGGACCATCAAGTCAAACCCTTCATTTTGGTGATGAGGAAACTGAACCTCAGGGGCCATGTCATGCTCTGACCTGAGACCAAGCTTACTCTTCTCTCCTGTAGCCTCACCTTTTGTTTGCAAACAA
This sequence comes from Ovis canadensis, assembly GCF_042477335.2. Classification (NCBI taxonomy): domain Eukaryota; kingdom Metazoa; phylum Chordata; class Mammalia; order Artiodactyla; family Bovidae; genus Ovis; species Ovis canadensis. Next base: position 44,415,649 of record NC_091245.1, read on the forward strand.
TGGTTCCTTGGGGCGTATGGATGTCTTTTGTTCCACTGCTTTTTAGTTTTGTCCCATCATTATAATGCATATTTGTTTCTTTATAGTAAACAAACTAAGAATACACGTTTCAAATACACAAAAAAAGAGGGTCCTGATATACGGAAGATGAATGAAGATGCCTTTGGAGGAAAGACATTTAAAACAAAGAAACAACAAAACAGAAGGGGAAGTAAAAAAATAGGAGGAGGAAGAAGACAAAGGAAGAGGAGGAGGAAGAAGAAAAAGGAGGAGGAAAGCAAGAGGGTGTGGAAATATATATCCCAAAGCAAAGCCTTTAAATGCCAGAGAGATCAAATTATGAGCTTATACATAGAAATCACAAGAAATGATAAAAATACAAACCATAGCTTCTCCATCCAAACCAGGTCTTGTACTTCAAAAGTCAATATAAAATATCTCACTTTAAGGGGAGCCCTAGCCCAGGGATCCAGCATTACAGTAGGTCAGAGAGTCAAAGGAATGGGTTCCCTGAGAAATAAAACTATATACTACTATACCGTAGTTATAAAGGAACTACTATACAGGAGTTTTCATTAGTTATCCACTTTATAAGATAGAATTGTATATTTGTCAATTCCAATCTCCCAATTCATCTCACCAGTCCTTTTCTCCTTGGTATACGTATAAATGATTCACTTTGCTATACAGCAGAAACTAATAAACATTGTAAAGCAACTATATTCCAATAAGATTTATTTCTTAAAACACCAGACCAAAGTTCTGGACCAAATGTTGGCTAGTTAGGACCCACAGATTAGAGATATATCAGGGAGAAAAGATAATTAATTGAAACCAACACTGAGATGAAATAGATGTTGGAAAAACCTAACAAGGATTTTAAAGCAGCCTTCATAACAATGCTTCAACAGGCACTTACAAATTTTTTGAAACAAAAAATAAAAAATTTTAGCAAAGACCTAAATATACATACAGATAGCTGAGGCACATGAAAAGATGCTTAACATTGCTAAATTAATAGAGAAATGCAAATCAAGACTATAATGAGATGACATCTCACTCTAGTCAGGTTGGCCATCATCAAAAAGTCTACAAACAACAAATGGTGGAGAGGGTTTGGAGAAAAGGGAACTCTTTTGCACTGTCAGTGGGAATGTAAATTGGTACGGCAGCTATAGAAAACAGTATGGAGGCTCTTAAGAAGCTAAAACTAGAGCTACCATATAATACAACTCTTGGGATTATAGAATATAGAAAGTCAGTTATGTCTGACTCTTTAAGACCCTATGGACTATACAGTCCATACTGGAGTGGGTAACCTTTCCCTTCTCCAGGGCATCCTTCCAACCCAGGGATCAAACCCAGGTCTCCCGCATTGCAGGCAGATTCTTTACCAGCTTAGCCACAAGGGAAACCCAAGAATACTGGAGTGGGTAACCTGTGCCTAATCCAGTGGATCTTCCTGATCCAAGAATCAAACTGGGGTCTTCTGCATTGCAGGTGGATTCTTTACCAACTGAGCTATTAGGGAAGCACTCTTGGGATTATATCTGCAGAAAAACAAAATCTGAAAGGATACATGCGCCCCAGTGTTCATTGCAATGCTATTTATAATAGCCAAGATATGGAAGCAACCTAAATGTCCACTGACAGCCAAACAGATAAAAAAGATGTTGTCTATGTCTACAATGGACTACCAAACCATAAAAAAGAATGAAATAATGCCATTTATAGCAACATGGATTATCATACTAAGTTAAGTAGTCAGGCAGAGAAAGACAAATATCAATATAATATTGCTTATATTCAGAATCTTTTTTTTTAATGATACAAATGAACTTATTTACAAAACAGAAACAGACACAAAGACTTAGAGAATGAACTTATGGTTAGCAGGGGAGAAAGCGGGAAGGATACGTTGGGAGTTTGGAATTGACAGTGTACACACTGATATATTTAAAACAGACAACCAACAAGGACCTGCTGTATAGCACAGGGAAATCTGTTCAACACTCTGCAATAACCTAAATAGGAAAAGAATTTGAAAAAGAATAGATACGTGAACTTCCTGATGTTCAAGCTGGTTTTTGAAAAGGCAGAGGAACCAGAGATCAAATTGCCAACATCTGCTTGATCATGAAAAAGCAAGAGAGTTCCAGAAAAACATCTATTTCTGCTTTATTGACTATGCCAAAGCCTTTGACTGTATGGATCACAATAAACTCTGGAAAATTCTGAAAGAAATGGGAATACCAGACCACCTGACCTGCCTCTTGAGAAACCTATATGCAGGTCAGGAAGCAACAGTTAGAACTGGACATGGAACAACAGACTGGTTCCAAATAGGAAAAGGAGGACGTCAAGGCTGTATATTGTCACCCTGCTTATTTAACTTCTATGCAGAATACATCATGAGAAACGCTGGGCTGGAAGAAGCACAAGCTGGAATCAAGATTGCCGGGAGAAATATCAATAACCTCAGATATGCAGATGACACCACCAGATATGCAGATGCATCCAGAAAGTGAAGAGGAGCTAAAAAGCCTCTTGATGAAAGTGAAAGAGGAGAGTGAAAAAGTTGACTTAAAACTCAACATTCAGAAAACAAAGATCATGGCATCTGGTCCAATCACTTCATGGGAAATAGATGGGGAAACAGTGGAAAGAGCGTCAGACTTTATTTTGGGGGGCTCCAAAATCACTGCAGCCATAAAATTAAAAGACACTTACTCCTTGGACAGAAAGTTATGATCAACCTAGATAACATATTGAAAAGCAGATATATTACTTTGCCAACAAAAGTCCATCTAGTCAAGGCGATGGTTTTTTCCAGTGGTCATGTATGGATGTGAGAGTTGGACTGTGAAGAAAGCTGAGCGCCAGAGAATTGATGCTTTTGAACTGTGGTGTTGGAGAAGACTCTTGAGAGTCCCTTGGACTGCAAGGAGATCTAACCAGTCCATCCTAAAGTAGATCAGTCCTGGTGTTCATTGGAAGGACTGATGCTGAGGCTGAAACTCTAATACTTTGGCCACCTCATGCGAAGAGTTGACTCATTGGAAAAGACCCTGCTGCTGGGAGGGATTGGGGGCAGGAGCAGAAGGGGACGACAGAGGATGAGATGGCTGAATGGCATCACTGACTTGATGCACATGAGTTTGGGTAAACTCCGGGAGTTGGTGATGGACAGGGAGGCCTGGCGTGCTGTGATTCATGGGGTTGCAAAGAGTTGGACACGGCTGAGTGACTGAACTGAACTGAGTCACTTTGCTATACACCTAAAACTAACACAACATTGGTTGTTAATCAACTGAATTCTGATATAAAATAAAATTTTTTAAAAGTTCAGCAAATAAAACATATAAAAAGGATGTAAGTGGAAATTATGGAACTGAAAAATACAATAATAGAAAAATTTTAAACTTTCTGAATGGGCTTACTGTTATAATGGAGATGACATTGGATAGAATCAGTGAACTTGAAGATAAAGAGATAAAATTTACTCAATATAAACAATAGAGATAAAATAGACTGGGGAAAAAAATGAGAAGAGTCTCTAGGATCTGTGGTGCAGTAACCAAAATCCCAACATTTGTATCAGAGCCCCAAAAGGAGAGAAAAAACAGTATAAATGAGTATGGCAAGAAATTATGCCTAAGAATCTCCCAAATTTGTTGAAAGACACAAACTTACAGTTCCAAGAAGCTGAACAAACCCCACCAGGAGAATTCCAAGGGAATCAATGCCAAGACACATAATTGAATTCTGAAAACAAAGGCAAATTCTTGAAAGTAGATAGAAAGAAAGAATATATTACCTGTCAGAGGAACATTAATTCAGATGATGGCAGATATCTCATTTGATACCACAGATACCAAAGGAAATGGCATGGCATTTTTCAAGTGCTGAAAGAAAAGAACTGTCAACTGCAAATTCTATATCCAACAAAACAGACCTTCAAGAACAAACACTGTGTTCAGATGAAGAAAAGCAAAGAGGATTTTTTGCTAACAAATCTACCCCCAAAGAGTGACTGAAGGAAGTTTCTTGATGAACGTGAAAAAAGAGAGTGAAAAAGCTGGCTTAAAACACAACATTCAAAAACTACAATCATGGCATCTGGTCCCATCACCTCATGGCATATAGATGGACAAACAATGGAAACAGTGAAAGATTTTATTTTCTTGGGCTCCAAAATCACTGTGTATGGTGACTGCAGCCATGAAATTAAAAGACACTTGCTCCTTGGAAGAAAAGCTATGACAAACCTAGCCAGAGTATTAAAAAGCAGAGACATTACTTTTCCAACAAAGGTCCATATAGTCAAAGCTATAGTTTTACCAGTAGTCATGTACGGATGTGAGAGTTGGATCGTAAAGAAGGCTGAGCACCTAAGAATCAACGCTTTCTAACTGTGGTGTTGGAGAAGACTTTTGAGAGTCCTTTGGATTGCAAGGAGATTAAGCCAGTCAATCCTAAAGGAAATCAACTCTGAATATTCATTGAAAGAACTGATGCTGAAGCTGAAGCTCCAATGCTTTGGCCACCTGATGTGAAGAGCCAACTTACTGGAAAAGACCCTGATCCTGGGAGAGATAGAAGGCAGGAGAAGAAGGGGGTGACAGAGGATGAGATGGTTGGATGGCATCACCAACATGGACATGAGTTTGAGCAAGCTCCGGGAGATGGTAAAGAACAGGGAAGCCTGGCATGCTGCAGTCCATGGGATCGCAAAGAGTCATACATGACTGAGCAACTGAACAACAAACAACAAAGAAAGTTTCATAAACAGAAAGGAAAAGATAATTAGGAACTTCATAAAGGAAAGCACAATATCAAGATAGATTTTAAAAATAGGGGTAAATATGATAGACTATCCTTCTCATGGGTTTCCCTGGTGGCTCAGATGGTAAGGAATCTGTCTGCAATGCAGGAGACCCAGATTCGATACCTGGGTTGGGAAGATTCCCCTGGAGAAGGGGACAGCTACCCACTCCAGTCTTCTTGCCTAGAGAACTCCGTGGACAGAGGAGCCTGACAGGCTGCAGTCCATGGGGTTGCAAAAAGTCAGGCACAACTGAGCAACTAACACTTACTTACACTTACCTACTTATCATTCTCATAAACTTTTACAATCATGATTGAAAGAAAAATTATAATATCTGATACTCAAGGCAATGGTGCTAAAAATTGGGAAAGGCAAAGGGACCTGAATAGAAGCAAGGTTTCCATACTTCACTCATGCAATAATAGATTATAATGTCATATATACATATTGTAATATCCAAAGGAATAACTTTTTATACAAAGTGATATACTCAAACACACTAAAAATATATCGAGAGAATCCTATTTAAAAAAAATCCCAATAACCTACATAAAGATGGTAAAAGTGAAGCAGAGGAAAACCAGGAAATAATAAAATTGTATACTTAAGTTCATATATATCAAGAATCACCTTAAATGTAAATGGTGTAAATACACCAAATAAAAAGGCAGATTGGCAGGGTGGATAAAACAAACCAAAAAAGAAACACCAGCCAACTATATGATGTTTGAAGTAAGAACAAATTCACTTCATATTCAATGACACAGGTAGGTTGAAAATAAAAGGATATTTTTTATAATAAAAAAGAATGTATGGAAACCAAAATTAAAAACAGTATTATTTATAGTCACTATAGAAAAGAAAGTACTTTGTACATATACAAAACACATAAATAGTCTGAATGCTGAAAGTTACAAAATGCAAATAAAAGAAATCAAAGAATACTTAAGTCGATAGAAACACAATGTGTTCATGAATTAGGAGATTCAACTTAGTAAAGATCTCTCCAAGTTGATCTGTGGGTTTAATGCAATTCTTGTCAAAATCTCAGCAAAGATTTTATAAGCATAAAGAAGTTTATCCTAAAATTTATATGGGAAGGCATAGTATCTAGTATAGCTGAAACACTCTTGAAAAGGAGTACAGTGAAAAGAATCCTTCTTCTTGATATTAAGGCTTACTATACAGCTAAAGTAATCATGGAGTTGTCACACTGGTGGAGAGATAGACATAAAGATCAATGGAACAGAACAGAGAACCCAGGGGTAAGCCTACACAAATAAGCCCAAGTGATTATCAATAAAGGTGCAAACGCAGTTCAGTGCAGGAAGATTGTTGTTGTCCTTTCAATAAATGGTACTGGAACAACTGGACATCCAAAGACAAAAACCAACAAGTAAACAAAAAGTTGACCTAAATCTCACACCTTATATAAAAATTAGCTTAAAATGGATAATGGACTTCAATATAATATGTAAAAATACAAAAAAATTTTTTTTAAAGAACACCTTCAGGATTTCTAAGGAAAGAATTCTTAGACTTGATGCCATTAGATAATCTATAAAAGGAAAACTTGATAAATTAGAGCTCATGAAAATTAAAAACTTTTGTTCTGTGAAAGATCTTGTAAAGGTAATGGAAAGAAAAGGCGTATACATTGGGAAAATATTTTCAAGCCACATATCTGGCATTGGAGTAATATAAGAATATGTAAAGAACTCTCAAAACTCAGTAATAAAAAAGTTCAATTAGAAAATGGGCAAACAATGTGAACAGACATTTTGCTGAAGACGTACAAAGAGCAAATAACCATATGAAAAGATTTTAGCATCATTTTAGCTACTAAAGAAATGCAAATTTAAAACACAATGAGACAATGAAATATTATTCAGCCATTTAAAAGGATGATATAATGCCATTTGTAGCAACATGGATAGACCTAGAGATGATCATATTAAGTGAAGTAAGTCAGACAGAAAAAGACCAACATTATATTATAGCACATAAACACAAAATCTAAAAAAAAAATGATACAAATGTACTTATTTACAGAACAGCAATAGACTCACAGATATAGAAAACAAACTGATGGTTATCAAAGAGGAAAGGAGAGAGAGGGATAAATTTAGAATTTGAAATTAACAATCTACTACTATATATAAAATAGATAAACAAGAACTTGCTGTATAGCACAAGGAACTGTATTTACTGTGCTTTTGAACTGTGGTGTTGGAGAAGACTCTTGAGAGTCCCTTGGACTGCAAGGAGATCCAACCAGTCCATTCTGAAGGAGATCAGCCCTGGGATTTCTTTGGAGGGAATGATGCTGAAGCTGAAACTCCAGTACTTTGGCCACCTCATGTGAAGAGTTGACTCATTGGAAAAGCCTCTGATGCTGGGAGGGATTTGGGGCAGAAGGAGAAGGGGACGACCGAGGATGAGATGGCTGGATGGTAACACTGACTCGATGGACCTGAGTCTGAGTGAACTCCAGGAATTGGTAATGGACAGGGAGGCCTGGCGTGCTGCAATTCATGGGGTCGCAAAGAGTCGGACACGACTGAGCGAATGAACTAAACTGAATAACCTAAAATAGAAAAGAACCTGAAAAAGAATAAATATTAGATATGTTTTATATATATATATATATACTTGCTTGTTATAAAACTGATTATGCAACTAAATATACAATAACCTTTAACCTCTGAGCCACCAGGGAAGCCCTAAAGTGAAAGTAAAGTTGCTCAGTCATGTCTGACTCTTTGTGACCCCATATGGCTCCTCAGTCCATGGGATTTTTCAGGCAGGAATACTGGAGTGGGTTGCCATTTCCTTCTCCAGGGGATCTTCCCGACCCAGGGATCAAACCCGGGTCTCCCACATTGTAGGCAGACACTTTACTGTCTTAGCTACAGAGCTCTAAGGTCATATATATATATATATACACACACACACTTGCTAGTTATAAAACTAATTATGCGACTTATTATACATTGCAGCATACATACCTACTGCTAGTATACATACCCAGAGCTCTTGGGTATTTATCCCAGAGAAATGAAAACATGTTCACACAAAATACACACAACTTTATGTGTGAATTTTGTACACAAATATCTACAGCATCTTAACTCACAGTAGTTAAATACTGAAAATAACCCAGTCGCCTTTTAGCAGGTGAATGGTTAAACTATGGTTATCCATATCATGGAATACTACTCAAAACAAGAGAGAGAGAGAACTATTGATACAGGTTATAATTTGGATGAAGCTCAAGAGAATTATGGTGAGTGAAAAAAAGCCAATTACCAAGACTGTATACTATATGATTCCATTTATGAAACATTCTTAAATAAAATTACAGGAACCATGCTAGTAATAAGGATTAGAGATTAAGGAAGAGGCATGGAAGGAAGGTGGATATGCTTGTTAAAGGACAACAGGAGAGATTCTCATAGTGATGGAATTGTCCTGTATCTTTACTGTGGTCATAGATTTGCAAACCTACCCATGTGGTAAAATTCTATAGCTTTAAATACATACACAGATGAGTGCAAGTAAAACAGGAAATCTGAATAAGAGCAGTTGATTATATCAATGTAAATATCTTAGTTGTCATATTGACTACTATTATACAAGTTATCATCTAGGAAGATTAAGTTACTCAGGATCTCTCTCTCTGTTATTTCTTATAATTACATGTGAATCTTCAATTATCTCAAAGTAAAAACCATTAATATTAAGAAGCATTTGCCTAAAATAAAGCCAAAAGCAATAGATCTCTTATGCCTCCCTGTTGCCTACAAAATTAAAGTTCAAACTATTTAGCTTCAGATTTCTAGATACTTGCAAACAGATCCCAAATCTTACCTTCCAGAAGTCTGCACACATTGGCTTAATACTTGGATATTCTTGGGAGTTGCTGTGTCTGCTTCTCCACTCAGTTCATCCTCCAGTCCCAACCCCTCCTTCATATGCCCCAATCCTACCCTCCTTCCAAGTTCACCTCCAAATGGCAAAAGGGGGAGAGTCCCTCCCTCTGGGTTCCCATGTACCTTTTTACCTTGCATGGTGTGTGCATGCTAAGTCACTTCCATCGTGTCCAGCTCTTTGCGACCCTATGGACAGTAGCCTGCCACGATCCTCTGTCCATGGGATGCTCCAGGCAAGAATATAGGAGTGGGTTGCCATGCTCTCCACCAGGGGATCTTCCTGACACAGGGATCAAACCCACATCTGTTAAGTCTCCTGCACTGGCAAGCAGATTCTTCATCACTAGTGCCGCCTGGGAAGGTCCACCTTGTATGGGAGTTTTGTACATATCAATACTTGTTTTATACTCTTCAGAAAGCAATGAGCTTTTCTGGGACAGAACTGAGATTCATTTATCTCTGACTTCCTCACAGATGCTAGTAACCACCAGCACATAGCTCTCAGAGGTAGCCAGGATGGTGTGGGGTACTGCAGGGTTCCATCAAGAGAGGCAGAAGTCACTGTAGGAGTTCCCAGCTCTGGAGCCAACTGGCTTCTCTCCAGCCCTGGTTCTACTACCTTTATAGTTTGGCCCTTAACTCTATCCTCAATATCAGCAAAGTAGGGAAATACATGGCAAGTGCTGACATGTTGAAAAGCATCTTCCTCAATACCTGGCAACAAGTAGACACTCAAAATGCAGCTGGAGCTTTCTCTAGCTCCTGTTCATTCACATACTACTTGTACAGACGTAGACAAATCACGTTTTCCTGGTGCATTAAGTTTCTTCATTTGTAAAAAGGAGTTGAAAGGACCTCTGTTTGAAGTAAGATTAATTGATTTATTTGTACAAACTTCAAGCAGAATATTGCTTATGGAATGTGAATAAGTTAACATCCATTAGAGTCTTTGCTATGAGCCTAATATATTACATGCATTTATTCATTTGAACTTCTACTTTGAGTTCATGAAGTGGAACTTAGACTGTCTCCATTTTACAAATGAGGAGACTGGGCATTGAGGGATGAACTACGTGGTAGAGGCTAGGAAGTCTGGACTTCCCAGCTCTTGGACTTGTGTAGCCTGCCTCTCTAGCAGAGACAGGTGGTAATATTCAGGACCCTCACAATCAGGAGTTGGTGAATCTGTTTTCTTTCCATTTCTTTCTGAGCTCTTTTCCCCTTTTAAGCTCTGAAGACAACTACTGGCAGTTGTCTTCCTCATTCTTCCCTATAAAATATCTTCTTTGTGGTTTTGACCTGCATTGCTTCAGACTCTCTTCTTACCTCCACAAGGATCTTCTTCCATGCCTATGACTTCTGTTTCTGACTGCTTTCTCCTAGCACTCTGATGCCATAAACGGCTCCCTGTTCAGAGAGATATCAGCTGCTACCTCATGAAGAAGGATTCCAGATAAAACTCCAGCAGTCCCTAGTCCACATGTATCCTGCAGCATTTTCTGTTTTCTCCACCCAAGACTGATGCCTTCATCTGAGCCCTGGAGTATTTTTCAACCTGTAGTTCTAGGATCACCTGTATTGACACTACCTGTGATGCTTGCTAAAAGTATTCAACCCAATTTACAAGATCCACATGTCAAAAATTTTCAATTAAAAAATACACAAGCCACATCTACAGAATGAGAATCTATAGGTGATACCTGGCAGGGGTTGCAGGGGAAGGCTGCATTTTAACACGGCTTTCAGTTGATTCTAATACAGAAGAAAGCTTGAAACTGCTTTAGAATCTTGCTTGATCAATCATCTTATCTCTAAACTAACAGAATGAATAAAGTGGGGAAGGAAATGGCAATCCACTCCAGTACTGTTGCTTGGAAAATCCCTTGGACAGAGGAGCCTCGTAGGCTACAGTCCATGGGGTTGCAAAGAGTTGGACACGACTGAGCGACTTTGCTTTCAGTTTTACTTTCAAAAGATAAAAAGGAAGAAGAGATCATAAGAAAAAAGAAACATAAGAGGAAAAGCAAGACTGGAGAAGAAAATTGTGAATATGATTTTGATCATAGTGAGTTGGAGATGCCTGTGGGACACACAGGAGACCATTTCTAGTACTCAGTTGGATTACAGGAATAAAGCTCCAGGGAAAGGTTGGGGCTGGTTAGATAGATTTGATGACTATATTTCCTGAAACAAGAACTGGGAACCATGGTTTGCATGGATTTTTAAGCTTCTCCCAGGGAAAAGAGAGAAAATTTTAATACCAAAGTGTTGACAATGTTTCAAAGTTTTAAGCAATTTGCTTCTTCTCTACCCTCAGTCTCCTCCTCTGTAACACTGAGATAATAGTGGTACCTATTCTAGAAAGTTCCTGTGACTAAATAACAAGTATTTCACAAGTAAACAAATAACAAATGCTTGGGGCAGTGCTTGGACATAGTAATCACTCAGTAAATGTTAGCTATTCCTACTTATTTAAACAATAGGGCTAAATACTTTTTTAAATAAAAGGTATACAGATTAGAAAGGAAGAAATAAAACTGTTTTTGTTTGAAGTTTGCATGATTGGCTATGTACAAAATCCCAAAGGACTGACAAAATGAAAAAAACCCACCTTAAATGAGTAAATGACTACAGCAAGGTTACAAGATACAAGGTAAATGTACAAAATCAATTACTTTCCTTCATACCAACAATGGACATTGGAATTTGAAATTATTAACACACAACCATTTATAGTAGCACCAAAAAAAACTTGAAACACTTAAGTTATAAACTTTCCAAATATATACAAGGTCTATGCATAAAAATAAAGCTTAATGAAAAAAGTCAAGAAACATCTAAAAAGAGAGAGTCTGTGTCCATAGATTAGAAAACTCAATATTGTTGTCAGTTCTTCCCAATTTGATTTGTAGTTGCAATACGATCTGAATCAAAATCTAAGCAGCCATTTTGTGGATATTAGCAAGTTTATATGGAAAGCAAAAAAAATAGCCAACACAATACAAAGAAGAACAAAGTTTAAGGACTGCAATTACCCCAACTTCAAGACTTACTCTAAAGCTACAGTGATCAACATGGCATGGTTCCTGTGTATTCTGCTATTGTTGGATGAAGTATTTTATAAATGTCAATTAGGTCTAGTTGATTAATGGTGCTGTGTCAATTGAACTATGTTATTACTCATTTTCTGCCTGCTGGATCTATGAATTACTAAAGGGGTATTCAAGTCTCCAAATCCATATTAATGGATTTGTCTATTTCTCCTTTGCAGTTCTATTAGTTTTGCTCCATGTGTTCTGATGTTCTGTCATTAAGTACATACACATTAAGGACTTCTATGTCTTCTTGGAGAATTGACTCTGTTATCATTATGTAATGACCCTCTTTATCCCTGATAATTTCCCTTGTTCTTCAGTCTAATTTGTCTGGAATTAATATAGCTACATCAGCGTTCTTTGATTAGTGTTACTATAGAATATCTTTCTCTATCCCTTTACTTTTAATCTATTTGTGTCATTATATTTAAAATAGATTCATTGCAGAAAAATATATGTATATAGTTGGAACCACTTCTCTATCTACCCTGACAGCCTCTGTCTTTTAACTGAGACGTTCAGACAGTTCATATTTAGTGTGGTTATCAGTGCATTTGGTTTACTATCTACCATGTTTGCAGGTGTTTCACATTCATTGTACTTGTTCTTTATTTTTTCTCCCTTTTTCTGCCTTGTTTTTAACCAAGCGTTTCATGTAATTCCAATTTCTCTCCTCTCTTAGTCTATCAATTTACAAAATACATTTATAACAAATTTAAGTCCACTTTAACACTTCAGATGCAATGCATGTGCCTTATAACACAGTATTCCCAATTAAGCCCTCTCATTCCTTACAAACTTATATCATTCATTTCACTCATCCATATGCTATGATCACCTAATGCATTATTACTACTAATAGTATCACTTTGAATGTTATCCATTAGATCAATTAATAAGAAAAATAAAAGATTTAATTTTACCTTTATTTATTTCATCTTTAGTGCTCTTTTATTCTTTACTTAAATCTGAAATCTGAGGAAAAGCTTTAAAGAACATGCCATCTGGAGAGACCCTTGAAGGGAAAAGAGGTTACTGGGGAAAAAACAGACGGAAGAATGATGCCGAAAGGGCACGGAGCCAAGAAAGCACATATGGATGAAACAATAGTTGAATTGGAATTCCCTCCTAGAAACCATCCATGGTTTAGTTACCTCCTTTCCTAGGTGAATAATTTGCCCAAGGTTACACAGCTCAGAAGTTGCAGAGCTGGGATTCAAACCCAGGAAGAATGACTTCAGCACCTATTCAAACTACAGAAGGATGTTAGAACCTGCTCCAAGTGGCTCAGCCAGGACAAGATACAGCCAGGACAAGATCTTAGTCCCTGTCTCCAGGCCCTCACCTTTTATTCCCCCACAGGAGCACATCCTGGAAAACAAATCCCTATGGGGGTTTTAGAGATGGAGTTAACATAGTCTTCTGGGTCAAGGGTGAAAAAATGAATCAGAAATTATATTTTCTCAGGAGGGAGAGAGTATCTGTACAATTTCACTAATTACAACTTTGAATAATCTGCCGGCATAGTCTTCTTAATGAAATGAGCCATAATCCTTCTTTGGAAACTTTCCTAGACAATCAGGTCTGTATAAGCAAATACTTATACCCTAGACCAAAGGGAAGGCACCAACCAAATGAAGGCCCCTTGAGGAGAGAGTTGGTGGGAAAAGAGAGTCTGCCAGGAACCAGCAAATGAGATCTTTTCTTCTTTCTTATAATATTATGTAGCAATTACAGGTTAAAGATTATGTATTCACTAACAGCAAAGATAGTGGTTAAAAACATACTGCTTACTATAAAAAAGTAATAAAATGGGATAAGATAATGCGGCACCTCACTATTTACATAAATTAAAGATATATGCTCACCAAACAATAATATACATTTTTGCAGGAACACATACATACATATAAGGTATATATTAAACACAGTACAACAGCTGCCTTTGGGAGGCAAGGAAAGACAGTGAGCTATACAAAATATGTATATATATATATATATATATATACACACACACATAATTTATATTTATTATACAGATGTGATTTATATAAGGATATATAGTTTTATATCCTTATATAAATCATGTATATGTTACAACCCTGAACAATGATAAGGTGACAAGGTGCTGAGGCCAGCATCTATAAATGATTCATTTTAGAAGCCCTCACACTCTGGTGTATAGCAGGCAAACAAGACATATTTCTGAATGAATGGCTTCATTTCAACTTCCTCAGTGTTCTGTTACCTGCCAGACAGAGCAAAGACCTTTCTCTCTAACATCTTCCTTGCCCCTGTTCCCAGTTCTCTCTGTGCCACTGTGTTCTATTCAAGTGGCAGCAAGAGCTGCCTAGAAAGAGGAATGATTATTAAAGACTGAAAATAATTATCCCCATTAAAAACAAGAAACACATTTTAGGCCCCTTTTAAGTAAAGGAGTTTAGTTTTACAATGCATTCCCTTTTGATTTTTTCCCACATACAGTGTTTAACTGTAAAACACTCATTGGCTGAACAAAAGCATTTCTTTGTACAAGTTAATAAAGAGAAATATGTTTTTACCCTATTGTGTCATTTCGGCAGGACTCAGAATGCTATTGTGGAACACAATGATATATAAAACTTATTTCACTGTTTTAAAACAAAATCATACTTCTGCCGGTTAAGCTGAATTCTGCAAGTCTGATTTTTTTTAAAAAGATTTTAAAATATTATAACAGTTTTAGGCTCACAGAATTATCACAAGGATAGTAAAGAGAGTTCCCATACAGCCCACAGCCAGTTTCCCCTGTTATTAACATATTTGTATGGTACATTTGTCGCCATTAAATGAACCAATATTAATACATGACTATGAACTCAAGACCATACTTCATCCCGATTTCAGTTAAGAGGACTTCAGTCTTTTAACAACTTCAACTGATTGGAAAGGCCTTCCCACATGATCAAGAGTAATATGCTTTACTCAAAGTCTACTGATTTAATGGTAATTTCATCTTAAAAAATATCTTTATAGAAGCTTCTAGAGTTGTGTTTGACCAAATAACTGGGTGCCATGGTTTAGCCAGGTTGACACATAAAATTAATCATCATGGACAGTGTGAACAGTTCCCATATATCCCATAGCCAGTTTCCTCTATTATCACCATCTTACATTATCATGGGACACTGGTCACAATAAAGAACTGATATTGATATGTGATTATTAACTCAAGTTCATTTTTAAATGAAGATGGTCTCATTTTCTTTCCTAATGCCCTTTCTGTATCTCAGGATCCTGTTCCATTTACCACCTTATATTTAGTTGTCATGTCTCCTTAGTTTACTTTTCGTTGTGACAGTTTCTGAGATTTTCCCTGTTTCTGATGACCTTGACAGTTTTGAAGATTACTGGTGAGATATTTTGTAGAATGTCTCTCAAGTGAGGCTTGTCTGATGTTTTTCTCCTAATTAGACCAGGTAATGTTTGGGGAGGAGGACCACAGAGGTGCAGTATCATTCTCATCATACCACATCAAGGGACACACCATTAGCAAGACTCACCACTGTGGATATTATCCTTGATCACCTGGTGGAGGTGTTTGTCAGCTTTCTTCACCATCCAGTTATTCTTCTCTTTCTCCCTTTCCATCCTATACTTACAAGCCTGCTTTTACATTTTAAGATTAATTAATGAAATTGCAGAGACTGGCCTTAAAACATGTCATTGTTGTTCAGTCACTAAGTTATGTATTAAAACATGAAGTCTTTACAATTAATCAAAATCTTCTTAGAAAAGAGTGAGAAGAGGTTTCCCTTTACTTGTACCAACAGTGGGAGTGATGCTTCCTTCTGACTCATAAAGACCATAAGAAGAAACTGATTTGATAAAGTTTTAAATTGACAAGACTCAAAGAATGCTACTTTTGTTTTGCTGTATAACATGGAGACATGTGAATATTTGTAAATTTCCAATTGATTCTGCTCTTTGCTGATACACATGTCCTTGACCACAAAATGCAAGAATACTGTTACATACATAACAATAACATAAGAATCAAATGCAGAGATTAACAAAGGGCTATAAGAACTCTAGGCTTCCCAGGTGGCTCAGTAGGTAAAGAATCCACCTGCAATGCAGGAGACACGGGAGATGCAGGTTCAACCCTGGGTTGGGAAGCCCCCTAGAGGAAGGCATAGCAACCCACTCTAGCATTCTTGCATGGAGAATCCCATGGACAGAACATAAGGTTGCAAAAGAATTGGATATGACTGAAGCGACTGAGCATGCAGCATGCATGAGAACCCTGGAAGAAAGAATTTCAACCAGGCAACTTGAGGACAGTTTCATGGAGGGTAGGACGTGTGAGTACGGTTTTAAGAGACAGAGAAAGCTGAAGGACCATCACATGCACTACATGGAAAAGGAAAGGGCATAAGAAACAGGGAATTCTGTGAGTTGTATGTGTTCACATGGTGGGCAGAACTTTTGTACCAGGCTAAAGAGTTTGTGCTTTATTCTATGAGCATAGGTGTAGAGGATATGGCTATTTTGGGTAAGAAGAGTAATATGATCATGTCTAAGTTATATTAGACATGGCAACTATTTAAAGAAAATTGGGAAGATAAAAACAGAGAAAAAAAGAAGTTGAAAGGCTTATGAAAGGGTGGAAATTTTAAAGGGTGATACTGTAAATAGAGAAGAGAGGAAAATTTTTAGAGGTAGAATAGATAGGATTTGTACCAACACCATAGCTAACAAATAGCAGGGACTAGAGGACCTCTTCTTCCTGTCCACACAGCAGGACCCCACTCCCTGGCCTCCATTATATTAGCTGGCACTGCATGACTGAGTTCCAGGCAGAACGTCATGTATGAAAGTCAGGGATGACATTTCCAGGTCTGCCTCACTGTCTCTGTCTTCTGGACTGGAAGGGAGACAACCCCCAAGCTCACTCTGGGTGCCATGCACTGGAGGTTGTAGAACCACAGCATAGATGGAGCTGTGTTTCCTGAATCCCTGCTTCCAGAGGATCTTCCAGCCCACTAGACCTTGAGACAAGGGAGAAGTACACTGTTGTCCTGTTGAGCCATTACATGCTTGGGCCTGTTTGCAATCACAGCATAGCTCAGGCTACCCTAACCATACTGGAAATTGGTACTTTGAGGTTGGTGCTCCCATAACAGAAAACTAAAGCATGCGACATTGGCTGTGTGAAGAAAGAAATATTGGAGACAAGAGGACTGGTGAGTCCTGTTTTGCTGGGGCAAAATATTTGACAAAACTGTCACCTGAATCACTGTGAAAGGGATTGGGGTCAACCTGCATGGGAAGGCTACATGCATCAGTGTCTTCTGAACCCCTGATTTAAGGGGTTAAAGTGGAGTAACTAGGTTGGAGCAAGGCCTAAGCTACATCCATACAGTCCTTTATATCAGATGTTGAAAATGCCAGTTGTCTTTATCCAAGAATGGGATGGGGAAGGAGGCAGAATTAGGAGGGCCTAGAGTGCACCTGAGAAAGCATTCGCTATGGCCCACATGCCTGTGGATGTAGTCTTCTTAGCTTCCCACCCACTCCCCCTTCACAGAGCTAACCTCAAAAATGCGTCACCTGGACCTTACCTTCAAGGACAACTTGACATTGAGTTGGGAGGTCACAGTTCTGGATCTGGGGCCCAGGGCCTGAGAGAGGAAAACAGTCCCACTTCTAACACTCCATACACTCCTCCTCCTACCACTCTGGGTCTGGGGGCTCCAGAAATGCTTTGCATCTCAGAGGTGTGCACTGTTCTGTTTGGGGTCCTAGAAGAGTGAAGCAGAAAGGATGGGTGGAGACACTGAGGCCTGGAGACAAAAAGTTCAAGGTCATGTAAGTGCTTCTCCATTTAAATGGTTTGTCAGCTGATGCAGCAAATTCGAAGCAGGGTCTTGACTTTCCTAGAAAATCTAAGAGGAGAGCTGAAATGTATGTTATGTATGTATGTCTACACTATGGATGAGCTGGTCCCACTCTCATTTACAGATGGAACATTGAGGCCCAGAGAAGGAGATGAAGAGCCCACTCTCCCATGGACCTACTGTGTCCTTGGTGCCCTGCAGGAATCTTCCCATGTGTTAACTTATTTCACAATAGCATATGAGGTAAACCCTATCATCTCCATCTTGCAGATTAAAAAAGCAGGCACAGAATGGACAAATGACTTCAGAGGAGGTGAGTAACTTACCTAAAGCATTATGTCTGATAAGTGAGGTAGCCAGGATTCAAATCCATGCAGTCTGGCTCTAGAGTCTATGCCTGCAGTCACTGCGCTAACTCTGAAGGTGGTATAGGACCTACCGATCTGTATTTCCAGAAGGTTCATTGAGGTCTTCTTTCTCACACACAGGGTATTTCCACTGCCTGCTGGACAGGGTTCCAGATCAGCATGTGCTGATTTGACACAGGTGAAACCCTGTGGTCAGGCCCAGCCTCATCTCTCACTTCTCTCCATACCACCTGCCTTAGCTCACCTACACCTCTTGTCCGTGAGCAGCTCTGTGACAGAGCAGGCAGCATGACGTGAAGAGTCACGAGCTGGTTGTGAGTTCTGGCTCTGCAGTTTGTTGTCTCCAGAATAACCTTTATCAGGTACTTAATAATATCTACCTATCAGAATTATCATGAGGAGTCAGTGAAATAATATGGGTGAAGTATTTAATATAGTGCCTGGCACATGATATGTATTTTCACAGGAGGAAAAAATTATTGATGTGAAATTCTATTATTGCAAGATTCAAACAGCTTACAGATGGCTGTTCATACTCATAGATGGTAGATAAATCCCCTGAAAACTATGCATTTTGATTTAGGGTGTGGAAATTAGTCGGTAAATAGTCACCAGAGTAAGCAGGAAAGAGCGCTCACGGGGGCTGCAAATGGTCAGTAAACCCTTCTGGTAGAAGTTGCATTGAGGTGGAATTGGTTCATCCAAGTAGAAATGAACAGGTGATATATGGACAAATGCTTAAAAGCATGAAGCACACGGTGTTTTGTGATGGTGACTTTTGTTTGGTTAATACAGGCACCACCCAGGGGATCAGTGGGAAATACGTTTAAAAGGTAGCTTGGGGAATGATTAAAAGGGTCTTGAAATCCAGGCAAGGGAATATGAGATTTCTCCTTCCCTCCTTCTCTTTCTCTTACAACAGTAATAGCAGTGGCAACAGCAAAGACAAAAACCTCAAAAGGAAAACAGCCCAGGTACTAATCTGTGCTCTCAGATTAAAATTTAAAACCCAGGTCTCCTCTTCCCACGTGTAGATGAAGGAGGCTGTGGCCACACAGACAGGTTCTGGCAAATGTCTTTCTCTTACAACAAAGCTCTTTGAGGGCTGCGCGCTCTCAGGATGAATCACAGCAATTTGCAGCTCTGTGTTGTTGGAGACATTTCAGTTCTATGAGCCAGTCAGTGCTCAAAGAATTCTGCCTTCATTTGGTCCAAGATTAAGGGAAAAGACTTGTGGGCACCAGAGGAGGTGTAGGTTGTGTACAAACCAGCTGGAGACTCAGAGGCCAGCACAGAGTGTGCTTGAACACCAGCAGGGCCCAAAGTCTTGAGTCAGGCAAACAGCCAAAAAGTGTTTGATCTTTGTTGAACCTCCTTCCACAAAATCTTAAGGTTACATTCTATGTGTAGCTTTTCTTCCATGAGTTCAACTTTTATTAACAATTATTAGTCATAGATAATTTCTCACTTTTGTTTCATCAGTGTTATGCATAAGTTGTCACAGTAACTATTATTTTATTATAATTGATAGTATAAACAAACAATTCCATAAGATCGGTCTGATTAGGGCACAGGTGATCTTTTAAGTTGAAATATACCTCACTAAAAACAACATACGAATCATAAGTACACAACTTGATATAATCTATCACCATAATCACTAGGACATTTTTAGTACCTCCCAAAGCCAAAAACAGGCTGTTTTCCAAAACTGCTTTCTTCCTATTTACTACACAGACTTCCAAAGCTATAGTTTTGTTTTTGACCTTATATAAATGAAATCATGCAGTATATATATTCTTTGCACTGGATTTCTGTGCTCAAAATAATGTTTGTGAGATTTGTTCGTGTTGTATGTCTCCATGGTTTTTTCCATCATAACTGCTGAAGACGATTTCATTGAATGAGTATACTATAATTTCTATTATGAATGGGCTTTTGGGTTGCTTCCAACTTGGGGCTGTTTCAAATAATGCTGCAATAAACATTCTCATTAATGGCTTTGTACACCTACGTTTGCACTTCTGTTGTGTACATGCCTAGGAAGAGAGCTGCTGGTCACAGGATAGGTATCTGTTTCAGTGTGTATTTCCTTGATTACTGATAAGGTCGAGCACCTTTGATAGGTACATCAGCTATTTGGATATCTTCTTTCTTAGAGATGATATATTGAATATATTACTTACTGATTTGGAAAAAGGTTTTCACATATTCTGAACACGAGTCCTTTGTAAAATATGTCACATGTATCTTCTCCTACTCTGTGGCTTACTTTTCCACTCTTTTAGTGATGTCACTTGATAAACAAAAGTTTTTCATTTTAATGTAGTCCAATTTATCAATATTTCCTTTGTTGTTGATGAGTATATTTCACTTAATAAATACTTTTCTCTCCCTTCACATCATGAAGATTTTTTAAATTTTATCTTATAGAAATTTCACATTTAGAGCTACTATCAAAGGAAAATTGATTTTTATGTATGTTGTGACATAATAGTAGTTTCTTTTCTTTTTCCCATACAGTTATCCCAAAGACAACAACACTGATTGAACTATCCTCTCCTCACTGCTTTTTTAGTGTAGACTTGTAAGATCACATGTCTAAGTATGTGTGGATCTATTTGAGGACTCTTAGTCTATTTGTCTACCTTTACACCCATATCACTGGAGAAGGCAACGGCACCCCACTCCAGTACTCTTGCCTGGAAAATCCCATGGATGGAGAAGCCTGGTGGGCTGCAGTCCATGGGGTCGCTGAGGGTCGGACATGACTGAGCAACTTCACTTTCACTTTTCACTTTCATGCATTAGAGAAGGAAATGGCAACCCACTCCATTGTTCTTGCCTGGAGAATCCCAGGGATGGAGGAGCCTGGTTGGCTGCCGTCTATGGGGTCACATAGAGTCAGACATGACTGAAGTGACTTAGCACATCCATATCACACTGTCTTAATTATTACAGCATTATAATAAGTATTGACATCTAGAGTGCAACTTCTTTGGCTTTATTCTTTCATAGTAGCCCTTTTTATTTCCACATATATTTCAGGAGCAGCTCATGAGTTTTTTATTTAAAAATACTGCTGTGATTTTGATCAGGATTGTAAATCATGGAGTTAATGTCTTATAGGGTGTTTCAGTGTATAAATATTGGCTATTTCTTTACTTATCTAGGTCCTCATTAATTTCTCTCAATATTGTATTATCATCTGAGCAGAGTTCTTACATGTATTTTGTAAGATTTATTCATAGGTATTTGATGATTTTGTTGCTACTGTAATGGTATGTGTTTAAAATTTTTATTTTCTAATTTTTACTGCTGTAATTGATTTTGTACCTTGACTTTGTATTCACAAACTGTGCTAAACTCACTTTATTTCTGGTAATTTAATTGTAAATTAATTTTTACTTCATACAACAATATTTGTAAACAATAATAGTTTCTTACTCTACTTTCACTATATCTCTTATTTTCTGTTCTTGTTGCACTTGCTAGGATTTCTGTAAAATGCTTCACAGAAGTGGTGATACTGGGCACACTAGTCTTATCTCTAGTCTCAAAGAGAAAGCTTGCGACATTTCACTATATGGTATTTTTTTTTAACTAACCCTTATGAAACTAAGGAAATTCTTTTCTATTTCTAGTTTATAAGCTTTTTTCTCATGAATAGATGTTGAATTTAATTAAATATTTCATCTATTGAAATGTCCAAAAGATTTATAGCTTTCTTACTCTTAATACAGTGAACTATACTGCCTGTTTTTTTAAATGTTAAACTACTCTTGCATTTCTACAAAATATGCAGCTTGATTTTGATGAATTGCACTTTTCATATTTTTCTGGATTGAGTTTGCTAATATTTTCTTTAGAATGCTCACACCTATGTTCATGAATAATATTTGCCTATGATTTTTGACATCAAGTTTATGGTATCAAGGTTATATGATCTCATAAAAGAAATTGAGAAGTTTTTCCTCTTTATTCTCTGTAATAGTTTTCATGGAATTAGAATTATTCTTTCTTACACGTTTGGTGTAATTCACTAGTGAAGCTGAACTGTTCTTTCTGGGAAAGACATGTGGAATTAGATTTTTTTTTAATATCTATAGGAAAATTCATATATTCTATATCTTCTTGGGTCAATTTTAAGGAATTTATCAGTTCAGTTCAGTCACTCAGTAGTGTCCAACTCTTTGCGACCCCATGAATTGCAGCACACCAGGCCTCCCTGTCCATCACCAACTCCCAGAGTTCACTCAAACTCATGTCCATCGAGTCAGTGATGCCATCCAGCCATCTCATCCTCTGTTGTCCCCTTCTCCTCCTGCCCCCAATCCCTCCCAGCATCAGAGTCTTTTCCAATGAGTCAACTCTTCACATGAGTTGGCCAAAGTTTTGGAGTTTCGGCTTTAGCATCAGTCCTTCCAAAGAATACCCAGGACTGATCTCCTTTAGGATGGACTGGTTGGATCTCCGTACAGTCCAAGGGACTCTCAAGAGTCTTTTCCAATACCATATGTTGTAAAATTTCAAATTGATTGGTGAAAATTGATTATATTTTCCTCTTGTTAATTTTGTAGCAATAGTTGAGTTTAAGCAAACTGTACCACCTAGTACAGTGTCTATTAGCTGGTAGCACTCAATAAATTACTTGCGGAATGAAGGAGAAACACATGACACATTGACCAAAGGCTACCTCAGTCAGTTCAGTCACTCAGTAGTGTCCGACTCTTTGTTACCCCATGGACGCCAGGCTTCCCTATCCATCACCAACTCCCGGAGCTTACTCAGACTCATGTTCATTGATTCAGTGATGCCATCCAACCATCTCATCCTCTGTCATCCCCTTCTCCTTCTGCCTTCAATTTGTCCCAGCGTGAGGGTCTTTTCCAAGGAATCAGTTATTCACATCAGGTGGCCAAAATATTGGAGTTTCAGCTTCAGCAGTCCTTGCAACAAATATTCAGGACTGACTGCCTTTAGGATTCACTGGTTGGATCTCCTTGCAGTCTGAGGGACTCTCAAGAGTCTTCTCCAATACCACAGTTCAAAAGTATCAATTCTTCGATGCCCAGCTTTCTTTATAGTCCAACTCTCACATCCATACATGACTGCTGGAAAAACCAAAGCTTTGACTAGATGGACTTCTGTTGGCAAAGTAATGTCTCTGCTTTTTAATATGCTGTCTAGGTTGGTCATGGCTTTCTTCTAAGGAGCAAGCATCTTTTTGTTTCATGGCTACAGTCACAATCCACGGTGATTGTGGAGCCCAAGAAAATAAAGTCTGTCCCTGTTTCCACTGTTTCCCCATCTATTTCCCATGAAGTGATAGGACTGGATGCCATGATCTCAGTTTTCTGAATGTTGAGCTTTAAGCCAGCTTTTTCACTCTCCTCTTTCACTTTCATCAAGAGGCTCTTTAGTTCTTCACTTTCTGCCATAAGGGTGGTGTCATCTGCTTATCTGAGGTTACTGATATTTCTCTCAGCAATCTTGATTCCAGCTTGTGCTTCATCCAGCCCAGCATTTTGCATGATGTACACTGCATATAAGTTAAATAAGCAGGGTTACAATATTCAGGCTTGACGTACTCCTTTCCCTATTTGGAACCAGTCTGTTGTTCCATGTCCAGTTCTAAATGTTGCTTCTTGACCTGCATATAGATTTCTAAGGAGGCACGTCAGGTGGTCTGGTATTCCCATCTCTTGAAGAATCTTCCACAGTTTGCTGTGATCCACACAGTCAAAGGTTTTGGCGTAGTCAATAAAGCAGATGTTTTTCTGGAACTATCTTATTTTTTCAATGATCCAGCGGATGTTGGCAATTTGATCTCTGGTTCCTCTGCCTTTTCTAAATCCAGCTTGAACATCTTAAGTTCACAGTTCACATACTGTGAACTGCTGAAGCCTGGCTTGGAGAATTTTGAGCATTACTTTGCTTGTGTGTGAGATGAGTGCAATTGTGTAGTAGTTTGAGCATTCTTTGGCATTGCCTTTCTTTGGGAATGGAATGAAAACTGATCTTTTCCAGTTCTGTGGCCACTGCTGAGTTTTCCAAGTTTGCTGGCATATTGACTGTAGCACTTTCACAGCATCATCTTTTAGGATTTGAAATAGCTCAACTGGAATTCCATCACCTCCACTAGCTTTTTTCATAGTGATGCTTCCTAAGGCCCACTTGACTTCACACTTCAGGATGTCTTGCTCTAGATGAGGGATCATGCCATCATGGTTATCTGGGTCATGAAGATCTTTTTAGTATCGTTCTTCTGTGTATTCTTGCCACCTCTTAATATCTTCTGCTTCTATTAGATCCATACTATTTCTGTCCTTCATTGTGCCCATCTTTGCATGAAATGTTTCCTTGGTATCTCTTAATTTTCTTGACGAGATTTCTAGTCTTCCCTATTCTATTATTTTCCTCTGTTTCTTTGCATTGATCACTGAGGAAGGCTTACTTACCTCTCCTTGCTACTCTTTGGAACTCTGCATTCAAATGGGTATATCTTTCCTTGTCTCCTTTGCCTTTCTATTCTCTTCTTTTCACAGCTATTTGTAAGGCCTCCTCAGACAACCATTTTGCCTTTTTCCATTTCTTTTTCTTGGGGATGGTCTTGATCACTGCCTCCTGTACAATGTCATGAACCTCCATCCATAGTTCTTCAGGAAATCTGTCTATCAGATCTAATCCCTTGAATCTGTTTGTCACTTCCACTGTATAATTGTAAGGAATTTGACTTAGGTCATACTTGAATGGTCTAGTAGTTTTCCACACTTTCTTCAATTTAAGTCTGAATTTTGCAATAAGGAGTTCATGATCTGAGCCACAGTCAACTCCCGGTCTGGTTTTTGGTGACTGTATAGAGCTTCTCCATCTTTGGCCGCAAAGAATATAATCAATCTGATTGCGGTGTTGCCCATCTGGTGATGCCCATGTGTAGATTCTTCTCTTGTGTTGTTGAAAGAGGGTGTTTACTATGACTCGTGCGTTCTCTTGGCAAAATCTATTAGCCTTTGCCCTGCTTCATTCCATACTCCAAGGCCAAATTTGCCTGTTACTCTAGGTGTTTCTTGACTTCCTAGTTTTGCATTCCAGTCCCCTATAATGAAAAGGACATCTTTTGGGGGTGTTAGTTCTAGAAGGTCTTGTAGGTCTTCATAGAACCATTCATCTTCAACTTCTTCAGCATTATTGGTTGGTGCATAGATTTGGATTACTGTGATATTGAATGGTTTGCCTTGGAAATAAGCAAGATCATTCTGTCATTTTTGAGATTGCTACTTACTGTCATGTTAAGCTGGGAAGCACACAGTTGAAGGAGACCCTTGTACATGCAGGAGCCTGTCTTTGAGGCTAAGGCCTCAAAAGACATAGGATATGTCAAACCTATCAGACATAACACCATCATCTTAAATATACATTTGTTAACTCCCCCTTCACTATCTTGAAAGAAATTCACAAATAGTCTAAAGTTTTAGAAAATATTACAATATCCTCTGGAATAGAAAATCAACAAATAAAAGTAGTTTATAATAAAAGCATATGCCTTTTTACCTAGAGATGTTCAGGCATGACCACACTAGAAACACAATAAAGTTGGCAGATGCTAGGTCCTAGTTATAATGAGCAAATCTGTACATGTGAGATGACAACACTCAAATAATGATTACTATTATGTATATTTAACATTTTGAGATTAAGACTAAACGAGCATACTTGTGTGTGTGTGTGTGTATAAGTAGCATCAGTATGAATGCAAATAGCTGCAAATGCAAACTGATACAGGTGTATCATATTGCTAACTCAGATGCCAGAAGTACTGCTGTTGATAATGGAATAGTCTAAAAGTGAAAGTATCAGTCACTCAGTCATGTCCAACTCTTTACTACCCTATGGACTGTAGCCTGCCAGGCTCCTCTGTCCATAGAATACTCCATGTAAGAATACTGGAATGGGTAGCCATTCCCTTCTCCAGGGGATCTTCCCCACGTGGGGATCAAACCCAGATCTCCTGCATTGTAGAGTCTTGTTTGCATTGCAGATCTTTACTATCTGAACCACCAGAGAAGCCCAAAGTGGGGGACAATTCTTGGTAAAGTTCTAAAACAAATGATGTGCAGTCTTCTCTTAATTTATATGAGAGTTGCATTCCTGGAAAATTCAGTATATGTCAAAATCCTGTAAAACTTTCTTTTAAATGATTGTGAAATAGAGTTAGGTGCTAGGCTCTTGTAACCATAGAGATTTTTATATCCATATATTTCTAATGGGACATTTGTAATTTGTGTGGGACTGTCTCCCATTGCCCAGTTTATCCCAATAGCACCCCCCAATTATTGCTATAATTAATCCCCCCACATCCAACAACATTTTCAATAGCCCCTGCCTCCAGCAGGAAGCATGTATCCTTTCCTATCCTTTCGTCTCCCTTGGTGAAGGGAGATGAAAACAAGCAGGTGAATGAAGCTTGGGGTGAAGCTAATACCTAACGCACACATTTCCAAGGTCTGCACACTTTCTACATGTGAGAGGCAACATGGAAGCTAGGTTGTTAATTTAAAGAGAGACACTTGATCAGTTACACTATCAATCCCACTGTCCATGAGACAAAAACAAAGTAAGAATGTGGGCTCTGGAGCTGGACTTCTCAGATTCCACTTGACTCCAGTCTTACTAGCTTTGGGACCTTGAGTAAATCACCATGTGTTTCAGGCCTCTTGCCCACTCTGTTCCTCTGAGGTAGAGCTGCCTCTTACCCCACTGTCTCTCCCAAACTCTGTGGAAGCACCACACAGACCCTGCAGGATACAGTTAGCCTCTTAGGATTCCAAACTTACACCACCTTTGTATTTATTTTACATGTGAATCACCTGTATATTTATTTTTATTATTCTTCTTAAAATTACTTACCATCTTCCAAAAAGAATGTTTTGGCTAGTGGTGTGATTACCTGATATGAAGAGCCAACGTACTGGAAAAGACCCTGATGCTTGGAGAAAGACTGAGGGCAAAAGAAGGGGGTGACAGAGGGTGAAATAGTTGGATAGCATCACTGACTCAATGGACAGGAGTTTGAGCAAACTCAGGGAGATAATGAAGGACAGGGAAGCCTGCTGTGCTGCAGTTTATGGAGTCACAGAGAGTCAGACATGACTTTGTGACTGAACAACAACAAAAAGACGTATACTCATAAACAGGGGGAAAAATCTGGTGTGGTGAAGAGTGAGATGAAAACAAGCAGGCAGAATGAAGCTTGGGGTGAAGATAACACCTAAAGCACACATTTCCAAGGTCTGCACACTTTCTACCTGTGAGAGGTAACATGGAAGCTGGGTTGTTAATTTAAAGAGAGACACTTGATCAGTTACACAATCAATTCCACTGTCCATGAGACAAAAACAAAGTAAGAACATAGGCTCTAGTGCTGGACTTCTCAGATTCCACTTGACTCCGGTCTTATAGCTTTGGGACCTTGAGTAAATCACCATGTGTTTCAGCCCTCTTGCCTATAAAAAGGATAATAACAATAATACTCTAGAATATCTACCACATGGTATTGGGAGGATTAGAAAAGTTGATGTTTATAAAGTGCCTAAAACAGTATACAGTAGCTAGCTGAATACATTACATGAGCATTTGCAGACAGACAGGCTGAAACAGTTGCTCAGAGAAAACACTGCTTTTCCTAGCAGTGTCTCTCAGTAGTGTGGGATTGAGTTACCTAGGTTAGAGGCTCAGGGGAGATTTAGCATTCGTTAACCCCAACCTGCTTGTACTACAGTGCAGGAGACTGTAACCAGAGAGTGGAAATCTAGGGGCCAAACGTGCATAGCTAAGCCAAGTCACTGGCTCCTGTCTGCCGCTCTTACCTACACTCCACGACTAGAGCTGGCCTAGGGAGGAGGTGCAAAGGGTGGGCCTGCCAGTCTCTGCACCCAGCATGTCTCCAGGTTCCAAGATCCCGCCTTCCCCCAGCGGTCTTCTTACTTTCCAAACACCTGTTTCTCTGTAAGTACGGAAAGCAAAGAATGAAGGAAATCAAGTGAAAGTGCTTCATAAATTCAAACACTCAAGGAACATGCAAATTCAAAATGGATTTCCTTTAAATACATCTCTAACTTTCAGTAGGAGGAGAAATGGCTAGATAGAGGATAAAGGCTTTGGGAAGGATTTAAAATGCAATTGTCTGAGCTGGAAAAGTTCCACCACTTTCTGGTGAGACTGCACATAAAGCTAAAGAGCCTCCAAGCCTCTTTTGTCCTCATCATGAGGAATGATACCATGAGGATGATAATCATTGCTCATGGGATTGCTGTGAAGACTAAATGAAACAACATAAAGTGTCCAGCACCATGCCTGGCACAGAGTCAGGAGCCAATAAACATGATCAGGTATCAGCAACCTACCAAATGAGAGATTTTTCCTTTGCTCTCCAAAGACAGATGGCCATGTATTGTTCTACCCCAGAAAGATTTTATTGTGGTGTCTTTCTCCTCCATGAACCCAACTATCTAACAGAGGGGAATGGGGGGATGGGGTGGGGGGGATGAGTGCAGATCTTGGAAACAAAGGATTTGAAAGCCCAGTCACTGTCACTCTAGGCCCATGAGAAGCAGCACAAGGCAGCCTGGATGTGGCATTGAACCCAACTCAGTCACTCACTGTCGTGAGTTCTTGAGCATGTTCTCTTCCCTAT
The DNA here is from genome assembly GCF_042477335.2 of Ovis canadensis. Taxonomy (NCBI): domain Eukaryota; kingdom Metazoa; phylum Chordata; class Mammalia; order Artiodactyla; family Bovidae; genus Ovis; species Ovis canadensis. Next base: position 44,444,447 of record NC_091245.1, read on the forward strand.
CTGACCCTTAGACTAATATCTGTTCACTATCCAGAATGTAATACCCATCTGGGTTTGCTATTGCTAGAGTGCTGATTACTAAATAAGAAACTCTGAAAAATTGAACAAGAAATCTAGAAAGATAGGATGAATCTCCCACTGGTGACAGTTCAGAAAGACTGGCAGCAAAGGACTCTGCAAGATGCATGCTTATAAATACATTCTCCTATTACAAGGAACATTATAAAAGTCTATACAGTTCAGTCATAATAAGAAATATTGGAAAACTAAAAAAAAATTATGCCCTTAAAAATTTAATAACTCAATAGCTTCACTCTACTCAAACCTGTCTAGGGACAGAAAAGGCTTGTCTAATCGCAGATTTTAATTTTCAAAGGTACTGTTACCCATATATGTGTGGGTGGCAGCTGCTGGGAGTTGCAGGCTCTCCACACACACATAGGGTTGCGTGTGGCCAGCTGGCTATTGTCTGAGAAGCAAGAAAAGACAAGGGGCATTGACCATGAGCCAGCTAGTGCCTCTAATGTTTCATTCAACACCCCTAGCCCTGTGTTCAGTTCAGTCGCTCAGTCGTGTCCGACTCTTTGTGACCCCATGAATCGCAGCACGCCAGGCCTCCCTATCCATCACCATCTCCCGGAGTTCACTCAGACTCACGTCCATCGAGTCGGTGATGCCATCCAGCCATCTCATCCTGGGTCGTCCCCTTCTCCTCCTGCCCCCGATCCCTCCCAGCATCAGAGTCTTTTCCAATGAGTCAACGCTTCCCATGAGGTGGCCAAAGTACTGGAGCTTCAGCTTTAGCATCATTCCTTCCAAAGAAATCCCAGGGCTGATCTCCTTCAGAATGGACTGGTTGGATCTCCTTGCAGTCCAAGGGACTCTCAAGAGTCTTCTCCAGCACCACAGTTCGAAAGCATCAATTCTTCGGCATTCAGCCTTCTTCACAGTCCAACTCTCACATCCATACATGACCACAGGAAAAACCTTAGCCTTGACTAGATGGACCTTAGTTGGCAAAGTAATGTCTCTGCTTTTCAATATACTATCTAGGTTGGTCCTAACTTTTCTTCCAAGGAGTAAGCATCTTTTAATTTCACAGCTGCAGTCACCATCTGCAGTGATTTTGGAGCCCAAAACAATAAAGTCTGACACTGTTTCTACTGTTTCCTCATCTATTTCCCAGGAAGTGATGGGACTGGATGCCATGATCTTCATTTTCTGAATGTTGAGCTTTAAGTCAACTTTTTCACTCTCCTCTTTCACTTTCATCAAGAGGCTTTTTAGCTCCTCTTCACTTTCTGCCATAAGGGTGGTGTCATCTGCATATCTGAGGTTACTGATATTTCTCCCAGCAATCTTGATTCCAGCTTGTGTTTCTTCCAACCCAGCATTTCTCATGATGTACTCTGCATAGAAGTTAAATAAGCAAGGTGACAATATACAGCCTTGACGTACTCCTTTTCCTATTTGGAACCAGTCTGTTGTTCCATGTCCAGTTCTAACTGTTGCTTCCTGACCTGCATACAGATTTCTCAAGAGGCAGGTTAGGTGGTCTGGTATTCCTATCTCTTTCTGAATTTTCCACAGTTTATTGTGATCCACACAGTCAAAAGATTTGGCATAGTCAATAAAGCAGAAATAGATGTTTTTCTGGAACTCTCTTGCTTTTTCCATGATCCAGTGGATGTTGGCTAGTTAGAGATTTTCAGGAACAGATATCATAATCCCAATCTTTACATCTCTTCATATCTATAGTGAAGTCACGTCGCTCAGTCATGTCCGACTCTTCACGACCCGGTGGACTGCAGCCTACCTGGCTCCTCCATCCATGGGATATTCCAGGCAAGAGTACTGGAGTGGGGTGCCATTGCTTTCTCTGCTTCATATCTAGAAAAGCACTAAATCCCTTCATGGTGACATCAGCTCCATGAGACTAGTAGAAAACCTGTGAATTAAGTGTTTGATTGCACTGAACTCCCCCTTCACCAAAATCTTATATACTTATATATCTTATATACTGTCTTTCCCCCACTCTTTGGAGCAGTCTCTCAGAGCTATCTGAGGTGCTGTCTCCCGGGCTGCAGTCCTCATTTTGCCCCAATAATATTTACCTTGCAACTCTCATGTTGTGCATCTTTTTCAGTCAACAGGAGTTAGCTTGTGCCCATCTTCCTCCCCCTCCTTCACTTCTTCCCAGGGCGGGGGCTGGGGGAGGACTTCTCTTTTTGGTGAGGCTGGACTCTGTTAGGCTGGCTGTGTGTTAGATGCAGACTTTTTTTTTTTTTTACTTCTGCTTTCCTGTAGGAAGGAAGAACAGTTGGATCCCAGTCCACAGCTGAGGGGGATGTGTCCTTCTCCAGAATTCACTGGTTCAAGGTAAGTTGCCCACTCTCAAGTGTCTGAGCTATATTCCCATTTCTACCCACATGCAGGTCCAGACTAGGTCAGGGTGGTGCCATTTTGAAGGTCACTTGACTGTAGGTCTGGCTGAAGTGCTCCAACATGACTACCAATAAAGTTGCTCTTTTCATCTCTGGGCTGTGCTTAGTCCCTCAGTTGTGTCCAGCTCTTTGAGACCCCATGGATGGTAGCCCATCAGGCTCCTCTGTCCATGGGGATTTTCCAAGCAAGAATATTAGGGTGGGTAGCTGTTACCTTTTCCAGGAGATCTTCCTAACCCAGGGATCGAGCCCAGGTCTCCCACATTGCAGGTGGGTTTTTTACTGTCTGAGGCACCAGAGAAGCCCAAGAATTCTGGATTAGGTAGCCTATCCCTTCTCTAGGGGAACTTCCCCACTCAGGAACTGAGCTGGGATCTCCTGCATTGCAGGTGGATTCTTTACCAGCTGACTGACTATAAATATGACTGTTTTAAAATTGTTCCATAACCAGCTAAGTCCTCCTACCCAAAAGAGCTAGAAGGAGCCTCCAAAGTGATATGGCTCAAGACTCTACTATCCAGGTAAAAAAACCCTAGAACTGAAAGTCCTCCTGTCAGCTTGCCCTCCCAGACCCCACTGGGGTCTGCATAAAGATGTGTGCAGCATAAAGATGTGTGCTTAGTTCCTGGCTTGGCCTGCCACCTGAAGCACTGCCTTAGCCCTATGGGGCTGGGTGAGCCTACCCTGCATGGGACCTCAATGTGTCTCAGCATCCTTCACAAAACTGTTCTGTGCTTATTGTTTTCACTCACTCAGAAGCACTGTAGTCTTCCCTCTCTTGGCCCTGCTCAGACCCCTTTGTGTTGCTGTGAAACTGTCACCAGGGTCTCAGGGTGTGATCCTGTTCTGGATCAGACCCCTGTGAATTGGAACCTGCATGAAGGTCTCCTGCCCTGCTACCCAATGCACTTTCTGCCCATACCAGGTGAGTGCTTGCTGTGAATTATAGTTGGACTTCTCCTAATAGTGGAATCTATTAAATTGAACAATAGTTTTATCTCATCGTGTGATTCAGAGATGGTTGCTAGGGAAACCGCTGGGAATATGTTTAATTTGTAAATCCTATAATTGCCCTAAATTAGAGTAATTCATGCTCTTGCTTCAAATGCATTTGGACTGAGCCAGCTAGGAAGCAGGTGAAGACGAGAGAATACTCATAGGTGAGCTCCCATGGCAATCTGTTTGTACTCCTTATATACTGGTTTTTCCTCCCCTTTGCTAAAAAAGGTCAGAGAAGGCAATGGCACCCCACTCCAGTACTCTTGTCTGGAAAATCCCATGGACGGAGGAGCCTGGTGGGCTGCAGTCCATGGGGTCGCTAAGAGTCGGACACGACTTCGCTTTCACTTTCATGCATTGGAGAAGGAAATGGCAACCCACTCCAGTCTTCTTGCCTAGAGAATCCCAGGGATGGGGGAGCCTGGTGGGCTGCCATCTATGGGGTCACAAAGTGTCGGACATGACTGAAGCCACTTAGCAGCAGCAGCAGCAGCTGAAAAAGTTACAGGGATTAGAGAGGAGGCCAGCAGGTGTCCTTCCAGCGGACTCAGAAGCTAGAAAACCCAAGAAGGGGTCTCTCCCTCCGTAGGAATGCAGGTGGTCATAGCAGAGGGACTGGGGGCAACACCAGTAGCAATGGAGAGAGATAAAAGAACACCTGCAAAGGCTTACTTTAAAATGGATTCGGAGGCCTAACACTGTCATTCAAAGGGAGCTGCTAATTCCATGTAAAGAGAATCCAACTACTCAGAAAGCTTTATCTTCAGCAAAAGCAGGGAGGTCCAATCAAAGATCCTGGTGTTAAGATTTGGAAGAGGTCCTGGCATTCTCCCTGCCCAGCCTCTTCTTGATCCACATCTGTATTCAGAGAGTCACCCATACTTTGCTCTTGAACATTTCCAGTTGATGAGGCACTCACTCCTCGCCAAGGCAGCCAGTTCAGTTTTTAAACAGCCCTGATTGTTAGGAAATCTGCCTTATATTGAGTCAAAAAAGGGGTGCGGGACGGGTGGCACACTCCCTGATTGATATAGTCGACTGGCTAAGCTCCCAGAGGCTTGTTTATAAGCTCAGAAGCATCTTTCCTCTGTCACAGATGCTTATCACCAACAAGCCACACTGGCGCTGGGGCCCAGGAGAATCCATACAGCTGGGGACTCCTACCTTCAGATGGAGGGGAGCAGCAGCAGGGACAAAAACAGAATGTTCCTTGATACAGCGCTTGATTAAGAACAAAGCAAACAGCCGCTGTCTCTAGGGCCTAGTGATGTTTATCTCATCGTGATAAAAAACCAAAATCAAAGCACAGACCCTGTTGCCCGGTGTAAATGTCATGAAACTCTTCTCTATACAATAGCAGGATCAATAGAGGATGACTCAGTGCTTCAGATGTCACTAATCGTGCTCCCTTCTGAAACACTATAGTTCTGTGAACATGGCTGACTGTGACATTAACTCGTGGCTGCTGTATCCCAGTGGTGACTCATGCTGGAGTCTGCAGTCACTGAGAGCCCCCCAGCTGCATCTCCTTTGTTGGTGCAGCATTATGTGGCCCCCACCCACTCTCTTGGGACCATGGATGCCCAGGGCTTCTAGATCCTTGTCTGCACCCGTTGTCAAGTTTATGAGTTCACCTTCAGCATTTTAAAATTCAGGATCACAGGGATCCTGGCTCTCTGGCACCTCTCCTGGTTTTTTAGTTCCCAGGAGATCGCTGCCTGTGGATAATTGATCTCATCAGCATGTTCCTATTCTCCTCAGCTCTAATTTATCCAGACCAGTGTGTTTAATGAAATTAAATGTCTCATCTGCCCTTTATCAGTGTCTAGTCTCTCTTTCTAATTTCTTGACTGAAAAGTTGGAGGGGCTGAGGGGTCCTGCTCTTTCTCTGATCTACTGAAGCATCATACTTTATCTGATAATATTTATCTTACCCATGTGAGAGAAAATAGTTTAGGATTTTGGAAAAAGACTTCCAACATGAGTGTTTTGTATTTTGCAGAGCCCTTTCATTTGCTTAGTACTGCTTGTTTTTGTGCTAATTGTCTTTAACAACTTCCAGGTCTATAAAAAAAGGACACATGTTAAATTCTTATTCACTCTTATGGAAAATCTAGTTTTCTGTGCCACAAATTCAGAACCAAGGTTTGCCTCACTGGAGAGAAAGAACCCAGGTAGAAGTAACTGGTCATGAACGGCAACTTTGCAAATTTCAAACTATGGAATGATGGCAGATATCACTGTCAAAGGTGCCCTGGGCTCTCTAGGAAGTCCAAATCCCAGATAAGAAAGAATCCTAGTTTTCTCTCAGAATTCTGTTCAACAATTACTACGAAACTAGCTACAATGTAAAACTGGGAATTTATACTCATTAGAATGTGGGAGGTGTAGGCAACCTCAGACTTAAGAGCAAGGAGTTGGAATATGTCTGATTTAGGAAGCAGGGGTGGGAAAACAGGACTGGGTTCTGAGGCTACATCAGTGGGAAACCTATCAGTAGTACACATAGGAAGTCAGAGGAATGCACAGACATTCAGTAGGAAAGAGGGAAAGGATCCTTCTATAAACTGAGTACCTGTGTGTGCCTTTTCCTCCTCAGTTGTGCATCTTTGGTTAACTCACCTTACTGCTCAGAGTTTCAGTTTCCTCATCTTTCAAAAGGCGTCTTCAACAGAGATAATAATGCCTTTATGTTCTAGGATTGTCCTGAAAACCAAATGAGGTCATGAGAATGTTAGAAGTGCCCAGGACTGTCTGCCTCCTCCCTCTAACACAGTGTACTCACCTCTCCCTGCTTCAGGAGAGACCCTGCTTTGGATTCTATGGGGGACACAATCCCCTCCCCCAACTCCCTTCTCTACTGTGGTTGATTAGAATGAGCTGAACAGTTACACCAAAGAGAAGGGAGCTGGTCTCAAAGAGAGCCATCAATATGCTGAGTCACTTGGAACACCTTCCTTCTTTTGAGATTTTTCACTGAGAACTGGATTTTTCACTGAGAACTGATTGATTTAAATTTAAACAGCCACATGGAGCTAGTGGTGACCATACTGAATGGCAAAGGCTTGTAGATTCATTCTCTGAAGAGAGTAAAACCAGAAATCAAAGAGCTGAAAAACATTGAAGAGATTTTCTTATTACAGGAAAAATTCTCACATCAACATGCTGCGGATTTAGAGAAATGCCAAATACAAAGAAAAGAAATGGAACCGCCTAAAGGTATTCAAACACCACTTGGGAGGTAGAGATGATCGTGAACACCAGATAATTTCTGTCCTCAACAGCTATACCAAAATTCCCTGAGAGTAGAATCCAATAGTGAAGTGCTACAAAGCAAGTCTGGCACGATGGAGACTAGATACTACGAAGTCTCCCCTACTGTGAAATGAATACAACCTGATAAAACACACCTTTGATTTTATCCCTAGGTTTGTGAGAAGCAATGTATGACTCATCCACGCTCACACTCACCCTTTCCCAAAGATCTGAACTCACTGTGATAAGTGCGGGAGAAAGATAGGGCTGCCCTGCTGGTAAATGCTGATTCTAAAATCAAAAATCAAAGCTAAGTAACAAGATGAAGAGATTAAGCCTGGGATTCTAGTTGGGGGCGGAGTGGGGGGGCGCTAAAGTTTTTATAGGTAGGTAACACCCTCTGGCTCTTGGCAAATGCAAATCTGCTCTAGAGAAAAGCTTCCTCAATTAAGCAATTAGGGTTTCTAGGATTTCCACAGATAAAGATCAAAATAGAAGCTCTTAATAAAATTTAAGAAACAAAAACATAAGAAAGCAAATAACTTTGGGCCAGAGACGGAAGAAACAAAGTACATCAGATTTAGACTGTCAAAGATTTTAAATATTAAAATAACTATATATAAATGTGAAACAACTATGTTTGAAATCCTTAAAGAAATAGATTACAAAGTCACAGAAACAGAATGCAAGGGGCAGACCATCAAAAATAAAATGGTAGAGATGAAAGATTAAATATAATTTTTATAAACAAAATATATCATTATTATCAAATAAAATCCAGGGGATGGGTTAAAAAGAAGGAGAGAGAATTAATGAACTAGAAGACAGAGTTGGAGAAACTAAACAGAATATATCCCAGTGAGAATCAGAAGGTGATAAATGAGAAAGAAAGATTAATAAATGGTTATAGGTTCCAGGCGAAGACAGAAAATTGAGCACATACATCTATATATAAACAATTTGATTCCTTCCCCAAACCTATTATTTAAAAAAAAAAAGATATATGCTCACAAATATGGGTAGAATATAAGAAAAAAACAACTACAGCAACAAACTTTTGGAAAAGGGAAAGAAGGTAAAAAACACACAATACCAGACTTACTAGAACTGAGCAAGCCAAATCATAAATTGGTGGTAAGGACTTCATTGAAATCCACCCAGTCTGAAAGATAAAATAAACACTAGGAAAGCGGAGGGGAGGATATAACACAGAAAGGAGCATACATCAGAACAACAGGAAGCAAGGACATGACACAGGAGGACTACCAAATCGAAAGTTCTTTGAAAAAACTGTTAAAACTGGATTAATCGACCTCTGTTAAGATTTGAGAAGAGAGAAGGAATGAATATATATGAACAAAGGGACATGTCTACAAAACTTTTCTAAAAAGTGGTACTAGAATACACTACTTTATGCCTATACACTAAAAGAAATGAAAACATTCCTAAAAATATACTGCTTATGAAAGTAATTGAAGAAACGCAAATCTAAATAACTTTATAATTGTTAAATAGACTGAAAGAGTAGTCCAAACTGTTTTTGCAAAGAAAAGGGTTAAATGGCTTTATTAGCATATTATTCTCTCTCTAAACAGAAGAGCAAATAGTCAAGAAGAGCCCAGACATTTTGAAGACAAACAGGATGAAGGAACTTCCTTTCCTGGATTACAAGGCTTACTAGAAAGTGAATGTAGTTAAAACAGTGTGGTTTTGAGGTCAGGATAGTCAGATTTATCAATGGGACAGAGAAGGAAATAGGTATACATTTATCATATGAGTTGCTAGATGAAGAGAGTGACCTTGAAAATTATGGGCAGAGCATTCCATAAAAGGTGCTGAGGTGACTGCTTATCCATAAAAGAAAACTTGAAAGGTAATACTAATTCTCATATACAAAAGTTAATTTCCAAAAGATTAAAATTTTAAATATGCAAAAAGTTTTTAGAGGAAATTTCAAATACCTTTGTAACCTTGCAATTTATTAAAATGATTATTTAAAAATAAAATGCTAGTAAAGTAATGCTCAAAATTCTTCAAGCTAGGCTTCAGCAATACGTGAACCGCGAACTCCCTGATGTTCAAGCTGGTTTTAGAAAAGGCAGAGGAACCAAATTGCCAACATCCGCTGGATCATGGGAAAAGCAAGAGAGTTCCAGAAAAACATCTATTTCTGCTTTATTGACTATGCCAAAGCCTTTGACTGTGTGGATCATAATAAACTGTGGAAAATTCTGAAAGAGATGGGAATACCAGACCACCTAACCTGCCTCTTGAGAAATCTGTATGCAGGTCAGGAAGCAACAGTTAGAACTGGACATGGAACAACAGACTGGTTCCAAATAGGAAAAGGAGTACGTCAAGGCTGTATATTGTCACCCTGCTTATTTAACTTCTATGCAGAGTACATCATGAGAAACGCTGGATTGGAAGAAACACAAGCTGGAATCAAGATTGCTGGGAGAAATATCAATAACCTCAGATATGCAGATGATACCACCCTTATGGCAGAAAGTGAAGAGGAGCTAAAAAGCCTCTTGGTGAAAGTGAAAGAGGAGAGTGAAAAAGTTGGCTTAAAGCTCAACATTCAGAAAACGAAGATCATGGCATCCGGTTCCATCACTTCGTGGGAAATAGATGGGGAAACAGTGGAAACAGTGTCAGACTTTATTGTTTTGGGCTCCAAAATCACTGCAGATGGTGACTGCAGCTGTGAAATTAAAAGATGCTTACTCCTTGGAAGAAAAGTTATGTCCAATCTAGATAGTATATTCAATTGCTGACTAAGGTCCGTCTAGTTAAGGCTATGGTTTTTCCTGTGGTCATGTATGGATGTGAGAGTTGGACTGTGAAGAAGGTTGAGTGCCGAAGAATTGATGCTTTTGAACTGTGGTGTTGGAGAAGACTCTTGAGAGTCCCTTGGACTGCAAGGAGATCCAACCAGTCCATTCTGAAGGAGATCAGCCCTGGGATTTCTTTGGAAGGAATGATGCTAAAGCTGAAGCTCCAGTACTTTGGCCACCTCATGCGAAGAGTTGACTCATTGGAAAAGACTCTGATGCTGGGGGGGATTGGGGGCAGGAGGAGAAGGGGACAACTGAGGATGAGATGGCTGGATGGCATCACGGACTTGATGGACGTGAGCCTGAGTGAACTCCGGGAGTTAGTAATGGACAGGGAGGCCTGACGTGCTGCGATTCATGGGGTTGCAAAGAGTCGGACACGACTGAGCGACTGAACTGAACTGAACTGAACTGAACTTCCCTAGTGGTCTAGTGGTAAGACTCTGTGCTCCCAGTGAGGGAGGCCTGGGTTCGATTTCTGGTCAGGGAACTAGATCCAATATACTACAGCTAAGACCTGGCATAACCAAATAAATATAAGAAACAGATTCAAAAAAAGAAAACACTGGTAATACATCTACATTAATACTATCAAAAGATACCACAAAGTGAAAATACTAAGAAAATTGTAAGAGATATAACTAACAAGGAATTAATATTCAGATTGCATGCTTTTTAATTCTACAAATTAGGACAACCTAATGAAAGTGGGAACAGAACAGGAACAAATAAGCATTTCACAGAAGAGGAAGCACAAATGACAAATAAACATGAAATTATGTTTAATCTCATTAGTAACCAGGGTAATGAAAACTAAGAACAAGAAGATACTATATTAGCACACTAGATTGAGAAAATTAAGCTAATAGCTGGTGTTTATGAGAATGTGGTTTAATAGGAACCTTTCGCATACTGCCAGTAGCAGTGAAATTTGTGCAATCACTTTGCAAAACAATTTGGTGCCGCACAGAAGTTGAAAATCTGACTCTCTGACCTATCCACTTCATTCGTAAATATAAACCTCAAGACATTTGCCCACGTGCCCTGGGAGACTTGTGTGAGAACGTGAAAATGAATGAACTACACCTATTGGCATCAACTCAAATAAACCTCACAAACATAGCTTTTAATTTTTAAAAAAAGGTAACTCAACTAAGGTATGATCTTATTGTAACATTCCAAAAGGACCAAGATGAAACAATACATTGTTTAAATACTCGTAAGGATGGGATAAAATATGAAAATAAGGCAAAGGAGCAGTAAACACCCCAAGTCACGCATGATCTTCTCAGGCTAAGTGGTGGCCTTGATGCTGGGTTCACCTCCTTGACAATAATTGGGGGTCGGGGGGAACCCTGGGCGCTCCTTGCTGGGCGCGTGGCGGGGCGCGGGGGGGTGGTGGTGGTGGTGGTGGTGTGCCACAGTCAGCAGAGTACACTCTTCAGAGGAGCCTAACCAAGAACCTGGCGGGAGACCGTGGCGCTGTGCTCAGCTGCCTCTGAATCAGGCTGGGACCCTTGCCTTCAACGCCAGGACCTGGCTCAGCTGTCATTTGGGAATGATTCAACCCTCCTGAGGGGGGCTTTGAAACACGCAGGGGAAAGTTTCTGGTTGTCACAGTGACAGGAGAACCCAAAGGCTAGCAGTGGCCCTGATGAGACACACCCGCTGCCCCATCCTTGGAGCCCCCGCGTCTCTCTGTATCCTCCGCTTGTGTCTCTGCTCCTGCCCGGCCGGAAACTGCGGGACAAGTCTCCGCCCAAGCCCCTCAGTCCAGAGGGCTGCCGGTCCGAACTTTAGGAGCACGTTAGGAGCTTTAGGGCTGCAGAGGCTCTGTTCTCACTTCTTTCGTGCTGGGAATCGAGTCCTCCTCGCAGTTAGGATTTCGTTGAATTCGGCCGCGAGGACAGGTACAGACCACTTGCTCGCTGGTCCGTGAGCCCCGGAGCTGAAAACCGGCTTGCTCCAGTTCTGGCCGCATTCTTAGAACAGCTGTGCGGTCAGGACTCTGTCGGCCTGTGCTAAGCTGAGCAGCGCCCTCCCGGGGACACCCTGGGAACATACACAGCGGCTGCTCTGAGAAAATGTAAACACCCACGGCTGTCACTTGAGAGGATCTGACCACCGCCAGCTCACGAGGGTGTCTTTGAACACCGGATGGAGGAGGCCCTTTGGGAGAAGGCAGTCCCATGCCAGGGCGCACAGCTTGATGGGGAGGGAGAACTGCGCGTTGGTCAGGCACTCTGGCGCAGCGCACAAGCTGTACAACCGTACCTCGTGGCCGAACCCAGTGGCTCCCTATCAATCTGGTGACCACCCTTGGCCGCACGCAAGAGGAGCCTTTCTGTGACTGCCTAGTGGTTGCCGGGACCAGACTCCAGTTCTAAAGAGATGGGTCCAGGTGTCCAGCCCCCGTGGCCTGACATTTAAGGCTTTTTACACTCCGCTTCCTGTCTGCTTTTCTATGCACTGCGTATCAGCCCATCTTCTAGGCAGGCTACTCTAGTCACAGCTTTCCAGATAATGCTTGTGAAAGTTCATCTTCACACTCACACTCTCCTCCTTTATCCTGCCCTGTTAACCACCCACTTGAAGACTCAGCTCATTCCCACTTCTCTGAGAGGCCCTCTGGGATGGCCTCAGCTCAGGAATCACTGAGGAGCTCCCAGCTCGCTTCCCATTGGTTGCTGGCTACACAGCTTATATACTGAGAGCTGGGGCTTCCTAAGAAGATTAAGTTTCTCAAAGGTGAGAAGCTGTTGAAGAGACTAAACCCCTATTTAAGAACCCCTATGCTCTCCTATTTCAGAACCTCGCTGGAAGGTATTATTCTTTGTGAAATAAGCAGACAAAGAAAGACAAAGACTGCATTATTTTCACTTATATGTGGAATCTAAAAAAAATAATAATAAAACAAATGAGCAAATATAACAAAACAGAAATAGACTCACAGATAGAACAAACTAGTGATTACCAGTAGGAAGCAGGATGAAGGAAGGGAGTGAGATGGGAGTAGGGGATTAAGAAGCACAAACTACTGTGCGTAAAATAAGCTACAAGGATATATTGTACAGCATAGGAAATATAACCAATATTTTATGATAACTTAAAGTGGAGTATGGGGCTTCCCTGGTGGCTCAGAGGTTAATCGTCTGCCTGCAAAGTGGGAGACTCGGGTTCCATCCCTGGGTTGGGAAGATCCCCTGGAAAAATAAATGGCAACTCACTCCAGTATTCTTGCCTGGAGAATCCCATGGAGGGAGGAGCCTGGTAGGCTACAGTCCATGGGGTTGCAAAGAGTCGGACATGACTGAGCGACTTCACTTTCACTTTAAAGAGGAGTATGATCCATAAAAAACACTAAATCACTATTGTATACTTGAAACTAATATAATATCATGAGTCAACTATACTTCCATACAAAAAATAAATAAGAATCTGAGTACTTACCATGGTAACAAATAGCTTCTCCTGTTCTCTCAGATCAAAACAAACAAAGAAATACACACACACTTGAAGAACAAGGAATTTGGTTCCCTGCCTGTATTGGTAATGAGAACATCAGGACAAGATTGAGGCCGAATCCTTGATCTTGGTTTAATAATTTGCCCATGAACTTTGCCTGGGCTACTTTGGTCCTATCTCAAAGAAAGTGCTTTATTCTGGAGATAATGGGCCACCTGTAGCCCATACCCCCAAGTGCCAGATCAGGATGCCCTCTCTCTCCGTGAATGCTCAAAGACCACATAAGTTGAAGCTCCCATAACAAGAAAAGCAGTCATGCCTCGCAGATGGGGGCCTCACCTAGATGCTGAGTCAGATTTATAAGCTTAAGAAAGAGACACTTTGGATGCTTTTCAAAATCTTTGGTGAGTCTGTAGCAATCTCAGCCCACTGAAAAACTCAAATCCATCACAGCTTAGCACAGCACGTTTCAGAAGATGCCTGGAAAAGAGCATCTTGGCTGAGTTTCCCTAGTAATGACGTCATTCCACAGGTGTGACTGAGCCCCTGGGTGATCCAGGCTCAGCTCCCGGTTCTGGAGATATTGCTGGGAACAAAACAGACGGGACTCTTTGCTCTCCTGAACTTCCTCTCCAGCCTACTGCTCGGCTCACTTTTCCCACACTCCAACACTTCAGCAAGTGTTAAGGCTGTGCGAAAGGGAGGTTACAGGAGCCCTCTGGGGTAGTGAACACAGCACACACCTTTCAGAAGTATCTCTTCAAACCCCAACTGTTCCAAGTCCATGGAACCAGTAGCATCCACAGGACCTGGGACCCTGAAAGAAATGCAGACTCTCAGGCTCCTCCCAAGATCTTCTGGGTCAGAAACAGCACATAAGCTCCCAGGTGAACCACGTGCAGAGGAAGGTCTGGAAAGTACTGCAGTAGAACATGTCCCACACAGACAAGAGTATGTGGTCAAAGAAGTGTGAGGAAGAGCCTGCCTTATCCTCCCTGCACACTCAAAGCTGGCCTGTGAAAGATGCAGATGTCCTCAGAAAAGGAACTTGCTTAAAATGCCAAGGTTCCTCAAACTTCCTTGAGAGCCCAGTGAAGACTCAGCACCTGCAAACATTCACTGGAACTAGCATCCTCTGAAACACACCTTGGGAAAAATCATAATGGCCCTCTGACAGTCATGGTGCCAACTTACTTGGTTTAAACAGTTCCAGGTGGAATGAGCCCATAGCATAATAACTGACAGCTTTGCTGGGCCACAGATTTGAGTCATGTCCACTGCTGGGGCTCTGGGCAAAAGTTTCAGCTCTGCGGGGCTTCTGCGGGGATGGAGGGGACCCAGGGACTGCTCATTTTTGTGGATGGGTTGGTCTCTGCTTATGACTGAGTCAGTAACAAACTCATGGAGTAATAAAAATACTGCATCTCGGTGAATTCTGGCCACCACGTATTCACCACTATGGTGACTTGCAGTGTGATGACGTACACAGAAAACACTGCATTCAACGTGGAACATGTCGTCTGGAGAAACTCAGGAGCCAACATATGCATTCTTTGTTTGCCATTTAGGAAACTGGAAAAGGGTCTGGGGTGCATTATACCCACAGATGTCAAGAATCCGTGATGTTGATGATCACAGCTAACATTTATGGAGCCTTTCTGACATTCCAAGCCTGACCTAACTCACCTTTCCCTACAAAAACACAGTGAGATAAACAGTATGAATCATTTTACACGTGAGGAAACAGTGGCACGGAGCTGGGGTCCTCACTTCATTCCCTTTTATGCTTAATGCACTTAATGTCTGAGATCTAGGTGACAGGACCAAACCAGCCAGAGGATGAAGTGGCCCTTGGGTCCCCTCCATCCTCCCAGTCAGCTCCCAAGAGCAGAGCTCCTTCCCCAGACCACCAGCCAGGCAGTGGCCATGACTCAAATTCGTGCCTCAGTAAAACTTCCAGTTGCCATGCTATGGTCTTCCTACTGGAATAGTATCAACCAAGAAAGTTGCCTCTCCTTTGGGAAAATGTCTCTCCTGTCTGCACTTTGGGGGTGCCCCTTCAGGTGTGAGATAGCCGTCAGCGGGCAGGTGCAGGCTGCAGCCGCCTCACTGGTGGGCCGGGGCTGGCAGAGGATGCTGGTTTGCCTAATTCTGTATTTCGGTCATGCCCCAGGTGGTGTCGATGCTGCTGCGTCCAACCTGGAGGGCAGGGCCACGGGGGTGGACCACAGGTAGGACTGAACTTCATTCTGTAAGGCTCTGGCGTCCAGCCACCACCTGGCCTCTGGCAGGCCTCTTCCCCTGGACCTCAGTCCCTTCTCTTTAGTGTTCAGAATAGTGATAGCCCTCCCCTCCCACCCCCACATAAAGCTACTGAGAATTTCTCACCAAGTATGTATGACAGTTCCTGGCAGCTCCTGTTTCAACTCACTGACTGCTTCTCGTGAGGTCCTTCCTGGGGCTCCCTTGAGCCTTTGGCTGCTCCAGGCTGGTGGATCTGGATCATGTGACAGCTGGCCCCATCACCCCTCTCTCAGGGACATGCAGATCTGCTGCTTTCACGTGACAGAAGCCCAGAGATGAGGATGAAACCTCTGTTCTGTGTTCAGACAAAACCCAGTGATAAACTGTCTTTGCTTTTTGGGATGACACTGGGACCTAGAGGTCAGTTTATGATGTTCTCCTCACTTTGGGACACAGAATAGGGTGGTAAGGGAGCCATCCAGGCACAGCCGTGAGAGTTGGCTGTGTGACCCTGGACAAATGACTTAACCTCTCTGCGCTTCATCGTGTTGCTCTCTAAGTGATGTGAATAAAGAACCTGTGTCATGGGGGCTGGCACATGAGTGCCTCCTAAAAAGTAGCTAGTATAATGCTATTAACTAGAGGGTTACAAGAGGGCATTCTAGGGTATACAATGTCAGAATACTTTTAAAATTTGCTTTCAAAAACATCGAATTTCTGAAGATATTTTTAAAAATATGAAATTTAGCAATATGCCCTTTCTCTATAAAGCTGACATTTTATGAGGTTGGGCACACATGATAAAAAGAAAATTAGCAAGTAGAAATCTAGGGCTTATAAAATGTGAGGACTCCCTCACTTGTTCCAGGCCCCGCTTCTCTCCACCCTCCTCCAGCATCTGACTGCTGCTTTCCCTGGAGCCTGGCAGGCTCTCCACCTTCCAGTCAAGAGATGCCAGCTCTGGAGCTGACCTGAAGCCCTCTTGCTGTAAGCTGTCCCTGTGCCCCAGAGATCCAGGCTGAGCAGGGAAGAACTTTCAGTTTCATCGTTAAGCTCCAGATTGCCTCCTGCCCTTTGTGCTGAACTGGAGATGCAGGACTCACAAGGACCTTGAGACAGAAGCCTGGAGCAACAGGTCAGAGATTCCGCGCCTCCAGTGGCTTCCTCTCATCTGAAGATCAGCTTAGGAGGAGGACAAGGACAACATTTGTCAGGGCCTGCTGTGAGCATGCACTTACCATATATTAATCTGCCTATAACTACGTGGGATAAGAGACTGGCTCAGGGCCACACAGAGGCTAAGATGGATGAGTGGCTGAACCAAACAAGTAGGTCAGAGTTTGCCTTTCCATTTCATGTCAGTGTCTCCACAGTATTTGGGACAGGGAGGGAAATGTATCTGCTAGAAATGATAGTAAAGGCAGTGAAGGGACTTGGTTAAGAACAGACTCTAGAGAAAAAATGAATTAAACCTGGCTCAGTTATTTCCCAGCTGTTTGTGCTTAATTGCTCAGTCATGTCCGACTCTGCAACCCCATGGACTGCAGCCTGCCATGCTCCTCTGTCCAAGCGGATTCTCTAGGCAAGAATACTGGACTTGGTTGCCATACCCTTCTCCAGCGTCCCAGCTGTCTAACCTCAGGGAAATTGTTAACTTCTCTCTAGTATCAATTTATTCAGCTTTAAAATGATTGAAATACATACTTATTTCTTAGGATTGATCTTAGGATTAAAAAGAATTGATAAATATCAAAGAATTAAAATACTACCTCACACACACATAGCAAGAACTCTATAAATGTTACATGTTATCATTGTTATTGAATTAAATTCCACAAAGGTAGGAATACCTGTACATTTTGGTCACTGGTCTGCTTTAGAACAGGCTTCCCAGGTGGCTCAGTGGTAAAGAATTCACCTGCAATGAAGCAAATGCAGGTTCAATCCCTGGGTTGGGAAGACCCTGGAAAAGGAAAAGGCAACCCACTTTAGTATGCTTGCCTGGGAAATCCAGGCAAGCAGAGGAGCCTGGCAGGCTACAGTCCATGGGGTCACAAAAAGTTAGATACAACTTAGCGACTGAACATCAACTGTGGCTGGTACTTAGGTGCTCCATAAATATTTGGGGTGGGGAAGTAAATAAATATCATTATTACAATCAGTTAAATGGCCATCATCAAGAAATCTAAAAACAATAAATGCTGGAGAGGGTGTGGAGAAAAGGGAACCTTCTTACACTGTTGGTGGGAGTGTAAATTGAGAGAGCCACTATAGAGAACAGTATGCAGGTCCTTAAAAGACTAGAAATAGAACTACCATATGACCCAGCAATTTCACTCCTGGGCACAAATTCAGAGAAAACTATAATTCAAGAACATACATGCACCCAAGTGTTCATTGATGCATCAGCATTATTTACAATAGCCAGGGCATGGAAGCAACCTAAATGTTCAGTGACAGAGTAATGGAGAAAGAAGATGTAATACATATACGCTGGAATACTCCTCAGTCATAAAAAGGAACAAAATAGTGCCGTTTACAGAGTCGTGGATGGACCTAGAGACTCAGAGAGAGTGAAAAACTCAGAGAAAAATATTGTATATTGTTTATATGTGGCATCTAGAAAAATGATATAGATGAACTTATTTACAAAGCAGAAATAGACACACAGATGTAGAGAAGAAGCGCATGGATGCCAAGGGGGCAATACAGGGTGGGATGAAGTGGGAGATTGGGATGGACATATATACACTGCAGTGTATAAAATAGCAGGGCTTCCCTGGTGGCTCAGAGGTTAAAGCGTCTGCCTGCAATGCAAGAGACCCAGGTTCAATTCCTGAGTTGAGAAGATCCCCTGGAGAAGGAAATGGCAACCCACTCTAGTATTCTTGCCTGGAGAATCCCATGGAGGGAGGAGCCTGGTAGGCTACAATCCACGGGGTTGCAGAGTCAGACAAGACTGAGCTACTTCACTTTCACTTTCATGTATAAAATAGATCACTAATAAGAACCTACTGTATAGCAAATGGAACTCAACTCATACTATGTGGCAACCTAAATGGGAAGAAGGGATATATGTATACATAGCTGATTCACTGTACTATACAGTAGAAACTAACACAACATTGTAAAGCAACTATGAAGTGAAAGTGTTAATTGCTTAGTTGTGCCCAACTTTTTGCGACCCCATGGCCTATAGCCCACCAGGCTCCCCTGTCCATGCAATTCTCCAGGCAAGAGTACTGGAGTGGGTAGCCATTCCCTTCTCCAGGGGATCCTCCTGACCCAGGGATTGAACCTGGGTTTACTGCATTGCAGGCAGAGTCTTTACCATCTGAGCAACTGGCAAAGCAACTATACTCTTAAACTTATTTTGCAATGCAGACATTATTTATTTTAACCAGCAGAGGGCAGCAAGTAGCTGTGAGTGACAATTCTGGACAAGGGTGGTTTTAAATGCTAATTTTGAAGGCTAACAGGACTCTCCCCTCCTGAGGTAGTTGGTGGGTTGAAAGTTTGTTATTGCACCTATATGAGTGATCCCTACCCCTCCCCACTTACCTTTATGCAGGTTAGGATGATTGGCAGAAATTCCAACTCACAACAAACCTTGGCTCAATTTTTTTCACAGGGCGAACTTATTTTCAATTTCCTTCTTACTTTCATTCTTCCTTCCCTCTCTCCCTCCCTTCTTTCCCTCCTCCCTTCTCTTTCTCTAGTTATCTCTCTCTCTCTCACTCACACACACACACACACTCACACTCACTCACTTGTTCCAAAGCATCAAGCTAGTGTACTGTACCCATTCCCCAACTTTATCTGTACAACTGTATCAAGCACTCCAAACCAAGAAGTCTACTGTGGATATTCTTCCCAACCAATTAATGTTGCTAGATATAGTACAATAAAACATCTGATTTGTAAAACTTGAACCAGAGAGGTATTGTAACTTGGTCAAGGACACACAGCAATTAGTTGCAAAGTTAGAGCACCAACCAGGACATTCTGCTCTGTTTATCCCACCAGGCCATCACTCACCTCCCCTTCTACCCACAGAGGTGGCTTAAGTGGTTGCCATTTATTGGTCCAATCAATGTGGCTAATAGTTTCTGATCCTGGATGCTCTTCCCCTGAGCTCTGCATCAGAGGAGCTGATGGCTTTCCAGTGCATCCCTTGGGAGGCCTAGGCACCGGGGTCAGTCAGCAACCACTACCTACTTGTTCCTCAGTAAACTCGACCCCTGCCCACAGCTCTCCCATTTCCTCCATGACCCTGTGAGAGTCTACCATCCCTATATGGCAGGGCCCACACCAGCAAAGTCAAGGTGAAGACATGGGGAGCCCCTAGGCAGCAGAGCACAGAGGGCTGTACTCCTCCAAGGCAGCTTCTGGCATGACTGGAGGCTGGAAGGGCTCCCACACTTCAGCCTCAGGGCTGCCCCAGAGTCTCAGCTCAGGGGTGGCCCAAAACCACAGCCCCAGCCCCAACATCTCCCCTCAGCTTGCTTAAGAGAGTCTTTCCCAATCATTTTCCAAAAAACTTCAGAAAAAAGTATTTGAGAGTCCTACTGAAAAACACATTCCATATGAAAGAAAATTTCAAAAGAAAATTTAGAAAAATAGAAACAAATATAGATGACCTAATGTATTAGATTAGGAAGATTTCCTTCAGCATTACAGAAAATGTAGATTATATAAAGGAAAGGATTTACAGATTTGATTGCATAAAATTTAAAAGCTCCATGCCCCCAAGAAACATCAAAAACAAAATTAAAAGCAAGTAGTAAATTGGGGAAAGGTTGGTTACGTGTATGAGAGACAAAAGATGAATATCCTAAAGCAGAATATCAGAGGAAGACAGATGAAGAATCTGAACCGACAACCTAAAAATATAAACTCGTAGTAATGTGTTCAATGTCACTGGTCATGCAATAAATATCAAATGCAACTTGTTTGCATCTTGAAGTGGCAAATGTCAAAACTGCATAGTGTCAGTGAGGACATGAAGCCACAGGCCCCATTCTGCTGGTGGCATGTTTCTGGGGGCCATGGGAAGCTTTCAGGTGTCCATGATAAATGCTTTCCTTGATAGCTTTTATCAGCACCACTGTATTTATTTATTATTTATTGCCCCCTCACCACCTCCCCCTACCAGTCAATACACATCTTAGTGACAGAGACATGGCTTACTGGTCTGTCCCAAGGACTTAGGACAGCACTGGCACATAATAAGGTGTTTGATATACACTTAGTGAATGAATAATTGAACTTCTGCCCAGTAATTCTGCCGTTAGGAACTGATCTTAAGGCAACCATCAGAGATCTGCAATAAGACTTATATCCAAGGATGTTCATTTCAGCATAAAATAGTCAGACTCTGCAAACCATTTTGATGTCCAAAGTAGGGGCTTAATAAACAAATGATGACATACCCTTATCAGAGACTACAATAATAAAGTCATTAAAATCATGCTGTAGGTAATGAAAAAGAGGAAAAGAGTTTCTAGATATAGTTAATTGTAAAAAAAAGGCAGGTTACATAATACTGCTTTCTAGAGAATTTCTGGAGAAATTCTCCAGAAATCTTCCATATATAATGCCATCGCTAACATGTAAAATACATGATATTATATACACATACATATTTGATATATACACATATACATGATATATACATGCATATCACAAGTTGTGTAAGAACACTGACATTTTAGCATTTATCTCTAACACTTGGTATGATCAATGAAAAGTTTACCTTTTGTTTCTTACTCTTACACCTCTCTCCAAGGTTTTTAAAACAAGCCTGTTTTGCTTTGGGGATAGCTAAGCACGCAGTGTAGCACCTGTGTTCCTCAAGCTGACCCTGGCTCCAGGTAGCTAACAGCTCAGGGGTGACCCTGCACCTACAGAGGGCAAGTGCCGCCTAGACTCTGCCTCCTTGCTCAATAGGGCTGCCCGTCACCCTCGGGGCCTTCCCAGTCTCCCACCTTCTCTTCATCTCCTCTGGTGGCCTTCCAAACCTTCACATGGATTCTTGACTCAGAAGCTGCCTTTAGGGTAACCCAGCCAAAACACACATACGTGATTTAAAACTCTTGCCCATTCCTAGGAACAACTGCCTTTGTGAAGCATTTCAAAAAACAAAGGAAGAGTCTTTACATCGGATTCCCTGTTCTCCTGTGTCTCGACTGGCTTCCGGCCTCTCGTGCTGCCCATGAAGTTTCCATCGAGTCAGCATGTGAGGAACGTCCGCCTAGCACGTGCAATGAAAGACGTCGTGTGTTGGCCACTCCTGTTTATGGCTCACTTTCAGTTTCTTGGTGTCCCTGATTGAGAAGAGTTCATCATGGGAGTGAAGACCATCCTGACCTTGACTTATGAAAAAGGTTGCTGGATATAGCAGCCACTAGAGGGAGCTCAGAGCCTCGAAGGGGCTCAGGAGAGTAACGAGCAGGATCGAAGGGGCTTCCTAATCAATAAATGCAGGGGGTCTATTTGCACTGGCCCCCGCTCAGGTTGCCATGCTGCCATGCCTTTGTATCTACCCACAGCGGACCGGGCCCTGCATTGCTGTAAGAAGTCATTAACACAAGCCTCCTTTACAATTCTTAAAGTCAGGGCTGCTGAGGACTTCAGAGATCACCAAGTTCAAGGGGAATAGGGCACAGACAGTCGTCTGGAAGGTCCCAGAGCAAAGTCATATGCAAAGCTATGACAAGAACTCACTAAAAAAGCAATAATTATCACGGAGCCACTACAAACTCCCCCCTATGAAGGTTTGACTTTTGTCCTAAGAATTTGCTCAGTGATAGCCGTCATTCTCCCTTTGGCCAGAAGAGGGCAGACACTTGCCATCGATGAAAATGGAGAGTAGGCCGCTATTTTCTTCCTCTGGAATAACATTTCCCAATAAGGTCATTCTGCTCTAATGAGAGCTGCAACTCAAAACAAAATTCTTGACTCTTCTGCTGCAAGTAAGCTACTTAAGAGGCAGGTTCAGAGACTGAAGATCTCTCCTTGGTTCCAATTTTGTCACTTCCCCTCTCTGAACCTCACTTCTTTATTATGTAAAGCAGTCACTATGTGACTGTGAAGAGGGTGCATGTGTGTGCTAAGTCACTTCAGTCCTGTTCGACCCTATGGACCACAGACCACCAAGCTCCTCTGTCCGTGTAATTCTCCAGGCAAGAACACCGGAGGGGGTTGCCATGCCCTCCTCCAGGGGATCTTCCCGACCCAGGGATCGAGCCCAGGTCTCCGTGTCTCCTGCACTGGCAGGCAGGTTCTTTACCACTAGCGCCATCTGAGAAGCCCCGTGACTACGAAGAGGAGATATTAAAGGAAACATACGTAAATTATAAAGTCCCATATTATAAAATACCAACACATGAAAAAAGGAGTTTAACAGTAATGGGATGTATATGTGTGTGTGTTTGTATTTATGTATGAGTGTGTGTAGACAGAGAGTGGGACAAAGAAGAGGTCCAAGCTGAGGGAGGCAATTCTCCAGCAATTGAAACCAACACATTCTGCACCTAGAAAGGACTTTACTACTTTTATTTATATATCAAATTGTGTGTATTTTAAAACTTAAAGATGTGCTTTACCCATTGTATCTCTGTGTGGGAAAAGTGAAATTCATATGTGTAAAGTCCTATAATTTAGCTGAATACAGTATTTTTGGTGATATAGGCACAACTTGGAGATACTGCAGGCTTGGTTCCAGACCACTGGGATAAAGTGAATACCACAATAAAAGGAGTCACATGGGTGTTTTGGTTTCTGAATACATATAAAAGTTATGTCTACACATACTGTAGTCTATTCAGTATGCAGTAGCAGCATGTCTAAATAACAATGCACATACCTGAGTAAAAAATATTTTATTGCTAAAATAAAAAATGCTAACCATCATCTGACAGAGGGTTGCCATAAAGCTTCAATTTGTAAAACAAAAAACAAAAAACAGGCAGTATCTGCAAAGTGCGATAAAACAAGGTATACCTGTATTAATTTTTAGAACTGTGTTTTAGTGGTTGAAATGTTCATGAGAAGCAAAGAAGAAGTGGATAATTTTTCAAATCTAGGGCCATTTTCTTAGGATGTTGAACCCTAGTGGGAGTATTATTCTTCCACTAATCTGTGCCAGCTAGAGCAACACTGCAGTCTGATAATCATTCTAGAACAGTGAGGAACTAGAATGCAGTTAACCGGGCACTGAGGCAAGCGTCTGGAAAACTTATCTGGAGGAGGGACTGAGGAACCGAGACACGAGCCTGAAGGAGAAAAGTCCTGGCTAGGACAGGACTTGTGGGAGGAAGTACAGTCAGAACAAAAAGGCAAAGTCACAAAGAGGGTCTGGTCTCCATACACAAGGGTCTTCTCAACCTCTGAAGCCAAAAGCCTGGTCATTGAGACAGGAGGCTCCCAGACAGTGGGTGGTTCAAGGAGTGCCCAGATCACTCTGATGTCAGGAGAGAAGAAAGGCATTGCTGACACAGTCTCAGAAACCAAGTCATCCCTGTACAACCTAATCAGTCACAAAGCGAAGTGTGATGGGGTGAGAGCAAGCAGCCAACGTCAGAAGGATTCCCATAGCATGAAAGGATGATGGGACCTTCGATGAGTGAGGCATAGACTCACGGGAGTCAGGCTGCATCCACACTTAAGCCGAATTTACCGCATTAAAATATCCTGGTGCAGAAAGGCTGTGAAAGGAGCAGGGTCTGATTGAATCAAAGGAAGGAGGAGTCCACAACAGTCAGAGAGACTAGGATGAGCTGAGGTGCGTTCACTGGTTCACCCAGCAACCCTCCCCAGCTGAATTCCCACACTGCGTTAGGCACTTTCCAGGGAGCTGTGTGTATTGCCTTTAGAAGTACAGGGATGATCCCTCAGGCTTTATCGTGGTTGAGATGTTACTTCTTTCAAGTGCACTCATTCCTCTGTACTTTTATTGTTTGTCCACCAAAAAATCCCTTTGTACTTCCTCTCTTAGCCTCCATGGTTACTCAACAATAGCAAGGTAGAATGTGCTGGAAATGATGGAGACACAGGACATGGTGAACTCTTCACTATAAAAGATTGCATAGGAATTGTCATTCCTTGAGATGCCCCAGTGTGGCCAGGCAGCCTCTCAGAACTTGATCTGTTTGAAAGAGTTGACAATATAGAGTTTCTGGAACTGATAAGATGAGGATGAGACCCATAACCTGCCTTTTAACATTTTTGTAGATTTTCTCAAAGTACCTGCAGGGATCCCAGGGGTGTGACTTCCAAAAGCTTCACCAGCTCTCAGTCATCAGGATTGAGGCATCCTCTCAGTTCTGAGAAATGATTATAATTACCTAGAGGCTGTGAAAGAAACTATTTATTTCATTATTATAGACATTTTCTTCCCCTAAGGGGAAAATGTAGGATTAACACCTGGTGAACCCAATAAGTTAATATAAAACTATTTTCTATGGGAAATATCGATTGTATTTTACCTGTTTGTTGCATATAATGGCAAGTTTAAGGAAATGGCAACCCACTCCAGTATCCTTGCCTGGAAAATCTCATGGACAGAGGAGCCTGGTGGGATGCAGTCCATGGGGTCGCAAAGAGTCAGGCACGACTGAGTAACTAATACTTAATGCTACCCACCCCTTTTCTTATTTTTAAAAAGCAGACAGTTGGGGAATTTTAAACTTATTACACTTATTACTATATTCTTCAAAACTACATAAAAATTTTAAGACAATTCATAAAACATATACATGACCAATAATTAATTTTTGCTCTGGGTTGATAGTCCTTTATTAAAGGCTTTTTCTCACCTCTTGAAGTGTTTCTTGAACTTTCTGCTGATTTTTCAATTGTATTCTACCTGCATTGTTGAAACCAAGAAATTCTTCAGGACAACTGCAAGCTCATTTCATGTTCAAGGAAGAAAGAGAAAACAGAATACATAGAGGGACAGGTTGCCAACTTCTCTTCTTTGACCTCAAGTTTCTCCTCCAGCATCCATTGGTTATTTCTCTCCTATCTCTGGATAAAAGTGACCTTTCACTCTGTCAAAACTAACTCATCAGCTTGTGTCCTTTATCCCAAGTCTCTGACCTTTCCTGGGGCTTCAGCTACTTCATCATCATCTTGACTGCATGGCTGACTCTCACCCTCAATGTCTACAAATCCAGTCCCATTTTCTCCCCAGACTCTGGTTTCTCCTGGAGCCACCATCCTATCTTCCCATCACGAGCACTCACTGACCTTATTCTACATCTAATTTCTGCACTTGCCATGAGGTCCCACATATCAACGCCAAATCCAACATGCCTTATTCAATCTTTCAACACTGCTGAGTTTTTCTCAGGGTGTCTAACTTTCCCTCTTGAATCTGGTTCTTTCTTTGGCTTCGTTGATACTTGGCATGGCTGTGATCACCTACCTCGATTTCTTTCTGTCGCCTCTTGAATGCGGCCGTGCCTGGTTCACCATAGTTATGTGATGTTTTGATGCTCTGCCAACCTCAGCTTCATTCTCAGTGCTGATTGCAAAGCCTCCTGCCCTGACTGGTCTGTTTCTCCTCTTGCTTCTGTTAGCTTGTCATTTCTTCCAGAAGACAGCGTTCAAAACCCAGCCCAAGCAAATCCAAACTTCTCATCTGGCCCACTGTAGTACATCTTTTCTGACTGTGTGCCAGCTCAAAATGGACTCTGCATTCTTCAGAAACTGACCCCAATCCACAGAGTAATCTGCTATCAGCCGTCTGACTTGCTTTCCTGATCACAGTTGATCAGCAAGGGGTAGCCACTTGCCTGAGACTGAGCCACTCCTGTACCTCCCCTACTTCAGAGGCTAGAGAGACAGACAGCGAGTAAATGGTACTGTTTTAGTGGAAAGGTCCAAGAATTACTGGTATTGGTGCTCTTGGAAAGTTCTGCTACAGTCTCTTTTAGGTAAGCTTGCTAGACTTGACTTCTAGTATTGACACAGAGCCTTAGGTGATAGACTCACTGACGCTGCCCCTCCAGGAATCCTTAAAGGGCCAAACCATTCTCTCTCCTCGAAGGGCTTGACATTGACTCTGCTGTTGCTTTTCATGTCCACATTCAGAATGCCCAAACCTTGCCACTTCTATCTCCAAAACTAAGCTGCTCTTCTCCATGTCCTGTACTATTGCCCTGGTTTCAGCCTTTGTGATCTTTTTCCTGGGCTTGTCCAGCCTCTCTCTTGCTCCAGCAGTAATTCTGATCATATCACGTCTCCACATAAAACCCTAGGTAGAGTCTGATCACTCTTCCCACAGCATTAAGGACCCTTCTCATTTTGGCTCACAGATGCATGGGGCTTACCTTCTGCTATTTCCACCCCTTCTAGATGCCAGCCAGGCCTGATGACCAGCCTTATCTAAACATTCTCCATTCTTCACTTCCTCTGTTTTTGTCCTGCTGTTCCCTTTGTCCTTCAGCCCTGGTAAAATTTTACTATTTCTTCTACAAGACCTATATCAGGCCCTTTTCTCATCTCCTTGGAGAAATTCTGCCTTCATCCTCTGGGGCACAAGATTACTTGTCGTATTTTAAGTCTGTCTTCCCTTTCAGACTGTGAGACATGGGCTACATTTAAAGCCTGGCACCACAGTGATCAATCAGAAGTGGATGCTGAGTGCACTGGATCAGACACTATCAAATGTTTACCAGGAGAGGAAAAGGCCTGAGAGATCAGCCAAAACCAAAATATCTCCTCCCATCACTATTTACCACGGCTTTAGCCAAAATCAGGGAAAAGAAGGGATAGAGAAGCAGTGCTGGGTAGGCAAATTAAGTGGATTGTGTCCCAAACCTCCAGGCATCGATGTCTGAAAAACAGGATACTCATGAAAGTGTCTTTAGACTCCAGAAAGAACATATTTACACAGTTTTAGAGTTTAAAATGCATTTCCATACACATTAACTGATCTAATTTTGCACTGCCACCTCATGAAGCAGTTAAAAGTTCATGAATGGCAGTTTGTACATAAGGGAACAGCCAGGTCAGGTGGTTTCAACAAGGTCACACTATGTAATAAATGTCAGACCTCTGCTAGGAAACACTTCTAACCTCCCACCCACTGTTCTTTCTCTGCTGTCTTACATTGCCTTTCCAATGGCAGAGTTAAAGTACAATGAAACAGTCTACTTGGGGAACTGGGCATAGTAGGGGAGTCATAGTCTACTTCTAAATCATTTAACTCCCCTCCCACACACATCCTTTTTGCCACACATGCCATCCAGTGGAGGTTAACCATGCAGTGCAGAAAATGTTACCCTGTTTCCAGAAATATATACTGCCCCCAAAACTTCGATGACAAAATATTTTAATTTTTCATAAAGCTATTTCCCCCCACCCCATAGACACAACTCGAAAAAAGAAATTGCATGCGTGTGTTGTGGCTGAGCAGGAGGACGAGGTGTGCATATACGTACATGCATATACATACAGGTTTATTTAAACGATCAGATCTACACTTTTGGAGGCTGTTTGAAGCATCTTATCAAAAGAAAACACATTTTAAGCAAGAGGTTAAAAAAGTTTTTTAGACCCAAAGGCCATTTAATACAATAAATCCTACTTGGATAGTTTAGCAAACAATTTTTTTTAAAACCCACATCCAACAGACTGGTTAGTACTGGATACTCAGATTTGGTTTCAAAGCTGAAATGCCCCTGGTGTAATAGATCTTCTCATGAAATTCGTTTATTTTATATGATGCCTTAAAAAATAGGGACACATATCGATTGACAACTTAAATATTAACTCGATAGGCTACTTGGTGATATAAATAGGGAAAAAAGTGGTCATGGATTAGGAGTGAGAAGACTATGACACCAGCCTGTCATGGACTGCAAAGAATGTTAAATTCTATCCTAGAACCTAAAACAAGAAAAAAGGAGTCAAATATTCCACTCCATATAGACCCCATCTGGCCCAAACCATTCCCCAAGGAGTTGCACCCCCAACACATGAGGCTTACTAACCACCTGCTACAGATGTTACTATGTCACTAATTAACAATGATCACAGAAAATGTGTCATACCAGAGGTTTTGTTATCATACACAACACTTTAGTGGCTGCAGGAGTCTTTCTCCGAGAACTACTTGTCAGAAGGCAAGCTGACAAATGTCCACACCACTGGTCCAAGAAACCACAGCTAAGAGACAGAGCATTCGTTGGCACGTGGAGCTCTCTGGCACGCTCCCCGTTCTCGTAAAAATGGCTGGGATGTGGCGGACAGTCCCAGTCGGGTGCTGAACCCTCCTACTCCTGGGCCTCCTTGCGGGTCAACTTGTAGATCTCAGTGGGCCCGTCCACGTGGGTGATAGTGGTGGTGAGCTGGAGTTCTTCCCCACTGTGTACACCCAGATCACCTGAAACAGGAATTTTGGTGTTAGATGTGATCAAGGAGGAAGGAGAAAGCAGGGATTTGCCTCACTAACAGCTGCCCAACCAGACCTTTCACATTCTGAGCTTTGAGAGAAAACTATGGCACAGATACCTAAAACTGGGGCTGACTTCCACCCTTTGCACTCAGACTTGGCAGTAATTTCTTAACATTTTTGTCTTCCAAAAAAGATTTTAATAACAGATGAGTCAGCTTACTGCTTATATTATTTATGGTAATTATTAACATTTAACGAGAGCTTACTTTGTGCCTAGTGCTGTTCTCAACACTTTATACACGATCTTTGTCAAATGCTTCATGCTGTTTCTGCATCTATTGAGATGATCATGTGGCTTTGCCTTCTGAGGCAGGCATTCTGGTCTTGCCAGCTTTATAGGTGAGGAAGCTGGGAGGGAGGCCAGGAAGAGGTGCAGACACATGATGGAGATAGGAAGGAAGGTCTGATTCCAAGACCACATACACATTTGCTGTGAATAATTTACAAAGCAGCTATGCCATGTGAAGGCGAAGAAAACCTGCCTATATTTACCAAAAGATTGGATAGGGTACTACATGTAATGCCTTTAGGAATAATTAGGGGGTTTCTCCACCAAGGAAAAAAGTACCAGAAATGTGCTCTGAATTTTCTGTTGCCTCCAGGATTCTATATAACACCAGTGTTTTATTCCTCTGCTAAAATGGCATAACGTGGCCTCTTCTCAACTATCAGGAGAAAAATAAGTTTCTGTGTTATACCCTTAAAGTCTGCTACCTGCCATAAGACATTTAAGTGAATATATAACTGCACGCATGTTTAGCTGCTACAGTCATGTCTGACTCTTTGAAACACCATGGACTGTACTCCGCCAGGCTCCTCTGTCCATGGGATTTCCCAGACAAGAATACTGGAGTGGGTTGTCATTTCCTTTTCTGTGAATATATAACTGGCAAAGGGAAAATGAAAAAACCCACACCCAATGCTTCTCAATTAGACTGTGTATGGGGTGCATGTATATAGTCATATTTGCAGAGAGGAGGACTGGAGAACAAAAGGTTATGGTTATATCTGGGATTTTTATACTTACACATATATACATATGACTTCATAGTTTTGGGGATTAAAACTTTTCCTAGTTCAAAGCATGGAATTAAATACACAAGCTCTGGTTTCCATTGGGATTTCATACCTTTACTTAGAAGAAAGCTCTAGCCTGACCCTCAGGACTAACATCTTGTCACTAGCTTGGACCTGCTGCGCATCCATGAATCTGAAGGCCTTAGGAACCCAGGGACCACCCCACTCACTGGCCCTGCAGGCTGCCTGGCTGGTGCCCTTCATGCGTGCCACATGGTGTTAGGTTTTCACTGCAGACTCTTGGAGGCTGTGGAACTACTTCAGTCTTATGAAGTGCTGGCATGGCAGCTCTCTACCCAGGAGAATCCTTTGTCCTCGAAGGAAGGTCATTAGTTTTGCAGAGACTGCTAATGGCAATTTGGGGCTGTATTAGCAAGTAGCCCACCACCTTCCTCTTTAGTATAGTGGTGAGTATCCCCACCTGTCAGGTGGGAGACCAGGGTTTGATTCCCTGATGGGGACACAACGCGCCCTTTTGGGCTTCCCTGATAGCTCAGCTGGTAAAGAATCTGCCTGCAATGTGAGATACCCCGGTTTGATTCCTGGGTCAGGAAGTTCTCCTGCAGAAGGGATGGGCCACCCACTTTAGTATTCTTGGGCTTCCCTGGTGTCTCAGACAGTAAAGAATCTGCCTGCAATGCAGGAGACCTGGGTTCGATCCCTGGGTTGGGACAATCCCCTGGAGGAGGACATGGCAACCCACTCTAGTATTCTTGCCTGGAGAATCCCCATGGACAGAGGAGCCTGGTGGGCTAGAGTCCATAGGGTTGCAGAGTCGGACATGACTGACTTAGCACAGCACAGCAAGTATCCCATCAAAGGACATGGGGTGGAACAGGTACCAAAGGGGTGTCAATCCAGCCTCCAACACTCCTGACCCTTGGCACAGCACTAATAGGTGGAAAGTCTGCCTAAAGGTTTTACACAGAGCTGCCTGGGGCCACACAGAACCTTTCCCAGGTCACTAACTTGTTTTCTCACTGCTGCAACTTCTGGCTCACTCCTCATTCAAGAACAGGTATAAACCTCAAATTTCTTGCTCAAAGCTAGTTCTGGATTTGCATATCTGGCTGAGCCACCAAAACTTCAAAGCAGATTCCATGATCTGCATGTCTGAAAGTCATCAAAATTTCAAAGAGAGTCCTGACCACCTGAGCAGACCCATTAGCAGCTCCAAGTGTTTACCTAAGAAATCCCTTTCATTGAAGACTTCTTGGAAATAGACATAGAGTGTAATTCTACTTCAGTTTTGAACCGAAGGTGTCAAGTATTTAAGCTTAAAATGTGATTCCAATTAGCAGGTCCTAGAAAATGTGTCTAACCCTACAGATTACATCACATGAAGGAACAAACAAAATTACTTGTTTTGTTTATTTTAACAAATACTGTCCTATGTCTGACTCTATTCTAAACACTTTACAAATATTAATGCATTTAATCCTCATTACCAACCCTTTGATAGAGGTGCTATTTCATCATCCTCATTCTTTTGAAGAAGAAACTGAGGCAGAGAGAGATCAAGTAACTTTCCCAAGGCCCAAGTGGATAACAGCATGTGGGGTTGAAACTGGAGCAATGAGGCTCCAGAATCCAGGCTCCTCAACCTTAAGCTATGCTGACTCTGAAATATTCAAGTTTCCAACTGCCATTGAGACTGCGGGTGAAGTATGAGTCCCCGTGTAATGCATTATCATCATAAATACATACATACAACAACTTGGATGAATTGTTCAGCATATTAATTTTGCTTTTGCATCTGATGAAAGAGAATTTATAGCATACCACATCAGTGCACTGATAGTAAAGAGAGCTATTATTTATGAGTATTTACCGTATACACGATTAGGGGCTTAGCATGCCCAGTATTTCCTACTAAGATGTGAAGACACTGAGGCTCAAATAGGCCATGAATTTCTATAATGTGACCAGGCTTGCTCCCGGCAGAGCTGGAATGAGAGCCCAGATCAATGGGATTCTGGTTAGCAAAATCTATGATCATGCATGGTTTTACTGTATGTACCATGAAGGCCAACATTTTCCCCTTAGGGAACGGATGGGAATATGGCAGTGACATAGCAGTAGTGGGGATCCCATCAAACTCCCTCTTCTGCCAAGGTCTCACTCCATCTGTTACCCTCCCTCTCTTAGCTTCTGCGGCTCAGCACACAAACATGCTCGAAGTCTTTTCCCTTCCAAGCCAAAAAAAAAAAAAAAAAGCCCTTCCAAAAATGTGATATGTTGTTTATTAGGGAGGAAGGGCAGAATAAATGGAAAAGAATAAATTATGAAAGGAAAAGAAAATAATTCTTCAGTTTGCAGTAAGTCTCTTTCCCTAGTTATGGTGTCAATTCATCTCAGCTAATCAAGAATAAGATGAAGGCTTATTTCTAACCATTGTGAAATGAGACCAATCTCTGGCATTGAATGTAATCTCAAAGGACTATCAGTGGATCCATATCACATCCACACATATGCAGCTGCTGCTGGATTTTAACTGCCTGGAATGCATACTGGGGCTGTAGAAAGCTACACAAAATGCACTCTAATGATATAATAAGGAGCACAGCTTCCTAAGATTGGCAGCATTCTAATGACAATCATTTGTATATCTCTGGATCCTTTAGTCAAAAGAAAGGGAACTCCTAATTGAATTTCAAGGCTGTTTCACAAATTTGGGAGAGAGCCACCGTTTTCTAATATTAATATGGGCTACCTAATTCTGTCCTCACAAGCACTAGGATAAATTAACACCTCATTATCCAGATGTGGAAGCCAGACAACTCTTACACCATGAGTTCATATTTATTTCTTGAGGTCACAGTATATATTGGAGTCAGGATTCCAAACCATCTGTGTCCTCTTCGAGACTTTATGTTCTTTCTATAACAGCCCTGCCTTTTCTGTGGAATTTTTTCCCACAACAAATCTCCTCCTATTCACCTTCAAAGCTAAGTTCAAATGATGATGATGTCCCTGGTTCACCGCAAAGTGAAAAAAATCAAGGCACGAGTAATGTTTGTAAAGCAAAATTATTTCCATATCAAGCACTGTTGTTTACTCTTAAGATTACATTCTTTCTGCATTTTGGGTGTTAACAAACTGGTGAATGGTAGGTTTTCTAAATCTTTAAAAAAAAATTTTTTTTTTTTTTTAAGAATGTAAATCACCAGGACAGTATCTGGTATGTAGTTAAGTGATCATTAAAATACCCACCAAGACATCCTTGCATGGGCTGGTCCAGCTGCTCCCTGCTCTGCCTGGTTTCTCATCCCACACCCGAGCACTGGGGTTCCCCACCAGGGCTTAGGGACAAACACACAGCTAGAAAACAGGTGTGCTCTGGGATGACTCAGCCTTTGTGATCCCTTCTGGGCAATAAGGCAGAGTGAGATCTTGGTGAGATAGGGTTCAGGAACCCCGGGTCCAGCCATCTCTCAATTCCTTTCAACCATCAAGACAGTTTATAACAGGCTTGAAGTGTGCCATTTCCTGTCTCCAGACACTCAGCGCCAGGCCTAAGAAGGGAACACATAAAGCCTAGACATTTTGCATGAAATCTTAGCATGATGGCCGGAATCATATGCCATCCCTCTTCATTTGTTGAAGTCCTATTTCCCAGTACCTCAGGATGTGAGCGTTTAGACACAGGGTCTTTAAGGAGGTGACTAGTTTAAAATGAAGCCACTGGGGTGAACCCTAATCCAATGTAACCATAGGGCTATGATTTTTCCAGTAGTCATGTACAGACGTGAGAGTTGGACCATAAAGAAGGCTGAGCATCTAGGAGAATTGATGCTTTCGAACTGTGGTACTGGAGAAGACTCCTGGGAGTCCCTTGGACAGCAAGGTGATCAAATCAGTTAATCCAAAAGGAAATCAACCCTGAATTGGAAGGAGTGATGCTGAAGCCCCAATACTTTGCCACCTGATGTGAAGAGCCAACTCATTGGTAAAGACCCTGATGATGGCCAAGATTGAGGGCAGGAAGAGAAGGAGGCGACAAAGGATGAGATGGGGGGATGGCATCATCGACTCAGTGGACATGAGTTTGAGCAAACTCTAGGAGATGGTGAAGGACAGGTAAGCCTGGCGTGCTGTAGTCCATGGGATCACAGAGTCGAACACAACTTAGCAACTGAACAACTTCTCACGAGAAAAAGAAATTAGGATATAGACACACACGGGGGGAGAACATGTGAAGACACAGGATGTCAAGCCCCACTTCAGAATCCGGGTCCAGTCCAGGGGGCAAGGCCCAGGCTATCACTGCTCACAAACATCAAGGGGAAGCCAGGGAAATCAGGGGTGGGTCCATGTTATCCAGCACACAAGCAGGGGAAGATCGCAACAAAAAGCAGCCGCTGCTTAAGCCTCACAACTCAAACCAAACCTTTACTGAGGCAGCAAAGGCCAAAGCCACCTTCTCCTGTGAAACAAGCAGCTGGAGACCTCAGGGGCCTCCAGAAGCTAAACTGCCACCAAACGGTAGTTCCGAAGGCATGCGGCCCGGGCTTGCTACTGTGGCTTCCAAAAAAGACAGTGTGTCAGACAGAAGCCATTCAGTACAAACAGAAATAGAACGGAATCTGTCGGCAACTAGTGTCTCCTGTTCCCTAGGTCATCCAGTCAGGAACTCCATTTCTTTACTTTTTCTCTAAAACCTTCTGACAAAAATTTCGTAGATGAAATAACACAAAAATGAAACCTAGTATCGAGAATCGTCTGACTTCCTAAGCAGCTCCAACTTTTTTCTCTACGTGAACTGGTAACTGAGGGAATCTGGTCAGTGTGTCTTGTGTGCAGGCAGGGCATCGATGTCGCACCCCTGGGATATGAAGCCTTCTCTAAGGGTTACCACCAGCCTGAGCTGGAGTTCGTTTCTGCCTGGGAAGACATTAGGGATGAGTCACAGAGCGGTTATGGAAACAGGTAAAAGGAAGAGCAGCCTTCTCAGGTGGCACTAGTGGTAAAGAACTCGCCTGCCATGTAGGAGATGTAAGATGCAGGTTCGATCCCTGGGTTGGGAAGATCCTCTGGAGAGGGCATGGCAACCCACTCCAGTGTTCTTGCCTTGGAAATCCCATGAACAGAGAAGCCTGGTGGGATGCAGTCCAGTGGGCTGCAAAGGGTCAGACATGACAGAAGCAGCATTAGCATGCACACACGCAAAAGGAAGAGCTTTAATGAAAACCCAGGAGCAGCAGGGCAGAAAATGTGAATGGTCCTTGAGAGAGAATCTAAAGTATCTTTGCTAGATTAAAAAAGAAAAAGTGTATTATGTTGACTGTATATATGAATATATGCATCCTTATACAGACTAAATGATTGTCTGTAAACAGACGAACACATTGATCGTCTCACATATACAGACTGATCTGAACGTGTTTATTACACCAACAGTGTAGCTACAGTGGATCAACCAGCAGTTTGGAACCCAGAACACCACACCCCTGCAGCACCAATCAGCCGCTGACACATGAAAACATTCTGGCTCGGACAGTTTGGCTGGAGCCGTCCTGCCACGTCCCGGGTTTCAAGAGGCAGAGGAGGAAGTCTCATCTCCCAGACCAGGCTACTGGTTCTGTGAGAGCAAGGACTGTGTCTTTATCGCTCATCCTCTCAAACCCCACACAGTGCTAAGCACTGCGGCACCCACTGCTTCTATGGGTCGCTTTCCAAGCCACACAATAAAGAGAAACAGAATTATGTGAGAGAAAATGTTCTTTGGAAAGCAACCCCTTCTCAAACATGCTTCCCACTTCGTTTCTCTTCACCATTCCTTGACGGAACGAGAGAAGCAAAAATCCAAGCTCTCTACTTTCACTTTCTTCCTACCCATTCCCTCTCCACATATACATACTCCTCGGCATCTCTCTCCATCTCCCAAACAAAATGCTCCTTAATGTCTCTTTCTCTTTCCTTAGCCTCCCTGGCTTCCGCTGCATCAGAAACTGCTTACCAAGTTCCTGGAAATAAGCTTTTTTCCAGCGGTCCACCCAGGATCCATCTCACGAAGGCAAGAACACAACACACCTGGGATTCATTCTCCATAGCAAGAAATCCGAATTCTTGGCTCTGGACCTTAAAAGCTAGAGTGGGGAGGGAGTCCAAGCCATTTAAAAATAAAAACTTTCCACAAGAAAGGGAAAGAAGGCTGGGGGGAGGAGGAAGAACGCCATCCAGAGACGCAGAAAATTTAAAAATACAGTGTATCCCTCTGAGAGTTCATTTTCTAGGTTTCCACGTACTATTCCAAATTAGCTCTTTCCAAGGAGCTCCAAAATCTTGGTAAATGCTCCATAATTCCTGTGATACAGTGTGTGGTCTGGCAGCGGATGAGGAGATGAAAAGACAGCAGAGAAGGAAAACGATCAGAGAACCCAACTTGGATGAGCCCTTTCCAGACACAGCACTGCCCAGGGACTTGAGAAGCACAGAAAGCCACCAGGGGCTCGCTGACTGCTGCAAAGTCACAGCGGGTCATGTCATCGCCACAGAGATGCTGAATTGTGTGACTATTACGTTTATGATCAGAACAGGGTCCCCAAAGAGTCTGCCGCTGGACTGCTTGAATGGTTTTCAACCAGGGCCCTACTGGCATGTTGGGCAGGACCACTCTTTACAATAAAGAACTGTTTTCCTCAATGTTGGACATAGAGCACCCCTAGAATGTAGCCACTACATGCAGGCAGCACATTCCAGTCGTAAACGACAATCCAGAACAACCATGTCTGTTTCCGAACACCTCTTGGCGTGGGATTCGGGGAATATGACTTCCTGTGGAGAACAGCTTTTAGCTTTCTGTGAAATTGCAGATCTGTGTGTTGTGTGGTCTTCAACAGCAACAAATCTACTGGGGAACAAATCAAGTACTTTCCTCAACTGTAAGGTTTAAAGCCTAGGACGGTGGCTGTTGTCCTGGGTGAGAAGTCCTCATGGGAGCCGCCTAGCACCTGGCTCACAGGTCAAGCATCCAGTGTCACTGGGTAGAAGGCAGTCATCCTGCCCCTGTAGGCTTGGCTGCAGCTCTGGCCTCGCATGTGCCTGAAAGTGCTGGGCTTGGGTGAATTCTTACCAGTGTTTGGAAAATCCTTACATGTGACAGAATCACCCCCTGGATGGCCACTATATGAAACAAGGTGCTCGTCTGCCCCTTCCCTGCTAATAGGAAGGAAGTCAATCATAGAAATTTTTGTTCCCAGAAGACTTTAAGAGATTATGTACAGGTGGGAAAAGTGGTGCACAGGGAGGGCAAGCAGTTTGACGAGTCACACAACAAAAACAAGCAGAGCAGTTTACATCCAAACACTGCTGCAGCACACCCTTAACTTTTACCCACTAGGATTATCATTCCAACATCCCGGGAAGTCCAGCTACTGCTATAGGTGTCATTTCCCTGGAAGGTAGGAACTCTACCTACTAGGTTCCTGCTTAATACTCTCAAGTCAAGGACAGGTCCATATGGTTTCTGTCACAGTCCATCCTGTCATGTCCAACAGGACGGTCATGAAATGAAACCGAGATTTTTGTTAACAAGTCCAGAACCTCTTCCTCTGGCATTTTAGAAGGGCATGGGGAGAGAACTGTGGTGCTGAAGACTCTTGAGAGTCCCTTGGACTGCAAGGAGATCAAACCAATCAATCCTAAAGGAAATCAACCCTGAATATTTATTGGAAGGATTGATGTTGAAGCTGCAATACTTTGGCCACCTGACGTGAAGAGCTGACTCATTGGAAAAGACCCTGATGCCGAGAAAGAGTGAAAGAAAAGGAGAAAGGGGTGGCAGAGGATAAGATGGTTAGAGAGCATCACTGACTCAATGGACATAATTTGAGCAAACTCTGAGAGAGAGAGGGGGCAGAGGAGCCTGGCATGCTACAGTTCATGGGTCACAAAGGGTCAGACATGACTTGGCGTCTGAACAACAACAACAACAAAAGAGACCACCTGCTCCCAATCACCATGCATATGTAAAACACAGAGTTCTAGCAGTAGAAAGGAAGCTGAAGCCTACCCAGCTCACATGCTTTCTAGAAAGGAAGCCACTCAAACCAAGAAGTGGGCAGGTGGATAGGTGAGCCAACGGTCTTTACACTTCCCCAGGACCTATAGCCAGAGATACTGAGTATGACAGGAAGTCATGGAGTAGGAAGGAAGAGAACCTTGGTGTCTAGGATGCTTTTGTTTGGAGAGTCAGGTGTAGTACTGCAGACAGTGGGTGAGACCATTCCACTACCCTTGACCCTCAGCACAGATGCCCTCTTTTCCCTGCCCTCTCTCACGTCATCACAGCCCTGTCTCAAGATCACTGGCCCATCTGTGAAATAAGAAAGCTAATCTAGAACTCTTATTTCTAAAGCATTAATGCAGGGCTTCCTTGGTGGTCCAATGGTTAAGAATCCTCCGCCAATGCAGGGGACATGAGTGTGTTTTTTAGAATATCAAAAAGATAGCCTGGAAAAAGGGTTGCAGGGCCAAATGACTTAAGAATTTGGAAATGCTGTTACCCCTACCTATTTTAAAAGACCTAACAGTACAAATTAATATGCTAAAGGCATTAATATATTCTACAGTGAATTACAATAATGCTGATTAAAAATCCAATGATTCTCAAACTTATTTGACCACTAAAACCTACCAGCATCCCATGGCAACAATATTCTATTGAATATAATTTGCCACACGCCAACTGGAGTGATCAGGAGGAAACATTTTGAATAGACCCAAAAGATGAATAGGGTTTTGTCAAGCCCAGATGGAGGTGGGGTATGTCTGGGGAATAGGCATATGGCCAGGGCTTTAGTGGCTCAGACAATGCCAATGCAGGAGACCTGGGTTCAGTCTCTGGGTTGGAACGATCCCCTGGGGAAGCGAATGGCAACCCACTCCGGTACTCTTGACTAGAGAATTCCATGGACAGAGGGCCTGGCAGGCTGTATAGTTCATAGGGTCACAAAGAGTTGGACATGACTGAGTGACTAACACTTTCACTTCAGGGTAAAGCAGGTATGAGAAAAGAGAAGAAAGAATAAAGGTGGAGCCAAACAATGTAGGCTTAAGTATGCAAAGAAAAAGCAGCTATCAGATGCGCTGCTTACCAGGCCACCTCGTCCACGTTACTAGCACTGGCCCAGGCAGCAATGTTCATTTCCCTCTGCCACGGCTGGTAGAGAAGTCCCAGGCAAGTCCCTCCCTTCCCTTGGGTCTCAGTTTCCTCGTCTGCAGAACCGCTAGACTAAGTCCTCCAAGGCTCCTCACAGCATCAGCACCACAGAGAGCACATACCAGCACGTAAGGGGAGGAAGGTGGTGGGGACAGGAGCATGGCCATTGGTTTGGACAAGTCAACAGGCTTACAGGAGAATGAGCAGGGGAAAAATGAAGCCAGTTCCACTTCAACTCAGGGCCCAGTCCCCATCTACCCAGTATCTCAGATCGTGGTTCTCAAACTAGAAGAATAAATTTGGCACAGTCAACTTTGTTCAAATAATTGAGAAAAGCAAATTTAATTTTTGTACTAATACTGGGAGATATTGTAAACTAGAATGTAATATTCCCAATTCATTTTACATATTTTTTCAAAATAAGGATTCATAGAAATATCAGCCCTGTATTGGCTTTTTGTCTTATGGCCCCAGAGTCCCCAGAGGTGCTTGTTCACACTTGGAGAAAACATTTGACTAGGGAACCTGGAGCCTTTGCTGCCTGTCTTGAAGAGTCAGAAGCCTACTTATCCTGAATAAAGCTATGCCAAAGAGACGGGAACTCACCGTTGGATTGGTCTTCCCCATAGTTCTTATGGGATGGCGCGTACAAGAACATCAAAGCAAAGACATACAGGTTCCACATGCCGTAGATGCCAGTGAAAAAGGCACTATTCACTTGGACTGTGACACCGCCCCACTTCCAATGGCCTTCAGTCACCTATGGGAAAGAGAGGTGACATTCAATCGGAACCAATAAGAAACAACTCCAACGTAACAATCACCTAACACAAACACCAAGTCTCTCCCATATACGGAAAAGTGAAGGGCCATGTAAGATTCCATTTTTTTAAAGTTTTCTTTTTAGAAATTTTGGCTGTGGTTGGTCTTCATTGCTACACATGGGCTTTCTCTAGTTGCAGTGAGTGGAGGCTAATCTCTGTTGCAGCGTGCATGCTTCTCATTGTGGTGGCTTCTCACGCTGCAGAGCACAGGTTCTAGGCGCATGGACTTCAGCAGTTGCGGCACATGGGCTTGAGAGCACCCGCTCAGTAGCTGTGGCGCACAGGCTTAGCTGCTCTGCAGCATGCGGAATCTTCCTATACCAGGGACTGAATCGGTGTCCCTTACACTGCAAAGTAGATTCTTAACCACTGGACCACCAAGAAAGCCCCAAGATTCCATTTTTCAATCTGAATCATACTAGGATGAATTAAGGTTAACTGAGGGTTTCCTATGTCAGGCACAAAGTCAATGGTTCTCATCTTGTCTGCACATGAGCATCACCTGGAGAGTATTTCTTTCTGAAACAGTAGTACATTGTTACACCTAATTTAATGAACCTGTATTTGAGTCTAACACTTCTCCACAGTTGTATTTCCTCCCCTGCTATCCATCTTCCCCCTTCTGCAAGGTGGATGTAAACACCTTGCAGGCAAGACCAGTTCTGGTTTGTTTTCTGCCGTATCTTCAGGACCTGATGTACCACAGCATTGATTAAATAAACAAATGGTCCTTGGACTGAGTAGTTTTCCTGGGTGGGGCAGTGTAGAGAAGCAGAAAGACACAGGCTTGAAATCAGAAACCTGGCGTCAAATTCAGGCTCTCCCACTCCCTTTCTGTTTAACGTAAGAGAAGTAAGATTAAGACCCTAGACTTCAGCTTTCTTAGGTACAAAACAAAAACTTGCAGGGTTAACCACTAAGTAGAATTAGGTAAAAATATTTTTAGGAATTTCCTGGCCCACAGAAAACATTCAATAAATCTTATTTTATAATGTTACGTTTATAATTTTATAAGCCACTCACGAAGGTAATTATGAAGCTTTCATATGCTTTACAATTTGGCAAGACTGTTTTGAGGCTGGTTTTGTCTATGTTGATGACATGGTAATTGTTTTAAGGGCTATCTGATGACATATGGATTGCACTAAGAACTGTCAAGAAAACTGTGGAGCACAGGAACTAAAAATTTGTGCTGGTTCTGAGATCAATGAAATGATTTTTGACTACTGCCTGCTACAGGATATCTTGAGAGTAAAAGTCGCTCAGTCATGTCTGACTCTTTGCAACCCCATGAACCATACAGTCCATCGAATTCTCCAGGCCGGAATACTCGAGGGGGTAGCTTTTCCCTTCTCCAGGGAATCTACAACCCAGGGATTGAACTGGGGTCTTCCGCATTGCAGGCGGATTCTTTACCAGCTGAGCCACAAGGGAAGCCCACAGGAAACCTTAAATGGAAATAAAAGAAAGTGTTAGATAGCTGTTTCTGTGATAGCTTAATGAGGCTGGATTACATAATCCATCTCTAGGAGCCCCTCCTTATAGCAGCTAAAGTATAAGATGGCAAACTATCTCTAAATGTTAATAACTTATTCAAGCAGGTTGCTTTCACCTCCTGTTTATGAGGCTGTGGGTCTATATTCATTTGGTACCCTCTGTATAACTCATATGACTTACAGAGCCACCAGGAAGAATAAAGCTATAAGGGCAGGTATTTCCTTCTGAAAGACCTGGAGTGTCAGTTAACCAGGTTAATGAATCATAGACTTATCACTTATTTACTTTTAGTTTGACCTTGGTCATACAGAATTTTTCATTTTTGTGATTCATAAACAAACCACCATCACTAAGCTATTTCCTTTGGGAAATAATTTGCTACATGACATGCTCAGGGAAGTGTTGGCAAAAAAGGATTTCATTAGTGATTTTAGAATAATGCACCAGCATTCAAGCTATTTGGGACTGCTTCTTAGAAACATCACCAAATATCACTCTTCTTACTTTTAAGTACAGTATTCCATGCGTATGGAAGATCTCATTTAGCCTTAATAACAGCTCTATGAGGTAGGCAGGTAACATCTCAACTCATGGGTAAACTGTGACACAGAGAGTATCTTGCCCAAGACTATTCAGCTAGAAAGTTATGGCTCTGACCCACCAAAAGTGGTGGGTGTTCCTAACTACTATACAACACAAGAGTAGGAATATTATCTTAAATAGGATGAGTCTCACTTAGAGAGATTAAGAGGCAACTATAATGTCAGGTCAAATTTCCTTTGAAATTCACTTAATTGGGCATTATGTATATATTTATACAGTATACATATATAGAGAGAGTATATATGCATTATATCTATATTCTATATATATAGTTTGTATACTCCAATCTGTATAAAATATATATGCACTGTATATCTCAGATGTAGTAATGTTTGGTATATAACTGTATATACATGCAAAATACAATTTTACAGTAGAACCACTGAAAATGAAATGCTTATGAGGGACACACTGGAGCCAAGATTGGCTGAAGAAACCGTAGATTCACACCCCCTGCTCATGCCTGCTTCAGGACACGTGCACTTGTTTAGAATGGAGTTGCAGAATTACCCATACTCTGTAATTTGTAATCCCTAAATGCATTATTTCCTGCTGAGGGCAAAGAGTTGAATTTGCATAACTGGACTGTATACATAACGCCACTCTAGTGTTAGGAGACCCCATTGTGCCTTCTTCTCTCCTCTCTCAATTATTTATGCTTGAGACATCCTGAGCTCTGAGTACATTCCCGCTAATACATACCACAATGAGCAGCCTCAACAGAGCAGGCCTTGTGAGTCCAAATCTCATGAATGCTAAGGCAAAGAGGTGCCAGTCACGCCCTTTAAACTTTCAGAGAGAAAAATCAGGTAGCCCCAACCACAAAAAGAAAAAGGAAAATAATCTCCCCTCTACCAAAAGTCTTATTTCTAAAAGTCCCCGTTTTTCCTGATTTCACATTTGAACAATTTACTTCTGTGTGAAACCACCCAATTATACCCCTGTAGCCAAGTGAAGGTCAAATCCCTTTACACCCAGTAGTCTTGACAACCAGCATTCCACTTCACAACAAGATTTCCAGATCCCAGACACAGGCTCTCTTACTGGAAACATTTCCTCTATAAGTAACAGAATGAAGTGATGACATGCCCACCCTCCGCACCCCCTCCCCCCAAAAAAACCCTGCAGACTCACTCTGGGAGTTTGCGCGTATGACTTGACCTGAATGTCAGGTACCTGGAGTCCCCTTCGTGAAGGTCAGCGGCCTTCTCTCCTGCATTGCACTTCTGTTCCCCACTGCCTGCCCCATCTAAATGGAGCGCCTCTTTCTTTTCCAGAGTGAAGGGGCTAAAATACCAGACTGTGCTGTGCCATCGCCCGGTTGCTATGACTGAGGCCATTAAAATGGCAGGCATTAAAGACTGCACCTCAGTACCCAGCTACAAAGCCTCAAGGTCACTGCATTCCACAGCTTCCATCAGCCTTTCATTCCTGGCCTCGGAGCTTCAATATCCTGGCGAGATCCCCTTGCATTATATTTCATGGGGCTTAAATGCAAGCTCTCCCAGCAAGTCTGAGAGTATAATGGGAGTTTTTAATACATTCCTTTTACCTAAGGCTGGGATCTATTTCAAAAAGTTACCCAATAGGTTTCCTTTCAGGTGAGCTCATTGCTGAGACATTCCAAAATGACATTAAAAAATAAATCCTCTGATGACTGTATTAATACAGTACCTGTGGCACTGAGAGTTATGCCTGAAAACGTCTTAGATATCTAAAAATAAACCTTTAAAAAAAAAAAAAACCAGCAGGAGGACTGTAAGGAGCTAATGGAATCCAAAAGACCTCACTGCTACCCTCTTAGACTTGAAATCCACTCCAGGCTGGACTGTTGACTGTTGCAGCAGATATAAAAAGCCAGCCACAGGCTGGAGCCCTGCTAGAAAATACTAGGGCAGTAGAATATCAATCTTTTTCTAAAAGCCA
Source organism: Ovis canadensis (assembly GCF_042477335.2). Taxonomy (NCBI): domain Eukaryota; kingdom Metazoa; phylum Chordata; class Mammalia; order Artiodactyla; family Bovidae; genus Ovis; species Ovis canadensis. The sequence continues at coordinate 44,488,249 of NC_091245.1, forward strand.
CCAAGTCTGCAACTTGGAAGACTGGCCTCCTTTGCTTCAAAAAGGTGCACTAATTAAATATGTACAAGATAAATTTGGGCAACACGTAGCCACCTTCAACACTAGCACAAAGTCCCTCTTGACTTCAGGTGGGAGGGACTCTGCAGAAAGTGGGGTGGGGTGGGACTGTGGGGATGACTTCAGCTTTCTAAAGTTGCAGGGAGACGTCCCTGGCAGGCCAGTGGTTAAGACTCTGTGCTTCCACTACAAGGAGCATGGGTTCAATCCCTGGCTGGGAAACTAAGATCCTGCATGCCACACAACGCAGCCAAAAATAAATAAGTAAGAAAATAAAGTGGTAGAAATACGTGCTGGGAGCAAAAGTGCCCTTTCTTTTTGTCTCCCTGAGAACGTATCTTAGTAATACCTTTTAATCCTCAGCTACCTTCCTCAAGGTTCTGTTTCTCCAAGAGCGTGTCCTGCTCTCTCAGCCTTGCAGAACTGGCTGTATTACGTGTCACCGTGCATTACTGAGGGACTGGAGGACTACAAAGCTTTTTGGCCACATGAAGGAATCAACCAAGGGATAAGTCTGGTCTGAGGCTCTGTTGGAGCCTCAGCTGGTTGAATAAAAAACTTATTCAGAATTTGAAATTCTGAGTGGTAAGTAAAGTTTCCAAAGTTTTATAAACAAACAGTCTGATACAAACACAGCACTGTTATAGGTCAAAGCAAAGGTGGTGAACAGAACTTCCTAAGATATGTATGCGTATTTATTTTTTTCTACTCACTTCAGCCTTCAGCAGCAGCACTAGCTCTGCCCAGCAGACATAGCCAACAGGGCTCTAGAGGTTAGAGGCACCCTTGAGTATCCCTGGATAGAATTCAAGGGTCCATGAACTAGAGTGAGAAAAAATTATATCTTTATTCTCACCAGTCTCTAACTGAAAGGTTACCATTTCTTTCCACTGTGAACAAATAAATTTCCGTAGTATTAGCACCACCTGCAATTTTGTCTCCAATAGAAATCATATTTTCATATCAATACTACAGATCTGAAATATCTGTAAAAGTATAATTGCAAATATATACCATCTATCTATATGATTCACTTTTAAATCCAAGTATTCTGTTTACTTAAAAACACTCAAAGAAGAGGCTTTTGGATATTTGGAAGGTCATGGCCTTCACCCAAGTTTGCCTAAGGGGTCCAGAACACACAAAAAGCTTAGGAGCCCCTCTCCTAAAAGGAAGCTTGCTAGCTGAATGGGGCAAGTCTTGTCATAAGAATATACCTGCACCACTAACATTCTTAATTTTAGCCAAATATAGGGATGACAGAGTAATTGGTAAAGAAAATCAGAAAGATTGGATTCTGGTCCCTAACTTACTGGACATCCTTTGACACGACATTCACCTTGTTGCTATTCATAAGAGGACAGCTATTCATGCTCACAGTGTGCCAGGCAGTCCACAAATCCCTCTATAAGCGTTACTTCATATGGTCCATACAGCCACCTACTTCAGGTGGTACTGTCACCACAGTACCACCATTTTATGGATAAGAAAATTAATCCTTGGAATTGTTAAGTAATCCATTCCAGCTCACCCAGTGGAAGACAGCATCAATGGGAAATGTCTCTAAGGCCATTAAATTTCATATTCTCGCAAACTGGGATATCCTACTTACCCAAAAGACTTCTGTGAAGCTCAAAAGAATGATAGATACGTAAGCTTCCCTGGTGGCTCAGATGGTAAGGAATCTGCCTGAATTCGGGAGACCTGGGTTCAATACTTGGGTTGGGAAGATCCCCTGGAGGAGGGCTTGGCAATCCACTCCAATATTCTTGCCTGGAGAATCCCCATGGACAGAGGAGCCTGGTGGGCTACAGTCCATGGGGTTGCAAAGAGTCGGACTCAACTGAGCTACTAAGCACAGCACATGATTTAAACAGTAGTTTCCACTTTCCAAAACAAGTTACCGATATTTAAAAATCATCATCATGACTGAGATTTTCAAGTATAGCAAAATTTTGAGTTTTGGAAATAACTAGCAAAAGGATCGGAGAAGGCAATGGCACCCCACTCCAGTACTCTTGCCTGGAAAATCCCATGGATGGAGGAGCCTGGTGGGCTACATTCTATGGGGTCACACAGAGTCGGACATGACTGAGCGACTTCACTTTCAGGCACTGGAGAAGGAAATGGCAACCCACTCCAGTGTTCTTGCCTGGAGAATCCCAGGGACGGAGGAGCCTGGTGGGCTGCTGTCTATGGGGTCGCAGAGTCGGACATGACTGAAGCGACTTAGCAGCAGCAGCAGCAGCAAAAGGATAAAGCTCTATCAAGGGGACTTTTGAAATATATTTCATGTTGTAAGCAGCAATATAATTATTATAAAGAATGGCTGACGGACTGTAAAAGGATCTATGTTAATGCTAGATAAGGATCAAATCAAATTAATACTTGCTCATTGTTATTCTTCTATGGAGCTTGAAAAGTTATTCTCTTAAGTGAATGAAACAAGTGCCCTTCAATCTAGCAGCAGGCTTTTATTTACTAACTTTTTCCTCCCATGAGACTGCACTGAAAGGAAAATTCAGTCTGCCTCTGGAAAAGTGATAACAAGTCCTAAATCAGAACAGCCTAAAACAAACAGCTTGATGAGCTGCCCGGCCTAACAGCTTCTTCACTCCTTTCACAGCAGCTTTCTAGAATCTGCTGTAAAGTGCAGGCACCTTTTCAGGACATTCTCATCCTGACCTCCTGGGGTCCACTTACCTGACTAACAATGAAGAAGATGACAGTCATGGCAGCACAGGCCAAGGTGATAAGCATGAGGAACTTGAACCGGAAAATTAGCCCCTGTTAGGAAAGAGAGAGAGAGCAGTTTAACACTCTACCACCGATCCGTTCCTCAAAATATAAACCTATCAAAAGCTAATTTTAAAGAAATCTGTAAAACCAATCTCTAAGAGTGACAGTAAAATAATTTCACATCGTAACATTTCTCCTGCAGAGGTGAATGTGGCCGAAAAATTTATTGGGCCAAATATTTCCTAGCTTCTTATCTCTCATGAAACAGTGATACCAGAGCCTGGGAAATTACATTCACAGCACGTCAGGAGGCTGCTAATTTCCCTGCTAAGCTGGTTATGCTTCTCTGCAAGGGTTCAAAGTTACCAAATCCAAGTTTTCTGCGGTTGTAATAAAATTCTGCTCCAGTGAACAAAAAGAAATGTGCATATTAATCAACATGAAGTGGATTTGGTTGCATTTTCTCATGTGTCATTCCAGTTCGAGTCACGGGCAAAGCTTCTGAAAATACCCCCGCTTTCCAGCAAGGAGTACTGAGGGCACCTGTGTTTCGGGGAGAGAGGCCTCTTATTCAGGGGCTCTTATTTCTGCTGTCCATGAAAACCCTGTAGTTCTGCTGTTTCTGTTTCTCTTTTCACAAAGGAATGAGGCCCATGCCTCCAAGGAAGTGGCATGAGCCCAAGGGATCCTTGAAAAATTAAGAATGTGTTGCCTGCATCAGACATGTCAGTCTGTCTAGTGCGTCTCTTGAATAGGGGCATGATCTGTAAAAAGAGATCACTGAACTAACTCTATGTGAGCACCTGCTGGATATTTTAGGGAAAAGTTGGCTAACTGAAATCAGATCACCTGGGTTGAATCCTACTCTAAAGGCTGATTCTCAGCAAGAGAATTTTAAATAAAGCCTCACTCCAAGCCAAATCCCAATTCTACTAGTCAGGTCTCCTATCTAGTTCGCACCCACATTCCATTCCAAAGCTGAAGAACCTGCTGAACAAGTTTACTCTTTATTGAGGATAGAAAGACATTTATACCACAGAAAACTCTAAGACCTAGATAAGCCAGAAAGCCAGATGCCTCTCAGAGCAGGATTTAGCCTTTTATTTTGCCCAGACAGCCTATAACACATGCGAATCTCTGTGTATTTGAAATAGAGGCTTCCATATCCCCCACATCTCCAGGCATAGTGGGGTGTGTGTGGGTAGGTGGGTGTGTGTGTGTTCTTATCAAGCAGGGGTCAGTGAGCACCAGTTTCTCAATGAGTCCAGAGATGTGCTGTTTCTGGTGAATCTGAGGTTCTTGTTTCGTCACAAAAGAATTCAGACAAGTGATGGATAAGAAGTGAAGTTATTTAGAGAGAAATACTCTACAGACCGAGTGTGGGCTATCTCAGAAAGTGAGAAAAACTTGGGAGAAACACAATCCACAGAGTCTGCTCCAGTTCATAAGGCTTGAGAGTCCCCAAATAGGGCATGGTTAGCTTTTATGGGTTGAGTAATTTCATAAGCTGATGAGTGGGAGGATTATTCCAATTATTTTGGGGAAAGGGTGGAGATTTCCAGGAATTGGGCCACCGCCCACTTTTTGGTCTTTCATGGTTAGCCTCAGAACTGTCCTCGTTCTAGTGGATGTATTACTTAACGTGCCAATGTACTACAATGAGCACATAATGAGGCTCCTACTGGTCTTGGACACTGTTATTTCTAAGTCCTTGTCATATCAAGAACTAGGGCCATATCATTCTTTTAAGGGTTGTGCCCTGCCCCCTTCCCTTCTGCTCCATTCCCCTCTCAGTTTTATACTCATACTCTCATGGGAAGCAGAGGGGCAACTACCTGCTGTAACTGCTTCAAGGCTGAGTAGCGGTGTCGACCCTGCCTGTCAGGGAGTAAAATTCTCTGAGTGCCTGATCTAGGGGCTGCAGGGGCAGGATAGAGTCTTGTTTTAAATTGGTATGGGCTGGAATCCTCATGTAGCCATCATCTTGATGTGGAACTGTTGTAACAGCTTCCATAGACTTTATATGAATCTCCTTGATGATGAAGCACTTTTTGTAACAGCAACAGAGTACAAAAATATCTATAAATGATAAAAGACTTAAAAACACAAGGTTAAACATCTGATTACAGTTTAATTAACAATGAAACTTGGTTACAGTAACCAGAATTACAAATGATTCCGTTTAAATTAACATACCAAATAATCCTAGTCAAATATTTCTCTTTGAGATACCTCAGGGACCCTCTAAAGTATCCCAAAGTTAGCTGGAAATCAAAAGAACTTCAATTAAAATTCAATATTTGGGAAGCTTGTCAAAAAGTTTTAAAACACTTGATCAAATAAGATCTAAGTCACTGTGAGATAGTATTTGTACCTTAACCAAAATGACAATAAAAGATTTTAAAGGCAAAGAAATTTTAAATCTGTTATCATAGGCAATTCAACATTTTAAGAAAACTTGTCCTTTTAACAAAGAGAAAGCCCAAATTCAGGTCCTACACCAACTTACTTTTAAAATTAATTTACTCAATTACATGTATTCCAAACTTAGTCAATTCTGGCCATGGAATTTCCCTTTTCTCAGGGTCCAGTTTCCACAAATCCTCCATGACTGTCTGTATCCATCACTTTATATTTTTCCATCCAGAAACAACTAGAAGACACACTTTCTTTTCCCTTAATAAAATGCAATTCTACTGCTTATAACTTTTTTACTGAAAAGACACAACCCACTTTAAAAGCTTTTTTTTTTTTACATCAAGTTAATTTTCTTATTGACAAATTTGTAAAAGACAGAATGAGGTCTTTTTTGACCTCTAATAAATCTAGGTACAATAAAGGTATTATATTTAATGTTGATGACACTAAAGACATGCCTATATCAATCAAATCAATAAATTTAGGCACCTCCAATCCCAGATATCTGTTTAGTACTGAAAATCTTACAGATGACACGAACCTGAACTTCATTCTGGCCAGTCTTCTGAGTGTTCGTATTACTATAAGCACTTAATTTCCTTTTGGCAATACCATACATCTACAACACAGATATATACAAACATGCAAACACAGATACCTCATAGTTCCCATTTCAAAATTTCAGCCCTGAGTCGGTTACAAAAATGTAAAATCCATCAGTTACAAGGGGTTGGATTCAAACTGGGCTTCTGGCAGTTGGAACAAATCAAGGTCACTTATCTAGATAGCCAGGAAGATCCCCTGGAGAAGGAAATGGCAACCCACTCTAGTACTCTTGCCTGGAGAATCCCATGGACAGAGGAGCTTGGTAGGCTACAGTTCATGGGGTCACAAAGAGTTGGACACGACTGAGTGACTTCACTTTCAAACCCTTTCTTACTGGTGTTTACAGATACTTAGGATTTCCATTTATCCTTGACTAGTCAGTTCTAAATTACCTTACCCCCTTTTTAAAAATTTGCATTTAAAAAGATGCCAGAGATAAGGGCTCCTGAAGACCAGGTAGTATTTGCCGTATTACAGGGAGATTGGCATGGCACCGAAAGCCTGTATTCAATGAATTTTTAGATTAGGGGTTGGGGCCTCATCGAACCTCTGATTTTATGGGGTATTGGTGCCTAGAAGGGAAGTGATTCATTTCCTTTGAGGTGATTTTTATAGGAGTGACAAATTTTGCCTTCCCTGGGATTTCCTATGGATCTATGTTTTTCAGATTCTGAGGGAATATTTTGGATTGGATCATCCATGTCTCATATAATACACAGTCCAGTCAAAAACACTCCTTCACTTTGGTCTTCAGAGAAAGTAAGAGTTGCCCCCAAAGCTAAGAAAAAATCACTTCCCAATAATGGGTTAGGGGTATTCAGGCAAGACAAGAAACTTGAAAGTTTTGAGAGTTAGGTACAAGTTAAAAGGGTGGTAAAATGCTTTAGTATTAGCTTTCTTTTTGCAAAAGAGCAGGTTTCAGGGGCAAGGGACCCAGTGTGAGAAGCCTGGACAGAGTGTTTCCCACGTCCACTAGAAATTGGACAAGCTTACCTGCTAACATCAACGCCCCACCTGTAGTACCTCCCATGTGGTGATGACTGGCTTCTCAGAGCCCTTGGGAGGTCCTAGGTCCTGTCAATCAACCACTGCCATGACCAGCAGGGGGAATTTCCTCACTTCCTTCAGAGCTGGGGGCAATCCCCTCCTCCAGTGCCCCATCTTCTTACAAACTGGGCATGGCAGCTAGGGTGGAGGCTGGGACATGTTTCCACGGCATTCCTTGATCTAGTGTTTAGCGTTCCCACAGCTAAAACATGCTCCCTTTCCTGGTGGGAGTCTTCTGAGAGTACTTCTGGGGTAACCGGAGGTAGGTTAGATCTTGTCATGACAGCTGCCAAAAGCCTGGCTTGTTGTCCTTCCTGAAGTCCTGCATTTCTTCTTTTCCTCCTCAGCATGCTCCTTATTGTTGAAAACACTGAAGGCTGGGTCTATAAGAAGATTGAGAGGGGTCTGGGGCCCCATGGCAAGTTTTTGAAGCTTCTAACAGATGTCAGGGGCTGACTAATGAAGTACGTTGCAAATAATCAAGTCTGAAATAGGGCTGGATTTTCATCTTGGACTTGGGTGATCTCTTACCATAGTTAATAGGTTTAATTATGCATCATTTCATCCCTTTAATGAGGCAAAGGATGCCTACCAGCAACACCAGGCTGGCCTAGCTGATAGTCCCAATTGGGACCCATTAGAGGCGCGGCTCTCAGGCCAACAGGGCATCGATGCGGCTGGGCAATGTGTAATTCATGAGCATATTTTTGAGCCTGTGCCCCAATATGGGCCTTTTCCTCACTGATGCAGCAATGGAAAAGGATAAAATTTACATCCTTCCAGGTAATGTCAAAGGAAAGAGTCAGTGCCTGGAATTCTTCGGTGAACCAGCTAGAGTCCTCTGAGAATCTACCTAAGCAGATGAGGCACTGGTTAAGGTCAGATACGGAATAAGGTGTGTGGAAGCTGGGTAATTCCCTGAGGCATACCTACTATTTTCTGAAGGGGGCAAGGAGGCTCTGGCTGCATTTGTGTGTGGAAATGCAAAGACGCTTTGCATTGAGTGTGGTGGAAGGGCAAAGACGCTTAAAAGGCAGGGCAGAGGCTGAAGATGGCAGAAGAGTGTTGGGACTTGGGTCTTCTCTCTGTGGCTTGTGTTCTTCCAGGGGTGCCACTAGAGGTGGCTTTTGTGTAGTCCGAATGGGTCCCCGTCAGCAAGTTTCCCTAACATGGAAATTGAATAGCTCTGGGTTTTCTCTTAGGGCCATAAAAGCCTGTATAAGGAATTTCTATTCATTTTTCCTGCCTTTTGCAAAAAGATGTCTAACTGTAGGGTGGTACTGTAGCTGAGGCTCCCATTTTCTGGCCAGGCCTCATCAGTTTATACTGGGGCCAGGCTTCATTACAAAAACAAATGAGCTCTTGTGTTTTAAAGAATCTAGAGGGCTTCCCTGGTGGCTCAGTGGTAGAGAATCCGCTTGCCAGTCCAGGAGATGCAGGTTCGATCTCTGGTCTGAGAATATCCCACATGCCATTGAGCAACTAAGCCCGTCTCTAGAGTCCAGGAACCACAGCTGCTGAGCCCACGTGCTACAACCAGTGAAGCCTGAATGCCCTAGAGCCCGTGTTTCACAAGAGAAACCACTGCAATGAGAAGCCCTAGTACCACAGCTAGAAAATAGCTCCTGCTCACTGCATCTAGAGAAAAGGCCCCATGGCGACAAAGGGCCAGCACAGTCAAAAGTAAATAAATAAAATTACTTCTTAGAAAAAGAATCTAGAGAAGACAGGTCCCAGCGACTCAAACTGCACCGCAGGGGTGAGTTCTTGGGGATGCAAGAGGTGTTCCCCATCATTCCTTCAGGGAGAGAATGCTCCTGTACCAGAGAGGAACACTATCACTACAAGATCCCATGGGGGCTCTCTGAGAGCGGACTGGTTCCAAGTGCTCCTGACCACCTATCCTGTCCACTTTATCCACAACAAGTTAGCTACTCGCTGCTGTGGCAGCAGTGGGGCCCGTGTCCTATCCTGACATCCATGGTACCCAGCATGAGTGACCTTCCTGAAGGCTTCTCTATAGATTCTATAGATTAATCCCTCTGTTCCAGGTTATGCTGCTTTTGGAAGGACATCCTCTTGGTTCTGCGTGTGTGCTCACTTGCTAAGTTGTGTCTCTTTGTGACACCATGGACTGTAGCCCACCAGGCTCCTCTGTCCATGGGATTTCCCAGGCAAGAATACTGGAGTGAGTTGCCATTTCCTCCTCCAGGGGATCTTCCCAACCTAGGGGTCGAACCTGCGTCTCCTGTATCAGCAAACAGGTTCTTTACTGCTGCACCACCAGGGAAGCCCCCTCATTATTCTAAGACCTATGTAAGTCCCAGCCTTTTTCTCTAAAAGGCTGGTTAAGTTTTGGAAAACAGGCACTGGCCATTAAGGGAGATGGTGTGTGAAAAAGAAAAAAATAAACCTCTTTCCCCTTCTGTTTTGAGGGCAGCATCCCTGGGGCTTCAGTGCCATCCTCCTCCTGTGCCTTCCCACACGTGCTCTGGTCAGCAGACAGTGGGGCTGGGTGCAGGCACAGATACGGCAGCAGAGGTGGAGACATCACGACTGTAGGTAGGGGGAGAGAGGACCCCAGGACACTGGAAGGACATTCCCAATCACAGGACCCCGAGGGTGTCAAGCACAGCAAATGCAGGTCATTGTTGCATCGTGCCACCCCAGAGGCATAGCTGTGTGTGCAACAACCCAGCTCGAGTCTCCTGCCTTGCCCTACAAGGGCACGGTGGGGTCAGGTGGACCCTAGAGGAGGCCAGCCAACACCAGGAGGGTTACCACCAAGTGGAGCAGGACCACCCCCTGCCGTTCCAACACCCAGAGGTAAAGGGCACCAATGACCTACTATTTGAGGGAGCTCCCAACGGAACTGCAGCCCATGGTACAAACTCTTAGGCTGTATTTCATGCTTTTACACAATTGCACTTGTTAACAGTTACTTATATGGTGGGTAAGGTAAACCCAAAGGGCAAACATCGTATGGCTCGATTCCCATCCTGTGAGGATGGCTGGAGACTTTCCCTGACATGCCCTGTGCATATATAACAGTAAGAAGTGGAAGACCAAGTGGCAAGGTTTGAAAATGCCTGGCAGATCTCTCTTTCCCCATTTCCAGCAGAGTAAGGCAGCACCTCTCAAAGGGCAAGGGAGGTGACAGGCTAAGTCTAAAAGGCGACAGAGTAAGAAAGCAAAAGAGAGAGAGTAAGGGAGAGAGTGGGCAAGTAAGGGCAGGAAGTAAGGCAGTGCCTCTTGAGCGGCATGGAAGCCAGAGGCTGAGGTTTACCCAATCCTCCTGGCTTGCTTCACCAGTATGTTGCTGATGAATTTGAGGTTCTTGCTTTGCCTCAAAAGATTTCAGAGACAAGTGATAGACAAGAAATGGATTTATTTAGAGAAAAACACACTCCACAGACACAGTGTGGGCCATCTCAGAAGGGAAGAGGTACTGAAATATGGTGTGGTTAGTTTTTATGGACTAGGTAAGTTCATAAGCTAGACAGTGGGAGGATTATTCCAATTATTTGGGGAAAGAGGTAAGGATTTCCAGGAATTGGGCCACCACCCACTTTTTGGTCTTTTATGGGTTAGCCTCAGAACTGTCATGGTACTGGTGGGTATGTCATTTAGCTTATACTAATGGCTTAAAGCTCAACATTCAGAAAACGAAGATCATGGCATCAGGTCCCATCACTTCATGGGAAATAGATGGAGAAACAGTGGAAACAGTGTCAGACTTTATTTTGGGGGGCTCCAAAATCACTGCAGATGGTGACAGCAGCCATGAAATTAAAAGACACTTACTCCTTGGAAGAAAAGTTATGACCAACCTAAATAGCATATTCAAAAGCAGAGACATTACTTTGCCGACTATGGTCCATCTAGTCAAGGCTATAGTTTTTCCAGTAGTCATGTATGGATGTGAGAGTTGGACTATGAAGAAGGCTGAGCACCGAAGAATTGATGCTTTTGAACTGTGGTGTTGGAGAAGACTCTTGAGAGTCCCTTGGACTCCAAGGAGATCAACCAATCCATTCTGAAGGAGATCAACCCTGGGATTTCTTTGGAAGGAATGATGCTAAAGCTGAAACTCCAGTACTTTGGCCACCTCATGCGAAGAGTTGACTCATTGGAAGAGACTCTGATGCTGGGAGGGATTGGGAGCAGGAGAAAAAGGGGACGACCCAGGATGAGATGGCTGGATGGCATCCCTGACTCGATGGACGTGAGTCTGAGTGAACTCTGGGAGTTGGTGATGGACAGGGAGGCCTGGTGTGCTGCGATTCATGGGGTTGCAAAGAGTTGGACACGACTGAGCGACTGAACTGAACTGAATGTATTACAGTTAGTGTATAATGAGGCTCAAGGTCTACTGGAAGCCAAATCTTCTGCCATCTTGGACGTAGTTGATTCTAACAGTTTTAGTCATGTGCTATAGCCACACCATTCTTTTACCGTCCTGCCCTCTTCCGCGTTTCCTGCTCACCTCATAGTGCAGCCGCCGGACCTTGCTCATGGCTGGCAGGCTAGACTGCTTCCCGCTGATGTTCCGGAAAACCTGAAAGACCATGAAGCACAGGAACAGGAAGTAGAGGCAGAGGCAGATCCCGGCCACGATGATGAAGGCCATCTGAGGGTGTCTAGTCAAGGAAATGGCCAGCTCGCCATGGACTCAAGCACTCCACTCAAGGGCACCACTCTATGTCTCCAAACATGTAGGCAATTTTCAGGAGGATAAAGTATTAAAACCTGGGTTTCTAATATCAACATCAGAGAGGTTTCCTAACATAGAAGTGCCAGTGAGTGAAGAATGTTCCAAATAGCTTTCTAAGCTGGATAACAAGAGGGACAGAACCTTGTTTTTAGATATACAGACTCTAGGGTCCACCCTAGACCTACTAAATCAGAATCTGCCTTTTAACAAGGTCCTAGGGAGAGTCATATGCACAGTAAGTTTGAAAAGCACTAAAATATTGGATATTTGTTGTAAAATATTGATCAAGTAGAAAGCTGCATTAAAATCACCACATAAGTAAAGACACAGGTGCCCAGGTCCCACTGCACATCTACAGAATCAGGTTTTCCAAGGGCTAGGAAACCAAGTATAACCATGTTTGCAAACCATTGGCCTAGTATCCAGATTTTTATAAAGAGGTTGAGGTACCCTGGATTTGCAGGGCATGGAGTGGGGGTTGGAGGCAGTAGCAGCAACTGTGGCCATAAGGGATGCTGGGCATGAGGCTGAAGGTACTGAAGTGAAACCTTCAAGATGAAGTTCTGTTGCAATCTTCTCTCAACACAAGAAGAATCTTGTCAGATGGAATGTGGAGCAGAGGACACATGGCCAAGGTGGGAGTTGAGGGCGGGGGCAATATACTCTGAGGTTGACCTTCAAAACTTAATCTGACAATTAGCAAGGCTTGGGGTGGAGTGATCTGACTTGGGCGGCAAATGACCAGACTCCAACTTTTTTCTGCTATAACTTCAGGCCAAGTAGCATATTTTAAGAAAAAAATTAAACAAGGGTGAACTCAGCATTTATATTTCACTAAAATGAAAGTGTTAGTCACTCAGTTGTGTCCAACTCTTTGCGACCTCATGGATTGTAGTCCACCAAGCTTCTCTGTCCATGGAATTCTCCTGGCAAGAATACTGGAGTGGGTAGCCATTCCCTTCTCCAGGGAATCTTCCCGACTCAGGGATAGAATCTGGGTCTCCTGCAATGCAGGAAGATTCTTTACCATCTAAGCCACCAAGGAAGCCCCATATTCCACTAAATAATATATTTAATGCAGTTTCTCTTTCTTTCCTTGGAGAAGGAAATGGCAACCCACTCCAGTATTCTTGCCTGGAGAATTCCATGGACAGAGGAGTCTGGCGGGCTACAGCCTATGGGGTTGCAAAGAGTTGGACACAATTGAGCAATTAACTACTACTACACTCCTTTCCTAAAATCAATGGTGCCTTTGAATGAAGGGAAAAGAGTTACTTGCTGCAAGACTTGACTAATTATTTGCCTCCTTGGACCTCCAGCATTTCTGAAAAATGAGGAGTTGAAGCAGACTAAGGATCATAAACAGTCCTCAGGTGGTACAGCTAACTTTTTTTGGTGGGGGGATGGCAGAAATGGGGAGCTCAATTCTCTCATCTTTAAAGCAATGATAATTTTGATCTAGTTTACTCGCAAAGTTCTTGCGATGCTAAGAAGCCAATATAAAGACCATGGCTGGACAAAGCTAATTTATCAGCATATGACAAGATATTATCAAGAAAGAATACAACTCAAGCCTTTCTCTCTTCTCCCTAGGACAGTCTTTTTTTCCTGAAGCACTTAACATATTATTGAGGAAGATAAAATGTTTAAATCCAGCATCCTAAAAGGGATAAGCTAAGATTGTCGCTTCTGCTTCATGAAGATGACTCGGAGAGTTTATGCCAACCAACCAGAAGCCTGGGTGACTCTTCTGGAACTAATCACCTTAGCCTTATCTCCACTTGGTCTTGGAAATGAATAGCAGCGGCATCGGATGCCAGCACACCAAGGTCACTGTGAGAAGTCTGGCACACAGACGATGTCAGTAACGGGGGCCCTGAGACGAACCTCCGTGGCTGCAGGGAAAAACCAGTCATGCTTCAGTCTGTGGTAAACAAGTACATAATAGAGCATTTAGACAGGCAGCGGCAAGACTAGCCACTCCGATGCCTCGGCTGTGTGGACTTGCTGCAACCTCCTTGTTTTGCCTGCTCTCACCCCGGCTTGAAAGCAAGCATTAATTCTCCTCATTATTTGCCTTAATTGTGCTGTTATCATTGGTCTGAAGATCAAAGCCCCGGCTGAGTACACATGGAAAGCATCAGTGAGACTTAGAAAATTATCTTGGGGACCAGGCGGCTACAGGAAGAAACAAAACCCTGAGCCCATCAAGGAAGGATACAGCCAGTTCTGTTCCGACATCTGTAGTCCAGATACTGTAGAAGGGATTCGTCAGTTGTACCCCTCTACAAAGAGAAATGAGACGGAAAAGCAAGACACAATTAATACAGAGGCAAAGGGGAGCTTTCCCTTCTATACACTCTCAGCTTTTCAGCCAGAGGGGTGGTGTCTGTATTCAGGCTAAGTTGCAGAGAATGTAGAGAGAAACAAAGTCTGAAGAATACAATTAGCTCAAATATTTTGCATCTCTAGAGAGCTCTGTCTCTTAATCCCAGTGCTAACCTGAGGATGTGGTCATGTCCATGCTTTCAACCTACAGGCTCCCAATCACCTCCTCCGCCTTTTCAGATACTTTTTCTAAAGAGTTGAAAGCGAACCCAGTGACATGCATTTCCGTCCAGAGTTCCATAGGCCCCCTGCTTACCTCTCACACATGTCAAATATGAAAAGGCAGAAAGAGCCAACAGCAATTGGTCCGACTTGCTTCCAATACCCTGCTATATGATTCCGCTCATGCTGGTCCTGAGGAAAACCAAGTTGAGAAGTGAGAAAAAGATAGGGGAAAGCAAAGCAATTCTACAAGTGAGTCAGTCATCCAACAATCCTTGCTGCCTATCTCCTGTGTATCAAATCATGATATAGATTAAAACAACAACAACACAGTCCTAACAAATGGAAAAAATTTCTCTAAATTGCACATAGTTTTTGATTTTTTTAAAAAAATTACATCACAGAGTCTTATAAATTCTTTCTCAACATCTTCCAGAAATTATCTAAATAACTGATCCATTTGTTGTTTTGCTTTCATAAATACTTTGACCTAATCTCCAGATCACTGACCCTCACCTCTTAATACCGGTCTTCAGCTAAGGACAAAAGATGTTGGGAGTAGTGGTTTGGGACTTCAAAGAGGAAGAAGGCAATTCACGTGGAGATAGAAAAGCAAACGTTTGGTAAACAAATGTTTGCTGGGCCATGCTGAGACAATAAGACAGGTAGTAAACTGATCTTTAAGGCCCTGCCTTGAGTTTTCCTCCACCACCCAGTCCATATTCTTTGCAGGTATCTCTGGTGATACCCTGGTGGCTCAGAGGTTAAAGCGTCTGCCTCCAATGCGGGAGGCCCGGGTTCGAGCCCTGGGTCAGGAAGATCCCCTGGAGAAGGAAATGGCAATCCACTCTAGTATTCTTGCCTGGAGAATCCCATGGATGGAGAAGCCTAGTAGGTTACAGTCCATGGGGTCACAAAGAGTCAGACACGACTGAGCGACTTCACCTTCACCTTCACCTTCACCACCTGGTAATAGCTCTCTTCAGGGAAACAGGTCATCTACCGAAATTCTTTTAGGCAGTTAAGGGGAAGGTCAAAGTTTCTTCCTGTCTTTTTTTTTTTTTGCTCTATTGGGTTTTCATTTCTGCTGGGGCTTTGCTCTGTTGCGGCAAGCAGAGGCCACTCTCTAGTTGTGACGTGTGGGCTTCTTATTGCGGTGGCTTCTCTTTTGCAGAGCATGGGCTCTAGGGCACAAGAGCTTCAGCAGTTGCGGCATGTGGGCTCAGTAGTTGTAGCTCCCGGGCTCTAGAGCACAGGCTCAATAGTTGCGGCACATAAGCTCAGTTGTTCCAAGGCATGTGGGATCCTCCCACATCAGAGATTGAACCCATGTCTCCTGCACTGGCAAGCGGATTCTTTACTACTGAGTCACCAGGGAAGCCCTCTTCCAGTCTTTTGAACCTTGATTGTTTTCAGCTAGAAATAATTCATGCGCCAAAGAGATATTTTGCTTTGTGGTAGCAAATTTCGCTCCCTTACATACCTTAGGTAGTAGAAGTTCTGTGATCCACAAAAGAACCCTTTCAGATTTAAATTGCAATATGACTTATCACCGGTCTTTTTTAAGGTGGGGTAGTTCCCAGAGGACAAAATAAAGACTCGAAAGCATTAAAATATGTTCAAGTGTAAGAGGTTTCTTTCAGTTAGGAAAACAGACAGTCCCCTCCATTCCCATCCATGCTGATGAGGGCTTGTGGTCAGTGCAGCTGCTGGAGAACCCCCAGTGCCACCCAGCTGTAAGAAAAAGCCTCTTTCTCCTCTCACTGCTCTCCTGGAAGGGATGCAAGGCTTCAGAAGCCATAAAATGGAATTTAAAAATAGTCCGTGCTACTACGAGGCTCATGTGCCTAACCCAAGGACCAGGATCCAACTGGCATATCATCCTAGCCACAGCGTGACGGCTGCACCATTCTTATTTTTATCCACGGTATCATCAATGCCTCTTGAAATATGATTTGGTGTCTGTGCAAACTGACACCAGAGAGGTCAGCATTTCTGGGTAACAGGGGTTACTAGGCCACCTGAACACATTGCCAGCTGGAAAGTGCCAGGCCCACATTCTCTGGTGGTTACCTTGGTCCTGGGGATAAGCAGAGCTGAAGTCAAAGGACAAGAAATGTTGATAATCATTAATGTTTGCACATCTACTTGATGCTAAATATTTATTCACATTATCTCATCTAAACCTCACAAAAACCCTACACCTTAGCCTTTAAAACCCATTTTATAGATGAGGAACCTGAGACTGAGAGCAATTAAGTCACGTGCCAGCTAGTTTATAAGTGGTAATGCAGGAAGCTGAACCATGAGTCTGTCTCTGGGGCTCTTGAGCCTCCTCCTATAACCACTAGTTTATTCTGTCTCGCCACTGCCCCTTGCCCAGGGTGCACTTACCATCATGTGCTCACCACAGAAGATGATCCAGAAGGAGAGAAGCATTGCATAGAAGATGCCCTGTCGGATATCACCAAACAA
The DNA here is from genome assembly GCF_042477335.2 of Ovis canadensis. NCBI lineage: Eukaryota > Metazoa > Chordata > Mammalia > Artiodactyla > Bovidae > Ovis > Ovis canadensis. Next base: position 44,504,855 of record NC_091245.1, read on the forward strand.
CAGCATCCAAGTCCAGTCAAACCCAATGGAGAACCACTCCACTGGGATGTTGATGAAAGTCATGGAAATCCCAAGGGCAAAGATGACTCTGATGGTGAGAAAACATGAGGAAAACTATTTTATTTATCTGGAAGCCAAAACATTTTTTATTTAAAAATCAAAACTCAGTTTTGGGAAATGAGATGCCCCACGTTGGCACTGAAGCCATATGATCAGTTTCTTTGCTCTCATTATAACAAGTATCTACATGGAGAAGCTAAATGTCGTCTTCCGCGCCACTGCAGAATGAACGACTGTTGCATTAATCCTCCTACACAGTAACTGAACCTAACCTGAATGCTCTGAACTTCATCTTGATGCCGCCTCAGATCAAGTGCTTCCTAAATGTTTTCACCCTCCCTTGCCTTCTTACACAGACCTCATTGAATATACCAATAATTATCCTCTCTTACCTATTCAGGGTATCATTAACCTGATCATTAAGAACACTCATTATTATGATATTCTCAGCAACTATGAATCATACAAGCATTTTAATTTCAATAACACATGACTCCAAACGATATGAAATACAAATTATTTTAGCTGCTTGTTTGATTTTTATTTTGCTTTTCTCCCATTAATTGCCACTTCCCTATCAAAATTTCATTTATTTATCCATACTTTCATTCATACCCATGTGTTATTAAACATAAATTATGTATCAGGCATTTTGTTAGGGCCATGGATAGGACCACTTCTATGGTCCAGTTCTAAATGAATAGGACCAGTTCTTTCCTTTATGGATATTCAGTAGCTGAACCAGATAAAGTGTGACAAGCAATATGACAGATGAGTACAATAGATTGCTACCAGGACTTCTTTGACAGAGACAGAAATTAAGCTGAGTTGTAAGTCAAGGTTAGGGAGGTGGAAGGGAATTCCAAACAGAGGCAAGAGCCTGGATGGAGACTAGAAGAGCCTGAAGCATTTGGGGATCTGACTATGGAACATATCAGGAAGTGATAGGCCATGAGACCAGAGAAATATATATAAAAAGGCTGAGCTGGTAAAGAAACTTGAATACCTTATTAGAGAATTTGAAATTTATCCTGAAAGGACTGAGGATCCAATAAGAAGGTTAAAAAATGAAGCAGCATCATTTCATTCATTCACTCAACAAATTCATATTTACTGAGCTCCTACTGTGTGCCAGTCACGATTCTAGATGCTGGGGATATAGAGGTAAACAAAGTAGGCAATGGTCCTGCTCTAGTGATGCTTGTATTCAGATGGGGTGAGCAGAGGGGTAGAGAGGGAATGATGATAAATAGAGAATAAGTATTATGAAGAAGTATAAAAAAAGCCAAGTGGGAGAATGGAGTATGATGGGAGGCAATTTAAATAAGGTAGATGGGGGAAAGCCTATAAGACAGAAATTATACTAGGGCCGAAGGAAATGAGTCATTGAGCCACAAAGCTATCTGGGAAGAAGCATTTCAGATGAGAGGAAAGCAAGTGCAAAGGCCCTAAAGAGAGTGCATGCTGGTCATGTCTGAGCACCATCAAGGTGGATGGCCTGTGGTGAAAAGAATAGGAGATAAAATTAGAGGTGGTGAAGGGCCGGATCACTGAGGGTTTACAGGCCAGAGTAAAGGAAATGAAAAGCCAACAGAAAGCTTTGAACAGAGCAGTTAAATGATCCAATTTCTACTTAAAAGAAAAAGCCTGGCTGCTGTGTGAACAGACTGCAGGAAATAAAATGATGGAAATAAGAGGAGCAGTTAAGAGGCTATTTCAATAATCCAGGTGAGAAATGAGAAATCAGGGGTAGATCAGGGTGGTAGATATGGAAATGGTGAGAATTTCCTGGCATGTTAGAAGAGGGGTGTGAATAAAAGTGGAGTAAAGGATGCCTCCTCCATGTCTGATCAGCTGCTCTTAAACAGCTGAAAGGACAGAGTTGCTATTTTCTAAGATGAAGATGCCCCAAAGAGGAGCCAGTCTGAAGTGGGAGGAAGACAAGTGTTTTTCTTTGTATGTGGTACATTTCTACGTAAATGAAGGTGTTAAGTAAATGGATGAAATACTAGGGTCCAGAGTTGGGAGTAGCTGAAGTTGACCGGGTACATGAAGAGCATCAGAGTACAGAAGGTTTTTAAGGCCACAAGACTAGATGAGATCACCAGGGAAACAAACGTAGCTAGTAAAGAGAAGAGGTCCAAATGTTGCAGGAAGGGGGACCCGTTCCAGGGCCTGAAACTGGGCTCTTGTCTAATGGTCGGAAATGAACTGTCTGAGGAGACACGTGCTTGCAAAGCAAGAGATGTGCCTCCTTAGACAATTCATTTCTGCACATTAGACAAGAGCCCAGTTTTGGGGCCTGGTAGGGGTCCCCCTTCCTGCAACACAGAGACCGAGCCTCAGCTCCAAAGCTTAAGAGGTTGGAAAGATCACTGGAAACAGTCATGGAGACTCAGTGACAGTCAGCAAAAGGGAGAATAACCATGAGAATGTGGAGGAGGCTCTATGAAAAAAAAAGGGAGTGATCAGCTTTGCCAGATGCTGACACTTTAGTTCAGTTCAGTTGCTTGGTCGTGTCCAACTCTTTGTGACCCCATGGACTGCAGCAGGCAAGGACTCCCTGTCCATCACCAACTCCTGGAGCTTGCTCAAACTCATGTCCATTGAGTCAGTGATGCCATCCAACCATATCCTCCTCTGTCATCCCCTCTCCTCTCGCCTTCAATCATTCCCAGCATCAGGGTCTTTTCCAAGGCGTCAGTTCTTCCCATCAGGTGGCCAAAGTACTGGAGCTTCTGCTTGAGCATCAGTCCTTCCAATGAATATTCAGGACTGATTTCCTTTAGGATGGACTGGTTGTTCAAGAGTTTTCTCCAACACCACAGTTCAAAAGCATCAATTCTTCAGTGCTCAGCCGTCTTTACAGTCCAACTCTCACATTCATACATGACTACTGGAGAAACCATAGCTTTGACTAGACAGACATTTGTTGGCAAATAATGCCTCTGCTTTTTAATATGCTGTCTAGGTTGGTCATAGCTTTTCTTCCAAGAAGTAAGCGTCTTTTAATTTCATGGCTGCAGTTACCATCTGCAGTGATTTTGGAGCCCCCAAAATAAAGTTAGTCACTGGTTCCATTGTTTCCCCATCTACTTTCCATGAAGTGATGGGATTGGATGCCATGATCTTCGTTTTCTGAATGTTGAGTTTTAAGCCAACTTTTTCACTCTCCTCTGTCACTTTCATCAAGAGGCTCTTTAGTTCTTCTTTGCCTTCTGCCACAAGGACAGTGTCATCTGTGTATCTGAGGTTATTGATATTTCTCCCAGCAATCTTGATTCTAGCTTGTGCTTCATCCAGTCTGGCATTTCACATGATGTACTCCGCATAGAAGTTAAATAAGCAGGGTGACAATATACAGCCTTGACATACGCCTTTCCTGATTTTGAATTAGTCTGTTGTTCCATGGCCAGTTCTAGCTGTTGCTTCCTCACCTGCATACAGTTTTCTCAGGAGGCAGGTAAGGTGGTCTGGTATTCCTATCTCTTTAAGAATTTTCTACAGTTTGCTGATATACACAGTCAAAGGTTTTAGCATAGTCAATAAAGCAGAAGTAGATGTTTTTCTGGAACTCTCTTGCTTTTTCGATGATCCGATGGATGTTGGCAATTTGATCTCTGGTTGCTCTGCCTTTTCTAAATCCAGCTTGAACATTTGGAAGTTCACAGTTCACGTATTGCTGAAGCCTGGCTTGGCGAATTTTGAGAATTACTTTGCTAACGTGTGAGATGAGCAATTGTGTGGTAGTTTGAACATTCCTTGCATTGCCTTTCTTTGGGATTGGATGAAAACTGACCTTTTCCAGTCCTGTGGCCACTGCTGAGTTTTCCACATTTGCTGGCATATTGAGTGCAGCACTTTCACAGAATCATCTTTCAGGATTTGAAATATCTCAACTGGAATGCCATCACCTCCACTAGCTTTGTTCGTAGTGATGCTTTCTAAAGCCCACTTCACTTCGCATTCCAGGATGTCTGGCTCTAGATGAGTGATCACACCATCGTGATTATCTGAGTCATGAAGATCTTTTTTGTACAGTTCTTCGGTGTATTCTTGCCACCTCTTCTTAATATCTTCTGCTTCTTTTGGGTCCATACCATTTCTGTCCTTTATCGAGCCCATCTTTGCATGGAATGTTCCCTTGGTATCTCTAACTTTCTTGAAGAGATCTCTAGTCTTCCCCATTCTGTTGTTTGCCTCTACTTCTTTGCACTGATCACCGAGGACGGCTTTCCTATCTCTCCTTCCTATTCTTTGGAACTCTTCACTCAGATGGGTATATATTTCCTTTTCTCCTTTGCTTTTTGCTTCTCTTCTTTTCTCAGCTACTTGTAAGGCCTCCTCAGACAATCATTTTGCCTTTTTGCATTTATTTTTCTTAGGGATAGTCTTGATCCTTGTCTCCTGTACAATGTCATGAACCTCTGTCCATAATTCTTCAGGCACTCTGTCTATCAGATCTATTCCCTTGAATCTATTTGTCACTTTCACTGTATAATCATATGGGATTTGATTTAGGTCATATAGTAGATGTGACCTAAATGCTGACAACGAGTCAAAAAAAGTGAGGACTGAGGACTGGATTTGGAAGGCGGGGGTCATTGGTGATCCTGTTAAGAATAATTTTAATAAGGGGTGGAAGGGGCTCAAGAAAAAACAGGAGAAGGTATATACACAAGATTTTTGAGGAATTTTGTTGTAAAGATCAGCTAAGAAATGACACAGTAGCTTTGAGGGGAAGTACACAGAATTCTAACTACAAATGGGGATGGAAGAGTGTGTTTGTATATTAATGGGAATAATCCAACAGAAGGCAAAAAGTCAATAATGTGGGAGAGAAAGGGGCTATCTCTACAGGAAAATCATCCTTGCTGAGAGGGGTTGGGATTCGTGAGCACCAATGCAGTTCATCCACTGTTGCAGAGAAATGTATCTGATGCAGAACGTGAAAGAGCAAAGATGGAACAGAGAGCTGGAAATATGAGAGCAGAAGAGCCCTTAGGATTTAACAATAATTTGCATGTAAAAGCTGAAGGAGAAAAAGGAGTCAAATCTCCAGTCCAAATAACACACTGACCACTTGAACTAGATTCCCAGCAACAGGTGCATGGCAGGCTGTGCCAGTGTTTCTTAAGAGTGCTGCAAAATCAGCTCTTACTTTTCTAGGAGCACTGGGGGTCGAGACATCATGGTGATCCTCCTCCAATACCACACCATAATGATGAAGATGCTGGGTGTAAGGAAGGTCTTCATGGCAAACCACACCTTGGTGAAGCCTCCATTTTGGTGAATTCCCTAGATAGACACCAATCATAACTTTGAAGGTCAATATATCTTGGTGTTATTTTCTACCAGCAGATGCATTTTGAAGAGCAGTAAGTGGAGATCTTTATTGCTGAACTTCCAAGATCAAGAGATTTAACATTCACAGCAGGTAATGTCTTCACACTCGCCTCAACCCCTCCTCAGGCACTGTATAAAACTAAATCAAAAGGCATGAAGATAGCCTCACTCTATCCTAAGGGAATGATTAGGAACATGATCAAAGATTTTTCTCCAAGGTTTGCATTGCAAAATTGGAGCTATCTTAGATGCCCCAAATGATGGCACTGGCATAATATGTTAAGGTGAATACATACTGCGGAAAGCTAAGCAGTACCGCAAAGTATATTTGCATTATATTTATAATATACCATTAAATTTTAAAAAAGCAAAGAATGGAAGAGTCAGTTGAATATGATCTCCTCCCTTTCTTTAAGAGAAGGATTGAGCTCAGTCTCTCAGTTGTGTCTCTCTGTGACCCCATGGACTGTAGCCCACTGGGCTCTTCTGTCCATGGAATTTTCCAGGAAAGAATACTGGAATGGGTTGCCATTTCCTTCTCTAGAAGGGAACAATTTTAAATATATTCATACACATACACACACATAGAAAAAAATCAAGAAGGAGATAATAGTAAAACCTCAAAATGGTTATTTCTCAAGATGGTAGGATACTACAGATAACTTTCATGTTCTATTATGTGTTTATTTGTGCTTCTAATTTTCTACAATAAATATGCAGTTGCTTTTTAGATTAAAAAAAACCTAAATTAGGTTAAAAAAATCTACTCCACATTGTACTTTTTTCCCTACTAAAGAGACAAAATGGTAAGAACCTATACCACAACTGTGATCAGTCAGATTCGCTTACCACCAGCCGAATATCCTTTATCTCTCCAATCCCAACGTTGATTTTCTTCTTCTCATTCACAGGCAGCCGGATATTCAGAAGGTAATACTTATGAGCCACGGACCCAATTTCCATGAAAGGAAGCACATCACATTCATAGTAACGGCCCTCATGTTCTACGGTCTGGAAGAAGAGTTAGAGGGTTTGAGGCAAGGTCACCATTTCCAATAAACTGGGTCTGAATTGTCTTGCCTTTGACTCATATCACCAACTCTAAAAAGCTAAGGCTTAAATGTATACTTCAGAGGTACACATAATAGGGTACCTGGGTTTATATAAGCTGCCACCCTTCCTCCCCAAAATAAAACCCAGCCACATTTGAGGTGGAACCAGAAATCTCAGGTAACAAGTAGGGATTTCTTCTATTTCAACACCTTTCTCAGCTCTTCAGTCCTTATTACAGCCTCACATCAGACTAGTCTGGTCTATAAGGGCTATAAGAACTTTTAATTTACAGCGTACTATCAGATACTGTACAGCTTTGTGGAACAGTCAACTCCTTAAATGTTCAGGAGGAAGTCCTTGCTAATGTTCATCACATTCTTGTATCATGATCATTTATTTACATAGTTTTGGCCTGCAAGAGATGCTACAATAAGGAGGAAACACCTACTTTTTATTGATTTGACCAAAAAAATAGAAGCAGCAACTAAAAGAGCCTTGGAATTGGGGAAGATTCAAAGGGATGAGGGGAATAATGAGATTAGGTTGATAGAGATGACCACTTGGAATTTTCTACCTTTAAATCTTTCTAACTGCCCAAAAGACAAAATGGCAGAAGGGAGTAGAAACTAAATAAACATTTAACACAGTTTCTAGGAAGTCCTTTTTACTTTTTAAAGCTGGCTTAAAACTCAGTTTTTAAAAATCTAAGATCCTGGCATCAGTCCTATCACTTCACGGCAAATAGAAGGGGGAAAGGTGGAAGCAGTGACAGCTTTCTTCTTCTCGAGCTCTAAAATCACTATAGATGGTGACTGCAGCCATGAATTAGAAGACGATTGCTTCTGTGCAGGAAAGTCATGACAAACCTAGACAGTGTGTTAAAAAGCAAAGACATCACTTTGCTGACAAAAATCTGTATAGTTAAGGATACAGACTTTCCAGTAGTCATGTGTGGATGTGGGAGTTGGACCATAAAGAAGGCAGAGCACCGAAAAATTGTGGTGCTGGAGAAGACTCTTGAGAGTCCCTTGCACTGCAAGAAGATCAAACCAGCCACTCTTAAAGGAAATCAACTCTGAATATTCACTGGAAGGACTGATGCTGAAGCTGAAGCTCCAATACTTTGGCTACCTGATGTGAACAGTCGACTCACTGGAAAAGACCCTGATGCTGGGAAAGATTGAAGGCAGAAGAAGAGGGCGACAAAGGATGAGATGTTTGGATGCCATCACCGATTCACTGGACATGAATTTGGGCAAACTTGGGCGAGGGACAGGGAAGCCTGGCGTGCTGCAGTCCATGGGGTCACAAAGAGTTGGACACAATTTGGCAACTGAACAACTATGGCTAGGAAGGCCTCCTGGACTTCCTGCCAAGCAATTTAAGAGGTACCAGCCAGCACATGGCAGTGGGAGATTGGTGAGTAGGGGCACAGCTTGCTTTTGAAAATGAAATTCTGTTCCAACTTCACAGGACACAACACTTTGTGGCTTAGCTGAGGGGTAGGGGAAGCTCACAAGCATGGGCATGGAGAAGCAGGAGCTTCAGCAACTGAGGACTATTTCCCAGTGAACCAGACAAGTGTCTGCCTTCATGCTGGGTTTGTATTTCAGCTTTAAGGTTTGCCTGGTACCTTCTGATGAAGTGATGGAGGGATGGAATTTGGTATTCCTAAGCTTGAATTCTCAGGGCCTCCAAAAGTTTTTGTAAATCTTCAGAGGAAAAAGTCCAGAGGAGAAAGGAAGATAACAAGGAGTCTGTTCTTTCTGTGATCTTGGGGGTGGGGGTGGGGGAGTGGTTTATTAGACAGTCAGAGCTCAAGGGTGCAATAAACATACCTTCATACAGGGACAGAAGACACAAAGGACAAAAACAGGTAGAGTAGGTACAGATCCGGCGTACATTTTTCCACTCTTCCCTTTCCTACTCATGGTAGACATCACTGATTGATCATGATCGTTTTTCATTTTCTAAGGTCTTAGGGGCTCTTATCAGAATGACCAGTTGATTAGACATGCATTTGAAGTTTTAAAAATTCTTTCGTAGAAAGAATCCTTTTCCAAAACTCAGCTGCAAGCTGGGTAAGTCCTCCTATATAGATCTTTCTCTCCCCTTTGCTCCCTTCTCTTCTACTTATAAATCAAGGCAGAAAGGACTCTGCAAAATTGCTGAAAATACAGTATAGGCTCTAATTCAACCTCAGATGAAGGTGAACTAAGGAAGCTGATTACCTACTCTTGTAACAGCAAAAAGTGGATATTCTGATGTGTTTCCAATAAGCTTATTTACAGAAGTTGAGAGTTTGAAGGCAACAAAACTTATTTAGTCTAATGCCACTGTCTTCATTATGTGTCTTACCCAAGGTCCCAAAAGTCATGGCAGAATTGGGTTGAGGACATGAGTCTTGCAAGTCCAGCCTCCAGCTCTGACAGGGAGGAGGACACATGAATGAAGCAGAAAGAAAGGAATGCTGTGGCCTTGGACACGCCTGAAGGTAGGCATTGTGCTATAGTAAGGAGGGCACTGAACTTCAAGCCAAGAGATTCAAATTCTAGTCCTGACCTCACCCCTTACTGGGTAGCTGGGGAAGGTCACCCACCTCATTTGGTATCACTTTCTAAGCATGCATGCATACTTAGTCGCTCAGTCATGTCCAACTCTTTGCAATTCCATGGATTGTAGCCTGCCAGGCTCCCCTCTCCATGGGATTCTCCAGGGAAAAATACTGGAGTGAGTAGCTATTCCCTTCTCCAAGGGATCTTCCTGACCCAGGGATCAAATCTGAATTTCCTGTTTTGCAGGCAGATTCTTTACCATCTGAGCCACCAGGGAAGCCCCCTAAGTAAAGCAAAGAAGGTTTATTTATGTGATCTCTTGATTTCCTTCTAATGCCCCTTCATGGGTCGTCCACTCCCTTGTCTTCCACTCCCCTGTCCCTACACAGAGGGTAACACCACCACATGGGACAAATTTACTTAAATCCAACAGGTCAGAGACACACACAGAGTCCTGGGATCCTGGCCTGTCCTACCTGTCTCAGACAAATTCACCATATCCTGCTGGGGACTTTATGCACTGAGGTTCTGCCTCTGCCAGTATTTAGGACATTTAGAAAGAAAGATTTCCTGCTCTCCCTCCTTTTCCTTTCCCCAGCCCCCTCAGCCCTCCCCTAAATCCAGCATGAGACTGGCTAATTAGGACAAATTACAGCAGGTGGCAACTTGACTTTTATTTTTTTTTTAAACTTCACAATCCACCAGAGACTAAAAAGCTTTAAAGCAATTTCTCATTTAATCTTCAGACTCAAGTCTAAATTTCACTGCAATCAAAAAGCATAGATTTGATGATTCATTTCCTTCACACTTTTCAAGGTTTGGTATCTTTCTTGAAAGAGATCAACATATCCTAAAGATAATCAAGCAACTGTCATTAAGAAGCAGTTTCAGGCTTCTTAACAACCTCCCCTGACTCTGCTTCTCAGTGCCCTCTAAGAGTTTAAGTAAGGTGAGAATGACTTTTTGCTTTTTCTGAGAATGAAATTCCATATGCAAAAGCTTTATATCCTTTAGCTTTAGACATCCAACCAGTCTTACCCTTGAATGATGCAATCAACTTGCAGCAACAGTTAGAAAGGTTTTAATTAATTTCCTCCACTGCATACAAAGATCTACAAATATTACATATCTCTCTTCTGCTACCTCCAGTTCCTCTCTACCATTCCTTTTCATCTATAGATTACCCCCAAGGGCCTACTCAAAACAATTCTGGATCAATTTGGGGTGGGGGGAACCCTACATTTGATCATTAAGGAAAGGATCTACTGAAGTCACTTTCAAACTTTATCAAACTTAAGAGAAGGAATTGAAATCCTATTAAAACACAGGTTCCTTGGTTCTGTGTGAATTTTGATTCTTGTGTTTGGAGTGTGACCTGAAAATCTGCATTTCCTACAAGCTACCAGGTGATGCTGATGCTGTTAATTCTTAGGCCACACTTTCCGTAGCTCTGGTCTAGGAACCCTAGGGAAAGACAGGCTTAACAAATACCAGGTGCCCCAAGAGATGCTTATGTGTAGGGTCATGGTTGGCCCATGAGGGTTTTAGTTAATATGTTTTGTCCTGGTGGCCCATCTAGTGAAACATGTCCCAGACTAGATTCAAGTGGTAAGAGTCGTTCTGTTATCTAGTCCTTACAGAGATTCCACAGGCAGGTATTAATTATTATTTCATTTGGCAAAAGAGAAACTGAAGCTTGAGCAGATAAAGCAAGCTAGCCTGAGGGAATGTAGTCAGTAAATGAAATGGTCTGGAATTGAAGCCAAGTATTTGTTGTTTGCTGTTTATTCACTTGGCCATGTCCAACTCTTTTGGGACCTCATGGACTGTAGCCTGCCAGGCCCCTTGATCCATGGGATTTCCCAGGCAAGAATACTGGAGTGGGCTGCCATTTCCTTTTTCAGAAGATCTTCCTGACCTAGGGATCGAACCCCATCTCCTGCATTATAGGCATATTCTTTACCACTGAGCCACCGGGGAATGCTGTGCTCCAAATCCAGGCCTTTAACCAATGGTAATGAACCTGCACAGCCCCATTTTAGTCCTCTTCAGGGCTGGATGGGGGCATGGTTCTCAGAGGCTTCAACCTGTCATCCTTACCATTCCACAGGAAAACCCAACTTTGCAGTTATAAGCAAAAGGGAAGAACTAAATCGATCAACAGAGCAGGTACTACAAAGTAGCCAAATTCTTCAGCAGCAACTGACCTGAAGTGTCAAGTGATAAACGACATAATCAGGAATGTGCTTCAGTGCAGTCTGGCCTCTCCTCCATTTCATGCAAAGAAAATAAGATGATTTCTGTCCATGAAGGGACATCAGAAGTCACCTAGCTGGTGGTGCTCCCGAGTAACCATGAGTAACAGTAACCACGGCTCCATTTCAACTTCAGAGACTTTGGCAGATGGGGGAACGTGAGTGGGACAGAATCTTGGGGGGGCATGTTTGAGGGCAGGACTTGGCACTGGAAAAGGGCACCCAGTAATTCTGATTTGGTTCTTATACAGTCAAATCCCACTGTCCACTGAGGGTCACTGAGTCCATCCTGGTATTTTAATTCCTCAAGATTCTGAGGCCTTTGTCCAACAGAAAGAGTCTTCCTACACTCAATGCAGGATAGGGACATTCTTCCCTCTTGGTGGTTAAACAAATCTTCCTGGAAGAACCAAAGAAAGGAGAGTCCCACAGACGTGCAAAGAAACTGAGAGGTCACAAGGGAAACTAGACTGCTCCCTCAGGCCCTTCTTTTTGTCTCTGATGTTTGTTCCCTGGGATTGTTAGTCTTCACACCTGCACACTGATTTTGGCAACAGAGATGCCTAAGAAACAGCAGACACACGCATTGATCCAATATGAACAGATTTACCCACCTAAAATTAACTAAGCAACATTCTTCAAACACTTAGCTAATTAACAGAAGAACAAAGAGCTTATTTTTATGGAGGCATTTTAGAGAAGCAACGAAATCACTTCAAACAAACATTCCTTCTTCTGTTCTTTGCTCCTCTGCAGAGACATGAAATATCTAAATTGCCCTCTTCTAGGACAAAGGATGGTGACCACTAATCTTTGTGGGTCATGCATGCTTAGGAACAAGGAATCTGCCTGAGCAAATGTTCCCACATACCTGGAAACCAGATAAAAACCCCATCAACTAGGACATTAAGGAACCCTACCTTGGGGGAGGTGAAGGTACATTTGAGTTTCCGGGGCACTCTCTCATGGGCCATTTCAGTCCACTCAGCAAACATATCATCACGGTAAGCCAGAGAAACATCCATGGAAACTTCTGCATTTTCTCCTGCAAGAGATAAAGGGTGCACAATTCAGAAATGGCTTCTGGAAAGATACTTTGAAAACAGTTTTAAAACTCTTACAGGCTCCACCATGGAAACCAACAAGACAAAAGAGATGTATCAGTTCCTATCAAGCACCAAACCTGACTTTCCAAATTTGAAGACTTAAAAGTCACAGGATGAATGTCTGAGCTGGATGCTGGGTCCCCTCCCATAACCAACTGCTCTGCTAAGGAGTCAAAGAGCTCCCACTGAAATTCCTCTAGAGACGGCAGTCTCATTCTCTCTGAGGCAGTTCCAAATGATCAGGTTCTGACTCAACATGTATCCTCCTTAACTTATACCACTGGTCCTACATCCCCCCATGTAAGTCCCATGGCACATGAGGTCATTTTCCACAAAAGTGCCAAAAATTTGAAACCTACAACTCATCTATTCTCTCCTCTCTGATCAAAATGACAGAGATTTTTTGCCACCTCTCAGATAAATGACAAGTACCTTGGGTGCTTTCTTCAGGAACACTCTAGTCTGAAAGATCCTTTTTAAAATTCCCCCAAGAAGTTCTCAAACGCAGGCTCTCCTGCTTCTCTAAAACTCAAAACTCTTTCTTCAGAGTGTGGACAAAGTTAATTTAAGATGTGAAGGGTTTCTCTAAATTTAAGACTTATACACAGACAAGAATATTAGAATAAGTTCATAATTATGCAAATGAACATTCACATATACTTCTGTATCAGTAAGGACCATGAATGGGTTTAACTTATCACAGAGCTCATTAAAGAGATTAGTTTGATAAAAATTACATCTATCCACTTGGTCTGTTTTATACTTTGTTGAACAAGTTTCAGAACAGAGGAGTCTTAATGGGGGAAAAAAGCACAACTACATTTCTAAAATGATCATGGTGAGCCAGCTCCCATTGGGGTTACGAGACTGGCTCAGTTCTGGGCCCTGGAACCTCAACTCTAGGTCACAAGGGAAACAGGTAAGAATAGCTGCTGTCTAGAAAACTGGGGCTTTACTATCCACTGACCCAGTGTGGCTTGAAGACAATTTGACAGTGCAGTAAATTCCTAGTTCTCTGAGGAAATCTAGACGAGAAAGAAATAACACAGGAAAGAAGGGATCTGAGGCCATTCTGATATAGACAAAACTCTCAGTGAACATCAGTGCCCACTCTTTCATTAGTACCATTTAAATCTTCAATCACTGATAATGAACTATTGGAGAGAAAAAGCTAAAAAAAAAATCCCACTTAAAATGATATCAAAAAGAGTAAAAAAACCTAGGAATAAACTTAACCAAGAAATAAAATAAAATACCTATACTCTGCAAACTATGAAATACTGATGCAAGAAACTAAAGATGGTACAACAAAATGGAGAGATCTCCCATGCTCTTATAATGGAATAATTAACACTGTTAAAATGGCCATGCTACCCAAAGCTATCTACAGATGGAATGCAGTACCTACGAAAATACCCAAGCCCTTTTTCACAGAACTAAAACAAATAATCCTAAAATTGATATGGGACCACAGAAGGCCCCGAACTGCCAAAGCAATCTTGAGAAAAAATAAAGCTGGAGGTATCACCCTCCCAGATTTCAGCTATACCACAAAGCTACAGTAATCAAAAGTGCGGTACTGACACAAAATAGACATATAGATCAACAGAGCAGATAGTGAACCCAGAAATAAACCCACGTACCTATGGTCAATTAATCTATGACAAAGGAAGCAAGAATATACAATGTAGAAAAGATAGTCTCTTCAATAAGCAGTGCTGGAGAAACTTGGACATGTAAAAGAAAGCGATTACAACATTTCCTCAAACTATATACAAAAATAAACTCAAGTTTCTCTTCCGGTCCCACGCGCTTCGGCATCTGAGGGCCCGGGTGCAGACGTGGCCAAGTCCAAGAACCACACCATGCACAACCAGTCCTGAAAATGGCATAGAAACGGCATCAAGAAACCTCGATCACAACGATACAAATCTCTTAAGGGGGTAGACCCCAAGTTCCTGAGGAACATGCGCTTTGCCAAGAAGCACAACAGGAAGGGCCTGAAGAAGGCCGACAATACCAAGTCCATGAGTGCACGTGCTGAGGCCGTCAAGGCCCTGGTGAAGCCCAAGGGGGTCAAGCCCAAAATGCCAACAGGCAGCAGCTGCAACCTCAGCCGACTTGCCTACATCGCCCACCCCAAGCTCGGGAAGTGCACTCCTGCTCGCACCGCCAAGGACCTCAGGCTCTGCCGGCCGAAGTCCCAGGTCAAGACTCCAACCAAGGCCAAGCCACCTGCAGCTGCGGCTCCAAGCTGCCAAGGGTGCCCAGACCCCCACCAAAGCCCTGGAGTAGAGACCTTTATCTGCCAGTGTGAGGACAGAAGGACTGGTGTGACCCCCTGGGTTGCTCTCTGCGTGGGGCTGGTGTCCTCCTGTGCTATTTGTATGAATAAATCTGAGACAGGAAAAAAATCAGTCAATCAATAAATAAACTCAAAATGTATTAAAGACCTAAATGTAGGACATGACACTATAAAGAAGAGAATATAAGCGGGACACTCTTTGACTTAAATCACAGCGGTATTTTTTTTTTTTTGGATCGGTCTCCTAAGGCAAAAAAATAAAAGCAAAAGTAAACAAACTGAAACCTAATTAAACTTTAAAGCTTTTGCATAGCAAAGGAAAGCAATAATAAAATAAGAAGACAACCTATGGAACGGGAGAAAATATTTACAAATGATGCAACCAACAAGGGGTTAGTAGTCAAAATATAAAAACAGGTTGTACAACTCAACATTTTAAAAAAACCAAATAACCCAGTCAAAAAATGGGCAGAAGATCTGAAGACATTTTTCCAAAGAAGTTATTCAGATGGCACATGAAAAGATGCTCAACATCGCTAATTATTAGAGAAATGCAAATCAAAGCACAATGAAATATTACCTACACTTGTCAGAATGGCTAGCACCAAAAAGTCTACAAATAACAAGTGGTGGTGAGGATATAGAGAAAAATGAACCCTGTACTTTGCTGTTGGGAATGTAAATTGGTGCAGCCACTATGGAAAAGAACATGGAGATTCTTCCAAAAACTAAAAACAGAACCGTATGTCACAGCAATTCCACTTCTGGGTATATATCCAGAAAAACCAAAAACACTAATTCAAAAAGATACACATACTCTAATGTTCATAGAAGCAATAGCTTCCACACAAGACATAGAAGCAGCCCAAGTGTCCATCAATAAACGAGTGGATAAAGAAGATGTGGTAGAGGAAGGAGATTCAAGAGGGAGGGCACATATGTATACCTATGGCTGATTCATGTTGAGGTTTGACAGAAAACAACAAAATTCTGTAAAGCAATTATCTTTCAACTAAAAAATAAATAAATAAGATGTGGTACAAATTACACACACACACACACACACTGGAATATTAGTCATAAAAAAGAATGAAATTCTGCCATTTGCAGCAATGTGGATGGATCTAGAGAATATTATGCTTCGTGAAATAAGTCAGGGAAAGACAAATATCGTATGTTATCACTTATATGTGGAATCTAAAATAATACAAACAAACATATGGCAAAACAGAAGTAAATAAAAAAAAGAAAAAAGAAAACTAGCAGTTACCTGTAGGTAGAGGAAACGGGGAGGGACATGTCAGGGGTATGATATTAAGAGATACAAACTACTATGTATAAAACAAACAACAAGGACAATATTGCACAGCACAGAGGATTGTAGCCATTATCCTATGATAACTGTTAATAGAGGATGACACGCAAATGTTATAGCATAGCACGATGCTCATAATGTCATAGCATGAATCTCTATGCTATAAATCTGAAACTAATATTGCAAATCAACTATACTTCAACGAAGAAATAGCTAAAGATAATAAATCCTCAGTCAAATATGGTGAATTGGCCACCTGTGTTTTCTCATCTCACTCCTGAAACTTCACAAAAACAAAACAAAAAACAGGAAAGGAAAATAAAAGCTATTAAATCTCAAGGGGGAAAAATGGTAGTGACATGAGCAGATCAGAGATTGCAACAATTTTTTTGAAGATGAAAAACAGATGAAGTAGGATTTCCTGACAGCCACAAAGATGGGCACAGCTGAAACTCCACAGAAGGGATATTTTGGAAAAGTGAGCCAACGTGTCCAATAGACCGGCAAGCCACTTAGAACTGGAAAGTACCAGGTGTTGCATAAGACAGGAAAGGCAAGATGCTGACAACAGTGGGGTCAAAGTCTATACACAGAATCACTGGAACTCCAATTCTAATCCATCTTCTCAGCTCCACACAGTCCAGGAGGAGACTCTGGACTTGAGGACACCAGGCTGTGCAGAGACCCAGGGCTAAGAATGCAGAATAATAAGCATCTGTATAAGAAACTGTGGGATGCCTGGCTTGGCAGAAGCAATAATCAGTTTGTATATCCTCTTGGTTTAGGAGCCAGAATGACTACAACTGCTCCTTGCTTGGCAGCCTCAGTGGTCCTAAGAAAGAACTGGCCAGAGCTTCCATTTGTGAGTTGAGTATTAGGCACCACGTTACCTCCTTTTCACTTCTAATCCTGGGATTAGGAATTCGGACTGTCAAGTCTGCTGAAAGGGCATTTCCACAGAACTCAATAGTATAAGTATGAATGCTATAAAGGTAGTTATCAGTTCTTGTGTTGAGCTCCTTGGAGGGCCACGGTTCAGGACAGCACTGGCCTTAGGCACAACACAGCAGGAGCAGCCCTGAATCTCAGCCCCAGACTTTTAAAGGGTCCTTCTCCAGGGACTTCACTGCTGGCACAGTGGTTAAGAATCTGCCTTGCAATGAAGGGGGACATGGGTTTAATCCCTTGTCAGGGAACTAAGATTTCACGTGCTGCAGGGCAACTAAACCCATACACAGCAATTAGAGAGTCATGTGGCACAACCAGAGAAGCCCGTAAGCGGCAACCATTGAACCCATGCACTGCAACAAGAGAGGAGGCCACGTGCTGCAGTCAAGAGCACGTGCACCTCAATGAAGGCCAGCACAACAAAAAAAATAAATAAATGAACCAAAGTCTCTCAGTCGTGTCCAACTCTTTGCGACTCCGTGGACTGTAGCCCATCAGGCTCCTCTGTCCACGGGGATTCTCCAAGCAAGAATACTTAAGTGAGTTGCCATGCCCTCCTCCAGGGGATCTTCCCAACCCAGGGATCAAACCCCAGTCTCCTGCGTTGCAGGCAGATTCTTTACCATCTGAGCCACCAGGGAAGCCCAGTGTAAATATATATATATACATATGCTGCTAAGTTGCTTCAGTCGTGTCCAACTCTGTACGACCCCATAGACGGCAGCCCACCAGGCTCCCCCATCCCTGGGATCCTCCAGGCAAGAACAATGGAGTGGCTTGCCATTTCCTTCTCATATATATATATATATATATATATATATATATATATATATATAATTAAAAAACAAATAAAGGGTCCCACTTTGTCCGCTTCTTCTCCAGATGAGAAGACCCTGAAGTGAAAGGGACATGCTCACCAAGAGCCTAACCTCTCCCCCAATTTATAGAACATGGCCCAGGAACTCAGGAATCCAGAACACATAACTCAGACAGCTCTGAGCCTATTTCCACATCCTGGGGAGGAGAACAACTTCCCCAGATCTGGTCTCCCAAAGGGAACTCCACAACCACTTGTGCACCTTTGGGCTCACGAGTGATCAAACGGCTGCTGTTTTTGAGGACACGGACAGAGATTGAGCTTGAAGGGTGGGGTGTCCATACATAAACATAGTCTTTGTGTGGGATGGAGTCAGGGATGGGAAGAAAACACATTGAGAAGCCCATACTCCTTGGTCCATCCCATTTTTGACACAGAATTCCAAGGAGTCCAAGAACCCTAAATTCAAACCCAGACTTCCAGTTCATCATGAAGGTAGATTAGTTACATTTGTGTGATAGGTCTTATTTGGCTCAACAATTTGTTGGTGTGATTTATTACTTTAAAATATGTACACATATGGCAACCATGCCTTCATAGGTACTCTTGCCCTGGGCCCCACAAATGTTAGGGGTGGGCCTTACAGAGGAGGTGCCTCAGGAAGAGAAAGGACCAGACACACTTGCCTCCTGGCCTTCTTCCTATTTCAAGAGTTATTGCTACCTGTTGGGAATCTCCAAACTATTTTAAAATATGTTGTTAAAAACAAAAATTTTAAAGACTGTTTTCATGTACAATTACTTTCTATTAGGCCCTCATGACTTCCGTGCTTTCATTTAAATGACCTCACTAAACAACTCTATAAAGTGGGCATGGGTATTTCCTTTTGATTAGTAAGTAAACCAAGGCCCTCAGATATGAAGTGACTTGCCTAAAGTTGTATTGTTGTTGGTAATATGAGAAAGAGAACTATTTTGAAGCCTTCTTAAAAGACAACCATCTTTTTTGTATTGCTTAAAGAAAATTGGGTTAACTTGTGATGAAAGAAGCCCCTCAAATGAGTCACAAAATATGAACAGGTACGTCTTTAATAAAAACAAGGCTCCATGAGAACACTGTACTCTCTTATCCTCACACCCATCCTATGAGGAAGAAGTCAGCTAGAAAAATTGCCCAAGAACACATCTAGTAAGTGGTAGAGCTGGGCCTTACACCTCAGTCTGGTTCCCCCAGACCCAACCACGCTCTACTATCTTTGTTGGCAGAAACAGAACTCAAAAGAAACCTAATAGTTGAATCAAGCACACTGCAGGCCACTTAACTCTGACCAAACACAACTTTCTAGGGGAGAGAAGCATGCAGGGCTCCCAGGAGACCACTAGGAGCAGGGCTGCAATTCTCTAATCTGAGCAAGGAGAGGAACTCCCAGAACCGACAGAGCTTCAGAAAACTGACCGGAGAAGTGCAAAGGGACCCACCCTGCCTGGAGCTGGAAGCCCAGGGACGCCTGTGTTCCGATCATGGATCTGGCCCTAACTTGGTGTGTGATCAGGGACAGGAGAGCCCTATGTATGCGGGCTGCTGCTAAGTCACTTCAGTCGTGTCTGCTTTCAACTCCAAACCTCAAGAGACAGCACAGGTTATCTTTCCAGACCTGCTGCTTCAAGAGAAGCCAGGTTCAGATGGTTATGCTGCTGCTGCTGCTGCTGCTAAATCACTTCAGTCGTTTCCGACTCCGTGTGACCCCAAAGACAGCAGCCCACCATGCTCCTCTGTCCCCAGGATTCTCCAGGCAAGAACACTGGAGGGGGCTGCCACTTCCTTCTCCTCAGATGGTTATACATCTCTCAACTTTTGAATGTTAATAACTAACTAACTAAAAACAAAATGAAGGGACTTCCCTGGCAGTCTTAGCAGTTAAGAATTTGCCTTGTCATGCAGGGGATGCAGTTTTAATCCCTAGTCGGGGAACTAAGATCCCACATTCAGTGAAGCAACTAAGGCTGTAGGCTGCACCTAGAGAGCCTGCATGGTCTGGAGCCCATGTTCTATACCTAGAGAGTCCACGCATCACAACAAAAGATCCTGCATGATGCAACAAAGATCCCACGTGCCACATCTAAGACTCAATGCAGCCAAACAAAAAATATCTTAAAAACAAAAAAACACCAAAAGGAAACAAAATCTCTGCGCAGGTCAGCTAAGTAAACATCATTCTTTGGGGTGAAGGGAGACACTTTTCATACTGCCCCATACCACTATTCGTTTCTTCCTATTTTACCACCGAATGAAGTTCTTTCTAAACTTTTCTATTTTGTTCATAACATTTGCCACAGGCTCTGCCTAACCCTCATGGATCACCTCCCTACTTTCTGTGCTGTCTAGGGCAGATGTTATCATTCCTGTTCATAAGGCAAAGAAGCCAAGACTCAGCTTCCCCTAGAAGCTCAAGCTTCTAGAAGCTTCAGACTCAAGCTTCTAGAGCTTCATGGCCTGTGGTTCTTATACAGGGAGAATGGCTGGTTCAAGTGACCTGCTAGCCTCCCCTCACAGGACTCTGTGATCTCCCCCCACCCATGGACACTCATAGTTTTTTCACCCTGTTGGAATAGGACTTGCCTCCTAGGACGATGGGGCTTCCCAGGTGGTGCTAGTAGTAAAGAACCCACTTGCCAACATGGGAGACACAAGAGACATGGGTTCCATCCCTAGCTTGGGAAGATCCCTTGGAGAAGGGCACCGCAATCCATTCCAGCATTCTTGCCTGAAGAATCCCATGGACAAAGAAGCCTGGATGGCTACAGTCCTCAGAGTCGCACAGAGTCAGACATGACTGAAGTGACTGAGCACACACCTAGGACTTTGTGATCTTTAAATCAGTTACTACACGAAAAATTCTTAGATCAGTGCTGAAAGCATGACGGGTTTCGGTTCAGTTGCTCAGTCGTGTCCGACTCTTTGCAACCCCATGAATTGCAGCATGCCAGGCCTCCCTGTCCATCACCCAACTCCCAGAGTTCACTCAGACTCACGTCCATCGAGTCCGTGATGCCATCCAGCCATCTCATCCTCTGTCGTCCCCTTTTCCTCCTGCCCCCCATGACGGGTTTAGCTATTGTTTTTATCATTTCATAAGGGATATGAAAGTAAGTCTCATATCTACTTTAATTCAAAATAGTTACTGGGTTTCAGAGACATGAACCTCCCACTATGAACCCATATCCAAACTTGGAGCACAAAACTCAGACAGGAAAACACTGGGCAGAGGACCCAGCAAAGCTTGAAGTCAGCCACCAGTGGATCCAGCCTCCAATGGACCAGAAACAAAGCTCAGCTTTAATGACCATGTTGCAGGTAATAAAGCACGGGTCTCAAGACTCCTACGGTGCTGTTGGGGCAATACTCCCCTCCCCCACCTCCACAGAGAGAATGAAAGTGAAACATTCAATTTGAACTCCTTGGGAGAATGGCAGGAAGGCCAAGACTACCTCTGGCTCCCGGAGAACCTTCTCTATAAGACAAGAATGCTGGTTACACCAGTTCTATGGGGTAAAGCTGTAAAGTATCAGCATAGGGCATTTATAGATTTGAGATGCATGACTTTCCACACCTAAATGAGACCAGCAGCTCTGCTGTCCTGTGGGCTGAGCCTCACATTTCTCAAATGACTTTGGAGATACATTTTGTTTGCATGGAAAATCCATTCTCAATACTGGGAAGGGAGGTATGGAAAGGCACAGCTGGGATTTCCACCCTGTTATGGAAGCCTGACATGAGGAACCTGCACTGCAGGGTTCTGTGGGAGCAGACCCAGACTGAGTACCATTACAGGCAGAAAGATCTGGGCCTTCCCACACTGGGGCACACAGACCAAGCATACCCTTAAGAAGCATTAATCTCTGCATGAGTTTAACCATCCTGCCCTTCATGGGAAAGTGTTTGCCGATCAGTTTTGTGAAGACAAGTAGAAAGCCAGAAAGGTGAGCAAGTCCTAAGCATAAGCCAAAAATGATGGGGGAGGGGGACAAAGAGCTAGGAAACAGTGTGAGCACCCCAAGAAACCCAGGGCAGCTGCTTAATGTCAGAATGGCCCCTGGGAGGAGAGGCTGAAGCTATGAAAGATGAGCCGCCTTTGAGGAATTCATCAGAACACTTCTTACTTACACTTTTGGAAATAGGCATTTGCCAGTCAGGATATTACAAAGAGTGTGGGGGACAAACAAATCCACTTTTCAACTTTATCTTCATGTCTTCTTAGCTAAGTGACTTTTGATTAAGTCTGTTTCCACCTCTGCAATATAGAAACAGCGGGACCTACTTCCCAAGGCTGTTGACAGAGTCACTTGGTATATAAACACTTAAAAATCCTTATTTCTTTTCCATCCAGTCCCATGATGATTAGGTGATATTATTGATCAGTTAAAGAAATTAAAGGGGAAAAGGGGGAGGGCAAGTCACATTAAGAGAAAATAAAGAATTATTTTATGGTTGTCAAAAGCTTGTGAGTACCCTGAGAAACCTTGATTTCCCTGGACCCTTGCCCTGGGAAAAAATTAGAGATTTCAAAATGCTCACACACATTCCCACATTACATAGGGGAGCTGCCAGTCACCAGGTTTGTTTGGGTAACCTCAGAAGGAGGCCGTGCAGGCCAGCCTCCTCCCAGCCTCCTGCAGACATATAATCTGGGGTTATTTATGCCAGCGTTCTTTCCCTGATCAAAAACTCCCTGACCTGGCTTGTATTTTCTTGACGCTTTCAATTAAGGAAATAACAAAACTAACCCTGTCCTATATCCATGGTTAGGTCTGGCAAAAATGGACTCAGCTAATTATAAATTTGGTCCTGGCTGTTTTTTTAAGATGCCCTACAGGCCTGGGTGTGAGGTAGTTATGAAATGAATGAGTACAATTATTTCACAAACCAGACTAACAGTTGAGTTCACCTGTCTCACTTTTACCCCGTCACATCAAGCATTTGCTTTGTGGAGAAATATTTTTCACATGTAAAACATTTTTCTAAGCATTGTCAGAATGATCCCTTGCTATATTCTGAAGCAGTATCTCCTAACTGAAGTAACTTGTCTATGAAAATATGACTAGGACATTGTGGAATGTTCCTCACATCAGGCCCTTTGCAAAGTGACATCTTCTCAGTTAGAAAATATCCACTTAGCCCTACTGCATCCTACTGAACTGCTTAAAGGATATACATTTCGAAAAGTAGCTGGGGCATCAAATGTTTTGTAAATAAATGAATTGGTAGGACAACAGAATATAGAAAAACCACATCCTGGTGTTCACTGAGCTGTAGAGTAGCTCTTTTCCCTTCCTTATTTTATTTAAGCTTCTTGGCTGCATAGCATACAGGATCTTAATTCCCCAACCAGGGAATGAACCCAAACTGCCTGCAGTGGAGATGTGGAGTCTTAACCACCGGACCACTAGGGAAATCCCACTCCTTCCCCTTCCAACTCAGCACACTCATTCTGAGGGGTCTCATCTCTTCCTGGGGCATCAGTCACCTCTCAAGTTCAGATTTCCCTCCTGAGTTTCAAATCTGCATGCCCACTTTCCACTGGATGGATGGCTCTATTTCCACAGTTCACAAAAAAAGCCAAACCACCAAATTCAGTCCATTCTCTGAGCTCATTAAGTCTTAATAGATTTATCTCCCTCTCTGTCCTCATCACCACTCTCCACTTGTTCAAAATGAAAGTGTTAGTCACTCGGTCATGTCTGACTCTTTGCAACCCTATGGACTGTAGCCTGCCAGGCTCCTCTGTCCACGGAATTCTCCAGGCAAGAATACTGGAATGGGTAGCCATTCCCTTCTCCAGGGGATCTTCCAGACCCAGGGATCAAAGCTGGGTATCCGACATTGCAGGCAAATGCTTTACCGTTTGAACCACCAGGGAAGCCCTTATTCAAGGCTAACATCATTTCAGGTCTAGATGACTCAAACACATGCCCCATGTATGTTTCTCATAGATGATTTCTAAAATACTTGCAATGCCTTTACATTGCCCTCAGTCTAATCTTGAAATTCCTTAAATGGCATACAAGACTAAGACCTGGCTCCTGGTTAGCATCTCAGGATCTCATCTCACAACCCCTTTCCTATCCCTGCCTGCTACACTGGTCACCTTAGCCTGCCATCCCACTTTCAGCCTTGAAGATGGGTAAGAGTTCAGGCTCCAGAGAGAGGCAGCCTGGGATCAGGGACCACCTTGGCCACTTGGTGCCTGTGCAATCATTGGCAAGTCACTGAACTTCTCTACAAAGAGGGGGATGACAGTGTGTCCATCTCCTATGGTTGTGAGGATTAAATGTGCTAGTCACTCACACAGCCCTAGCATACAGTAAGTACCCAGCAAATGCTGACTGCTTTTTTAAGGCTTCCCTGATAGCTCAGTTGGTAAAGAATCTGCCTGCAATGCAGGAGACCCTGGTTCAATTCCTGGGTCGGGAAGATCCCCTGAAGAAGGGATAGGTTACCCACTCCAGTATTCTTGGGCTTTCCTTGTGGCTCAGCTGGTAAAGAATCCGCCTGCAATGCAGGAGACCTGGGTTCGATCCCTGGGTTGGGAAAATCCTCTGGGAGAGGGAAAGGCTACCCACTCCAGTATTCTGGCCTGGAGAATTCCATGTACTGTATAGTCCATGGAGTTGCAAAGAATCAGACACAACTGAGCAACTTTTACTTTTCAGTTTCACTAAAAGTTATCTACACTTACTGCACCTGGGGTCCCTGCTAGCACACTGGGTTTTTACCAGGAAGCCTTCTTTGAGAGGGTACATTACAAAAGGGCTTTTCCTCTGGGCTGCAGACAGTCCTCTGAAGATAGTGCTTGGCATCCCCACTCATGCCAGAAGAACACTTGCTCATCTTCTAGAATTCTACAGACTCATTCCCACCTTCCCTCACCCACTAAAACAGAGGGAGGGCTTCTCCCCTTGCTCCTACAGCACCCTATCTGTTGCTGTAACACGTATCCTACTGCAGCTCAGCTACTGACTACATACTTCCCTGTATCGCTTTCCCTGCCCACCTCCCACTTTGAGAGGTTCTGAGAGCCAAGGACTGCCTCCGTCTTGTTCATAGCTACATCACTCATGTCTTTACAAATCATCATTAAATATCTGCCAAATTAATGAGTGAATATAAATTATTCTTTCTCTAAATAGCCTTAGAATCCAAAATTCTCTCTGTCACTCCATCATTTCTATACCACTTGTGTGTAGTCTACAGTCTGCTATTTGAGGGGCATGCACTTTATTTTCCCTACAACCTGCTTCCTTTCTCCCACCCCCATATATATGTGTACACACACACACACACACACACACACACACACACTCAGATAAAAAGGATGTTCTTCAAATTTGGCCAAGGGTATCATCAAGGAGCAATACACCTGCTCTCTAGGACTGGGTGGAAAGAGTGAGCCTGGGGTAGCCATTCCCTTCCTCCTGCTCTATTTGAATTACAACATGGAGTTGTAACAGTGTTCTGCTTGAGAGGGCTAGTAGGGGTAAAGGAGGAGACCACTCCTGAGAGTCCATTGCACTGCAAGGAGATCAAACCAGTCAATCCAAAAGGAAATCAACCTTGAATACTCATTGGAAGGACTGATGCTGAAGCTCCATTACTTTGACCACCTGATGGGAAGATTCAACTCATTGGAAAACACCCTGATTCTGGGAAAAGATTGAAGGCAAAAAGGAGAAGAAGGTGACAGAGGATGTGATGGTTAGATAGCATCACTGACTCAATGAACATGAATTTGGGCAAACTCTAGGAGATAGTGAAGGACAGGGAAACCTGGCGTGTTGCAGTCCATGGGGTCACAAAGAGTCAGACACGACTTAACAACTGACCAACAACAATCATGCCTGTCCACGTCTACAGAGATAAGAGAGTAGACTGAACTACTGGTAAGACTTCAGAGAAGAAAAATCTACAGCAATCATTCAGGTATGACATGTTAGGTCTCTGATAATCTACTCAAGCCAACTTTTCCGGGACATAAAAGAAGTCCATCAGGAACTAAGAAATCGTAACAGCTGATGCTGCCACCAAGATGGAATAATACACCTCTGAAACCTCTAATGCTAGTTGGACCATCCAATCCATGTTTTCTTCCACCAAATGTATTTAAGCACCTACTAGTTTCAAGGCAGACTCATTGCCCTCAATTGTTCACAGTAAGGTAAGGAAGGCAGTTATTTTTCAGTTGCTAAGTCATGTCTGATTCTTTGTGATCCCATGGATTATAACCTGCCAGGTTCCTCTGCCCCAGGTTTCTCAGACAAGAATACTGGAATGGGATGCCATTTCCTTCTCCAGGGGATATTCTCAACCCAGGGATTGAACCACCATTTCCTACATTGGTAGGTAGATTCTTTACTAATGAGCCAGCAGGGAAGGAATATTACCCCATGTGGGTAGTGCTTATGAAATCGATATATTCAATCAGTCCTCTGTATCCACAGATGCAGAACCTGCAGAAATGAAGGCTGACTGTACTGTACCATATAAAGGTGCGGTATATAAAGGACGTGGGCATCTGTGAATTTTGACATTCACAGGGGTCCTGAAACCAATCCCCTGGAGAACCAGTCCATTCTAAAGGAGATCAGCCCTGGGATTTCTTTGGAAGGAATGATGCTAAAGCTGAAGCTCCAGTACTTTGGCCACCTCATGCGAAGAGTTGACTCACTGGAAAAGACTGATATTGGGAGGGATTGGGGGCAGGAGGAGAAGGGGACGACAGAGGATGAGATGGCTGGATGGCATCACTGACTCGACGGACATGAGTCTGAGTGAACTCTGGGAGTTGGTGATGGACAGGAAGGCCTGGCATGCTGCGGTTCATGGGGTCGCAAAGAGTCGGACACGACTGAGCGACTGAACTGAACTGAGGGATATCAAGGGACAACTGTAGTCAGCATAAGCTGTCAAGAGTACTAACTAGGGGGATGAGAAACACATCACAGAATATACAATATTCTGGAGTATCTCATCTACAAGAAATGATGTTTAACTGTTGACTCACAGGATGAGTAAGAGTTCACTAGGTAAGGAAGCAGGAGAAGGAATTATAGGCAGAGGGAACCCATGGCTAAAGAGTCACGAGAACACAAAATAGCACAGTGCAGTCAGAGAAATCAACTCATTCACTACGGCAGGGGATGGGAGATGGAGAAGAGGAAACAGACAAGGTTGGGATGAGGAAGCATCTGCTGAGAAAGAGAAATGTGCTCTGAACACTGCAGCATCTTATTTAGAAGGATGTTTAAGCAAAGAGATCTGGCAGCTGTGTGAAAGGCAGACAGGGATGGGGTGGGGATGGGGGAGGAGGGAGTAGAGAGATCTCGAAAAAACTGAGGCCTGCTGCACTTACACAGCTCTCAGTATGTTTAAGATTATTGACTCTCATAGTAAATGTCACCAGAAGGATCTTCCCTGTTTTCCAAGGAACCTGAACTCAACAATGAACCAATCATTTCCTGACAAAGCTAGAGAAATCAGAACCATCCAAGTTGGCAAGTGTTAAAACACTGGAGAGCAAACGTGGAAACAGCTCTTTCCTATTTGACCATAATCAACATGAATGTGGAGTGAAAACAAACCCGACAGCCAGGGCAGGGAAACGCACAGTGGGCTTCTTTGCTTTCTCCCCAGGACGCCATCAGAGCACAGGGCGTTTAGAAGAACAGCTGACGTGATGGTTATGAAAATCTACCTGCCCTCCCCCCTCCCCACCAAATGCAATTAGAGAAGAGGGCTTCATTCACCCTGAATCTAAAAATAGATGATGGCAGAGTTCACAGACTGACAGCTGCATTCTCATACAGTAACTAGGAGAGGAAAGGGATGGCTAATTTAACTTAACAACCCCCAAAACAAACAGTGCAGAAGTAGTCCAGGATAAAGAGAAAACACAAAGGTCACTTCTTCAAAAGGCTAGAAGAGGAATGGGGTCACTCCGTGGCAGCTTATTAGTCCTCCTAAAACCCTGCTTGAAACCAGGGAAGCAGTGTGCCCAGATCTGCCCAGAGTCCTTCACACAGGAGCTCTAATGGATGAAGATGCAGAAGAAGCTCAAGCAAGATCAGGCAGGAGGGCCAGGATTTGCCCTCTTCTTCCTACATCACCTGGATACCTAAAAGCTAAGAAAGTCACATTTGCTAGATAAGAGCTCTTCCCCACCATCCCTCCCTCCCACTCGACCTTCCTCTAAATCACACTCTGCCTAACCTGGAGCAGGGAAAAAAAAAAAAATCCAGGAAATAAACATGGATCATTAAGGGAAAGAAACCAGGTGTCTCAGAGGAGTAAACCATTTCGGTTTTCCTCTCCTTGGTTCCAAAATGTTTCAGTTTTCTTCCACAGTCTGCCCGGCCCAGGGAGAGGATTACGGTTCGGCTTCAAAAGAAACAAGGACATGCTTGTGAATGGGAAGCGGACTCTCTCTGAGGCTCTCCCACAGATCTGTGCTGGCTCCCGGGGGGCTGCCAGCCAGCTAAATGTCAGATCTCTGTACCCCACATTCCCGCGCAGTACTACCTCCATCGCCCTGGTGACTAAGCTGTTTCAGCAGCTGTGTTATTGCTGGAGTCAGGCCAGTATTATTCGCGCAGAATATTTCATGTGGCTTAGGTGGGAATGGGGGACTTCCCTGGTGGCTCAGATGATAAAGAATCTGCCCGCAATGCAGGAGACCTGGGTTCGATCCCTGGGTTGGGAAGATCCCCTGGAGGAGGGCATGGCAACCCACTCCAGTATCCTTGCCTGGAAAATCCCCATGGACAGAGGAGCCTGGTGGGCTACAGTTCATGGGGTCACAAAGAGTCAGACATGACTGAGCGACTAAGCACACAGGTGGGGACTGGGGTTCTCATTTGCAGATGAAGTCCTCCCCTTGATCATCAGTGAGGGCATTCTCTGAGCTCCAGGAAGCAATGAGACAATATATGGGAGCTGCTCAGGCTTCCAGGAGATAGACAGACTCAACACCACAGAGAGGGTGGAGAAGGCATCTATGTCTGTGAGAGTGAAGGATAACCAAAAACCAGAGCTCTGGGTTGTGGCCCAAAGACCTTCACCACTTCTTCCTCAGTAAGAGCCACTGATGCTCAGAGCAGGTTCCTTCTGCTCTTCCTCCCCAGGCACCTCAGTCTTTCCTTTGAAAGACTCTTTCCTTTCCAGTAATGTTGGCACTCCTCCTGCCCCACCCCATCTCGGTCAATCTTTCCATGCATCTATCTCCCCCAACTTGCCTCTGAATAACACTGAGCCTGGGCAGTGTTCTCCTGAGTGCTTGTCCCTCAGCCCCTGGCCCTTCCCTCTCTCACTGTGTGACTCACCATCATTCACACTCATCTCACCCCTGCAGCAAGTTAGGCCCATTGACTTGTTCATCCCCTCCAACACTCAACATCTCTATCTAGCCTCTTGCCCAGCATGGCGGGTGCGGTAGGCATTCCTTACCAACTGCTAAACAAGCCAACCCAACTCCCTCCCATTGAGGACTGATGGAACACAGGCTGAGGCACGGCACTTGTTACCTTTCTTATCTGTGGGCAGGACCACTTTCCACTTCTGGTCCATTCCAGGCTGCATCTTCCCAAGAGCCCCGCTAGCCTGCTGTTCCTCCTAAGTTGTTCTCACCAATAGCAATCAAGTTACATTTTCTGATGGTGAAGAGATCACAGAAATGTGTTTTCTTGTAAAGGAGGTCTTGTATTTTTAAAAGACATGAAGATTCTCTAACGATTCTCTAAAGATTCTCTCATTTTTGAGTGCCTATCATGTGTAGACATTTTCAGCCGCACCTAGATGCCAGCCAGATATAGAAGATTATCTGGTAATCTCAAAATGAGGAAACTGAGGCATGTAGTCTCAGTGTCAGCGTGGGAGGGAGGCAAACTGAACGGGGTTTGCCTGACTTCATCACTCCAGGCCTCTCCCATTAAGTCATGAGTTAGGAGATGAGACCTGTTTCTTGCTCTGGGAAGTCACTAATTACCTGTACAATTGGAATAAGTCACTTTACACATTGTATTCTTTCATTAAATACTGAAGTTGAACGTATGATGACTAAGGTCCCTCTAGTTCTAACATCTCTTGAACACAGAAAATGGAAACACCACCAGATGCTTAACTGCCTTCTACCTTTGCAGCGCTCTGTTAAAAACAAAGAACAGTAAAAACAATCCCTGCATTCAGGGCACTTGCAGTGGAGCTGGCGAGACCAGGGATAGAAACTTGATGTTGACCAACAGAAAGAGTTAAACAGAAACAAATGTAAAAATACCAGAGTACACGGCAGTCCTGGAGAAAAAACAATGTCATAACTATAAAATGACAAGAGGACATTTCAACAATGGTTTCTTTCCCCCCCCATAAAAATACCTTTGTGCTGTCGCCAGGACAAGCCAGCTACCTAAAGGGATCCTGTCTGTTTCACCGGAAAGCTTTGTTTCCGACAAGTTTCGTAAAGGAAAAAGTAGGCTAGTGAAAGCTTTTTATTTCCAACCCACCTTTTCCTCATTCCCATGAATGAGGAGGGGATAAGAGTGACAGCAGGCAGCCAGGGAGAAAAATAATATGGCTGGTGGGTCCTGACCTCTTGGATTCCTGCCGACAGACAAGCCCGAGAGGCAACATTTAATTGTGAAAAAACCAGCCTTGCTCGCCTCTTATCTTTCTCCTCTGTGACTTAAAACCCACAATTACTGGCAACCCCTAGATTCCGAGTTACTCAGCTGGTGGTGGCAGCGATAGCTGTGTCTGTGGCTGAAAAGCAAAAGGGGAGTTAGATTTTACCTGCCTCGGAAGCCAGCCTTGTGCGAACACAGCCCTAACCCAGCTTTATGACTTCTCCCATTAAAAAGTTCACAGATGCCCTCCTGTTGGGAAGACCACCATGTGAGAAGTCCAGATGGGGGAAAAAAATCGATTTCCAGCTGCTGTATAATTCAAAGGATAAGCTACAAGTCTCAAATCCTGAATTCCACATTTCATTTCAGTACTAAATATGGGATTTTCAATTCTTTTTCTTAAGGATGAAATTCCAAATTTCTTAGCCCAGTCATCAAGGCAACCCACCAATTGGCCTTTCTTTTAGGAGCTTATCTTTTTTTTCCAATATTAAATTCTTTTAACAAGGGAATTTACCATCTTCTCCATACAACATGTCATTTCACAGTATTTCATGGTGGAAAAACAGGGTTCTTAGTCCTGCCTTCCTCAGCTGCAACCCAGATGACTTTGGAGAAGTCACGTAACTTCTATAATCTCCATTTGCAGACCTCTAAGAGGTTTTCTCCCACATACCTCTGGTCCCTTCTTGAATTATTACTCTATTCCCAAATATTTTAATTTACATATTCCTGTTTAGAGTCAAATATAATTAAATCATCCCTTGTGCACATAATCTCCTAAGGGTGCTGAGAATTTCCCCCATCTTCTATTTCATGGTGTTCTCCAGTTGCTTCACTGGTAATCAACATACAACCGGGCACTCAGGGGGTCTACCTGTACCATGAAGGTAGAACCCTTTCCTTGAGATTGATGAACCTCTGAATCCCACAGATGACCTTCTGGTCTTCAGGTGAAATATGAATACAAACTATCTGTATGGGGTCTGTGCACATTCTTCTCTCAAGGTCAAGGTTCTTAATCCAAAGTTAAAAACTGCTGTGCTTCAGTAGTGAAAGGCCTGTGGCTAGCATCTGTTCAGGTCCTTGTTTTACACACTGGGTCCTGCTGCCACCCTTTCTGGGCTACTCTGTTCTCTTAAGAACTTACATTTCTTCTCTCTGCTCAAGTCCAGTAACTCACCTTTATGGAACATTTATTGTGTATACTTCCTATGTAAAAGCCTCATATCTATTACTGTTTCATCCTTAAAACAATCCTAATAAGCATGGTACTACTATTATCTCTATTTTATAGATAAAGAAAATGAAGCACAAGGAAATTCAGAAACTTACTTGCCAAAGGTGTCACATAAATCCGTTAAGTGACAGGTCCAGTTTTTGGCCCAATACTCTGGCTTCAGAACAAAATAAGGCTGCCCTTGGATTGCCCCCTTGCCAACAGATAGTAGAGAGTCACAGATTTCACCATCTCTCATTAAGACTCCACCTTTCAAGGCTCAATTAAAAAACTGTATTCACAGTGAGTTAATCATTTCGCCCTCCTGTGTTCATGGAATATTCTGGGCACTTAGCACTGAACACACTAGTGTGATTTTTTTGTTTCTTTCTCTCCTAACTAGACAGTGAGATCCTAATTCTTCTGAGTGCATCTCAAGTGTTTACTGTTTTGGGGGCTGTGCTAAGTATGGGGACACAAAGATGAACAAGATACAGTCCCTGCCCTCAAAATTCAGTCTTTCAGGATAGAGAGAAGTAAACAAAGAAGGACCATGAGGTTTTTTGAAATTGTATTATGAAAGATAAGGATTTATATCTTAATTTCTGAGTAAAACTTGCCAGCACACAGTAGAAGCCCAGTAAATGACCACTAAATGAATGTAGGACTTTGGAAAGGGGGCCTCAGAAGCTGGGCTGTTAAATTTAAAAGATCTACCATCCCTTTATGAAAACTCTTTGAGGTTATTTATATACTGACTCACCTAAAAACTG
The DNA here is from genome assembly GCF_042477335.2 of Ovis canadensis. Classification (NCBI taxonomy): domain Eukaryota; kingdom Metazoa; phylum Chordata; class Mammalia; order Artiodactyla; family Bovidae; genus Ovis; species Ovis canadensis. Next base: position 44,537,275 of record NC_091245.1, read on the forward strand.
CTTCCTGAGTTGGTGTCTATGATACATTTTTTAATGTCAGACTAAAAATACACTTCCAGTACACCAACCCTGTCTGCCTACCCAAGGACTAGAAATGAACACAAGGTAACACGTAACAAAATGAAAGACAAGAAAACTCACTCAACACTAAGTTTACCCACTAACATAAGGGCATCCATCCCCACTTAACAGCATCTTCTAAAATGGTTCACTCTTGAGGGTCTTTGAAGTAACTGAAGGGATACTCATGAGATTTTTATAGTCTAAGAACCTTAAGTGACTCATGGACTTTCAGCAAAAGAGACATAGAGTGGACAGGACCTTAAGGGTCATCTCATATGATTTCCCACTCAGATCAGGAAGCTTCTCCAGGGCACTATCGATGGATTCATGCCACAGAATCAGTGGGATCACGGCACCTGACTCCCAAGATCACTTACGCTTGTAACCCCTCTATTTCTCAGCTAGGAGACTTTGGACAAATCATTTAACTTCTCTCATCCTCAGTTTCCTCTCATTCATAAGGGAGAACTGTTGAGATGATCAGATGAAATAAAAATAAAGTTGTCATACTCAGAGATAATTTGTTTGCAAGCAACAGGATTTTACACACACTAGCTTAAGCAGAAATTAGCCGGAAGGATACAAAGGTATCTTGAGAAGTTCAAGTGCTGACAAGCTTGAGGAACCAGAAGCAGGAAGAGAAAACTGTCAGGGAGAGATTTATCACTTGTATTCGATTGTAATTATACCCCATGGTCCTTCATCTCTACTTTTCTCTTTGTATCCGGTTTTCCCACTCTGCCAACCAACTTTCTCTGCTTCTCCAGGCATGAGACGAATGATGGCTGCCCAGGCAGCCCTCAGGACTTTTCAGTTTAAATGCCAATGAAAGTGAGCCTAGAAATAGTGAACCCCAATTTCTTATAAGACAGAATCTGATTGTTCCCCCTTGGGGCAAGAGCCCATGCTAATCCAATCAGCTATGGCTGAGGGACTGATTATGTGGCCAGGTGCCCATTCAGGACGCATGATGGAAGTCCACACTCTGAGAGAGGAGAAATAGACAAGTTCTGTAAGAAAATGATATGAGGCCAAAGCAAATGGCTGGCAACAGAGACAACCACCAGCATCCCTAGTACAAAAGTACTTTGTAAAGAAATCAACATTAAATGCAAGTTATCACTATGGTCATCACTATGATTGCCCCTTCAACCAGCTCCCACTTGATTGCTACCAATAACAGGCTGCTCACTACCTGGAGAGACAGCCTTTTCATTGCTGAACAATTTCATCTATTAAAACTTATCCACATGGCAGCAATTTTTTAAAAAGACACTAAATTCTTCTATCTTCCCCTAGCCCTTACATTTAAAGAACATATAATCTTGTCTGCTAGGTCAGGCCTGGGCTTTCCCTTGCAGTCATAATATGAATAACCAGTAAGGCAGCAAAGATAGATTCAATGGACAATTACCTTAGGGAACAACCTAAACCAGAACAATTAAAAAACCAGAACCTCCTCTTCCTTCAAAGAATTACTACTACCTCTCCTACTAATACCATGAGCACTAATTTACTAAAGCAAGAGAAGAATCGGAACCATTTTTAGCATCAGTGTGTAGATAGTACGAAGCTATTGAGGAAAGTGTTTTTTCCCATTGTAGAGTCCCTGGCACTTTAAGTAAAATTCTGCTTCGTATAACAAAGGATTTTCTTTCTCCAACTTTCTTCTGCTTTCAGAAGTATCATTCAGAAAATAATTCTACTTCTTATTTTCTTAGGTCACCCCAAACAAAGGTATGATTTTCCATGAAATAACCTCACATTAGCTATGTGATGACTGACTGGCATTTAAATACTGACAACACCCAAAATTAGAAGAGGATGTAAAAAAGCACAAAATGTCTTATATATAGTGGGGCACCATCAAGGAATCTGCTGCTTGTGGTGGCTTTGCTGCTTACATTTTTCATTGATGTCACCAGGCTTTTATTTTAGTAACCAGGATATACTTGTTATGGATGCAAAGAGAATCTCCTCATTTATATTCTAAACTCAGAGCAGGAAATGAGACACGTGGGTGATCTGCAGCTGTGGCACTATAAACAGGACCAGCCTAACTCCTAGTCTAGATTCTAGACTGCACTACATTTCCTGAACTTGAACTTGGGAGATTGAAAAAAAGAAAATATACCATTTTAGAATGACCAGTGCATTCTGTCCAAGAATCTTAAGAGGCCTCAGTTTGATAGAAGCCTCACTGACCTGTATATTTAGTCTACACAGTTGATATACAACCAGGAGATCCTGCTCTGTCTCCAGCCAGCTGTGCTACAGTGGGCAAGTATTGTAAGGTTCCTTCATCTCTTAAATTAGTCCTTTAACATCTGGGGGCCAATTTGAAAATCGGAAAAAAGCCTCAAAACCTCTTATTCCCAAAATGCACATAAGTAAACAGGACTAAAATTTCACACAGTATCAGGGGTTCATACGGTCCTTGAAGTCTACCCATAGAGTCCTTTTAAATTATTAGACCAACAGCATTCTAACCTTTCTTCCAGTGCTCAAAGTCTGCAATCACACAGCGGATGTTAGTAACAATTACTACAAATCATTCAACACCATGGGTGAGTGTTTTGCTAAGACTAGAGACCAATCCAACACAATCTTTTTCTAATGCTAAATTGACCAATAAGCCAGTGGATGACGAGAAGAAAGTGGGAGGGATCTCATATAACAAACTATATGTGTGCTCAGTCGTGTCAGACTCTTCGCAACCCCATGGACCACAGGCCACCAGGCTCCTCTGTTCAGGAGATTATCCAGGCAAAAATACTGGAGTGGGTTGCCATTTCCTCTTTCAGTGGGTCTTCCCAACCCAGGGATTGAACCCGTGTCTCCTATGTCTCCAGCATCAGCAGACGGATTCTTTACCACTGAGCCACCTGGGAAGCCACAGCAAACTATCAACATTTAAAAAATAAATAAATAAAGTCTTGGGAAGGTTTTGAAAGAGTCCAACTCTGTTTCTTTATTGGATTTTTTCACTTGGAAATTCATAACACATAACCATTGAGCCAGAAAGTACAGAGATCCAGACAGCTTTATAGGGATGCTGTCCAAGTCACGGGCTTACACATATCACACCCAAATAAAACAAAGCCAAAGGTTCTCACGCTCCTGCCAATATAAACATGTTCACAATGGTTAATTTCAATTGTTCCTGAAGATTCCCTCAAAGGGAAAGATAATCCATGAATGACAGTAAACAAACATGATGTCTTTAATATTCACTATCTTGGGTTATAATCAACAAAATGTGGTCCTCTCCTGTGATTTTAGTTTCTTTCTATTTTAAGTCAGGTAAGTTACATAAGATGGAGTTGTACTTGTAAATTCTAAGTTCTAGCTTTGGTTTGAAGAGGAAACACAACTCCCTAAGAAAGAGGACTGGCCATGTAAATTCATCTTGAATACTGACCACCTCTCTCCCTTTCCTCACCACCTCAAACCCCACTCCATTTAATGCTGCTGCCTCTTTCTGGTGTGTTTTGAGCTTTCTCAGCTTATCTTCTTTTGAGGGGGTAGGGAGAGAGAAGAGGAAAATTTTGAAGTTTTATTTCTTCCCCCATTGACGCTGGGGTAGGCAAAGAAATTTACAAAGGAACTTTAAAACTCTTGGTGTCACTAGCCTATAATAAAAACTATCCACTCAGACTGTAACATAGTCATAAACCAAAGAAGTCTCTTTTAGGGAAGGTGGTGGAATGGGAGTGGGAGGGTAGAATTAGATTTCTTCTCAGTGACTTGCTTCAACATAGTTTGTTAAAGAGGATAAGCTGATGAAGCATGGAATTCCTGCTGTGTGGATACCATATTACCAACAGTCTGCTCCATCACAGCAGTTACAGTTTTATGGTGTAGAGAATCCTCTGCTCCGTTAAGCTCTCTTTGTGGACTCTTCCCAAGAAGCATCCGAAAATACAGAATTAAGAACCACAACTCTTGCTGATGGTCAACAATAAAGTCACAAAAGGATTCCATCTTTTCCCTTCTATAAATCTGCCCCAATCATTTTAGATAAAGTGACAGTTCATTTTTCACAGTCAGTAGATTGTTCCTTTATCTTAATTATCTTCATCTGGTGTCTACCTAATATTCTGTAACAAGCTACACAAATGAAAGAGTACAATCATTTCATAAAAAGTTAGGCAATTTTCTCCCAGGACACTCAGACATCTAACGTGAAAAATGACTGGGTAATAATGTTGTTCTATATTTTTACTAGAAATATTTCAAAGAAATATTTTCAGTTTAAGAAAAGAAAAATCACTTGTTAGAGAAATAATTTGATCATTTCAATGTAGTCAATTGCAAAAGTGAAACAAGTTAAGACAGTGCTCAATTGCAGAGTACAGCATAGGGCTCAAGGCAAAACATAATGACTTCATTACCTAAGAACAGAATAAATACCCTGGCTTTCCCCATCCACACCATTTATCAGGACTTCTTCAGCCAAAGAGTTTTTTAGACATCTGAAAATCCTAGATTTACTGCTAAAGACAGATCAAATCATCCTGATGCTTTCTGCCAATGAATTTCAGTGCTTCTATTTCAACAGAAAATTTGAAAGCTGGGTAGACACATGTTGAAAAAATAAATAAATACCTTTTCCTTTGGTCTCAGCACCCAAGCTCTTCAAAAGAAGCCCCATAGAGAATCTGAGGTTATGCTAAGTATGTGACTGGCAGTTGTAATCAGTAGAGTGATATTACGTTACAAGCGAGTACCATTTTGGCCATCCCAAACCTGCATTTTTAAAATATCTGTGTAAATTGAGGGATTGATAAAACACCATAAAAAGAAAGGTATACATCCACTCTAGATGATATTTTCAAATAAAATAATTTGTTGTTACAGAACAATCTAAGCCCATCACATAGATAAACATTCGTTTTTTTCCAGAGATTAACCATCCAGACACCAGGTGTTTAGGCTGACTTTTTCCCGACATTTTTTAGTCTACTCACACTCCCTCCATTTTCTAACTCTCCAGAGAAAAAACTGAAGTCCTCTGTCCTTTTCAGCTCTAAAGAAGTACCATGTTTGTGTCCTGACAAACACATTAATCCCATGCCTCTGAAATGTTTAGGTAAAAGTCAACCACTGACCCAAACACAGATTTCAACAGACAGGACTGCTCAGAATTCGTACAGTCATCCCTCATTATCCACAGGAGATTGGTTCTAGGACCACCCGCCACCCCCAAATCCCCACCCAGTGGATACCAAAAGTTATGGATGCTCAAGTCACCTATACAGAACAGTTCAATAGGCCCTCAGTATCCACAGATGAGACACAGAGAGTCACCTTGAGTTGGCATTTACTGAACAGTCCAATTTCCCAGGTGGTGTTAGTAGAAAAAAATCTGCCTGCTAATGCAGGAGACACAGGAGACATGGGTTCGATCCCTGGATCAGGAAGATCCCCTGGAGAAGAAAATGGCAACCCATTCCAGTATTCTCTCCTGGGAAATTCCATGGACAGTAGAGTCTGGCAGCCTACAGTCAATGGGATTGCAAACAGTCGGACAGGACTAAGCAATTAAACAACAGTTTCCAAGTATCTAGAAGTCTCTAGATTCTCTTTGAGTGGCTTTCCCTTCCCAGTTCTTGCAGACTATTGTTTTAAAAATGAAAGTTGCTCAGTCATGTCTTTGCAACCCAATGGACTATACAGTCCATGGAATTCTCCAGGCCAGAATAATGGAGTGGGCAGCCTTTTCCTTCTCCAGGGGATCTTCTCAACCCAGGTCTCCTGCATTGCAGGCAGATTCTTTACCATCTGAGCCACAAGCGAAGCCCAAGAATACTGGAGTGGACAGCCTATCCTTTCTCTAGCAGATCTTCCTGACCCAGGAATCAAACCAGGGTCTTCTGCATTGCAGGAGGTTTCTTTACCAACTGAGCTATCAGGAAAGCCCTTTTAAAACTATCACCATTTACAAGTTGGACTGGTTACTACTTTTCATACTTAGCAATGAATGACAGTAGTAGGTTATTTAAATGTTTGTTTTTAAAAAATCAAAGTAGGGGGACTTCCTCGGGGACCCAGGGGTTAAGACCATGTGCTTCCAAATGCAGGGATGCAGGGGATGCAGGTTCAATCCCTGGTCAGAGAATTAAGATCCCAAATGCAGTGCTGTATAGCACAGCAAATAAATTTTTTAAAAAAAAAATGAAAGTAGGAATTCTGTTTAATACTGCTCTTTCAAGTATACTTATTTTGTATAACAAACGTGGAATATCTTTCTCAAATAAAATATACACATTCTCTAAACACTTTTATTACTATAAATTATAATATCATTATTTCCCCCTCCAAAGACATAGAGATTCCCTAATAGCTCAGTTGGTAAAGAATCCGCCTGCAATGCAGGAGACCCTAGTTCAATTCCTGGGTCAGGAAGATCTCCTGGAGAAGGGATAGGCTACCCATGCCAGTATTCTTGCCTGGAGAATTCCATGGACCGTAAAGTCCATAGAGTCGCATGGAGCCGGACGTGACTGAACAACTTGCACGTTCACTTTCAAGACGTGCGTCTGATGAAATCTTGGAATTGATGAAACGATGACCAGTTTTTAAAGTAAATGTCAATGCTTATTCAGTTTCTGAGGGATAGTCAAGATCTCAAATCCTAGCCAAAATCTGTATCATCTTAAACTGAAAGTTTAAAAGGAATAAACGATTTAGCTCCAAATGACTAAGTGTCACGTAAAATATATAGTCCTTTGATTATTTTGTCTGCTCAAAGACCCTTAAGAGATACATGAACACTCTGCATGTGTGTCTAAAATCCTAACTTTAATAGTCCAGGTGTGAAATCTCTTATTATTTGAAATCTGAAACTCATTTCATAGATTGCCTAGGAAAGCTTAAAGAAAAAACAGGATTGGTCCTGACTTTTCCTTCCATTTGAGGTAATATTGCTAGCACTAAATCTTTAATAAACAGAAAGTCATCCACATATAATAGGATCTTATTAACCACATTCCCAATCTTTTTTCTTCTGCCCTACATACTGCTATCAGAAAGGCATTCAAACAATGATAAAATGTAAAAAGCAGACAGGAGGCTGCACATACTCTTTAATATAAGGATCGGGGGGAAACCTAGACCTCCTATGTCCCATAAATATTATTATATGCATATGTCTATATAACTCAGCAAAGGCATACCATCCCTCTTTAACTGATTTCCTCTTTAGTGTCCATTAGCAAATGGTAAAGAAAATGCACTTAAGGAAAGAATATTCTCATGAACCCAACATATAACATTTTCAAATTAAAGTCAACAGGCCCCATCAGAGCTACTGCTCAAAATAAGAATTTTTTGATCAATTTGGTTTTATTGATGGTTCCAGTTTATTTATTGAAGCAGCTGTTAGTTGTCCATCTTATTAGAATTTTAGTGTGTCCCTGTTAAGTACAGATCTTTACGTTACAAGAAATTAAAGGATGTTGTTTAAGAATCTTTAGTCCACTCTTTTTCTAGATGAAGATAAAATGTATTTTGGAACCTGAAGATGTACTTGGGGGAAAAAAAACATACAATGCATTCACATTTCATTTACATATAGCAGTGTTTTAGTTAAAGCCTCATCAACACAGATATTTTTGATGTTTAGATTTAATATATGACGGGAAGCAATTCCTCTGTGAAGTTATTCAGATATGTAATAGGTTCTGACCACCAGTTAGGATGGAGGGTGTAATTTCCCACACATCCAATAATTCTGACACCACTATCTACCCAGAGATAACATCAGATTCCACAGGTAAAGGGCTCAGCCTCACAAAACTGTCCCTCTCTTCAGATGCCAGTCGCAAGCTCGGTTGAGGCTTCAACTTTCTGATGAGACTGTAGACCAGACCAACAGCTTGACTGCAACCTCAGAAGAGTCAGCCAGAGACTCCCAAGTTAATCTGTGCCCAGATTCCTGACCCAGAGAAACAGGGAGATGATACATGTTTATTGATTTATGCTGCTAAATTTTAGGATAATTTGTTACCCAGCACTAATACAGCCAATACAGAGCAATTATTTAATTCCTATTACAGAGTAAATCATTTCCTTCACCCTTGGAGTTAAGGAGTCTGTCTGGGAACATTATATGGAAATACACAACAGGCAACCAGCCCAGATAACAAAGTACTGTGTCCTTGACCTTCACATCAGAACAGAAATCAGTTAATCTACCCGTGTTAGCTTCCCATGGCTCCTCTAATGATGCTAATTCTCCTTTTCTTGAATACATTCTGGGAACTAGGAATACAAAAACCCAAACCTCAAGGTATACACATTAGTTTTAGTCTCCGTTTTTAACCTCATAGCAAATTTCCCTTCCTGAAACTCAAACATTATACTGTATAGTCCTCTCATTATAGCACTTAGCTTTCTTAATCATATGTTTGTCTGTTTCTCAACCATTTCTTCCCTAGTGATTTCTTCAATCTTGTATCTTCTGTATCTAGTACTTAACACATGGTTGAAACTTGGTAAGTTTGAATGAATAAACGCATTACACAGGCGATGAATGAGCAAGCAAGTCAAGAGGCAAGAGAGTAGGGACACAGGAAGTACCACTTGAATGTGTCAGGCTGTTATTAATATGAAGGTCCAGGTGCACATCAACCACTCCTTCTAGCTAAAATGCTCTTCCAGGGACTTCTCTGGTGGTTCAGTGGCTAAGACACTGCACTCCCAATGCAGTGGGCCCAGGTGTGATCCCTGATCAGGGAATTAAATCCCGCATGCCACAAATAAAGATCCTGCATGCTGCAACAAAGATTGAAGACCCCACATCCCACAACTAAGATGCAGCATAGCCAAAAAACAGAGAGAAATCTAAAATAAATAAATAAACTAAATGAAGAGAAAATGATCTTCCACTTGCACCCACCCTCATCTCCAATTCCTTGTCAGAATTTTCACTCTTTAATGCTCACCTCGAAGATCTGCCTGCTCACCTCTACACACACACAAGTATGCGTGTATGCCAAGGCAGACTTTCCTTTCTCTGCTCTAAAGCCTTCTCTTCATACTCCCACAGCTCCTGGGCACACCTTGGACACTGTACTGTAATGACTGATTATTTGCCTGGCATCTCCACTGTAAGCCCCTTGAAGGACAGGGTCTTCATATGTATCTACATGTCCAGCCATCAGTTCTATGTGTGGTAGCAGTGGGTACTCAAAAACAGTCTGAATTAATGAGTAAGAGATTGAAAGAATTAGGGATAGAATTACATTTTGAAAAATGATCTCAGCATAATCTGTTCCAGATAAAATGTCAATCAGGCATATATACTGTTCTAACACCTAAGTGGAGTAAAATTAATATAATTATGTATCACAATAATTTCTGATACAAGAAAATGAGAATTTAAAAAAGTGCTCTAATCCATGGACAAATTCCCTATTACTATCCCCAGATGTCACAAGTGAATCTGCCTCTCAAAAATCACCAATCTCCCCCTCACAAAATGCTACTGTACCTCATGTCCTCAGAGTCTTGAATCACAGCTGAGCCAACTAGAAAAATAACCTGATTTTATGGGAAAACGGGAGCTCCTGGGTTGGTGCTCCCATTTTGACAGGTATATTTTTCTTAGGCAATGGCTTAATTCAAAGCCTCACCAGAAAAGACATTTGGAAACATGGGACCTTTCAGAAATTCTCAAATCACTCCACGGGGGTGAGCTTCCTTGTGACACTAAGGCAAGGGAGCTTGGCTAGAGCAGGGCTCCTAAGCCAGGCTGCCTGGCTTTGAATTCCAGCCCTTCCACTCTCTGGCCTTCTGACTTTGGGCAACCTCACTGATGCCTGAGTTTTCTCTCCAGAAAGTGAAATAAGACCCACCTTTAGGAACTGGTGGGAAAATAAAATGGGTTAATTCAGGTAGAGTACTCAGAAACGCATCTAGTAAGTAGAAAGCAGTCAATAATCGTCACCAGTAACACTATTATTTCACGCCTATTACAACTGGCTCTGAAAAGGCTGAAAAGCGAAATTCCTCAAGACAGGAGAGGGGTAGGGAGAGTGCACTTACTGATTTGGTTGTTCAGCTTGAATGCAATGTCCAGCTGCAGGATAAATAGCATGAACTGGAACCAAGGACTCATCTCCATGGAAGGGAGGGGGATGTGGACAGAAAACACAATGTCATTGGCTTCAATTTCCCTTGGAATCGCTTCCTCGATGTCTCGGATCTTGTCACATTGGTTGGGTCCCCAAGGCATTAACCATTTTGCCTTGTGATGGTTTTTACGGACATCCACGCATTTCACTGACATGTAGGATACTGCCGTTGTGGGTCCTGGAGCTGAAAAGAGAATGTTTTTCTGTTTTAGAAGAATCATCCATGTAAGTGCCTAATTCTGGCTGACATTCTTTTCACTACTGTCCTCTCTCCATTTTTGACCCTGCCTTCCATAACTTCAGGCTCATTAATACCAAGCGTTAGTTGCTCAGTTGTATCCAGCTCTTTGTGACTCCCATGGACTATAGTCCATCAGGCTCCTCTCTCCATGAAATTCTCCAGGTAAGATTTTCTTTCTCCAGGGGATCTTCCCAATTCAGGAACACAGCCTGGCCTCTGAGTTGCAGGCATATTCTTTACTGTCTGAGCCACCAGGGAAACCTATTAATACCAAGTGAGTAAAAGTTGCTCAGTCGTGTCCAACTCTTTGTGACCCCCATGGACTATACACTCCATGGAATTCTCTAGGCCAGAAGAGTGGAGTGGGTAGCCTTTCCTTTCTCCAGGGGATCTTCCCAACCCAGGGATCAAACGCAGGTCTCCTGCATTGCAGGCAGACTCTTTACCAGCTGAGCCACCAGGAAAGCCCCAAAATACTGGAGTGGGTAGCCTATCCCTTCTCCAGCAGGAATCAAATCAGGGTCTCCTGCATTGCAGGCGGATTTTTTACCAACTGAGCTACCTGGAAGCCCTATTAATACCAAGGGATCTCCCAAATCCAGGTGAGGATCCTTCAGTGATCTCTAGAGGTGTCATAAAGTATACCCGAGAGCCTTCTCATTGTATTCTTTCAATAAATAACTGGTGATTGAAAATATGTGTAGCCAGTTTTGTTTCGTTACCTCCTCACACCAAACAAATGTCACAAGAATCAACTATGCTTCACTTTCACCTGCTTGAAGGCTTGGAGGGCACTGGGGCTTCACAGAACACAGTGTCTGAAGTCAGGAAACCTGGGGTCTGAGGCATGGTCGAATGACTTACTCTTGGGTAATTTGGAATAAATTGGTTAAACAAAGCATATCGCTTCAGGATCCTCATAAGCTGGCTGATGGTTGGTTTCTGAGGCTTTTCTACACTCTGAAATTTTACAACACATCTTTTGATTGAGAGAAAGAATTATTTTGACCTTGGGATCCCATTGAAGGTACCTATCAGAGAGTGGGAACCCAAATACCAACTTGACACTTGAAGGATATACTAAAATATGATCCCTACATTTTGAGAGGCATCATTTAATTTGATAGACCATTAACAACACAATTTTGTAATTATAAAATGGCCATATCACTATAAAAGAAAATTTGCAAACTACAGAAATGTTGAAGTTCAAAACGACATTTACCCAAAATCCTATTTGAGAGAAGGAACCACTGCTGTAAAAATATCAAAATATTATGTTTTTTTCTATCAAGTGTATACGTAGATAAAAATTCATAGAGGAATTAATTTGTATAAGTTTAACATACATAATAATATTAACATGTTTTTATAAAATAGGGTCACACCGTACATAGTTTTGTAGAGTTTTCTTTTCTATTCACTTAGCAAAGCAAAGTAGCACAGTGGTAAATAACACAACCTGTGGAGCCAACCTGCCTGGCTCTGTCATTTCTGGTTGTGCCACCATTAATTCAAGCTAGCAAAGTTAGGGGTGAATTTCTAAACCTGTGTGTGTATTACTTTTACTATCTCTTAAACGGCAATCAGTAGCAACTAACTCTGAGTCACTATATACATTAAACAAGTTAACATATGAAAAGCATTCAGAACAGTGCTTAAAAGTACATGAAAAAATACAAAATTTTAGCTGTTATATGTATTTTCTATATAATTAAAAATTTTCATCTAGTGGTTGCAAAATAATCATGTGATATACCAATTTAGTTTACATACACCCAAGCCCCTTGGTCCAAAAAGTTTGTCTGTAAATAAGAATAATTCTTTGCCTAATATGTTTTGTTAGTAATTTACCTCAGCTCTTCCATCTGCTGCCTTAATTTGTTTATGGCATATTTTAATACTACAGAGAAGTTCCAGATTTCATATATAATCTCTCCTTTATATTTTTTCCACTCTTTTGTATATAGAGAGATTTTCAAATTTCCAGATTCAGTCATCACCTTTATTACTTTCATTTTTTAAAAATTGCTTAGTTGATCCACTTGAAATTTGGTTTGCTACAAGGGATGAGGTGAAAATCTAGTTTTATGTTTCTAAATCTTTAAATTATTCCTTACTGAACAAATGCTTTTTTTTTGTTGATTTATGACAGCACCTTTGTCTTATGTTTACCAACAGATTTTTTCTGGACAACCTACTCTATTCCATTACTGTACTTTTTTCTCTTTTTCCATGTATTGAGCTTTAAATTCATGGCCCAACCAACATGATTTTAAATCTTGTAAATGGATGGTTTATATAAATATCTGATAGAGTAAAACCCCTCCCCTACTCCACCTAATATTTGTATCTTTTGCTGGATTTGACTGAAATTAGATTAACTCTATAAATTAATGTGGACAAAGTCAGCCTCCTTTCCCAACACTTAGTTTTTCCACCCATGGAGTCCATTTTGATATCTCTGAAAATTTTCATTGTTTTCTTCATGGAGATCCTTTGACAATATATTTAAAAATATTTATAAAACTTTTCTCTGAAAGTAGTGAAAGGAAAACATAAATTATGGTTTATGTTCATGGTTTAAATATGTTTAATTTGGTACATACGATACTTGACCTACTGTGCTTTTAGACAATGAACAGAAATCATCTCTTATTTGGAAGAGATCAAATAGCAACTAGAGGAATATGTAAAGTAAGAGAAAAAAATCATTTATGACTAAAGAGTGTGTATTATTTATTAATACTTTGCCCTACTTCTAATACTCAAATACACATTTTTCTATCCCTAAATATCCATCCTAATGGTAAATTTTGAGTAGTAAAACACTATATTCCCAGAAAGTTGGGATAATGCCTACTGAAACTTATCAGAAAACAAAGCATTGCTGAACTCTACCCATTAAGTCCTTCAATGCAGTATCCTGAATACTGCAACACAGAGCTGTCACTAATTCAAACCAGAAAAGTTTTTCTTTACAACTCAAAATGTATCATGAAGACCTTTTATACCTAATCCATCTGAAATCAGACATCTTTTTATTAGAGATATGAATCGATCAAACTCTGGTCATCCTGACTCAGCTAAATAGCCCACCAACATTACAAAGACCAAGTGGCACATTTGACTAAACTCCTTTTAATGTGGTTAGAGGTATAAACAGGGAGACAAAAGTCATGAATTCTATTTTTGGCTAACACACTCAAACTGACTATTTACTGCAGAAAATAGTTACTACATTTTAAAACTTCTATTCTTCCAAAATGAACCTAACCTTTTTTCATTTCTTTTTTTTTAATCCTTTTGAAAAACAAGTCACTCTCTTCTTAGACCAAAATGAAAAATAACTATCTGAGTTTCTACTTAACCTCCAAAGCCACATTCCAAACTTTAATAACAGAGAAGCTGAACACTTTACAGGCACAAAGCCTGCATTTTTAATGGACATGGTGAACGCCTGCCTTTGTAGCAGCCTGAATTATTTTCATTCTTTCATTAGTCTAGTGTTTCTCACATAGAGAAAAATATCCCAGGAATACTAATATTTTCATAAACATCATAACTTGGAGAAGCCACAAGTGCATCCCAAGCTACATGAGAATCACAAGTATTTTTCTCCACTTGAATAAATCTAGTCTAAAAAAACCTTCTGCATAACTTTAAAAACCTGAAGATAATTCAACATTTTCCATTTCTAGGAGTGCTCAAAAGGGAAAACACTTGTTTGAAAAAGTAAACAGATTCTGATAGTTAAACAGAATAATGTTTCCTGAATAATATATTTACAGTTCAAGACAACTTCCTATTCCAGCTAAAAGTGAATTTCCAGGTGTTTCTTAAGTAGAAAGCATATCGATGTAAACCAGAAACAAAGCCTACAGCTACTAGCTGGCTGCCTACTGTAGCAGGTGTTTTCATCAGCTATGGCCAAAATTGTGACTACGCAGGTCCCCAAACAGTGTTTAAAAATCAAAAGAACTCTGATTTCTGTCCTTAAATTGTTTTAGAATTGTGAAAGATTTTATCGTAAGAGAAAAGAATGAGATGGGAGAAGCTGAAATTATCTGTAACCTTTGAACAAGCCACAGTTGACTAACCAACAGTTATACATAAGGAAGGCCTCAGTTAGTCACCAGCGTGGTTTTAGGGATTAATAGTTTGTGTATTTAAGAAGGGGGCTGGATGGATTCAGGTCAACAAACTGAGTCATGTTTGCTCAGGTGAAAGCTAAAAATAACCACTCCTCAGTATTCCTAGGATAGTAATGTAATATCACCCAGCTGCCTTGGCACACATTTTAAATGTCCCCTCTACCCATCCATATAGCATTTAGTTGAAAACAAGTGGCCTAAAGCTACTTCCACATCAGTACAATTTAGTAGAGCAATCAGGCCCAAAATGAATATGCCCAGGCACTGTGGACTGGTTAGTCTATGTGGGTTAATGCCACTCTCACAGGAAGGCACCAAGCTACTCTTTGAAAATACCTTCACAAGCTTATGAAACACCACCCCATTTTAAGGTCAGTCCTCTTTACCATGTCAAACATAAGCTGTATTTTCTATTTTTTAAATCTGTATTTCAACACAGTACTTATTGGCCTCCACCTCTCCACTATAATGGAGAACTGTGAAATCTGACACTATACAACCTTTAATTTTAAAGTGATAGGAAATCAATAAGACTTCTAATTCAAGGCTGTGGAAAACTGAACAAGCACAACTTGAAGCCTCTTTGAAAAGTTGGTGACCTTTCAGTGACATATATTACTAAGGGTCATATTGCATTCACCAAATATGTCTTAAGTACCTACCATACATGAAGTACTTAAGTGAACCTAATAGACACCGCCACATGGAATGTAAAAATAATGGGGAAAACCAACAATACATAAATAATTACAGGAAAAAGTAATTATAGCTGTGGTGATACTATATTTACCCTGACATTACCTGAGAAAGGGCAATAGTTGGATATTTGGGAGGTAGGAGAAATGAATTCACTAGAATGAGGCAAAAATTCCAGTCAACATTACAATGTAACCTTGAAGAAAAACTCAAGTGAACAATGACTAAACCCTACTTCTTTTGGAAGAATATTCATTGACTCCAGTCAGCTTCCTGTTATGGCATCTCAAATGGCTGTCCAGTTTACAAATTGCTATCTGGCCAACCACTACCGCTATCATGCTCAAAGTTGACTCAACATCAAATCATTAGCCCCTACTCCTGCCAAACCCTATAATTAGAGAGTCGGACAAAGATACAAGACTTGGTTGCCCCTAGAAAAGTTAAAATAAAATTAAAACAACATGCTGACATAACACATGGTCTCCATTTAAGCCAACACAGACTATTTATTTCTTTGCTTTATTACAAATAAAGAAGATTCCTTTAGCAATTATCTAGAAGTATTACTATTATGTGGGTACTGTGCTACCTAAAGATAGAGACAAATGACAGCCCCAGAGCCTGAGTTGCTCACACAGTCGAGTGTGGGAGGGTGAGTAGTTGGCAGAGAAGTACATCCTGATTGAAACGAGCCCTTACAGATGTTTGCACAGGATGCATCATTTGTGAAGAGGGCTGGGAGAGCTGCTTGGCTGAGGCCTGGACTTCAAAGAGAGCAGGTGTTCATTAGCCGGTGGAATAGGGGACAGGAGTGGGGAGGCACTGAAGAAGAGCATGTGCTGGGCCAGAAGATATCTAGAAAATCACAGTACAGTCGTCCCTATGTGTCCACTAAGAATTGCTTCCACAACCCCCACAGATACTAAATTCTGAGGATGCGCAAGTCCCTTCTATAAAATGACACAGTATAGTCAGTCCTCCTAATCAGCACACCAATCCCTGGTTGATCTGCAGATACTGAAGGCTAATTGTATGGTCTGTATTTGAGGATTAAATTTAAAAAGTGATCATTTAATAAGTGAAAATGCTGGACCACACCAACCTTGTTACAGCCCTTGGCTGCTTCTGACCAGTGGTACAGTTCTCTCAAGGGCCTTGGCTTCTGCTCCCAAGAGTCTCAGCTTCACTTATACAGCAACATAAAGAAGAGACCCACAAACAACAGAATTTTTATTTGAGGGGGCGGAAATCTTTCCTTCTAAGACATGCTGATATCTTGTAGGTAGCTACAAGGTAGCTAACAGGGTGCCCCAGAAGGAGCGAAGAAAGCAATAGGGTCTCCAAAGAGCTTTGCAGTCTCCATTATCAGGAATAGCCTTCAATGAATGAGAGGAAGATTGTCTTCATTGCAACCAAAATGATATTTCAAGATTAATCTGCTTTCGGTTTCAAGGTGAAGGAATATGGAAACTAGACCAGTAAAAGGGATTATTCATGTTTACAAGCATTAATAACCAGAACCCCTCAAAGTGAAAAAGTAATGATTTTAATTAAAAATAGTCAACCATTTCAGAAATATTTTAGAGAATTTTTATAATAGCATCCAGCTAACAAAAATGAAAAAAACAAAAACCATACACACTGATTTAAAAACACAGTCATTTCATGATGTCTGAACATCAAATCATTATGCTATACACCTTAAACTTATACAGTGCTGTGTGTCAACTACATCTCAATAAAGCTGGACAAAAAAATTTTTTTAATAAAAACATACAGACAACTGCTAACAGATACTTTCTACTGACTCAAGAGGGAGGTTGATTTAACTCTCGAAATCTAGTCTTAATTCAAAATCTGCTGTCATGATCTCTGCACCTCTATAAACATGAAAAATTGATTTATCAATTTTTTATAATCCCATTTATTCTCTTTGTTCCACAAAAGATTTTGGTTTACTAGTGAATATTAAACTATTAATTTTAAAAAGGAGTTGAAGCTGATTTAAAAGGATGGAATTAATGTTTGGGTCATTAAAATTACTTGGTCTATGTCTGTAGGTTAAAAGTAGAGAGTAAATGCAACAGCTGGATAACTTAAGCCCCCACAACTCTCACCTGAACTACTGATACAATACTAAATGGCTCAATATCCATTCTACTTTGTAATATAAAGAAAACTTCCACTGCCTGGCTATGAACAGTATGTATAAGACATTTATAAAAGACTATATACTCAAATTGGTTCTAGGCTTTGCCTATCTGAATATCTATGCTTGCCTAAATGAGAATTTATAAGAAATGCATTAGGCATTTAAGTCCTTTGGACAATACCAGGGTTTGCTTAGAATTCTTTGATTCCAAGAAAGGGCATGAGGGAAAGAGGTACATAAGTGGAAGAAACCAAGGAGACCAGATGAATATCTATTATTTATACAACTACAATTTTTATTCAAAGACCCCACCCCCCCAAAAAACATAAAGGAATCTAGCTAAATTTAGAAATTAGCGTTTAAATGTATTAAATAGAGTTCCCTCAGAGACCGTATCTTTCTCAAATTCAGAAACCTCCTACATTAATTCCAGTTAAAAAAGATACTTGTGGCATATACCATGGGGCCAAAGTAGCCATATCCTATCATCTGGTCTAGTTGTGAGGTTTCAGACACTAGCAATTCCTTGAGCTGATTCTAGTTACTGTTTCCACTAGGTCAGTTTCTAAAAAAGATTTCTTAGTATCTACCACAACATGTACCTCAGTTTTAGAATGTTTCATAATAAT
The DNA here is from genome assembly GCF_042477335.2 of Ovis canadensis. Taxonomy (NCBI): domain Eukaryota; kingdom Metazoa; phylum Chordata; class Mammalia; order Artiodactyla; family Bovidae; genus Ovis; species Ovis canadensis. Next base: position 44,555,352 of record NC_091245.1, read on the forward strand.
GACCACTTCAAAATTTTCAGCCAAACAAAGTGTAAATGCTTGTGTTACACTGACTTTGTGCTTCAGAAGTAACTGACTCGGTCTGTTAATTCCTTTACTGAAACTGCTCTGAAGTTATGATGGTCAGACACTCTACCTCTGCCACTGACTTTGAAGATAAAATTCTCCTATATTTCAACCAGACCAATTAAATCTTACTAGATTACTAAGTGAAATATTATTTTACAATTCAATTTCAATTATTGGAGAACTGAGAGTGGATGTGCAGGGCCAAGATCTGGGGAAGTCATCTTTAGAATTACCCTAGCTATGCCCTAGTGCGTGTAATGGGGTACACTAAGTGATACGTAATTCATTCTTGCCAGCAGTTTTCAGTAAGCAGTAATTAATTATGCTAACATCTGTTCTAGGAAAGCTAAATTTTTAAACATAGCAGAACAATCCTCTACACTAACCTGCCACTACCAACACACACACACACACCCACCCACATAGCAGAGCTGAATGCAAAGTAGTTTGTACTGTATACACACAATTCAAGCATGTATTTTAAAACAGCTCCCTGCAACATAAACTTATGAATAAATGACATTTCAACATCAAAGCTTCATAAATTGTAGCAAACACTTGCTGCAATTCATTCTTTCTTTTAAAAAATATTGAAAAGTCGTATATGTTTATATCTTAGTATGAGAGGATTTTAAATGCTTAGCCGGCAACCTCAATTGTTCTGGAGCCAAAGATGTAACAGCTTTGAAGAATAGAAGAATTACTCTACATTTGTCAGAATCTACACAGCAAACATGAAGCACCACTTGGCTTCCATTATTTGCCTGGCTTGGATCCCGTGGAACTGAGGAGTGCTGGAACCAAGAGGAAAAAAAAAATTAGAGTGCTTTGGGAAACTGAGCCAAATTCTTACATAGTATTTGAAATGCTGTGGTAAACATGAAGTTTCTTTAGGCTCAAGATTAGTGCCAGTTTTTTTTTTTTTTTAATAATAAAATGCACATAAAGAGCCCTGCCAGAAATTTAGCACATAAAATCTGCCAACCATTAGACATGCTAATTGGGGGAGCAATCCTGAATTCAGGTTAAAAAACTTACCCTCAACTTTGGTGTCTGGCAACAAAAAGCGATTATATTAAGAAGCTTGACAAGAGTATATCAAATCACCATTTCTAACCTCTAGCTCTGAAAAATATCTACAATTACTGTTTCTCCATCACTGTAGAAATACTCAGAACACTATAAGCTAAACACACATGAAGTGAACAAAAAAGGCCTCCAAAGAAAAACCAAATGGCTCATCTGTTGATGCTATTGCTCATCACTCGGCAAACCAGTCATCTGGGCTGAATTTTTGACTTTGTGCCAGTGTGTCAAAATCAGCCATCATTCAGCCAAAAGGCTGTGGAATGCAGCCAAGACCACCTATGGAAAGTGAATTATAGCATCTTATAATTTACTACCTTGGCTATGATCTCATAAACCCAGCATGGAGGGCAAACCACCTCTTGTGTGGGAAATCTCTCAGAGTCCCTATAGAGGCCCCCAAAGCTGCTCTGGCAGAGTATTGGGGTAGGAAAGACACCAAGTTAGCCAGCTGGCTCTGCAAGCCGGTGAGCTTGCCACTAGCACATCTGTGGGGTGACACTCTAGGGTTAGAAAATCCTCAAATTAAATCTTCTAAGAGAAACAGCTGCTTTGTTCTGAAGTCTGTATTATACTCTATAATAATGTCACACTTTTATTACCTATAATTATTATCAGACCTGTATTTTTATAAATTACAGATATTCTACTTTTATCGATATTATCAATGTTAAGAATAAACATGAACATTAATATGTGACTTGCACACTGCATTTTACAAAGCGCTTTCAGACACTTGGATTATTAAACAGGTCAAGTTGTCATTATAGTGATCCCCGCAGTATATGAATTAGATTGGTGGTTTTCTCCCACCAGTAAGTGACATAGCTGGGACTGGAATCCTGGTCTTCACTTCACATTTGCTGCTCCTTCTAATACGCCACATTGCCTCGATTGCCAGTTTATTTATTAGCCCTCACTACTTATTAGTACCTGAGAGGTGACTTGCAGAGAATGGTGGCCCACATTAGGGTCCAATGGTGGCTTAGAATGGTGGCTAAGGATGACTGAACAGGACCCTAAGGAGCTCCGCAGGACAGGGCACTACCTAGCACTCCTGCCAGCTTATCTGGAAAGACTACAGTCAGCAACAGACGGCCTCCACCAAGTTCCACAAAATGGTGATGAATAACAGGCTCCCAAAGTGCACTGAACTCACTTGAAGCTAATTTGACTAGAGTTTCGGTTCTAACCTCAAATTCTGGGCCAGCAGTCTGGGATATTTCACGTAGAGAAGATCCAGCTCAAGGAACATATGGTGAAATTGCCATGAAAGAGTCTGTGACAGACCTCGTAGGCAGAATAAGGGCCAAGGATACAAATGAGAGGCAAAGGCTGAATTCAGAGCAACTTAAGGAAGAATTCATTGACAGTTTGGGTAGACAGACAATGGCACAACTTGACTCAGGAAAGGGCGCGCTCTCCACCACATCCATGGAAACATTCAGGAAATAACTGGATAGATAAGAGCCTGAACTAAGTCAGTGACAACAAAATAGGAAAGTCACAATGTGTTAATACATGCAGGATATTAGGGAATGGAAACATTAGGGTCCAATAAAGAGGGTCATGGAGTTTGCTGATTTATTTTTCTCCATATTCTGACCCATGTAGGAAAGGAACAAAAGTACAGGACATGCTAAAGGGTCAAAAATTTAGTGTTGGACAGTACAAGCTGAGGCTAAGGTCAAGCAAGCTCTGTTAATGACTTTATTTGGAATTTCACAAATGCTAAGAATAATCATTTCCCCTTCCCTGATTACTCAAGAAAAAACTGGACCTTATACTCTGTGAATTCCTTAGAACTGGAGGTAAAGGTACATGTTAAGGGTAAACTGAAATTTTAATGGTCACATTCTTAGGAATTGCGTTTTTTAAAACACTGAAATAACAAAAAATTGAGTAAAGTCACTATAGGACTTCTCTGCTTGGTCCAGTGGTTAAGAATCCGTCTGCCAATGCAGGGGACACAGGTTTGAACCCTGCTCTGGGAAGATCCCACATGCCACAGAGCAACTAAGCCCTGCGCCCCAACTGCTGAAGCCCATGAGCCCCAGAGCCCATGCTCTGCAACAAGAGAAGCCACCGCAATGAGAAACCAGAGAACCACAACAAAGAGTAGCTCCCACTCCCTGCAAAAAGAGAAAGCTAATGTGCAGCAAGGAAGACCCAGGACAAAAAAAAAAAAAAAAAGGTAAAGTCACTAAATACAGGTTAAATATTTTCATCAGGTCCAGGTGTCAGCTCAAGTGCCATCTCCTTCATTCAATTTGTTAAACACCTAAAACATGCCAGCATCTAAGGCCTCCACCAATTTCCCATCAGTAACAAATGATCCCTACACAATCTCTGATGCCAATTATCACCTGGTCTGTGTCTCTGTTAGAGCCTTTTACTTTATTTGTAAACATAGCTTCTGAACCTTACAAAATTATAAGTTCCACTGGGGAGGACCAAGTCTTACACAGCATCAAGCATAGAGACTGAATAGGTCCTCCGAACCTGAAGTGAACTATTTACATTGAAGAGTCTTTATGTCATGCTAAACACTTTGTTATGCTTGATTTATCTCACAAGCTTTTATCAAACACCCATTAGATCATTTAAATATGTCCTTGGTGTATCACATCCATGGCCCACCTATACCAAAGTACAATTAAGACTAGCATTCAGAGAGTTTGGGAAGAAGCCACGGCTGCCTTCCGTGATGCCAACATCACAATGGCACACATGCTCATTTCCACTGAGCACATGATGGTTCATGCAGATCTTCATTAACCTATACATGAAATGAATACTGAATTTTGAGGATCAAAATGAACTTGTCCTAAACTGAAACATGCACACCCCAATCCACAGGAAAAAAAAAAAAAGTAAATTCACACATCAAAAGAAGGTGTATAAGACAAACAGCAGACAAGCAAAAAATATGGTAATTTTTGAAAATTTTCTTCCAAAGGGTTTGCAGCCACTATTAAAATTATAGAAGCATGTTTGGATACCACTCTTTAGCATATTTCCTGGAAACTAAAGTTCACAAAGGTAAGATAGTTATTTACCCTGCCAACACTGACCTGAAGGGATCAAGGCCGGCACAACGGAAAGAAAATAGGAGACAAAATGAGATAAAATATTCACATCTTAGACTGAAAGAATCCACCTGCCAAGGCAGGAGACACAGGAGACGTGGGTTCGATCCCTGGGTCGGGAAGATCCCCTGGAAAAGGAAATAGCAACCCACTCCAGTATTCTTGCCTGTGAATTTCAAGCACTTCCTTTTAAAGGCATCAAATCCTACTTTTGAGACCAAATCTACAAAACAGCTCAAACAGAAACCTGCTGCCTGTATGATCTATTTACCTAGCGGCTCTAAATGAGTTTTTCTTTCTGGTCCAATGAATTACATATGAAAGTTCTCAAAAGAGTAGCAGAGGAAAAGCAGTGGAAGACTTGACACTGAAGGGACTGTGGAGCACAGGATGGTATAGAAGTCTTGAGATGACACACGGAGCTTCTAAATGGTGACACGCAAATGCACTTGTGACCGGAGTGAAGATCTAGTTAGGGTAAAGACTCTGAGGGAGTGGGAGTGAGAGAGAGAAGTTAAGGATGTCCAGGTTCCTTGCATGGGCAGTATCATTTGCTAGGATAGGAATCAAAAGAAATTGAATGATATGTCATGTGACAGTCAGACTATATAGAAGCTGGAGTATCAAGCTTATTAAAGAGCTCAGTTTATATGAAGTGGGGGGTGTTACAGCTAAAAGGCCAAATACACAAATGACTAAGATTTGACAGAGTAGTTAGAATTGTTCTAGGTGGTTCCAATGTTGCAAGTTCAAAGGAAGAAAATCTGACAGCAATAAAAATCAGACAGTCCAAAGTTGACCTAACCAGTTGAAGACAAACAATTGCCAACACTTGTGTGAGTAGGAATGCTCCTGTTACTAACACTTGGTAAATGCAAAGAGTACAGAGGATAAGGTGGCTTCCCTGGCAGTCCAGTGGTTAAGAATCCACCCTGCAAGCGGGGGACACTCATTCAGTCTCTGGTCTGGGAAGATCCCGTATGTCACGGACCAACTTAGTCCATGTGCCACAACTACTGAGCCCACATGCAGCAACTACAGAAGTCTGGTCGCCTAGAGCCTGTGCACCCCAACAAGAGAAGCCATCGCACTGAGAAGCCCCTGCTCGCTGCATCTAGAGAAAGCCTGTGTGTAGCAATATAGACCTACCACAGCCAAAAAATAAAATAAATCTTTTAAAAAAACAAAAAATTGCAGAGGACATCTGAGCACTGGATGGGGATGAAAAGACTGCGTTATGGCCTCCATCATTACATTCTATGGGCACTCTTCATATGTTCAGAGCTTCAACTCTGGCCACAAATTGGCTTGCTACTCCTGAATTACTACAAGTTTGAGGATCAGAATCTTGGTGGAATAAATTATTCCAGGGATGGGAATTGTGGCTTTCTAGTACTAGATATACCACTAAGCAGACAAACTATTCAACCAAGCTTGAGCCCCCAGTTCTCTCAACTGTAAAAGGCAGTGTTTTTACTGCTAGACACTCCTAACTTAGAAATGTTTCGACTCTAAAGATAATTTATATATTCTATGTTATGGTGAAACTCATTCTTTTCAAGGTTGAAACATACCCTTTAAAATTAGAATCAATGTATAAGCCGATACTATAGGCTGCCATGCCTTACCCATCTAGCCCCTTCTCTCATTTGCCTTGTTATTTTCACATCTGTTAGTGGAAAAGACTGTAATCTCCTACACTTTGTGTTGCCTATTAAGGCCAAAATGTGCTCTGGGTGTTTTCTATCTTCCAACAACTGGTGATATCAACAAACTACTCCAGAAAGTAAGAGCAAGGTAGAGCCAACTGTATATGTAAAATTTCATTCTGATGAATTCAGCACAATGAAATATACTCCATAATATATACTATGGGAAGTTGGTCCAATCTACTCATAATGAAAACATTTAGGGAAAAAAACAAAAAACTCCATTCCAGCTTCTAGCTGATGGCCCATACACTCACAGTATAACACAACACAAAGACATTCCAATACAATGAAATAATCTGGAGTATGTCCAACCTCTATTTTTCAGGATGATAGAGATAGGCTTAACAGAGCTGAGTCTATTATTCAGAAGAAATGGAAATCGTGGCAAACACCGCTCTAAGATCACGGGCAAAATTTGCTAACAAGACATCAATTCATAACATTCATTTCGATTTTCATTTAAACTGCTGGGTTAATACATTTCAAAATTTATTCAGATTACCCTTTATGAAAAAAAAAGTTCCATAAGAGAAAACAACAATTACTGTGCAGCAAGGGAAATGTTTTCACTGGAAAGATTTTGTAGATTATTGTAGGCACCTACAAAAACAGAATAACAAAATTTAAATTTAAAATTTAAAAAGGGCTCTAGACTCAGAAAAACTTGGGATCAAATTCCAGCTCTATTACTTACTAGCAATTTAGCTGGGCTATTTACTACGTAGCCTTACAAAATGCCAGTTTCTCCTTTGAAAAGTTTGCTGAGAGAACCCACCTCGTAAGTTTGTTGTAAAGACAAAAATCATAAAAAGAGTCCACAGTACCTCGCACATAGCGAGATCTTAATGAGTGTTAACTATTGATAGTAAGGACGCTGCTAGCAGATGGTGAAGAAGAATCTGATGAGAGATGGCAACATACTCCTTGCTCTCTATCCTGTCTCTCCCTCCTCCCTCCAGGGATGTGTTTATCTAAACATTCAAAGAACTAAAAGGTCTGAATCTTGGGTCATTAAAAACAGAGGCTCTCAACAGTCAGAGAGGATACTAACAGAATTTTGACTTGAACATCTAAAATGCCTTTCCCTAAGAAATATCCCAGGGATATCCTAAGTAGCGTGTTGTCTGAACACAGAACTAGCTCTTAATTTTCTCCTCAGCCAAATGAGATTTTAACATCTTTTTTCACATTTTCATAAATTATTAGAAAATAACTATAGCCAAGAGTATTACTGCAGGCCTTCCCTCCTCCTCCCTGCAGATAAAGACAATGCTGGTCTTGCTTGCTCTGCTGCATTGCCTTCACCTGGTCCCCAACAAGCATCCCACTATTGCTGCTAACTGGATTCTTTGAGTTTTCATGACACACAATCAAGAGAAAAGGGACAAGTATAAGAGAAGGGCTTGGATTACGGAGAATTTTACGTGAGGAGGTTTTAGGGGTATTTTGGAAGAGAGAGGTTAGAAGCATCAAAGAAAAGGGGGATTTCCAGAAGCAGCGCTACTGATTATGTCTTCTTTACTGTGTTTCACAGTATGAATAGAGAACTTAAGTTATTATACTATTTTAAATTCATTTTTGGTGGATTGTCCATTTCTCTGACAGAATCACTACTTCAAGATGGATCAGTCAGGTCAGTCATGTCTTTAAATAGGGGCAACATTAAAAGAAAAAGATAACAGGTGCAAAAACTTCATACAAACCTTTGGCAGGACTAATTAGCACATAACACATGACATTGGGAAGATGGAAAGGACTGACATTTTAGAAAGGCAAGTTAGGGGCTGACCATATGAGGTTTGAGCTACAGCTATGCTAGATCATCATTTTATTTCAATGTCTTGTTCAAAGTCTGAGCTCTTTACAACCAGAGAGCTGCACATGCCTATTCCCTCTTAATATTGCTGGCTACCCAGTACCCTTCCCTCCACTCCAGAGTTTCTCCACCTCAGCACTATTGACATTTTTGGCTTGATAAATTTTGTGGGGCTGGTTGTTCTGTGCACTATAGGGTATTTGGCAGGAGCCCTGGCTTCTATTTACCAGTTGCCAGTAGCATCTTCTCCCCTCTCGAATGCAGTGAAAACCAAAAATATCTCTAGACATTGCCAAATATCCTCTGGGGAAGTGGGGATTGTGGGGGGGTGGGGGTGGGGGGACAAAATTAATCCTGGTTGAGAACTCCTGTTTTATCCCAATCCCTCAGACTCAGAAGAAAAATTCATACCCTGCTAAGCCAACCCGTGACACTCCCTTTTCAGAGGTTACAACTCAGGGATTCCGGGCCCTCAATAATCCATAACCATCACAGTTGCCTACATGCTGGACTGGCTGCATTGTGCATCAGGTTGTCATCTACAAATTATAAATGATTATAAAAGTTACCGGTCATTGGGTATTTCTTACATGCCAGGAAGAAGAACAGAGGATTTAACTGGGTTGATTTTCATTCTTATACAGCAGTAAGTGGTAAATATCATTATCTCCATTAAGAGATGAGTAAAATGAGGCTCTGAAAATGTAAATAATTCAACCAAGGTCACAGCCAATAAATGGTTGAGCTGGGGTTTAAACCTAAATCCATCCAGGCGCAGAGTCTCTATCTTAGGTCACACTGTTTTTCCTAATGAGAAAAACCAATGCAGACATATGTGGGAAGTACATTTGGCATGAGTTACACGAGCTAAAATGGGGAGGTCAGTGCAAAGATTGTAATAAAACTCAGTGTTCTCTGAACTAAGCTGATCACCAGTAATAGAGATGTGTTTGTTCTAAGGATACTAATAAATTGAGTTTTGATTTATGGATTTCCTGCTGAAAACAGGAAAATGGTGGTTTCCTGTAAGTAGAAACAAGCAGTATCTGGTTGCCATGGTAACAGAAGTAAACTTAATCTTGACTGAGAATACAATCACCATATAGAAACAAGTATGGTCAGGAATCTTATCAGAAAAGGGTGTTTTCACCTGGAAAAGAGAAAGTCAAAAGAGAGAAATGATATAGTTATCTTATGGAAAAAAAACCAAATGAAGTTTTCAGCCAACACAATATTAGAACTTTTTGGCCCACTCAATATTTGAAAAGTCACCATCTAACAAAAGGGAAGCAGCGCATGTTCTAGGTTATTCTAAAAGGAAAATCCAAAATTCATGAGTGAAAATAACAATGAATTATAATACAACCTGGTAAGGGAAGCCAGTTTTTCACTGAATCATAAGAAAGAACATTTAACCATCATAGCGTTTCAACTAGATTGAAAAATTAAACAATTTTAATTGTCTATTGAGCAACTGTCACTGGAATGGAAAAATACTGGCAGGGAGGTTGTCTCTGTTGGGGAGATCCCAGTGTGGGTAAGGTTGGACTCAACAAATTCTCAGGTCTTCTTATAAAACAAGAATCTCTGTTTTTCTAAAGCTTTGGGAAATTTCAGATTCCAGTGAAAACAGAGGGTGGGAAAGCTGGAGGTCTCCATTAGGCGAAGAGCACCAGCAGTAGCTCATTGTCATAATAGCAAAGGCAGACTCCAATCTTGCCTGGGAAGGAAATATCATTTAGGTGAAACGGGTTAAGAGAGGAAAACCCTGTGGGGACTTTTTTCTGTTCTGAATAGATGGACACGGGATAGTGCAGCAGGGTTTGTTTTTTGTTTTTTTTTTTTTTTAAAAAAAAAAAAAAAAGGATTGTTTCCCAATCCTAAGATACACTGTGATGCATCTTCCTTGGAATTTTCAGCCACCTCTCACTACTGATTTCAAAAATCCATTCTGTATTTTAAAGAAAACAAAAAAAACATCCAGGTAAGGAAAAGGCTCTGAGAGTCCCTTGGACTGAAATCAAGCCTATAAGAAATCAACCCTGAATATTCATTGGAAGGACCGATGCTGAAGCCGAAGCTCCAATACTTTAGCCACCTGATGCGAGGAGCCAACTTACTGGGAAAGACCTTGATGCTGGGAAAGATTGAGGGCAGGAGGAGAAGGGACCACAGAGGATGATATGGCTGGATAGCATCACCAACTCGATGGACATGAGTCTGAGCAAACTCTGGGAGACAGTAAAAGACAAGGAAACCTGGCGTGCTGCAGGCCATGGGGTTGCAAAGAGTCGAAAATGACTTAGTGACTGAATGACAACAAGGGAGTAACTAGAAGAATGAACTATTTCTTCTAAATGCTAATATTGCCTTCGGTTTCACTGTCTTTGACATGCCTCAATGGACAATTCATCACTAGATTCAGGGAATGGATAGGACAGGACTAACCTCTAACTTTCCACTTGGAAAACCAGCCACACTGTAAATTTGTTGGACCTGTCTTGGAAAATGAAACTGTTAAAAAGTCGACTTCTGCTAAGGCCCACAATTTCCCTTGTAAAAGGGAAGAGGTGCTAAAATAATAACAGGTTAAAAAAAAAATACTGATTCATCTTACCATATTAAATATGAATAACACCAAGGGAATTTTCCCTATCTCTTCATCTCCAGGACACACTAAGCATTTACATTCTCATTATTTTGTACCCATTAAGTGGGGAGCAAAGATTATTATCCTCCTTTGATTTCTAAGAAAGGGACTACAGAAAGATTAAACAAGTAACTTGTCCAAGTTGCTCAGTAAATTGAGATGTTTGAAGCTGTCCTTTTAGTATTTGCTTAGTATTACAAAGTGACTGAATCCTAACTCACCGAAATTCCTAAAGCTTCTCTCTTCCCCATTTCCAAACATGCGTGAAATTTTCTGCGAAGCACAAAGCCGCCACCAGGTTGATCATGGACAAGGGGATCCAATCAGGTCAGCAACATGTCTGCAAGAAGCCTGACTTGGTTTTCCAACCAGAATCCACCCACTACTTTATCAAGTGAAGTTGATTCTGCCTGGCCATGTCTGGGAAATTTTTTAACTCCTTGATTAGCTATTAACAATTGGTTTCACTCAGACGAGACAGAGGACAAAATAATAGTGGTTTAAAAAAATGCCTCCACCATTCTGATTACAAAGGAGGCATGATTAACGAAGTTCCCTTTGTGTCCAAGCTCCATTCTGAGAGCCAGAGAAAGAGCTTTCCACCCCCCTGTTTTGATTGCTGAGTCTTTTCCTACTTGTCTCATCACCCACACAATCTGTTCATAGCCCAAAGAGACAATCCAGCCAGTCTGTGGAGAGTTCCTAAAACATTTATGTCGTGAAAGCAGACAGGATGAACAGGACCTCATCTCACAAAGGATGATGGGACATTCAGCAAAAGAGTGCACAAAGGGAAATACAGACGGAAGGCTCTAGGCTGAAAGGATTTGCCCACAATGACTAACACAATGCCTGTCCTTATGGGCATTTGTAAACCTTCTAGTCAATTTACAGCCACCCCCAGGTTTTGTCCCCCAAACCACTGCTTTTAGAAAGCACAGTTTTTAAAGAAAATATAATTATCGAGTTAAAGAGGTCCAAATCGGTGCTTTCAGGATCATTCAGTCTCTCCAGACCTTTCAACATGAAAACAGCAAGTAAGACAAAGATTCTTAGCTCAAAGTTCCTCCTCAACCATGTCAGTGGGGCAAGATATGCATATAAAACAGAGCATTGCCTAGCACATAGTAAGTGCTCACTGAATACTACCTAACATTTTTACCAGATCCTGCTGTTTTATTAACGATATTTTTATATATGTCCTGCCTGTGTACTCAGCTAAAGCAGGGCCACCTTATCTTTCTTTGGTACATTTCAGAAGATAAATTCCCTGCCTTCATACACATCTTCTTATTTACAGATATAGAGATCTGTGGCAAGTTACAGACAAGATACTAAACCTAGTCTCACAGCTGGTGAGAAGTAGGTTCCTTGAGATCTCAGCTCATTAACTTCATGCTTTCTTTCCATGACAAGATAGATGAGCAGATTATCATGATTTATGCCTCAATGTATCTAGACAGATTTCTAATCTGTCAAAGACTCTGAGGACTTACTCAAGACTTTGAGCCCTTGACACAAAGAAAAGAAATGAGTGGTAAAGGCCAACATATTTGGCTTTGAGAAAAACATGCCTCTGTTTTTATTTGCCATGGGAAAGCATTACTAGCTCTACTTAGCAAATAATCAAAGGCAAGAAGAAGCAGAAGGGATTAAATGATGTGTCTAGGGAGGCAAATGGGCCAGATTTCTCTGATACGCTGCTCATAGCTTTTTCTATTAAGTTTATTCTTAATTCAGTACCTTGAATGATATGAATCTTGTCTTGAATTATACACATCAAATTGTGCTTCCAATGACCACCCAGACCACAAAAGCCCAGGTCAAACTCCCTAATTCTTCAAAAAAATTCCTTTTATCTAAAAAATACTTAGAACACTTAGTCTATTTCACTCACTTTGACCTTAACAAATATCTTTATTTTATCGCTCTTGCCTCTCTAGTCAAATTTAAGTTGCCTGAAGGCAAGATGCATGTGCACTTTCCTTCTATAGCCCATGACTAACCCGGCTCAGAGACCGTAGTAACATGTACCAGCTCATTGTTTGTTCTGCCTCACAGACTTCTGGATTTCCAAAGAAACTTCGAGTCATCAAAATACCTACTCAGGTTTCCCAACCATTCCTCTCAAATACTAGTCTACTTGGGTAGTCATTAAAGTTTCTCCTGTGCCTTCAAGAACCTCATTTTAGCTGCTGGGACATCCTCTTGCCGTTCATTTCACACACACACACCCAGCTCAGCAGGAGTACATGTTGCAATGAGCTTTGCTTCAGAGCCAACAGCCTGGCCAAGTTCCAAGAATTGTCACTAATGATGTTTACCAGCCAGTTGGTGCTCCAACAGTGGTGCAACACACACACACACACACACCATTTCAACTACTGCTCTAGTTGGAAGAGCTGTGCCTAACAGAGGTTGGTTCCATGCCTAATTTTATTTTTTAATTGCTACTAAAGGCCTATTCCACCAGACATGAGCAAACTCTCCAAATACACTTTCTATGATAGAGTGGTAGTCTCCACTGATCTATCTTTAACCAAAGGCATAGTAAGTGTATTAGTCTGGGGTCTTTTGGTTGCAAAAGAAAGGAAACCCTGCATCAAGCTGCTTGAGCAAATATTAATCAATAAATTAGTAAAGAGACGATGAAAAATGTCCAGAGACAGAGTGGTCTTCAGATAGTGATTGTTTTGAGAAGTCAAATTATATCAACAAGTCTCATTTCTTTACAGTCACTGAATTCTAGCTTATATTTTACTAGCTTCATTTTCGGGATTCGTGGGAAGGACTCCAACTGTTCCAAGTTCATGTTATCTGAGTTCAAGTTCAATAATAAATAGACAGGACATCTGCTCCTGGTAGCTTCCACAACAAGTCTCAGACTTCATTCTGATTAGACTAAATTGAGCCACGTGCCCGTCACATCCCATCACTGGAGTCAGAGATGAAGAGTCTCAACCTCATGGTCTGAGATTGAGAAAGGGGAGGTACCACAAAGGAAATGCAGAATCCTGCTATCAACGGAATTAGGCTGAACCGAATTCTCCCTAGTAAGTCTTTCCTCTTTCCCTAATAATCTCTAAGAAGTTGTACTACAAAAATGGTCAGCTTTGAAAATAGCATATTAAAAAAAGGAAACAAACAGATAAGTAACAAAGGAGTATAAATAGCCAATAAGCATATGGAAATAGGTTCACTCTCACTAGTAACCAAAGAAATGTAAATTAATAGAAACAATATTCTTGGCACATTGGTAAAATTGCTAAAAAAAAAAAAAAAATGCCCAGTACTGGCCAAGATTCAGGGATTGGAACACTCCCACGATTGACTTATGAGATATACGGGTGGTTATTATTGATTTCAAAGGGCAAGCGGAGATTATTATCAAAATCTTTTAAAATGAGCATGACTTTTTTTTGGGCCATGTGGTATGTGGGATCTTAGTTCCCTGACTAGGGATCAAAGTGCAAAGTCTTAACTCCTGTACTCCCAGGCAAATTCCTTTTGTCTTAATTTTTTGGCATGATTTTTGACCTCAGATAAATTCACAGACGTGAAATTGCTAAAAAAGAAAATAATTAAGGGTATAAATAAAAATTTAACTACAAGGGAGATTTTCCCAGTATTGCTACTATAAAGCCCCCAAGGAGGAAATATCATTAATGTCCAACAGTAGGAGATTAGATAATATAATTATGATAATCCATTCTATAGGCTATCATACCAACATCAGAAATGGCCTTTCAATACGTATTTGTTGGCATGACTTGAAGGGAGAAAGGCACTCCAGGGAAGAGTTACTATAGTCGGTAACCATACAGCATCATTTACTAGCTAAGATTAGTAAATTAATTTCACTCTTATTTCAAGATGCTCCACGGCTCCTTCTGTAAGGTTTTCCATAGGGTTCTAAAGACTGAGATTCTGCTCAGGGAAAGGTCAAAACACCTGGGCACCTTCAATGGCTACAATCTATTGTTCCTTCAAAGATATTTTTTACATATTTGCTTAACAATTATTTAAGAGAGCAGCTGAGTGTTACATGGGGAAATTAAAGACGATGAACCACAGATGGCATGAACTTGTCCTGAAAGATAGTTCTGAAAGTCATGTTTGGTTAACATACAGCAACTTCTACAAAAATTAATTCTCTATATTAAAAAAAAAACAAGCTCTTTTCCCATTCTTTATCCTATCATCATGTAGCAATTACTTTTCAAATCCTCAGAGTAATTCCATGACAAATAGATCTCACCAAATCAATCCCTCTCAAACAAAACCAACTGCAAACACAGCTATTCTCCATTTCAGTTTCCATAACTTAAAAATGAGAATATTCCTGGTAGACTGGCCTGTCTCAGAGTGTTGTTGGGAAGATCAAATGTGATAACTCCTATGAAAGCATGAAGGATAAAAGCACCGTACATATACAAGGTATTAGGCGTATGAATTCATCAGAGGTTTAACATGCACTTAACAAAGCATCTCTGAATCCCTATCTAGTCACTGGCTCTGCATAGCCTTCACATTCTCTTCCCAAAGTCACTTCTGAAAACCAGACATTGATCTGCAGTTTCCTTGCAACAAAAGGACAGGGCCCTCTCTACTTTCAAATTGGAAGAGGGATTATAAAATTGTGGTGTTCCAGGCTGTTGAAACTTAAGATAATTAAGTAATGGAGAGAAATGTCAAAGATAATGCAAAAAGCAGACAGACATGCCTGGTTTAGACTGGAGCCTTAAATAGAAAAAGGCAGTAGCATAAATGAGTAGAGGGTTAAGGGTTTTCATACTATCTCATTCAAGCCACAGAAATTAACAATCCTAAAAGATATAAACTTTTGAGAGTTTGAGAGTGAGAATTCTTTGAGAACCAGCACCCAGTACTACTCTTAGTAATTTAGTGATGTTTTATAGCACTTCAAGTATCTTCCCAAAGGAAAGCAAAAAAAAAAAAAGTTGTTTCTTGGTAAGGCTGTGCCTCTATACTATAGACTTAGTATTTTTTCTACACTCCCTTTATCATTTTTGAAGCATGATAAAAGCTTAAATAAAAAATGGATGGGTCAATAATAAGAATACTGAAGTTCTCAAATGCCCTTCTTTTTAAACCCCACCCCAATTATATCCCTCCCTTGAGGATATTTACAATCCTCTATGACACATGCTCTGTACCTTCTTGGTTCAAGGAAAACACACCTACAGCATTTCAAATTAACTACTGACCCTTACGCTCACACTATAAACAAACCCTTTTCAAAATCTCAATTGCATTGTGTCCACATTGATTAAAGCTTGAAGCCTGGTGACCTCATGTGGTGTTAACTTCTCCCATGCACCAACAGCATTCTGCCTTTCTACTCAATTACCCCCTTTGGTGCCAGAGGATCGCTACCCAATGAACATACACAATGGGCTTCTGCTTCATTACACTAACCAACAGCAGGATAGAAATAAGCAGAAGAGGAATAAACAAGCTAATTTATCATGAAGACAGAGCAAGCTTTCACCAGTCGTGCCATGGAAAACTTCAGTGGTTAACAGGAATATCAATAGTCTGGAGGTTATGTTTATGATCTTACAGATTCCAGACAGAGCCAAATGGACCCTCAGTGATTAAAGAATTTCGTAGATTAGCAGGTGTGAACACATGCACACAAAAACCATACCTTAAAACTCTGGAGTCCTACATAAAACCTACCAAATAATTATTTGGGGAAGCACAACCCAGGGCTTTGGATAATGTAGACTGACACCCTGGTAATTTGCCCCAAGCGTTCAACCTAACTTGGGGGCCCCTCTTATTCATTTTTGACGAGGTGGTCAGGAGGGACCCAGCCTCTTTGTGAGAGGGGTCTGGATGCCCCCCTTCATTAGGCATGGCAAGGACACAGCAGCTGATTGAATTAACAACTTTGGAAGGCTTCAGTCCCAGTTCCCAGACATTAGCACCATCATCCAGAACAAATTAAAAGTCTCACAGCAATTAAGCAGATTTTGAAAATGAATTTCCCATGGTTCAATGGTTCAACAAGCAATCTTGAGTTAAGTATTAGAGAGGAGTTTTAGAAGGAGAGGAGGAACTGACTGCTGAATTTCCAAAGAAAGCACATAATTGGTAGAGGCATAAACAATAAACTTCTGAGCCTCTGCTAACTAGGCTTTTACATTTCTTTTATATAAAATTGGAAATAGTCACAGAAGTGTGAAAGAATAAAAAATTAACATGGAACTGTATTAAATGGTGGATTTTAGGAGGATTCTTTTCCTTTTTCTTTGCTTTTAATTCCTTTAACATCATTGTATTCTTGTTGAAAACAAAATTAGAAGGCAACAAAAATGCATCTTTCTAGTCACTAGAGTTTAATTTCACACAGCAATCTAAACATGACTCTAGAACCACCTACTTCTCCCTGAACCTCTGTATCCAGGTTCAGAGCAGGCAGAAAACCTTTTATGAACTCTGAGAGACTTCACACTGGGAGCTCATTCTTGGATTAAAAGACTAATAATAACATGCAGCACTGGCTATGTGCTTACTGCTTACAAGTTACTACACACACAGTTTTCATTTCACAAGTTATTTCATATAATCCTCACAGCAATGTTATAAAACAAGCACTGTTACTCCTATTTTACCCAAGAGATAGAGGAGGAAACTCTAACTCGGAGTTTAAATAATTTTTCAAGATGACATAGCCAACAAGGGGTATGTGCCTTTTTAAGAACTAGGATTTCTATTCAGTCCTTCCAAACCCTTGCTTACCAAACCCTTATTTAGAATAGCAAACTCTCATTTCCAGTGTGGCTTTACCTAGCCTTTCGAGCAGTAGATAGGTTCATGGGGCATGAACACACATACACAAGTGCCATTATTTTAGAGGGGAAGGCCTGAATGATGATGTGTGACGACCCAAGCAAGGAGGAATTCCTGTGGCCTCTTTCAAGCCTCCGTTTTCTCTTCATCACTCCCCTACCTCTCTCCTGACTCTTGTGCCAGCCTGTGTCCCCTCCCCAACACTCTCACCTCTCGGTGAATGGTGAACAGTAGGTTTGGCTAAGAGAAGTCAAGTCCAGCTTTTGTGTGGCTTCTCCCTGGTTTCTGCTTCCTTCTCTTTCAGTTTACATCTCCTTCTCAAATCTCTGTTCCCACATCTCCACCTAGCTCCACTGGAAAGGCAATAGGCCCAGGTTCCTGTTTGCCTGCAGGCACATAATCTGCACAGCATGTTTCAGTACTGTTCAGGAACCTGGAAGAATGTGTGGATGAACTCATTCCCACCCACCAGACCGACAAGCTGAACACAATGGAATGCAGAGGTGGTTTATTCGAATGTCTTTTGCTTTCTTGTCAAGGGCAGCTATAAAAGCTGACATCATAAATACATTACTGATCTCTAAGAAGAACCATAAATACATCTGCAAAATTTTAGAAAGGAAACTTTGAAAGATGCATTTTCCATCTTTAAAAGCTTTTTTTTAAAATTAAGCAAATCATATATTTTTTAAAAAACAGCCCTCATGGAACAGAAGAAACAGATTTACTTCTTAAAAAAATCACAAAATTCTATTACGGTTCACATTCTCACTTGAATATTCAAAATTCATGCACACGGTGTGCTCCCTTTTTCCAAGCAAACTTTATCAACTAGTATGGACTGTTCAGTTGCTACGTTACATCCCATTCTTTGAGACCCCATGGACTATTGTATGCCTGGCTCCTCTGCCCTTCATTATCTTCTGGAGTTTGCTCAAACTCATGTCCATTTTGGTCGGTGATGTTATCTAATCATCTCATCCTCCACCGCCCTCTTCCCCTTTTGCCTTCAATCTTTCCCAGCATCAGGGTCTTTTCCAATGAGTCAGCTCTTCACATCAGGTGGCCAAAGCACTAGAACTTTAGCTTCAGCATCAGTCCTTTCAATGAATATTCAAGGTTGATTTCCTTTAGGACTGACTGGTTTGATCGCCTTGCAGTCCAAGGGACTCTCAAGAGTCTTCTCCAGTACCACGATTCAAAAGCATCAGTTCTTTGACCAACCAGTATGGATAGCCACATTCGATTTTCTGCCTTTATGGCCAAATAAAGACCAAATACATAAATCAGACCTAGTAGTATAATCAAACTCTGAACTAAAATTTATTAAGCTATCTCCTTTTGTAAAGGATTTTGAAATACTGTAGTTGGCAACATTAGTTGCCTTATCCGTAAGAAGTAATACCCTGATCACTTTTTTTCTGAGTTTGTGCTTTATTACAGTGTTAATATAAACATCTGTCCTTTATAAATTATTGTATTGTCCATGTTTTTTGAAAAATTTCAAACTAGAGTGGTATATATGTGTTTATATGCATTGTATCTAATCTATTCCAGGCAGGTTTTACCTAAGCATGGTTTTAAGGGTAGCTTTTAAGGTTGTTTAGATTTTAAATATCGGAGAAGGCGATGGTACCCCACTCCAGTACTCTTGCCTGGAAAATCCTATGGATGGAGGAGCCTGGTGGGCTGCAGTCTATGGGGTCGCAAAGAGTTGGACACGACTGAGCAACTTCCCTTTCATTTTTCACTTTCATGCATTGGAGAAGGAAATGGCAACCTACTCCAGTGTTCTTGCCTGGAGAATCCCAGGGACAGGGGAGCCTGGTGGGCTGCCGTCTATAGGGTCGCCTAGAGTCGGACATGACTGAAGTGACTTAGTATAATCAATGTAACAGTAGACACAGGTAATGAAACATTCTCCTAGCAGTCTGGAATTTTGGTTCAAACCTTTTCTCCTTGCAACTTCTCTGGACCCTAGTTTCTACAATTAGAGAATAGCCTTAGTTTCTACAACTAGCATCGAGGACCCAGCACAGCCAAAAATGGACAATAAAATTAATATATTTCTTTTTTAGTTATAAAAGACTAGCCCAGAAGAGAGTGTTACAAATTTTAGGGCTGATCTTAAAGTTGAAGTATTTTGACTGCCTCTCTAACAGGTCCAAAATGCAAGGTGCTTATTTTTTCAAAAAGTATTACTGAGTATCTATACCATACCACCCTGTGGTAATCATGGAAAATAAAGATGTGCAAGATAGATGACATGTTATCATGTAGCTTATAGTCTTATAGGAATTATATTTTAACTTTATTTTTTCTTTATAATTCCTTATGATACACCATGGTAATTCTAGCTAAAGTTTCAGAAGTAGTTAATATTTTATAAGGGAAAGATCATTTTTTTCCTTGAAGCTTGACTTTCAAACGTCTTTGTCATTTATGCTCTATCTAGAAGCAAAAACATTTCCCAATGGACAATGACTTCAATTTTATAATGTAAAACAGATGAACAACTGGGATTTGCTATGCAGCAAGCATGGATGGAATCTCTCTTCCACATATTGAGTGATAGTCATTTAAAACTCAAGCTACCTGGGCTCATCTATGCTACAAAGAGCCATGAGTACTGGCAAGCATTTTAAAAGGCAAAATTTAAGATTCAAATTAAATCTTAATGAAAACTATCACTAACTGGATCAAAAAGTTAATTGCTCTAGTTCACCAAATGTGTGGATGACATGCTTCTTGAACTGTCGGCTTGCATGGATTATGCTAAATGGGAAAGCGATCAAGCAGGGTTGCTGGGGTTCTAATTTTATGTAATCCACTAAGAGGCAGAGATAAGCTGCCATGAGCCTAACTAGATGTGGGATGACTGAAAAAAAAAAAACTTTAAAAAGTTAATTTTGTCAACTTCTAATTCAGGGAAATGGCTAATGTATATTGATAAATTGAGCACATATGCGCAGGTAACTTACCTCATTTAAACCCACAACCACCTGTGAAGGAGACATTTTTAGATGAGAAAGTTGAGGTTCATAACATGCATATGGTTTGTCCAAGTTGGATAATGAACCAGACCACACCACCCTGATCAACCCTAAAACCACATGCCATCAGTTAGAAAATCTGATTTTTGAATGCAAGGATCAGTAAGTCTATCGCTGAACAGAAACATAAGAAAACTTTGAGCTAACACCGTGCTTTTTAGTGCAACAATTTCCTAGGAATCTTATAAGCACCCAAGTCATTAAAGACAACTTTCAAATTTCTGTGCCAGTGTTGCCTGGCAGGGAGAGTTACTCTAACATGAGATGCACAGAGAATCAGTGGCTTACCTGGACAGACTTGGTATCAGTACCTAACCACATCCTGACCTGGAAATGTGATCTTCTCAAATATATACTAGTGCTGATTTTGTTTAAATACCAAGTCTAGTGCTCATCTTTCTCCCAAACTATATTTTCTCTCTGTCTTTTTTAACAGGTAGGTGGGAGAGAGAAGAAGGGACATGAAAGAATTACCTAATACTTATGAAAGAAAAAAGAAAATGCTAATTGAACAATGACTTTAGTATACTTTTCGTTTAAAAATCTTGCTGCTGCTGCTAAGTCGCTTCAGTCGTGCGACTCTGTGCGACCCCATAGACGGCAGCCTACCAGGCTCCCCCGTTCCTGGGATTCTCCAGGCAAGAACACTGGAGTGGGTTGCCATTTCCTTCTCCAATGCATGAAAGTTAAGAGTGAAAGTGAAGTCGCTCAGGCTCAGTCATGTCTGGGTCTTCACGACCCCATGGACTGCAGCCTACCAGGCTCCTCCGTCCATGGGATTTTCCAGGCAAGAGTACTGGAGTGGGGTGCCATCGCCTTCTCTGTAAAAAAAAATCTTGGGTGTCTACAAATTATCCTGTTTCTTTCTCTTTTATCACCTATTATCCAGAAACAGCATGTTCTCATAGAGCAGAACTCTGTTCCGTTCGGGCATGTTTAAAGACCAATGCCAGCCAAGGGTTTAACACGGGCTGGCTCATGAGCATGCAAATGCTGTACAATTAGGAGAAAGGGTGCCTGAAAAGATGTCCAAGGCCCTGGAGTTGCCGGACACAGTCAAGAACCTCCCCACCCTACCCAACTCCACCTCACAGTTTTGCAGAAGCTGATCTCTTCTAAGTACAGGTGTGTTCTTTTAAGTGACAGTAAGGCCCCTGGTGCAATCTTTCCAAAGCTTCAGTTAAAATCTTATCTACAACTTCCCATAGCCCAGGCACGCAGGAGCTAAAGTCAGAGCCCATTTCACACAAGCCAGGACTAGCTCAACAGACCAGAGAAAAGAAAGGAATGTGGGGATGTGTCTTTTCTCCACTTGAGGCATTCCATTCTCAGGCGAATTACAACCTAAATGAGAGCAGATAAAATACATAAGAACCTGGTGTAAAAGGAACAGAAAAAAAAGACCTCTGCCTTGACAGAGGGCTGGGTTTCACAAATATGGAACTCAACTTTTTGATTGTGATCACCTAAAGACCATCATGCTAAACACAGACTTTAAAAAAAAAATTCATTATAGTTAAATCAGAGGATTCGAAAAACAGTGCTTTGTGACTCTGCTTAATATCAACAAAAATAAAAGAATTTACCCTGTAATACTTGTACCTCTGAAATCACAAAAATATGCTTGTCTATCACAATGGCCTAAGGCCTTCAACATTTTAAGCCCTATTTTGGCAATTTGAATTTTCAGTTTGCAATTACCTTCAGAGTGAAGAAATCGCAGAAACAAAGCCTAAGCAATTTTGTTGTTTCTTTGGTATGTAAAACAGATCCAAAAAATATAGGGCATGTCATTTCCCCTAAACTCACTACGATTTCAGAATTATGCCTGCCACAAACAGCCCCTGAAAGCACAAAAGTTAGTCACAATATTTTAGACAAGAAGCTTCAGACTGATGAAGTCTTAAAACATGAGAACGGCACTTTGGTTGGATTGGTAAGGACCACAGTACACTTTTTTTTTTTTTTTTTTAATTTACAGTTTCTTAGGCAATACAAAGGGGATATACTACACTCTCAGAAAGCAAGGAATTTAGCTTGTTTTTAAGTATGTAGTATTCTTTAAAATCCACATAGAACAGCTTAACATTCCATACAATCCTATTGCTTCATGAGAAATTAGCTAAGAATATTAAGTACACAAAAGCAAGCAGGAGAGGACAGTAAAGTTATTAATTACTATTTTATTTTCAAGGAACAGAAAAGTCAACAGAGCTTTAAGAACCACAAACTGGAATTTTCTACCCAATAACTCGAAGGTCTGATGATTTTCACCCTGCAACTCGGGAGGAGATACATGCTTGGAGTGCTGACCTTCATTAGAATCTGAGTCTAAACCAAGACTCTAATTGTGTAAACTGAGCCTCTTCCCTTTCTTGGGACTCTGGTCCCTCCTCAAAGGAAATGGGACAATTGATCTCCAAGGCTCTTTCAACTTTGCAATTTAATAGCAGAAAGTTCCACAGCTCCCACTGAGCCCAAATAATACCAAAGTGGACAGATATTGTAGATCCAAAAAGCTGCACCCAAGGCAAGCGTTAAGACCACACAGATTTAAAGTGGAATCAATTAACACGCGCCAGCCTATAATGTAATGAAGCCACTGCAGTGGGGTGGGAGAGGGTTCTAGTGTGACATGATCTGCCTATATCCAGATACCCCACAACCTTGGGAATGCTCCCTTTCTCTTCCTGTGTCCTCCTATTACCTACCACCTGCCTACATCTCTTTGCTGCCAGTGAGTTTCTACGGCAAATCGACCCAACTACTGTACACTTAGAAAATGGCATAACCAAGCTCTATTAAAATTGTGTATAAAGCAAAAGTAATAGACCTGGAGCAAAATGTGCATGTTTTAGGATAACAACTTAGACTCATATCCTTTTTCACTAGTTATCTGCAACAATATTATTATAAATCTACCATCTTGGGAAGGCACCTTATGAGACATAACAATTATAATGAGAATCCACGTTAGAAAGTAGTTGAACTCTGTATGCACTTTCAAACCCAAAATGAGTAATGCTTTGGGTTATTTCACTTCCCTCTGTCTAAATTGATCCATGAATCTGGAGGTGTTTGACAAAGTGGTGGTGACTCAAGAAAGAAAAAGAATAGAAAATAAACGACCTCAAGGCTACATTTTTCCGAATCTAAGAGCAGAGAGGTACAGAGAAAGAAAAGTAGGAGAGACAGATACAGGGTTAAGCAGATATTTTCAGCAAAAAGTCCTCTGAGAATTACATCTCTGGTGGCCCTGACTCCATGAGAACCCAGAGGGTGCCTTGTCCTTGGGATCGTGGCTTCCTTACTACAATCATCCATAAAATAGGAGGCTCTGCCCCACATCACAATTGAGGGCTGGCATCAAGAAGCTTCTGTAACTTATTTGAGATCACGAAGATCACAGATGGTCTGCTGAGTTACAGTCAAGTTCATCTCACCGACATGATGCTGCCCTGACACCAGGGTCTCTCTCTGGGAGGAGCTTAGCCCAAAACTAAAAGCAGCAGTTAATTGGCCCCCAGCCAGCTCTCATGAGCTTAACCTTATTAATCTGGGGCTGGAGGGACAGGGAGCAGGGAGGGGGGATGGACTGCGTCATTTAAGGATCGGTTACCTTCTTCCTAAAGAAAAATCATAATGCCTTGCCAAAACAAATGTAATAACTTGGCCTTTTCTTTCAATCACTTCTGCTTTCTTGGAAATGTGTACTTATGGATAAAGCCTCTGAGTTAATCCAGGGAATTAACTGGAAGATTAAGAAGGCCCTATAATTCCTGTGGGTCAGTGGAAAAAAAACACACACACACACACACACACCCTTTACCAAGGAATATTAAAAGAATAGAGTAGGGAGAAAAAAGAGGGAGCAGAAATTGCACTTGGAGGCCCAGGATTTAAACAGGCTTTGAAGACAGAAACACTAGCTCAATTTGGGAAAAGTGTGTGGCATCAGAAGTAGATTCTGGAAATCCAGGCATAAGCTATGACCCAAAGAGTGTTCTCATGTATTTGTAGCTGTTGTCTAGTCACTAGGCGGAGTCTGATTCTTTTGTGACTCCCTGGACTGTAGCCCACCAGGCTCCTCTGTTTATGGGATTTTCCAGGCAAGAATACCGATATGGGTTAGCATTTCCTACTCTGGGGGATCTTCCCAACTCAGGGATTGAACCTGTGTCTCCTGCTTGGCATGTAGATTTTTTACCACAAAGCCACCTGGGAAGCCCTCTCATATGTTTACAGAGGCCTTAATTTTTCTTTCCTGAGTCCATATCCTACCCCATCTCTTTTCTCCATATCCACCTCTCTTGTATTCAACAGTGATATTCAGGACCTACCGTGTATGCTAAGTCTAGTTGGCCTTCAGGTCAGGAACTCCAATGAGTTTTGTTTCCAACTATCAGTCACTGTCGGCTATGTGCAATCATTTCTTTTGGCGGGGGAGCTGGGGTGTAATTATCTCAGGCTCAGCCTTCCCCAGCATGGCTTGCAAGCACTGGTCAACATTTACAATAGCTGTTGGAAAAGGTTAATATGTTTTTGTTGTCATTGTTCAATCACTAAGTTGTGTTCGACTCTTTGCGACCCCATGGACTGCAGCACACCAAGCTCCTGTGTCCTCTACTATCTCCCTGAGTTTGCTCAAACTCACGCCCATTGAGTTGGTGATGCCCTCTGACCACCTCATCTTCTGTTCCTCCCTTCTTCTCCTGCCCTCAAGCTTTCCCAGCATAATATATTTTAGGAATTGGGATTATTTGTACAGAAAGTAACCAGGTCAGTGAATAGTACCCAGGCAGTAATGGGAGCATGTGGTCTGGGAAAGGGGTAAAATCAGAACAAGCCAGTCTGAACTTTCACCTTCTATTGAATTTGTGCAGAATGTTTCATCACACTTGATTCTTTGTTTCCAGTAGAAACTGAAGGAACAATAGAAGGAGAGTGACATTAGACTTAAGAGCATGGCTTCATTGAGTTCAGGATCATGGACTTGAATGCCAGGCCTCTTATTATCTCTACTAAACCCAAAAAGATCCTGATGTGATTAAGTGAGAACCTAACATTCATCTGAATTCTGGAGAAAGTACCCGCTGCTCTAGGTTGTTATGTTCACTAAATAAATCAACACATCACATAAAATGTTTTCTATAGTCACCCAGTAAATCTTCAAAATGCAACAAATCATAATTGGCCAAATCCTTCACTACTGGTCAGATGACACTCTGATTATTGCTTTTGCTCCTCTACAAAATTTAATTGTGTGTGGAACATGGTGGGGGAGGGAGGGATGGAGGGGAGGGAGAGCTAGTGTTAAAGGGCTAAAGAACCTTAGGGATTTGTGTATTCTAAAACAATAGTCCCCAATGTTTTTAGCACCAGGGACCAGTTTTCATGGAAGACAACTTTTCAACAGAGCCAGGTGGGAGGGGATGGTTTTGGGGTGACTCAAGCACATTACACTTATTGTGCACTTTATTTCTATTATTACATTCGCTCCAACTAAGATCATCAAGCATTAGATCCCAGAAGTTGGGGACCCCTGTTCTAAAACATATCAGCTGCTCTTTTTCTAATTATCAATCCTTTTAGATTAGCCCTATAAGGAAAAGGGAAAAATGCAAAGCATTTCACTATCAAGTCTGAGAACTTCAATGCCTCCAGATCTTCCTCTCGATTCCCATCCCCGTCTGGACACTCTTTCTGGGATCCATCCACATATGGCGCACCTGTCTGTTCTACTGCAACATCATCATACCACCTCCAAGAAAACACAAGACCCATGAAATAGACACGATCACTTCATGTCTCGATGCTCTCTGTCTCCCACCATCTCTTAGAGTCTCTATCAAAACTGAGAGCAATAAATCTTTCAATAGAGAAAATCTACCAGCATTTTTTCCAAAGAACAAAATGTACCTGTTCAAGGTATCAGCATGCAAGCCTCTGGTTTGAAACGCCCTCATTATTAGGCATGGGTGTGTATATAAACAAAAATCATCCTTTGGGGAAAATGAATTTTCAACTTTCAGTATGAAGCTCTTCTTTCAACTGCTCTGCTATTACTGCCAAACCACACCCTCTAAAATCGCTACAGCCTCAGTTGGCTTATTCTCTCCTCTTCCTTTGAAGAAGCCTAGACCTCTATAACTGTTTAAATATGTCAAAACCACTAACTAGAGAAAATAAAATCGAGTAATTTTCCTTAAGGTAGTAGAACTCAAACACCTTGTGGCCGATGAACCTGGCTGCTCAGCCATCTAGATGATTCATAGAATCACAGAGACTGGTTAGAACCTGGAGAAATTGGATGGACTGGCATATGTAGACTTCCCAGAAGTTGTCCTCCTTTAGCCTGGCAAGGCTCTGCTTTATTAAGTACAGCTGGACTCCATTTCACTTATCATCAGATTTTTTTTTTCCTTTACCATGTTACCCAAGGGTTAAAAATGGGAAGTTATTTGCATTTGCAGTCTTATTCATCATGCCCACATTCAAATTATTTCTATTCAGCCCTAGAAGTCAAGGCTTTGGCAGGTAGGTGCAGGAGCACCTAATGGTTGATTATTCTGGATTGACTGGAATCCAATCCTAGCTTTGACCCTGACTAGCTATTAATACAGAGAAGGCAATGGCACCCCACTCCACTACTCTTGCCTGGAAAATCCCATGGACGGAGGAGTCTGGTAGGCTGCAGTCCATGGGGTCGCAAAGAGTCGGACACAACTGAGCGACTTCACTTTCACTTTTCACTTTCATGCAGTGGAGAAGGAAATGGCAACCCACTCCAGTGTTCTTGCCTGGAGAATCCCAGGGACGGCGGGGCTGGGTGGGCTGCCATCTATAGGGTCGCACAGAGTCGGACACAACTGAAGCGACTTAGCAATAGCACCAGCAGCAGCTATTAATAGGCAGCCTTGACCAATTTTACCAGAGCTTTCTGTATCTCAGTTTACTTATGTGTAAAATGAGTACAACAGCATCAATGTGGCAAGCTTTGTGTGGATCAAATTAAATAAAGCCTGGTACACAGTGTACATTTAATGCACATTAAATTATCTATATTGTTAATATATTTATTTCAAGATGAAATATTAATACAGCTATTTGATGACATAATTAACAAGGCTTCTCATTTCACATACTCTCAAATTCTCCATAAATGAGTGAGAACTATCATCATGTTAGAAACCTCATTGTAAGAAATCTTTTGCTAGCGAACCTGGATTAAGAGGGACTCTTTTCTACCTCTAGCTCCCCTATGTTACTCAGGCTTCAAATCTGGTCTTTGCTAAGCACAGTCAGCATTGTAGTCCTATCCTAGGTACACATTAGAATCTAACCAATATTTTGCACACTCTCAGCGAAGGACTTTCATACAATTTCAAGTTCTAAATCTCCATAGAAACATCTTTATGAGGAAGATAAGGTTAGAATCTTTCCTCGGTCTA
Organism: Ovis canadensis; assembly: GCF_042477335.2. Lineage (NCBI taxonomy): Eukaryota > Metazoa > Chordata > Mammalia > Artiodactyla > Bovidae > Ovis > Ovis canadensis. The sequence goes on from NC_091245.1 coordinate 44,583,097, forward strand.
CATGGATTAAAAAAAAATCTTTTTAAAGGCCACATTATTGCAAAATGTCAACCAGCTAGTAAAGACTTTGAGTCTAGGTCTGGGTTCCAGGCAGGGAACTTGAAAATCTTACAAAGCCATACTATTATCTCAAGGAAATGTTTCTTACTCTGAAAAAGAAAAAGGGAAAGTTCCAATCGAAGGCTAGACAGGCTGTACTAAATGATTAGATGAAAGCATGATTAGAGATTGTTAGCACTAGCATTGATTTTGTTGCAATAACCAAGGAGACAGCTTAGTTTTTTAAAAGTTAAATAATGTAATTTCAATCTACAAAAGATTTTGCATTCTTTACAAAAGAATTTCTCAAGTTGCACAGTACTTCTACCAACCATATTAGATACTCTGGTAGTTAACAACAACAAAAAGAAGACATAGCTTAGTCAAATATGAAATGTTACAAAATAAAAAGCAGAATCAAATACAAAAAAATGTGGAGTAACATCAACCAAAAGTCAGTTCATTAGTTATTTTCTCAACAGATACCCAAACACTTAGGACTGCCAAGTATTACATTATTAATATATGCTAAAATAAATACCACGACAAGCTTAAAACCTAATACACTGAGAAACAAACCCTTATACACTTTGTATAACTGTAATTTTATTTAATTTCTTAAAATCCTGCCACTTTCCAATAAATGACAGTAGCAGAAACAAAAACTATTCGTATGAATGGACCATAATCAAAACCATTCGCAGCACCTATTCAAACAATAACAGCATAAGAACATGGGCCAGCTCCTTGAGAAGCAGTAATAAGTCCATGTTAAAACTGAGAAAACTGATAATAAATGTGTATATATGTATGTACATCATACATATATACACACAGAATATTCTCAGCAATAAAAAACAATGAAAGATTGTTCACATACTAAACCTCTGAAAGAAAGTAATCTTTCCTAAAGAAATAATAATGGTCAGTTTGTTGATATTTATTTGGGTTTAAGTTTGGAAGATTCTCATTTATGGGTACACTTAAAACAATGCAATAATTTTCTATTCATCCAATCCTGATCCTTTATACTCTTACCAGTCTTTAGAACAGGTGGGAATGCTGACCTGCTTTTCCAACCATTATATCCCCCAGACATGACTAATCTGAAGCTGAGCAAATTGCACATAATAGACCAGGGAATCAAGTTCATGATTTTTAGTCGGCTGTACTCTTGTTTCAGGGAACATGGTCTTCTCCCCTCCCCCCTTCCACCACCCTGCAGCTGCTTCTCCAGGAACAAAATTCACCAAACGTGAAATCAAAGGAAAATTATTTTTAAATTTTCTGCAGGCTTATTTTTAAGAAGGCTAAAGATTAAGCTATATCTTTAAAAATATTTTCTTTTCCTTCAGGGATTCTTACATTTTTAAATGAATTATAAATACAAAATAAGTTATCCACTTAGGAAACCTTCTCAATACATAAGAAAATAATCAAAAGCATGATTTTATAAAGGCTCAAAGTTTGTACAAAAGCATGGCATGGCATAATTCAGTAAATTCTTAAGTATCTCAAATTCTACCATATTGCTTTCCAGAGCCTTGCTGCAAAATCCCATTAAAGGTTTAGACCCTGGCACAAAACAAACAAACAACAAGTACAAAAACAAACCAAAATTAAAAAGCTCAGCTCTAAGAAGGTTGCTGGAGTTGGGGAAGATCCCTCTTATTTCCTTTTTACCTAGTGTTTAAATTTTCCCCCATCAATTCTATTTTTTTTAAATTTTTATTTTTACTTTATTTTACTTTACAATACTGTATTGTAAAGTAAATTCTAGAAAGCTATAACCAAACACCGGTGTGAATGTCATATAAAACTCTCAAAAGCACTGGGAAGTCATACAATTTCATAACTGAAAGGAATCTTAAACTCGTCTGAAAAGGTTCCTCCTCACCAGCTTAGGTGCACGGTCTGTCAATACTGTTTGGGGGTGGTGGCTGTTTTTGTTTTGCGAATATGTGTGTAGTGTACTTACACCCTTACAATAAGGAGCTTTGCTATTCAGCCCCTCCCCTTTCTAGGCAGTCATGTTTCCTTTCATCTAGGACAACAGTGATCAAAAAGGAACATTATACCGAAATACCAAGGCCAATTCAAAGTGAAAGTTTCACTTTCTCACCTGGCCTCTGCAAATGAATTAGAAAGACACTGCATAAGCAAGACACCTGACATCCTACCATCAATATGGTTGAGCACTGAAAGAGCTCTCCTTTACTGGGGAGGCTGGAAGCAAAGGTTTCTGGACTTAATTTCCACTGCTCCTTTAGCTACTAATTCCACTCGTTCACTTTCTTGAAGTTCCATCCTTTGCTTAGTTTCCTGCCTTCCAGTTTGCTGGGGAAACATATCACTTACCTTTTATTGATATTTATTTCCCATATTTGGGTCTTGGAGCATACCTAAGTTCTTAGATTTAACAGCCCAAAAAAAAAAAAAAAAAAAAACAAACCTCTAAGTGGTTGAGATAAAGGCTAAGCCACTATTCAAAGTGTTTACAATGAAATGGATCTGATCTTTTCAGCCTTCAGGCCAGGACTAGGGACACAGTCTTAGCAACTGAGGAAGGAGGAAAGGTAAGAGGTAAACTTACACAATTTTCCCCAAGAAGTGTTATACAGAGATAGAAAGTTGTCTTGTTCCAGGAAAGCTGGGACTAAAGCAGTTCATTTACTGAGGGGAAATCTAGACTATCACTAACTTTTTGAGATTGTCACCAGGTGCAGTCACTAATCAAGTTCTATTGGAAAAACAACCCTTGGCACAGCTTACTCCAAACGAACTTCTCTTTGAACATACAACCTTTCTGAACCTATGGCAACTCCAGCAGCCACTCGAGACTGCCCTTGGACCTTCTCCTCCATATTAAGATTCCAGAAATGATGCCAGTTCCAGAAGGACTCTAAGAAACCTACAACAGTGGATAATGGGCTAGATCAGCTTTAGAAAAGGAAAAAGAAACACACCAACAAATACCAGGGTACTATGTGTAATGGTTCGCTGCTTGTGCAAAAACCTCAAAGAGGATGAAGGTCAGACAGGGATAATAGGCCAATTTAATTCTGAAAGCACAAGGTGCAAGAAATTTTAATTATGGTCTGCCACTGAAATCACACAAGATCCAATGGCATCTAACTGCAACTGCTCATCAAGGGAGACAAGAGGTATAATTGTAACCGCTGCATAATCACTGTGAGGGCACAGGGAAGGCTGCCTTCAGCTCCCAGTAGAGAATGTATTAAGAGCCTCGAAAAATCCAATACAGGGAAACACGGAGATTGCACTTAGCTAAACAGGAGCTCACGGGATTGGGGCGGGGTGGGGTGGTGGGGGGTAGGTTTTCAAGAATAAAAAAATTAAGCTCTTTGACCCAAACTGAGGATATGAGCTTGGAAAACTCGGAACCTCTTTCTGCTTTGTGGATACATACACAGAGAAAGGCATGTTCTCCTCTAGAAATTTCTCTCCTTGATAAAGCTTCACCCACTCTCCTTTGTTTAAACTGTTAGCTTGAATGTTACAGTGATTTACAGAACCAGATTCCCCTTTCATTTATTCCCATCCAACCCAAGCCTGGAGACAAAACGCCACGCACACGACCCCGGATGCCCAAGCCTGGGCAGTTCTCACAATCACGACGACACCCGCACCACGCGAGCTCTGGAAAAGAGACGCGCGCAGAAAGCCCCTCCGTGGACTCTCCACTCCGTAAAGTTTTACAAATCTGCGAAATAGGGAAGCGAAGCCTTGCATCCGCACCCGCGGCGAAGTTGGCGCTGAAGTTTGCGCCGGGACGTCCTGAATCTCGAGGGGGAGGGGAAAGCGGCTGTGCGGAGGGGCGGGAGGATGGAGATGAGACGGAGACACGGCGAGAAGAAGGGAGTTTTCTGAGTGGAAGGTCCATGAAACCATCTTCTTCACCCGGGAAGCCTGTTTAGCTCGAGAGGTTCGGGCGATACACGCCAGGGGAGGTCTCCCAGGGGGAAGCTGTCACCTGCGGGGGGCTGTGGCGGGGGCCGCCCTCCGAGGCGCCAGGGCAAGACCTGAGGCTCCAGATTCACAGGCTCTCGGGGCTCTAAGAAATGGGGGAAGGGAAATTCCCCAGAGGCCAAAAGCAACACACCTTTCTGATACGCGTTTTCCCCTGACCTCTCCAACTTCCCGCGGCGCTGGCCGAGGACTTTCTCCCACCGAACCTCACCCATCCAAGCTCCCAGCCCAGGCTCGGACTTTGCCAACGGCCACGGCTCGGGGTGGCTTGGAGATGCGGCGAGGAAGCAGAGGGCACGAAGGTCAGGACCCAAAATGCAAACTCTCAACCCCCAGCTGAGACAACCAAAAGCGTTTACACATGCAGAGATCACAGCCCAGTAACAGGGCTCGGGGTTGCGCCGGGCGCAGTTCTCCGACTCTTCAGTTGTTCCTAATAAAGTCGATTACGTTGCCCTCCCGGAGCTGATTAGGAGGGAACCGAGAGGAAAAGGGGGGAACGCGGGAAAAAGCCGGGGGGAGAGCAATCAAGTTTGTAACCCAGCGCTTCCTCGCGCGATCCGTCGCCATGCTTAAGATTCCCACCCCCGCCACCCCCCTCTTTCCTTTCAAGTGGATACTGAAACTAGGCCAAAACTTTTTCCCCTCCTTTTCTCTTAGCCACTAGACTGGATTGTGCCCCACGGAGCCCCATGGAGCTCTGCTTTCTTAAGCACAATAGCCGGACTAATTAGATCATAGAAGCAAGGCAGTGATACTGTAACAAGTAGCCCGAGAGGCAAAGAGGGAAGGGGCCCGAAAAGAGAGAAAGGGGGAAAAGTTTGCAGCTCTCGCACTTACCAATCAAGCCTCCCACCAGAAAGGCGATGATTTGGAACACAAGCAGAATCCCACCAACAATGCACAGCTTCTTGGTGCTCATGTTTTCTATAATTGCCCCAGCCATTTTTGCGCCCCCCTTTTTCTTTCCTCCTTGAAATAAATGTTTTAGGGTGTGCTTTTTGCTCCCTCCCCTCTCACGCTCCCTTCTCCCTCGCCTCCTTTCCAGGCGCTGCAAAACTTCAGGGGTACGGGAGCGCGGCGAGGATGGGACCGGGACGAAAGGCGCCCGCAAGGATTCCCCCGGCTCAGCCGGCTCGGGCTCCCCCAATGCCCGGAGCTGTGATTGTGGCCGCTCCGCCGCCTGTGGACGCTTAAAGGAGCAGGGAAGCGATCACATGACGCCGCCTCCCTCCCTTTCTTCCTCCCTCCCTCTCGCGCTTCCTCCCTCCCTCCCTCCCTCCCTCTCTTCCTCTCCCCCTTGCCCGCCAGTGCGGGGCTCCGAGCTCCGGCGGGTGCTGGTGTCCCGCTCCCGGGTCTGGCTGGCAGCCTGTCCCGCCAGGAACTGGTATCGTTGAGGGGGTTGATGTTGTTGTTTAGTGGGTTCCCCCTACTCCGCTTCCCACACGTTTCCTCTTTTGGTGCGAGATTTAAATCACCCGTGGGCAGCTTTGCAGACCTTTAACTTACGCGTTGACTTTAGGAAACGGTCCCCGCCCCCAACTGCTAGAACTCTCTTTAGGAAAGAGGAGAATTTTTTAAAGGGACCCAATAGATGCTTAAGTCAAAGCACGGAGATGAGGAATAAAGTCTCAGCTGGGCTTCCTTCTGCCAGATCCCAGCCTCGTTATTGGGTAAATACCCAGCAAAATATCCCCGCTGCACCCCTTGAAGAACTCTGCGCTCCAGCCAAACCAGGCCACTGTTCATTACCACATGATCCCCCCACTCCAAAGGTTTCCAGAGCCTTAACTCTGGCTCTTGCCCTAAAAGAATATAGCTTACCCCATCGGAGTTTTTTAAACCTCATTTAAAAACCAACTCATCTGAAAAATCTTGTTTATTTTCTAAACCACTTCCTTTTGATATCTTCAGGCAGTAAGCCCTTACAATTCCTGTGTTTACGTTCTTACCTCCTATTGCAAGGATTTGTGTGTACACGTTTGTCTCCACCATTGAGTTGTAAATTCCTGGGGATAGGGACCGAGTGCTATTCATCTTTGTACCCCCCGTGGTGCTTAACAAAATTCTAACTCTAGTAGGTCCTCCGTAAACTTTTGTGGAATGAATAAATAAATGAATATGAAAGCAAACCCACAGTGTGCATTTCAAAAGCCTGGGACCTTATTTGACTTAGAGGGAACACATACTAAGTTACAATGTTTGTCTTTTTTTTTTTTTGTAAGGATTTATATTTATGCTTAACTTTCAGGGGGAAAGGCAAGTGGGACCCTAGAGATTTCCTGCTCCATCAAGCCTAAATTCCTGGGCCTGGTTGTTCCATGTTCCATAAACTGGCCACTCGGTCAGTATAACTCACACTGCCCAATAGACTCTTGGTTTGGTAACACCCTATTCCCACACATACAAGGTTTCCGCCACCCACCACCCCTTACACACCTAGTTTCTTGATACTCCCCTCCAGCTACACCCTCTTCATGCCAAGGGAATATCCCAAGTCCCGTCTCCTCCTCTTCTCTGTTTCTGATTTTTCATTGCCCTTATAGAAGATGCCATGCAGGTTATGCTTAATAAGTGTTCATTTCTACCCTCCAGCTAGACTAGACACTCCTTAAGGACAGGTGCCAAACTGTATATATATATATATTTCATCTCCTTGAAGTCTAACAGTTTTTAACAGTTATGGGGATACAGTTGCTATTTATTTATTCTTTCTTTTAACCCTTTAATCAATAGGCATATACTTAATTTGTCCTAAGCTTTCTTTTCTAAGTTCTTGAGGGTACCAAGATATGAAGACACTTGCCCTTGTCCTGGAGGAGCCCTAGTCTAGCTGTTATTCACTAAATAGTGATTAACAATCTTTAAAGAACACCAGATCAAATGGCAAATGGGCAGAAGAGGACAGAATTGTGGTTAACAGTTTGACTGGTACCTAAACATAGATGGACCAGCAGTGGATTATTTGTATTTCTTCTTTACCTTTTCAGAACCTTTTACATCTTTTTTCCCCCCTGTCAGGAGGAGGTTCCAGAGCATCATATAAAAGAAGTAAGAATGTCCTCTCACCTCTACTGCTGGTTAACTCTCCATTCTGTGTTCTCATTTCAGCAAGCTGCCAACGTCCACACATTTAAATAATACCGTCTTAGGGTTAGAATATCTTTTTTAATATCAAGGGATATTTCTAAAGTAAGGTTGACAGGATTCAGTATCAAGATTTACTCTCCATTTGATACCATATTTCACTATTTAAGAAGAAATAGTGTCCAATGCTCAAGTAAGAATTGGGTCCATTAGATATTCTTAACTAGTTGCATTGGTTTATTTGTTTAAAATTAGTGAGTTCTCAATTCATTTTCTTATCAGCTGCTACAACACACTGGATCCCCTTAGTTCCCAAATGCATCTCTTCAGAATAACTGGCCTAACTCTTTAGGTTCCAGTGTCCACATCTGGAAACTAGAGACTTGGAATAAAGTAGTGGTTCCTCACAAAGATTATCCCCCTATTGTGAACAGGTACTTATACAACCAATTTAGTTAAAAACAGATATTTCTAATTGCTAATCAATACTTCTAACTTGTCTGAGATTACCAATATTGCCAAACCGAGTGTAGGGCAGACACATATTCATCACCCTGAACTGCTTTAAAAAAAAATTCACAATGTCTATTATGTCTTTATGAATATTAAAAGTGACTATTAGATCCATATTTCCCAAGGGAATAACACAGCTAAGTAGAGACAAGCATGAGCATTTGAGTTGCTGGATCTAGGGTGGCGCCTAGATCCCAGTTCTGCCCTCTTGCTATATGTAATGACTGTAAGCCATTACACAGTCACTTACCCATTCTGAGGCTCAGGTTTCTCATCTGTAAAATGGAGATAGTAATAGTACCTGCCTCACGGTATTCTTGCAAGATATGATGATGATGATAATGATAATTATATTTAGGAGCCCTTATGTGAAAACAAAACCCTTGTATTAAACTGATCACTAACTGATTCTTTCTCAGCTCTAAAATTTTATCATATTATAGTTCTTTTTGGAAACATATTTTAGGAGCTTCCTGAGTGATTAACTCTATTTGACAAAAGTGCTAAGAAGGCCAACATCTGGTATTGAACTCTGAAAAACACTCAGTGATCTTTAAACATTAAAACATCCTATTTTAAATCTACTCCCAATCACCAGTGTGTGTGTATGTTAATCACTCAGTTGTGTCCAACTCTTTGTAACCCCACGGACTGAGCCTCCAGGCTCCTCTGTCCTCGGAATTCTCCAGGTGAGAATACTGGAGTGGGTAGCCATTCTCTTCTCAAAGGGTTTGTGGTCATTGGGTAGTTTATTCAAAAGACAGATAACCCAAGGGTGTAATCCAACTCTGCTAACTGAAATTGATCATTCCAATTTCTTATCATTAGACTTCAAAGTGGGGATCTTGATTTATACATTGATTTATTTGAAGGGTTTGGCATATGGAAGTTCTTAAGGATGTGCAATGCATGTTTATTGAATGGATGAATGAATGAATGAACATATGAATAAATAATAACTGCAGGTGGACTCACTGCAACTCCTCCCCCTCCCCCAGTCCCATTCCTACATAACAGTTACCATCTGGCATACTTCCCTGCACTGAAGTTTGCACACCTATCTATATATGTACTGTGTTGTCACCCCTGGCTTACAAGCTTCTTAGAAACAAGGAGAGTATGACCTGAGCCTTTTTGTCTCTCACAGCCTGGCACAGCAGGTTGCACAGAGAAGGGTTCAGTTCCTTGAGTTGAGAAAGACCCCTCTGGAAGCCAAGGGTGGCATATTATTATTGTCATTGCAGTAAATGTAACATAGAAATAGAAAAGAATTGTATCTACCTACTCAAACACCTAATTTACTTCTCAGAGGGACCTAACAAGAGTAATAACCCCACTCTGAGGCTTCTCATTCTCATAAATAGCTTTTATCCATAAATGGCATCCCCATGGCTCCTCCGCTGTTGGTATTTTCTCATAGTTAGTGCCTGTGAATGTGAGCAGGCATTTTGGGTTCACACTCTATTATTCAGTGTCACTTCTCTCTCTCACTCTCCCTTTCTCTCTCTCTCTCTGTGTCTCTGAATATATTCCATTTCCTTTAAAATACTTATTTTTTTTCCAGACAGAACCACCCTTCCCGTCTTTCTCTGAGTCCCATTGTCTTGTTTTGTGTATATATACAAGACTTTTTCCAATCCCTCCCTTCACACACTAATCTTCAGTAGCAACTATTTAGAACCCAGAGCTTGGAAGATCAGTATTTTACCCTTATCTTTAGATGAATTTGTTTAAGTAATAAATATCCCCACCTCTGCTCCCTTTTACACATCAGCACCTGCCCTGCCGTTCTCCACTTCACCTTTTCTTTTGCATTCCTCATACATTTCAGACATTATTCATGCTTATCTTTAAGTCTTAGTAATTGTATAAATAAGCTTGAGAAAATTACATACCTTTTTGATACTTATTTCTTTTTTTAAAAAAGGTGATAAGATCAACCTTATAGGCTGTGATGAGCATTAAACAAAATAATGTTACAAAGTGCCCAGCACAGAGCAACAAAGTGGGCATTCAACCAACATTTTGCATGTTGTTAAGGAGATTTCTGTTCCCAGATAGGAAAAAAAAAAACAAACAAACAAGAAAACCCCAAAGAACTATGAAACACCTAATTATTGTCTCATAAAATTGTCTCTTTGAAATTGCAACCTGGAAGGGCAGGTAAGAAACTTTATAGGTTTTCAGAGGCCTCTGGTGGGAGGCAGCTGGCAACTTGAAGAAGCCAGTCAACCCCCTGCTGTTTCCCAGGCTTGAAAGAAGCTTCAGCAGAGAGCAGACATGCCTCCAGTGTTGAAACCTCCGAGGTCACAGGTGCTGGATTCCCAGAGCAGGGGTGAGGGAAATGGCTTTCTCCCTCAGCCTGTTTTCATAGGATAAGCCTAATGGGGTCTGAACTGCCTGCTTACCCCACCTCCCCTTTCTATCATGACTGCTGTCCCTCTGCCTCTGACCTTGTAGTCCCCCATGCTTACAAGCTTCTCTCCATCTGCTCCTCCCCACGAGAGTAGTGTGGGAGGAGAGCCTGGAGAGTGATCCTATGATGTGGAGACAACGCTCAACACCTTGACACAGAGTCAGTACACACATTTTGCTGAATGAATGAATGACAAGTGAACCAGCTCCAGTCCCTGGCTATCCAGGGGTTCAAGTCAAAGGCCCTCCACAGGTGGCCAATGGCAGGAAGAGAGGCTCAGACTTAACGTCAGCCCCAGACTATCTGGGGTGAGAATAGGCCCTGACTTGGACCAAAGCCCAATCCTTACCCCATGCTAATTGTAAATTAGCTCAGAATCATCACTAAGGAGCTCAGTATGAAAGACAATCTCCAATAAAAACAGCTTCGGGCGTCTATGTGTAATGTGGGAAAATAAAGGTTGTATGAGGATAAAATACATGGAGGTATTCAAGGACCTTCATATTTCTATTACTTCCCACTAATTAAAGGAAACTGGGATGACTGGAAGTGAGGGAGGGCAGGTAATTTCCCAAATGCAGATATGTGGCAGCAAACAGCCAACAGCAAACAACCCTAATAATAACAGCAACAACAGCAAAAACTTACCTTGATTGCTTCCTATATCCACTAAATGCTTTACATACATTGTCACCATTAATCTGCCCAACAACCTTATGAGGTAGGTACTATTATTTATCATTTTTCAAAAGGGCCCTGGAGAAGGAAATGGCAACCCACTCCAGTATTCTTGCCTGGAAAAGTCCATGGACAGAGGTGTCTGGTGCGCTGCAGTCCACGGGGTTACATGACTGAGCATGTATGCATGAGGGTGGAGGGTGGTGGGTTGGTAGCAATAAGCTGGTAAAACTAAAAATAAAATAAAAAGGGAAAGCCATTTCAGAGAAGTTGACTATTCCCTTGGTCACAGAGCTAGTAATGTGGTGAGTTAAGATTCTAACCAAATTGCCAACATCTGCTGGATCATGGAAAAAGCAAGAGAATTCCAGAAAAACATCTATTTCTGCTTTATTGACTATGCCAAAGCCTTTGACTGTGTGGATCACAATAAACTGTGGAAAATACTTCAAGAGATGGGAATACCAGACCACCTAACCTGCCTCTTGAGAAATCTGTATGCAGGTCAGGAAGCAACAGTTAGAACTGGACATGGAACAACGGACTGGTTCCAAATAGGAAAAGGAGTACGTCAAGGCTGTATATTGTCACCCTGCTTGTTTAGCTTCTATGCAAAGCACATCATGAGAAACGCTGGGTTGGAAGAAACACAAGCTGGAATCAAGATTGCTGGGAGAAATATCAGTAACCTCAGATATGCAGATGACACCACCCTTATGACAGAAAGTGAAGAGGAGCTAAAAAGCCTCTTGATGAAAGTGAAAGAGGAGAGTGAAAAAGCTGGCTTAAAGCTCAACATTCAGAAAACGAAGATCATGGCATTTGGTCCCATCACTTCATGGGAAATAGATGGGTAAACAGTGGAAACAGTGTCAGACTTTATTTTGGGGGCTCCAAAATCACTGCAGATAGTGTGGAAGAAAAGTTATGTCCAATCTAGATAGTATATTCAAAAGCAGAGACATTACTTTGCCGACTAAGGTCCGTCTAGTCAAGGTTTTTCCTGGGGTCATGTATGGATGTGAGAGTTGGACTGTGAAGAAGGCTGAGTGCCAAAGAATTGGTGCTTTTAAACTGTGGTGTTGGAGAAGACTCTTGAAAGTCCCTTGGACTGCAAGGAGATCCAACCAGTCCATTCTGAAGGAGATCAACCCTGGGATTTCTTTGGAAGGAATGATGCTAAAGCTGAAGCTCCAGTACTTTGGCCACCTCATGCGAGGAGTTAACTCATTGGAAAAGACTGATGCTGGGAGGGATTGGGGGCAGGAGGAGAAGGGGACGACAGAGGATGAGATGGCTGGATGGCATCACGGACTCGATGGACGTGAGTCTGAGTGAACTCCGGGAGTTGGTGATGGACAGGGAGGCCTGGCGTGCTGCAATTCATGGGGTCGCAAAGAGTCGGACATGACTGAGCGACTGAACTGAACTGAAGATTCTAAAGTAGGTGCAACACACTGTTCATTCAATCACCAAATATGCACTGAGCTCCTGTGAATGCCAGGAGCTGATCTAGACCTGGGGAAAAGCAGTGAGTGTAACACAGGCCTTGCCCTCATGCCACTTACATTAGAAAGCCCACTTCAGAGCCTCAATTTTTACCTCCTTTATGTCAATCATAGCCTTTGAACTCACCAAGGAAAGAACGCCCTAAGGCTGTGGAGGTAAGTAGAAATTATGTCGTCATTGGGCCGAGTCCTTCTTTCCCATGTTTCCATCAGGAGACAGTCATTCAGAAACACCTTCTCCTGCCAATTCTCAGGCAATCTTTTAGTGTCTTTCAGTTGGCACTGTTCATACACTCAATTCTGTTTTTCCCTCAGCACCTTACGGTCACTTAGGTCAGACTCCATCCAATAAAGCCTTAAATCTTTGCAATTCTTTCTTGCTTGGATCTGCCACTAAGGCTTTTCCAAGTTCAAGATCAATTTTCAAGTCAAATGACTCATAAAAGTAATTGTTAAGCATGATTTCACAGTGTTTTGAGGACATCCTTGTAGAGTACACATTAGCAAAAAATATTCAATGCACAAAATTAAGTTGGCTTAGCTAAGCTGCAAATTGAGTCCTAAAATATTTTTGCCTGATATTTTGTTGTCTTGACTCCAAATTTGAAGTTGCTTTATAAATATTATTCATCTTACAGTATCATTCTATGCGTAAAAATTCCTAATTCTGATATGTGTCTAACCTTTCTAAGAAATCTGATATTCTGAAGCCTGAATGATTCAATGATTTTTTTTCATTTATTTCCTAAAGATTTATTATATATTTACCATCTGCTAAGTGTCTGGCCAGCACTGGAATACAAATACAAGAAGGACAGACATGCTCTTACTCTCATAAAGCTTATAATCTCCGGTAAGTATAAGGGTCTTGGTGATGCAATGGTTCTATTTAGCCAACTCCTAAAGAGTCACTGATGTAAGAGGCCTTGAGGACACCTCTGATGTGAGAAAGGGAAAGGAGAGGGTGTGGGCTCTCCTTGGCTGGATGTATAAGGTCCTCCACAGTCTGGCTGGATTAGACTTCTGGAGAGTAGATACAGTGTAGCAGTGAAGAGCATAGGCTCTGGAGCCAAATTACCTGGGGTCTGAATCCTTGCTTTGCCAATTACCGATTGTGTGCATGGACCAGTTAGGGTAATTGTTTTATCACTCAGTACCCTCATCTGTACAACGGTAATAAAAATGAGATAATTTGTATAAAGTATTTAAAACTGCTTAAAACATTTTAAGTTCAATGAATTTGCTTTAAAAAAAAAAAAAAGAAAGAAAGAAAAAGTAAAAATTTTCCTTTTCTACCAATCCCACAGAAGAGCCCCGGATTCCATTCACTTTATCACATTGGCAAATCCACAAATCACCACATGTTGTTGGATATATATTCATTAGTAATTATTATTGCTATTATTATCACTGTTGCTAATCTATGGGATATCTCCTATATGCCAGGTGCTGTTTGTATAATTATTAGAGCCAGTGTGAGAATCAAGGATAAAGACCAGTTGGAGCTGAGTGGAATTCCTCGGGCAAGTAACTTGACCCCTTAGAGCCTTAGTTAAGTCACCTGAAAATGAAGATGATGGCATCTTCACAAAAGCTATGGAAAGGACTGAATACATGCAATGCAAAGAATCAGGAACTTGATAAATATTCAATAATGAAGAACTAGGGGGAGAGGGAGAGAAAGAAAAGGAGAATAATCTAAGAGGGGGCTGACATTTTTTAGTTAGAAAACTGAGGCTCAGTGTTCTCAACCTCTGTCTTCCCGTTCATCCCTGTTCAGGGACTCTTCCTCACCCCGTGCTGTGCGCCCATCAACTGCAGTTTATCCTGTAATTCTTGTTTAAAACTCTCTCATTGAACAACCCTGCCCTTATTGAGCTGTGGAGCTGTCCATTGGAAAGAGTGGGATACTAAGCTTCCAGGACTGCTTGTTGAAACTATTTTTCCGGTATCACAGATACTTGGAGATATTTGATCTCTCTTGCTTCATAAGCAGATACATTATCTCCTTCGGATGAACCCTTAAATAGCTATGTCTATTATGTTCCTTCACATATGCTACCTGCTATTGTAGTTATTTGGGGACTTATCTACTCCAGTAGGTCACACTTTTTTTTTTTTTTTTAAACAGGACCGTGTTTTACTCAGAAGATCCAGAGGTAAAGACTCCACCTGTCAATGCAGGAGAGACATGGGTTGGATCCCTGAATCAGGAAGATCCCCTGGAAAAGGAAATGGCTGCCCATTCTAGTATTCTTGCCAGGAAAATCCCATGGATAGAGGATCCTGGCAGACTATAGTCCATGGGGTTGCAAAGAGTCAGACACAACTTAGTGACTAAACAACAATAACCCCAGCATCTGCAGTGATTCTTCCAGATCTTTCTTTGTGATCTTTGGCTCTTCACCTCCCTCTTGAAACAGTTGTACTATTTACTGGGAAAGTTGGAGGAAGGAAACACTAGGTATAAACACTCTTCGTCTCCAAATGCATCTGTATTTTCTGATGCCTGGTTTCTTTTTTTCTGTTTTTTTTTTCATATTTATTTATTTATTTTTAGTTTTTTATTTTTTAAATTTTAAAATCTTTAATTCTTACATGCGTTCCCAAACATGAACCCCCCTCCCACCTCCCTCCCCATAACATCTCTCTGGGTCATCCCCATGCACCAGCCCCAAGCATGCTGTATCCTGCATCAGACATAGACTGGCGATTCAATTCTTACATGATAGTATACATGTTAGAATGCCATTCTCCCAAATCATCCCACCCTCTCCCTCTCCCTCTGAGTCCAAAAGTCCGTTATACACATCTGTGTCTTTTTTCCTGTCTTGCATACAGGGTCAACATTGCCATCTTCCTAAGTTCCATATATATGTGTTAGTATACTGTATTGGTGTTTTTCTTTCTGGCTTACTTCACTCTGTATAATTGGCTCCAGTTTCATCCATCTCATCAGAACTGATTCAAATGAATTCTTTTTAACGGCTGAGTAATACTCCATTGTGTATATGTACCACAGCTTTCTTATCCATTCATCTGCTGATGGACATCTAGGTTGTTTCCATGTCCTGGCTATTATAAACAGTGCTGTGATGAACATTGGGGTACATGTGTCTCTTTCAATTCTGGTTTCCTTGGTGTGTATGCCCAGTAGTGGGATTGCTGGGTCATATAGCAGTTCTATTTCCAATTTTTTAAGGAATCTCCACACTGTTCTCCATAGTGGCTGTACTAGTTTGCATTCCCACCAACAGTGTAGGAGGGTTCCCTTTTCTCCACACCCTCTCCAGCATTTATTGCTTGCAGATTTTTGGATCGCAGCCATTCTGACTGGTGTGAAGTGGTACCTCATTGTGGTTTTGATTTGCATTTCTCTAATAATGAGTGATGTTGAGCATCTTTTCATGTGTTTGTTAGCCATCTGTATGTCTTTGGAGAAATGTCTATTTAGTTCTTTGGCCCATTTTTTGATTGGGTCATTTATTTTTCTGGAATTGAGCTGCAGAAGTTGCTTGTATATTTTTGAGATTAGTTGTTTGTCAGTTGCTTCATTTGCTATTATTTTCTCCCATTCAGAAGGCTGTCTTTTCACTGCCTATATTGCTTATATTTTCCTTTGTTGTGCAGAAGCTTTTAATTTTAATTAGATCCCATTTGTTTATTTTTGCTTTTATTTCCAGAATTCTGGGAGGTGGATCATAGAGGATCCTGCTGTGATTTATGTCTGAGAGTGTTTTGCCTATGTTCTCCTCTAGGAGTTTTATAGTTTCTGATCTTACATTTAGATCTTTAATCCATTTTGAGTTTATTTTTGTGTGCGGTGTTAGAAAGTGACCTAGTTTCATTCTTTTACAAGTGGTTGACCAGTTTTTCCAGCACCACTTGTTAAAGAGATTGTCTTTACTCCATTGTATATTCTTGCCTCCTTTGTCAAAGATAAGGTGTCCATATGTGTGTGGACTTATCTCTGGGCTTTCTATTTTGTTCCATTGATCTATATGTCTGTCTTTGTGCCAGTACCATACTGTCTTGATGACTGTGGCTTTGTAGTAGAGCCTGAAGTCAGGCAAGTTGATTCCTCCAGTTCCATTCTTCTTTGTCAAGATTGCTTTGGCTATTCGAGGTTTTTTTGTATTTCCATACAAATCTTGAAATTATTTGTTCTAGTTCTGTGAAAAATGTGGCTGGTAGCTTGATAGGGATTGCGTTGAATTTGTAAATTGCTTTGGGTAGTATTCTCATTTTCACTATATTGATTCTTCCGATCCATGAACATGGTATATTTCTCCATCTATTAGTGTCCTCTTTGATTTCTTTCATCAGTGTTTTATAGTTTTCTATATATAGGTCTTTAGTTTCTTTAGGTAGATATATTCCTAAGTATTTTATTCTTTTCGTTGCAATGGTGAATAGAATTGTTTCCTTAATTTCTTTTTCTACTTTCTCATTATTCGTGTATAGGAATGCAAGGGATTTCTGTGTGTTGATTTTATATCCTGCAACTTTACTATATTCATTGATTAGGTCTAGTAATTTTCTGGTGGAGTCTTTAGGGTTTTCCATGTAGAGGATCATGTCATCTGCAAACAGTGAGAGTTTTACTTCTTCTTTTCCAATTTGGATTCCTTTTATTTCTTTTTCTGCTCTGATTGCTGTGGCCAAAACATCCAGAACTATGTTGAATAGTAGTGGTGAAAGTGGACACCCTTGTCTTGTTCCTGACTTTAGGGGAAATGCTTTCAATTTTTCACCATTGAGGATAATGTTTGCTGTGGGTTTGTCATATATAGCTTTTATTATGTTGAGGTATGTTCCTTCTATTCCTGCTTTCTGGAGAGTTTTTAACATAAATGGATGTTGAATTTTGTCAAAGGCCTTCTCTGCATCTATTGAGATAATCATATGGTTTTTATTTTTCAATTTGTTAATGTGGTGAATTACATTGATTGATTTGCGGATATTGAAGAATCCTTGCATCCCTGGGATAAAGCCCACTTGGTCATAGTGTATGATCTTTTTAATGTGTTGTTGGATTCTGATTGCTAGAATTTTGTTGAGGATTTTTGCATCTATGTTCATCAGTGATATTGGCCTTTAGTTTTCTTTTTTTGTGACATCTTTGTCAGGTTTTGGTATTAGGGTAATGGTGGCCTCATAGAATGAGTTTGGAAGTTTACCTTCCTCTGCAATTTTCTGGAAGAGTTTGAGGAGGATAGGTGTTAGCGCTTCTCGAAATTTTTGGTAGAATTCAGCTGTGAAGCCGTCTGGACCTGGGCTTTTGTTTGCTGGAAGATTTCTGATTACAGTTTCAATGTCCGTGCTTGTGATGGGTCTGTTAAGATTTTCTATTTCTTCCTGGTTCAGTTTTGGAAAATTGTACTTTTCTAAGAATTTGTCCATTTCTTCCACGTTGTCCATTTTATTGGCATACAACTGCTGATAGTAGTCTCTTATGATCCTTTGTATTTCTGTGTTGTCTGTTGTGATCTCTTCATTTTCATTTCTAATTTTATTGATTTGATTTTTCTCTCTTTGCTTCTTGATGAGTCTGGCTAATGGTTTGTCAATTTTATTTATCCTTTCAAAGAACCAGCTTTTGGCTTTGTTGATTTTTGCTATGGTCTCTTTTGTTTCTTTTGCATTTATTTCTGCCCTAATTTTTAAGATTTCTTTCCTTCTACTAACTCTGGGGTTCTCCAATTCTTCCTTTTCTATTGCTTTAGTTGTAGAGTTAGGTTATTTATTTGACTTTTTTCTTGTTTCTTGAGGTATGCCTGTATTGCTATGAACTTTCCTCTTAGCACTGCTTTTATAGTGTCCCACAGGTTTTGGGTTGTTGTGTTTTCATTTTCATTAGTTTCTATGCATATTTTGATTTCTTTTTTGATTTCTTCTGTGATTTTTTGGTTATTCAGAAGTGTGTTGTTCAACCTCCATATGTTGGAATTTTTAATAGTTTTTCTCCTGTAATTGAGATCTAATCTTAATGCATTATGGTCAGAAAAGATGCTTGGAATGATTTCGATTTTTTTTGAATTTATCAAGTTTAGATTTATGGCCCAGGATGTGATCTATCCTGGAGAAGGTTCCATGAGTATTTGAAAAAAAGGTGAAATTCATTGTTTTGGGGTGAAATGTCCTATAGATATCAATTAGGTCTAACTGATCTAATGTATCATTTAAAGTTTGCGTTTCTTTGTTAATTTTCTGTTTAGTTGATCTGTCCATAGGTGTGAGTGGGGTATTAAAGTCTCCCACTATTATTGTGTTATTGTTGATTTCCCCTTTCATACTTGTTAGCATTTGTCTTACATATTGCGGTGCTCCTATATTGGGTGCATATATATTTATAATTGTTATATCTTCTTCTTGGATTGATCCTTTGATCATTATGTAGTGGCCTTCTTTGTCTCTTTTCACAGCCTTTGTTTTAAAGTCTATTTTATCGGATATGAGTATTGCCACTCCTGCTTTCTTTTGGTCTCTATTTGCGTGGTATATCTTTTTCCAGCCCTTCACTTTCAGTCTGTATGTGTCCCTTGTTTTGAGGTGGGTCTCTTGTAAGCAGCATATAGAGGGGTCTTGTTTTTGTATCCATTCGGCCAGTCTTTGTCTTTTGGTTGGGGCGTTCAACCCATTTACGTTTAAGGTAATTATTGATATGTATGATCCCGTTACCATTTCCTTTATTGTTTTGGGTTCGGGTTTATACACCCTTTTCGTGTTTCCTGTCTAGAGAATATCCTTTAGAATTTGTTGGAGAGCTGGTTTGGTGGTGCTGAATTCTCTCAGCTTTTGCATGTCTGTAAAGCTTTTGATTTCTCCTTCGTATTTGAATGAGATCCTTGCTGGGTACAGTAATCTGGGCTCTAGGTTATTGTCTTTCATCACTTTAAGTATGTCTTGCCATTCCCTCCTGGCCTGAAGAGTTTCTATTGAAAGATCAGCTGTTATCCTTATGGGAATCCCCTTGTGTGTTATTTGTTGTTTTTCCCTTGCTGCTTTTAATATTTGTTCTTTGTGTTTGATCTTTGTTAATTTGATTAATATGTGTCTTGGGGTGTTTCGCCTTGGGTTTATCCTATTTGGAACTCTCTGTGTTTCTTGGACTTGGGTGATTATTTCCTTCCCCATTTTAGGGAAGTTTTCAACTGTTATCTCCTCAAGGATTTTCTCATGATCTTTCTTTCTGTCTTCTTCTTCTGGGACTCCTATAATTCGAATGTTGGAGTGTTTCATATTGCCCTGGAGGTCTCTGAGATTGTCCTCATTTCTTTTAATTCGTTTTTCTTGTTTCCTCTCTGATTCATTTATTTCTACCATTCTATTTCACTAATCCTATCTTCTGCCTCCGTTATTCTACTATTTGTTGCCTCCAGAGTGTTTCTGATCTCATTTATTGCATTATTCATTATATTTTGACTCTTTTTTATTTCTTCTAGGTCCTTGTTAAACCTTTCTTGCATCTTCTCAATCCTTGTCTCTAGGCTATTTATCTGTGATTCCATTTTGATTTCAAGATTTTGGATCATTTTCACTATCAATATTCAGAATTCCTTCTCTGGTAGAGTCCCTACTTCTTCCTCTTTTGTTTGGTTTGGTGGGCAACTCTCCTGTTCCTTTACCTGCTGAGTATTCCTCTGTCTCTTCATCTTGATTACATTGCTGCGTTTGAGGTGGCCTTTTTATATTCTGGTAATTTGTGGAGTTCTCTTTATTATGGAGCTTCCTCACTGTGGGTGGGGTTCTATCAGTGGCTTGTCAAGGTTTCCTGGTTAGGGAGGCTTGTGTTGGAGTTCTGGTGGGTGGAGCTGGGTTTCTTCTCTCTGGAGTGCAGTGGAGTGACCCGTAATGGGTTATGAGACATCAAAGGTTTGGGGATAATTTTGAGCTGCCTGTATATTGAAGCTCAGGGGAGTGTTCCTGTGTTGCTGGAGAATTTGTGTGGTATGTCTTATTTTGGAATTTGTTGGCCCTTGGGTGGAGCTTGGTTTTGGTGTAGGTATGAAGGCATTTGATGAGCTCCTATTGCTTAATGTTCCCTGAATTCAAGAGTTCTCTAATGTTTTCAGGCTTTGGATTTAAGCCTCCTGCTTCTGGTTTTCAGTTTTATTTTTACAGTAGCCTCTAGACTTCTCCATCTATACAGCACTGATGATAAAACATCTAGGTTAAAGATGAAAAGTTTCTCCACATTGAGGGACACTCAGAGAGGTTCACTGAGTTACAAGGAGAAGAGAAGATGGAGGGGGTAGTTAGAGGTAACTGGAATGAGATGCGGTGAGATCAAAAGAGGAGAGAGCAAGCTAGCCAGTAGTCACTTTCTTATGTGCTCTCTATAGTCTGGACCGCTCAGAGGTATTTACAGAGTAATACGGGGCAGAGGAGAGGGAGGAAGTAGACAGAGGTGACCAGGAGGATAAGAGAGAGGAATGAGAAGGAGAGAGACAAATCCTGCCAGTAACCAGTTCCTTAGGTGTTCTCCACCGTCTGGAACACACAGAGATTCACAGAGTTGGATAGAGAAGAGATGGGGGAGAAAAGAGACAGAGGCCACCTGGTGGAGAAAAAGGAGAGTCCAGAGGAGGAGAGAGTGATCAAGCCAGTAATCTTGCTCTCAGGTAAACTTGGGTAGTGAAGTTTGGGTTTTTAAATGTACAAAATTGACAACAAAAACCTAAGAGCAAAGATTAAAAATCTGTTTTTGAAGACAATGGTCTGCTTTTCTGGTTGCCTGATGTCCTCTGCCAGCCTACAGAAGATGTTTTGTGGAGTTTGTTCGGCGTTGAAATGTTCTTTTGAGGAATTTGTGAGGGAGAAAGTGGTCTTCCCGTCCTATTCCTCCGCCATCTTTCCCTCCTCCTGATGCCTGGTTTCTAAAGAAGCAATGAACCTCTCTTGAGCAAAGCATACAACTTTACTGATGCATATCCATTTTTATTTGTGCTCTTAGACATATTTTAGAGAGCTAGCCAGCACAGCCTAAGGGTTAAACGTGTGTTCTGTTTAGCCCCTGCCTCCAGGGTGAGTGGTGTTTGGTGGTTTAGCCGCTAAGTCGTGTCCGACTCTTTGCGACCCCATGGACTGTAGTCTGCCAGGCTCCTCTGTCCATGGGATTCTCCAGACAAGAATCCAGGGTGAAAAAAAAAAAAAAAAAGAATCCAGGGTGAGAATAAGGATTAAATGAGTTAGTCTGTGGAAAGTACTTAGTAGATAGAGTACTTAGCACATGGAATACAATCAGTAATTGTTGTGTGCGTGTGTGCTAAGTCACTTCAGTCGTGTCTGACTCTGTGTAACCCTATGGACTGTAGCCCACCAGGCTCCTCTGTCCATGGGATTCTCTAGGCAAAAATACTGGAGTGGGTTGCCATGCCCTCCTCCAGGGGATCTTCCTTACCCAGGGATGGAACCTGGGTCTCCTGCATTGCAGGCAATTTCTTTACTGTCTGAGCCACCGCGAAAGCCCCCAGAATTGTTAGCTATTATTATTAACCTTCCATCATCTTCTACAACTAGCTTCTTTAATAATCTTCTTTCATCCCTTTCTTCGGAGAAGGTAATGGCACCCCACTCCAGTACTCTTGCCTGGAAAATCCCATGGAGGGAGGAGCCTGGTAGGCTGCAGTCCATGGGGTCATGAATAGTCGGACATGACTGAGCAACTTCACTTTCACTTTTCACTTTCCTGCATTGGAGAAGGAAATGGCAACCCAGTCCAGTGTTCTTGCCTGGAGAATCCCAGGGACAGGGAAGCCTGATGGTCTGCCGTCTATGGGGTCGCATAGGGTCAGACACGACTGAAGTGACTTAGCAGCAGCAGTAGCAGCCTCCCTTTCTTCAATCTTATTCTCAAATCTCAAATTCTAAAAAAGTATCCTTCTAACCATGCACTCTGCTTAATCCATCATCTTCACTGGCTTCTTTCTTTTGGTTGTGAACCAAATTTCTGGAAAGAATAGTTCATATTTACTGGCTTTATAACCTAATTTCCCGTTTCTTCCCTGATTTACTGCAGGCAATCTAGATTCCAGACCCAGTACTCCACTGACTCTGTTCTGACAAAAATCACCAGTGACTTCTTCGGTCTTCATCCTACTTGATGTCCTTTTGGAAAAACTCCCCCTACCTCAGCTTTGATATTAATAACTTTACTTTCTCAATTATCCCCCTGTATCTCTAACATCCCCTTCACCCTCTTTCAGTAGCTCCATTTCCTCTGTTCACTCCCTGAATGTTAATATTCCTGAGTATTCTTTCCTTTACCTTATTTCTTCTCATAGACTATGTGAGTGAATCTGGATCTTTGGCCCTGACCTCTTGACTGAACTATAGACTCATAGAGCTAATCACTCGTTAGGTATCTCTGCCCTGACAATCCACGTGCATCTCTAAACCAACATGATGTCTTCCCTATCTCACTTAATGGCCCACCAACCAGTTAGCCAAGTTACACGTCTCAAGGCAACCCTCAAGGCAATTATTACCTCCATTTCCAATCAGTTATCTAGACCAGATTCTGTCTCCCTTATTCATAATGAGCTACCTTTGCCTCTCCATTCTCACCATGTCTCTGCAAATCCAGAGCCTCATTATTTCTCCAACTTGGGACTGTTGAGGACCTTCCTCATCAATTGTCCACTCTCTAGTTTCTTACTATAGATAATCCAGTGTGCCACAGTTTCCAAGTATGATAATTATAAAACAGGTCTATTTCCCTCACTTTCTGAATATAATTTTGCAGTATTTTCCCACTGCCTGCAAATAAAGCCTACTTTTTAAACGTTTGTCTAGCAAAATTCCACTGAATACTCTAAGATCTAGTTTCTTTGTACTACTTTTGTTCCCAGGCTAACCAAGGCACTTCTTTTGTACCTTACTGTGTATAATCTGCAGTCTAGCTCATATCTCTCCTCCTGTGACATAATCACTGGGATAGACTAGTTGACCCCTAAAGGTGATGTCACCAAGCTATAATGGTATCTCTCCTGTTGTATTACCTGCTTAAAAGTGCTTGCTATCCAGAGACCCAAATGGAAACCTAGAAGTTGTCCTAGATTTCTCATTTATATATGTAGTCAATAGATACTAACAATATTACCTGCCAGGCATCATAAATAATGCATCATCATAATAACACCAAATATTATACCACACTTACTATGTGACAGGCCTTGTTTGAAGTTAGATAGGTATATAGAGATAGATAGATATGATGTACAAATATATAACACAGAACTAATAGAGTATACAAATATTAATATGTATATCAAATAGCTGTAGTGAGTATTAAGTGTTCTAAGTGTACTTTTATACATATCAGTTAGAACAGTTATCCTCACAATAACCATTTGAGATACATGCTCTTATTTTACTTTAGATGGTAGGGAAACTTTAATTTAGAGAGGATTACCAATTTACTCAAGATCACACAGTTAATAAACCATGGAGCTGGGCTGTGAACCCAATCAGGATAGCACCAAATTCCTTTCTTAACAGTTGCTCTTTTCTGCCTTTGATTCAAGTAGCAGTAATAGCAGCATCCCCTAAAGTTTTCTATGTAAGGAGCACAGTTCTGAATATATTACATGCATTACTTCATTCAGTCCTTACAATGCCTTCTGTGAGCTAGGTGCTCTTGGTGCCATTTTTCACCTTGATTTCCTGTATAGATAAACTTAAAGAAAACTGGATCAGAATTCAAACTGGAAACCCTGGAAATGAAATAGTTCAAAAGAGTAGCTTGTACTCTTTAAAAGGCTTGTTTCAGAATTCCTTGGACTTTTCTCTCTCTTTCAGATAATTTAACATAAACTGTTAGATACCTTTCCAATATGAGAGTTAGGGTCCTTTTTATCCATTCAGTCATCTACCTATTAAGCAAACATTTATTGAATATCTACTGTCTGAAAGACACTGAATACTCCAGAGAATATTTCTTCTCTTCAGAAAATAAAAAAAAAATCTAGAAAGTGAAAGAGACATAAAAGGCAACAAGTATAATGAAGTATAACAGGTAGAATTATAGAGAGGTTAAAAAAACAGATTCTAGTGACTATAACCATGGGAAACAGAAATGCAACAAGGGTGGAGGAGTGATGCTCTCATTACGATTATAGATCTTTAAAAGCTATCATTTGAAGCCATGTTTATTATTGGGCTGGGAATAATAACACTTCTATGTTTGTATAGCACCAATTCTGTACAATTTTAAGATAATATCTTAGTAATCTTCACAACCTTGGAGGTCTGACCAATTATAATTATCACCATTTGCCATACGGGAAAGCAGAAGTACCAGGTAGGGAAGGCAGAAATTCAGGGTTGCTCAAAAAGTTACTGGTGGACCTAGAAATGGAATTCTAATTTTCTGTAGCTCATTGAAGTGTCCAGAATAATAAGATCATGTGAATTCCACACTCTCTCCCCATTTCTCTCCTTTTCATGGAAAAGTAGAGCAAAATGTTATAGCTGAAAAGGCTAAAGTGGAGCTAAGGACAACTGGATACAGTGATGAGCTCTGCAGGAAATGCTGGATGAATTCTGGTACAGATTTGTGATAACGAGTAGGACTGATGTTTTGGGGATAACTCAGGCTGTCTGCCAGAAGGAAACTTTGTTTTGGCTTTAAAGTTGATGTATATAGGTATAACTTAGAGTAAATTATATAAATCATGGGTGTACACATTGATAATGTCTACAAATGAATACTGTATTTGTTCGCTAGACACACCATAACAAAATACAATAGACTGGGTGACTTAAGTAACAGAAATTAATTTTTTCACAGTTTTGGAGGCTGTAAGTACAACATTAAAGTGCTGTCAGAGTTACATGCCTCTGAAGCTTCTCTTCTGGCTTGCAGATAGCCACTCTCTTACTGTCCCTTCACATGATCTTTGCTCTGTGGGCTTGTATCCCTGAGGTCCCCACCTCTTTTTCTCAGTCATTCTAGATTAGTGAGTGAGTGAAAGTCACTCAGTCATGCCCGACTCTTTGCAAGTCTATGGACTGTCCATGGAATTCTCCAGGCCAGAATACTGGAGTGGGTAGCCTTTCCCTTCTCCAGGAGATCTTCCCAACCCAGGGATCGAACCCAGGTCTCCTGCACTGCAAGTGGATTCTTTACCAGCTGAGCCACAAGAGAAGCCCAAGAATACTGGAGTGGGTAGCCTATCCCCTCTGCAGGGGATCTTCCCAACCCTGGAATTGAACTGGGGTCTCCTGCATTGCAGGCGGATTCTTGACCAACTGAGCTATCAGGGAAGCCCTAATACTAGATTAAGGCTGTTCCCAAATGGTGTCTTAATTTAATCACCCTTATCTTCAAATAAAGTTACATCCCTAGATACTGGGGTGAGGGTGGAACTTTAACATACGAATTTGGAGGAGGACACAATTCAACCATAGAAGATACATATATAAGATACAGCCTAGATCAAGATATAGAACATTCCCTTGATCTCAGAAGGCTCTTCTGTACTTTCATCTAGTCAATCATTCTCCAGTGCTAATAGCTTTTCATCTTTATCACTATTGATATATTTTTTCCTGTTTCAGAACTCCATAATATTTACATGCTTGTTATCATTTTGACCACTATTTTTTCCCTCAAGATGATATATTTGAGGTTAATCCATATTATTTCATGTAGCAGTATTTTATTTCATTTTGTTGTGTACATATATTATAATTTATATAATATTTGAGTTGCTCCCAATTTTTGGCTTGTGATAAAGCTGCTGCAAGCATTCTTGTGTATGTCTTTCGGTGGACATAATCATCCCTTTCTGTAGAGTATATAGCAAAAGTGGAATTGCTAGGCTACAAATATATAGGTGTATTTAATGCCACTGTCTATGGGGTTGCACAGAAGTGACTTAGCAGCAGCAGCAGCAGTGTTAATAAATACTGTAGAATAACTTTCCAAAGAAGCTATACCAACACATACTCACACTAGCAATGTAAGTTCCAGTTGTTGAACATCTTGATCAACACTTAGCATTATCCGTCTCTAATTTTAGTCATTTTGATGGGATGTATATCATTGAAGTTTTAATTTGCATTTCCCTGATGACTAATGCTGTTGACTTTTGGTCACTTGATATCCTCTTTTGTCAACTGTTGTTTAAGTCTTCTTTCCATGTTTTAATTGGTTGACTTTTTTCTTAATTTCCAGTTTTTTGTATATTCTGGATACAGACCCTTTTTCAGGATTTGTATTACAAGTATCTTCTCTTGGTCTATGGCGTCTCTTTTTTTTCTTTTTAAATGGTGTCTTTTCATGAATAGACATTCTTAGTGTTAATTAAGTTCAATGTTTCAATCTTCCTTTTACAGGTTGTCTTGATGTTCCATTTTAAGAAATCTTGTCTAACTCCAAAGTCATGAAGATATTCTCCTGTGTTCTCTTCTAGAAATGTGATTGCTTTATTTTCATGTAAAAGATTATGATTCATCTCAAATTAGTTTTCCTGTATGTTTATCCAGTTGATCCAGTACCATTTGTCTCTCACTGAATTGCAGTAGTGGCTATGTAGCTAATTGTGTGTGTGCGTGCTCAGTCATGTCCAACTCTTTGTGACCCCATAGACTTAGCCTGCCAGGCTCCTCTGTTCAAGGGGTTTTCCAGGCTCCTCCTCCAGGGGATCTCCCTGACCCAGGGATCAAATACCTAGAAGAGAACTTGAGATAATATTAATTCATAAATAATTTTGGCTTGGGAAAGGCTGTTTCTAAAGTTCTTTTCAAACTTCTCAAGTTACTCAAAAATATTTAATACCCAAATTTTATAATTTAAATTTTAAATTATTAAATTAAATTTTTATCAATTTTAAAACAATCCAATAAAAAGGACAAAAAGAAAGATAAGAACAGATTGAAAAAATATTTTTTGTACATATGACAAAGCATCCTTAATATACAAGAAATTATCACAAGTAAACAAAAGATAAATAACCAATAGAATGAATGGGCAAGGGAGACCATGGGGGAGGAAATCTTAACAGAAAACAGGCACGTAAAAAGATACCCAGCCATATTCATATATTTTAGTTATACAAATTAAAACAGTAATAGTCATTTTTTTCTATTCAATTAAAAATTAAAAGTTTAGATAAGTTCAAGGCTGAAGGGAAGTAGGTATTACTATGTACTGCTGATAGTGTAAATGGTTAGAAAGCTTTTATAGGAAATTTTTCACCAGGCATTTCACAATTTTGTTGCAGTATTGCTTTTAATAGTGTAAACAGGCTGAGTTGTGTTTCCCTAAAATTCATATGTGGGAACGCTAACCACTGGGGCCCCTGAATGTGACTGTATTTGGAGATACGACTTTGAAGGAGGTGACTCAGTTAAGATGAGGTTGTTAGGATGGCCCCTAGTCTAATTCAACTGGTGTGCTCCTAAGAAGAGGACATTAGGACACCAACAGATGCGCAAAGGGAAGAGCTCGAGGAGACAGAGGGAGAGCACGGTCATGTACCGCACGAGAAGCGAGACCTCAGAAGAAAGCAGCCCTTCAGACACCTTAGTCTTGCAATTCTGGCCTCCAAACTGTGAGAAAATAAATTTCTGTTGTTTAAGCCCCTAGTCTGTGGTATTGAGTCATGGCAACCCTTGGAAACTAACACACACGGTAATTTTCGATGGCTGTAAAAGGAAGAAAATGTCACCAACAGTTATCTCCAAAAAAATGGGATTATAGAGGAGGAAGGATAGAAGGTAGAGAAATTTTGTTTTACCTTATACCTCCCTATGCTGTTAATATTTAAAATATCAAACCCATATTATTACTGTTGTAATAAAATAGTTAACTTTAAAAAACAATGGAAATTTTTTATTGTCTCTGTGCATCAGTATTTAAAGAATCAAGAAAAATGCCAAGAAATCTCCTTTGTGAGCATAAAACGTTTCTCTTGTCTTGCTTATTTTTGATTTGCCATTTCTTCATGGTCTAGCTTTGAAAATAAATGTAATTCATTTTGACTTTTTTGTTTGGTTCAGTTGCTAGTAGTTCAGCAGTATTGTTTTCTATTGCTTTTCTTTTATAAATCTTTGGATTTATTTCTTCTTTCAAAACTTGAGAAATCATAATTTCGTGCACTCAAGAATTGCATCAGAGTATTTAGAAAAATCCCTCAGCTTAAAGTTGAGTTCTTCATTTTTCCAGAAGACATCAACCAATCTACTGTAACATGAAATGAGTAATAACCATGCTGTTGTAATAACCCTCTCTTTTAATTACAATCTAGGAAAAAAGGGTTAGGGATAAATATATGGTAGACAGCACTGTTATTGGGCAATATTCCACTCTAAACACAAGTCTACAGCTCTACTTAAAATCCCCTTAGAAACATGATTCTCAGATAACTAAGGGAACGCAAAAATGGTATAGCCACTAATTATTAGTTGACATTAAATGTTAATATAACTTTATTGCCAACATTTGTTTTCTTTATTTTTGGAGAATATTATTGAAGTCTAAGTAACTATCTCAGGGTAAAAACATGGTAGTATGGATTAGTAAATAAATGAAAAATGTGACATTTAATTAACCCACTTTAAAATTGCTCAGACGTTCTTCAAACAGAGGTTAAAGTAGGAATGGATAAAATACTGTAGCTGAATGGCAGGAACCTCCTTGGGGCTTAACCCTCCAAGCTTTCTCACAATTGGCTGGCATCATCTATAGCCTTCACTGACATTATAATCCAATTGAATAAGCATTATTTTATGGGCCTCCTATGGGTCTGAAACTTTTGTTAGGTCCTATAAGGGCAAGAAAAGAAGTAAATGAAATCTGAAACAGCCAAGGCACCATGGAGAACGTTAGGAATCACACACCACAGTAGTGTTTGCCTGACTTAAGCAGAGGGGAAGCCATCCTTACTTCAGCCCTTAGTCTCAGCAATGGGAACAGCAGAGTAAAAGAACAAGATAGGAAATACTATGTGACTTGAAGGAAATTGTACAAACTATTTCCTTAAAAGTCCATGTTTAAAATGCCTTAATTACATACAGCTTACTCATTTGGTCATTCATTTGCTCAGCAAATACATATTTGGTGCCTATGATATCCCGGGCATTATGCCAGACACTGGGAATATAATGGATCAGCACATGGCCCTCCTCACTTTCAGGAGCTCACAGATAAATGGTATTGACAAAAAGTAAATTAATGACTGTGCTGTGTGTTGTGCTTAGTCACTCAGTCATGTCAGACTCTTTGCGACCCCATGAACTGTAGCTTGCCAAGTACCTCTGTCCATGGGGACAGGCAGCAATATTGAAGTAGGTTGCCCTCCTCCAGGAGATCTTTACAACCCAGGGATCAAACCCAAGTCTCCCACATTGCAGGCGGATTCTTTACTGTCTTGAGCCACCAGGGAAACCCAGATTAATGTCCAGATCTCCCAAATCTTAAAAAAAAAAAAAAAGCTAGAGACATCCTAGATTCGTGTGCAAATAGGAACTTGGATTCTTGGTCCATTGTCAAAAGACTTGGCTTCTTTGTATTTATAAAGAGGTTAGAACAAGGTTAAGAGAAAGGAGTGCCTCCCCACCTGGATTTGAATCCCAATTCTGCAGCTCCTAGGTATGTGAACTTTATTAAAATTAAAATAACTGCAGATGGTGATTGCAGCCATGAAATTAAAAGACACTTACTCCTTGGAAGGAAAGTTATGACCAACCTAGATAGCATATTCAAAAGCAGAGACATTACTTTGCCAACAAAGGTCCATCTAGTCAAGGCTGTGGTTTTCCAGTGGTCATGTATGGCTGTGAGAGTTGGACTGTGAAGAAAGCTGAACACTGAAGAATTGATGCTTTTGAACTGTGGTGTTGGAGAAGACTCTTGAGAGTCCCTTGGACTGTAAGGAGATCCAACCAGTCCATCCTAAAGGAGATCAGTCCTGGGTGTTCTTTGGAAGGAATGATGCTAAAGCTGAAACTCCTGTATTTTGGCCACCTCATGGGAAGAGTTGACTCATTGGAAAAGACTCTGATGCTGGCAGGGATTGGGGGCAGGAGGAGAATGGGGCGACAGAGGATGAGATGGCTGGATGACATCACCGACTTGATGGACGTGAGTTTGAGTGAACTCCGGGAGTTGGTGATGGACAGGGAGGCCTGGCATGCTGGAATTCATGGGGTCGAAAAGAGTCAGACACAACTGAGTGACTGAACTGAACTGAACTGATGCTCCAATTTCTTTATCTAGGGATATCAAACTGAGGATAATAATAGTGCCTACCTCACAGAGTGGTTATGAGTATTGAATTAGCTGTACATGTGAAGTTTAATAGTGCCTAACATAGTAAGCTTTATAGAGAATTCCGTGGATTGTATAGTCCATGGGATGGCAAAGAGTTGGACACAACTGAGCACTTTCACTTCACAGCCGCTTCTAGCTGAGCTCAGGTGACCCACAACAGGAAGTGGTCATTCCAGCTGACCCACAGACCTGTAAATAAAAAATACTTATATTCATAGAATTGTTTTTATAAGCCATTACATTTTGAACTGTTTTGTTATGAGGAATTATTGAAGCAGTAGCTAATTGGAGCGCTACCCCAGACTCTAGTGGGGTATTGGATAATACACAATATGTTCACCATACTTCCTTTGTAAACATACCATCTAAACTCTGAAACACATTAGGTCTTAGGGTTTTGGATTAGAAACTATAGTTTTGCATTTTATATAATCATTATGATTAATAATCTGCCTGCAATGCAGGAGATCCAGGTTCAATCACTAAGTTGAGAACATTCGCTAGAGAAGGAAATGGCAACCCGCTCCAGTATTCTTGCCTGGAGAATCCTATGGACAGAGAAGCTTGGTGGGCTACCATCCATGGGGTTGCAAAGAGTTGGACATGACTTCATAACATTCCAATTAGATATTCCCATTTTACAGATGAGAGAACTGAGTCTCATGTGGGTTATATAACGTTGAAAGTTTTACCACTAGTAATTGGCAGAGGCAAGATTTGACACAGGACTATATTATTAAATGTCAGATTATTCTGCTTTTCATAGATATTATTCATTTCTAGTAAATGTAACACATACACAAAAAAATGATTTATCTGCAGCTATATTTAGTATCTTTACTGTTAAAAAGTAATAACTTCTAATAACTTCTAACCTCAATTCTTGTGAATATTATCATAAACATTTTACATTTAAAATTTTATATTTATGAGATAGCCAATAGAAGCTCTTTTCCCCATAAGGCACTGAAATATTAGAAGGGATACTTTTTTGAAACAAACATTTTAATGATGGGAATGGATTAAATTACTGAACGCTAACATGTCTTACCTGCTCCTTGTCTGATGTGGCTGTAGATTGACTACTAACATTCAGAGTTCCAAATAACCCACTCATCTTTGCCATGGAGGCAAATTTTGATTTCAGGTTCATTAATTGATTTCATAAATTAAGTTGAGGAAGATTGTCATGATATTTCCCTTTGAGGAATTCTCATTGACTATTAAAGTTCCTTTGATTACTGTTAGTCATTAGTCAATCATTTTTAGAAATTATCTGGTTCTAAACATCAAATATAATAAATTATATTAGTGGTTATATTATGTTTAAGGCAAATGTGCTTAAGTCTTTGTTTCATTTCCTGGTCAGAATCAGATACTAAAGTTCAGGAACTGAAATTAAGAAAAAGTCAAACAAAATCATGAACTTTAGCTTCTACTAGAGGTGATTCAGGCCTTTTCTAGGTTGAATAATTTGGCTCTTGTTACCTCCCAGAGACTTACTACATAAGAGAAGTATTCAGTTTATGAAAGTACACTGACTTCAGAATTGTGGTATCTTGCCAACAAAGATTCCATCAAATTCTAAGATTAGTTGAACAGTAGAGGACAACTGCAAAGTTAACAATTATTAATTCTTACATTTCACATTTCTTTGAAACTTTGAAAAGCATGGAATCAACATTTTGGGACATCTTAAAAGAGCATTTTAATGATAAGAATTGACTATTTTGTTCATTTTTCTAATTTAAATAGTAATAACAATTTTGGTAGTGTATGTGAGAGTCAAAAATTTTTAAAGAAAAAAAAAATGTTGATCACCCACAATCTCAAATCTAAAATATAGCAAGTGACTATTTCAGTGTGTTGTAGAAAAGTATCAATAAAAGAATAACCTGACAGTTTGGAGTAATTTAACCTTTATTGTTCATTTATATAAGCTATGCTTAGACTTGGAAGATATAGTGGCTTAAATAATTATTTTTATTCCATTATAATAGAAATGATTGAATTCTTGGAATTTCTTGTTTTTCTTCATAATTTTGTTTCTATGTGTCTCTATATCTGATTTCGACATGTACAGCTGTCAGAGAAGTAATTTTGAATTAACTGATTTCCCCATGCTGTCTTTTCTTTGTGTCCTATAAGTAGAAGCAAAATTATCAGAGGCCAGGAAATGGTTTCTAATCTTTGGCTGAAAAGCTAGAAAATCTTAGTTTTATTAGTCACTAGCTTAAAACATTTCAAAAATAAAAGAAAGAAAGAAAACATATATACCAATTCACAAATTGCTGTCTTCAAAACATTTTGGGGTTGAGCTATGTATACGTATATATATGCATATATATGTATATATATATATATATATATATATATACGCATATATACACAATCTCTGTTTAGAGCTTTTTAAATTTAAGAGGAAAATGTAAATTCAGGAAAATCTTCAGGGGAATAGTGAGTATCAGGAGTATGTATCTGCTTGTATTCTTGGTTGAAAATGGATCTTGGGAAGAAAGACACACATGCTGAATGTTGGTGAGCAAAAAGGGTAAGTACTTTCCTGACAAAGCCACTGGCTTTGTTTTCTGGGCTTCTTTGCAGGGAGGGGAGCAGTGGAAGAGGTTGATTCATTTGTTTGTTTATTTCATAAGCGACCCCAAACTATGTTTAAAACAGCACCGAAACTCAAGAGCAAGTCTACACAATTTAGTCAACTTGTAAATGTCATTTGTTTGGGCAACTGAAAAACATATCTGCTTTTGATTTAAAACTTTTTGCCAAACAAAATGAAGATTTTTTGAGTTTATTCGACCCTCCTCAAGAATAAGTCAGTCTTGGAACTGACATTGCTTTTTTAATGCAAAGGTCCCTGTGAGCACTGGTATAGGTACTAATCAATCAGAGGAGAGGCCAATCTTAAACGACCACTCTTAGGCTGAATTAATGATTGTTGTCTAGTCTCCAAGTTGTGTCTGACTCTTTTGTGACCCATGGATTGTAGCCCACCAGGCTCCTCTGTCCATGGGATTTTCTAGGCAAGCATACTAGAATGGGTTGCCATTTCCTTCTCCAGAGGATTGAACCTATGTCTCCTTGTCTCCTGCATTCGCAGGCAGATTCTTTACCACTGAGCCACCAGGGAAGCTGAAATTAATAATACCTGCTGCTGGTGGTTTAGTCGCTAAGTTGTGTCCAACTCTTTTGCAACCCCATGGACCCATGGATTGCAGCCCACCAGGTTCCTCTGTCCATAGTATTTTCCAGGCAAGAATACTAGAGTGGGTTGCCATTTGGCTATCTGGTAAAGAATCTGCCTGCAATGCAGGAAACTCTGGTTCAATTCCTGGGTCAGGAAGATACCCTGGAGAAGGGATTGACTACCCACTCTGGTATTCTTGGGCTTCCCTGGTAGCTCAGATGGTAAAGAATCCACCTGCAATGCAGGAGACCTGGGTTCAATCCCTGGGTTAGGAAGATCCCCTGGAGGAGGGCACAACAACCCACTCCAGTATTCTTGCCTGGAAAATCCCATGGACAGAGGAGCCTTGCGGGCTACAGTCCATAGGGTTACAAAGAGTTGGACACGCCTGAGCTACTAAGCACAGCACAGCACAGCACAGCTGGCTATCAGCCCTACATGTTGAACTTCTTCAATCCATTTCACTGGTTGCCAACATAGTCATGGCCCAGAAAATCTTCATATGAAGTTTAGAACTAAAAACGGATGTAATAATAGAAGTCACACACACACACACAAAATAGAAAATAAAGGGACTAGCTCCTCTGATTTAGTTCTGAGATCAAAAATAATGTTATAGAATTATGGCCTATTCATTAAGGAGAATCCTTTTATTAATCCTAAAAATATTCAGGGCACTTCAAACGTATAACCTGGGGCTTGCTAAGTCCCTAAAAATTATGAATATTAGATTTTATTCTAATATTTTTGTTGTCATGTCCTGTCTCAAAATCTTTTTATAAATCAGAACTTGTGGGCTTTCCAACACAAATTTCAATGGTGTATGAATATGTTTAGTCTTTTTAATATCAAAAATTACTTTAATCTAGAAAGTGCAGCCCATTGACATCATTGACATCTCTTCCACAAAGACTTACAGTTACAACAGTGTTCATACACAGCATTTCACTAATTTTCTCAACCTGGTAAAGTTAATTGTCCCTGGTCACCATGAAGGAATTTAGGCTCAGAGAACTAAGTGACTTGTTACAAGGCACATGTATAGTGAATAGTGGCACAAGGCCTTGAACTCAGCCCTTCTGCCTTTCAGCACACACTATCTCTTAGATCTGAATGTGCATTGGAAGGATTGATGCTGAAGCTGAAGCTCCAATACTTTGGACAGCTGATGCGAAGAGCTGACTCATTGGAAAATACCCTGATACTGGAAAGAATTGAGGGCAGAAGAAAGGGATGAGATGGTTGGGTGGCATCATTGACTCAATTGACGTGTGTGTATGTGTTTGTGTGTGTGAGTCACTCAGTTGTGTCTGAGTCTTTGTGACCTCATGGACTGTAACCTGCCAGCTCCTCTCTCCATGGAATTCTCCAGGCAAGAATAGAAGTTTGAGCAAATTCCAGGAGAGATTGAACCACAGGGAAGCCTGTCTTGCTGCAGTTCATGGGGACACAACTTAGCAACTGAAAAAAAACCAGTCTTTTGTACAGACAGAATGAACTGGGAATACAGTTCTGGGCTGTCAGCTCTAAATGGTCAGAAAATCACACACAAAACTCCTGCTCTTCCTCTCCCCTTGCCCCCACATTTAATGTTTTCCACCAAGTAAACTTGGCTGTGGAAGCCAGTCTTTGGGTGAAAATAAGGCAGTGTCCCTAGGAATAATACCAGCTTGGGTTGGGGGAGCTGGGTTATGGAATCTGGGGGAGAAATTGGTGCCAAGCAAACAGTTCTGGTGTTGGCACAATGACAAGTACAAGTGTGCTCACCTCTTACCTTATACTGGCCCTTTAATTCTCTGCAGCCTGACCCCAGGTCCCTCAAAAGTTTTCTAATGAAAGAATCACTGCCAATTGCAGTGACTGACAATGGTTCTGCTGACTCACTTACCTTTCTTTTCCTTTTGGTTCTACTAAAAAAAAAAAAAAAATGCTGGGAATCCCATCACTGTGGGAATAGATTCAAGACCCTGTGAAAATCTACCTAAGGAAATCTCTGCACAAATTGTTAACAGAGGTCATGCCTGGGAAGATTTTCATTTTTACCACTTTTGTGGTACTGTTAATTTTTATGACTACATATTAGTTTGTGTTAAATAACACAACCAAGTATCTTAAAATCTATATAAGCTCTATCAACTATACATGGAAGAAAAATCAGTATTTCTACCTTTTGACGTTTCTTATAAAAGTTCTCATTGATATCTTGTACTATTACTTTCCTTTTTACAACTTTATGCAGCAGAACACTTTTAAAGGTGGCACAGGGTGACAGTAACAGTTTACCATCTGAAGTCAACTGACACCAGGTTGTGTCCTGGCTCCCTCAATAATCTGCTGTGCATCTGTAAGTAAAGCATTCAACCTCTCTGAACCTTGGTTCCCTATAATAGAAATTGACTGAATAACACCTACAGGTTCTCCTTCATCATTCATGGATAGCCTAAATCATCGTTTCTACTGTGTAGTATATTTGCTAGTAGTCCCTTGGTGTGCATTCTCTTTGTCTTTTATGAAAACTCTCAGCTACAAAAGCTCTTCACCTGTCTTCCCTGTAGTCAATAGAATATGAGCAGAAGCAATGTTTGCAACTTCTGGGTTGCACCTTTAGAAGCAAAAAACAAGTCTTTCCTTTGATCCTTTCCCCCTTTCTGCTTGCTGAAAGCTGACTGAGGAGATGTGTTGGTAATCCGTCTTCCACCACAAGGAGAGAACAACAGGAAGGATGGAGATAGAAGAAACAAACTTTTCACGCTATGAAGCTGCTTTATTATCGCTTATTGTTAAAATATTCTATGAGAGAAAAATACATTTCTATCTTGTTTAATGCACGTTTGATAAGCTGGGCTTCTGTTTTAGTAATTAAAGTTGGAATTTGCAGTTACAAGGGAAAACCAGCTTTATTCTATTTTCCTCAACTGTGTTTCAGTTGGCTTTGCTTTAATTCCCTGGTTGAAAGGTTTCTCCTCTTTTTAGTGGCACTGATAGTCTGTGGGTTTTAACAAACATGTTGTCCCATGGTAGGAAATTGCCATTCTAAACTCTAAGCCTATCCTAATTATGACTGATAGGCAGCTTGCTCATATTGTTGCTTCGTGGCCAGGTATTTATTTGTGTACGTGTTTTATCAAACACACAGGATTGATAGTTCTTTGAGTGAAGGACCTGTGTCTTGTTTATTTTTTATCCATTATAGCATCCTGCACAGAGCCTGGCACATTGCAAATGTGCAGTGAATGAATTCATGGTCACTGCTCTTGTGAGGAAGAGATGGTGCATCTAAGTTAAGTAAATTAAGTAAGAACCCTGACCTCTGGCTTTTCTAGATCTTCTGAGTGGGTTGATGCCACCTTGCAAGTCATCTA
The DNA here is from genome assembly GCF_042477335.2 of Ovis canadensis. Taxonomy (NCBI): domain Eukaryota; kingdom Metazoa; phylum Chordata; class Mammalia; order Artiodactyla; family Bovidae; genus Ovis; species Ovis canadensis. The sequence goes on from NC_091245.1 coordinate 44,620,172, forward strand.
GGGTGGTGGACGCAGCATGTGGCTCAGAGATGGGCATACAACAAAGCCAGGTGAATCCGAAGCAATTTTTCCAGGATTTTTGTTAAAGCGCATTGAAGAAAAATGCTCATTCTGCTGTGGCTGTATCTTGGAGCTGTCAGCAGACATTTTGCTCCCAGGAGTAGAGAGCGTTCCTGAGAACAGCCCACCCAGAGGAAGGAGCGGCCGAGGCACAGGGCAAAGCCAAATCCCAATGACGTTGTCTCATCCTCTGTATGAAGCCCTACCCATGAATTTTCCAGTTATGTGAGCCAATACATTACTCTTTTTTGTTTAGCGCAGTTTCAGTTCACCCTGACTAATACACATGGGCTCTAGTACTAGATCATTAGTCTTGGGGAAATATTTTACCTCTTTGGGCCCCTTCTGAATATTGAGAGAGTTGGATTTGATAATTTCTAAGGCCCTTTCCAGCTCTCATTTCCAATTCTTTCTTCATGTGTATAGGAATCAGTTAGGGTAATGCTACTTGCTATGGCAGATAGACACCAGTATCTCAATGACATAGTACAAAAGATATTTATTTCTTACTCATATAAAATCCAAAACAGACATCTGAGTAGCAGCTGGCTCTCCTTCCAGTGAAGACTGGGACTTCTTTATCTTGTGATAAACTATGGGTTTGAAGATACCAGGTCAAAATGCTTATTATCACTAAGCCAGAAAACAAAGATTGTATGCCATGGAAGGATGCAAAGTTATTGAGCCAGTCTAAAATTAGCACATATCACTGTTGTTCACATTCTATTAGCTAAAACATGATCATATTTAATTGCAAACAAGACTTAAAAATGTTTCAGGGAGAAGAAAAAAATGGATTTGATAAATATCAACTCAATGTCTGCCACAAAAAGCCCTTGACCCATGCTTAGTACCTGGGTTCTTTATCCTTGTCTCTCAGGCTGGTTAACTATACACACTCCTTCTTATATCCTAGTAACTAGTTCTGTTGGCCTTGGAAAGAAGTATGATTAACAGAATTCACTGGGTCTAGACATTAGTAAGTTGAATAGGTTAAAGTGTATGTAGCTTGTGGAAAATACTAAAAGGAGCACTTCAGGTTCGATTCCACTTTTAGACTTGGTACCTGCGCAGTGGTTAGAGAGAAGGAAGCTGGACTTTCAGGCTTTGTTTGCATTTAAAGTAGGAGAAGGGAAATAATAGTACCAGTCATACATTCATCCAATAAATCTTTACTGCATGTCTCCACTCTGCCGGGAAGCAGCACATAGAAAGGCTATGGATACGGACTTTGGTGGTGGTCCAGTGGCTAAGACTCTGCACTCCTAATGCAGGGGTCTCAGATTTGATCGCTGGTCAGGGAACTAGATTCCACATGCTGCAATGAAGACTGAAGATGCTGTCTGCTGGAGCAGCCAAATACATTTTTTTTAAAATAAATAAATAGAAAACAAAGACTATGAATAGTGTTGACATTTGGTACAACATGGAAGGAGCAAATGCTCAAGGGTCTCTCGCCTTCAAAGTACCGTAACACTTGCTCATGTGTGGCCTCTCTTGCTGGCTTCATGCTTTTCACCCAGGCTGTGGGGTGTCTATGGAAGGGACTTTCTGTCTCAATGCTGTGTACTTCCTTAAAATGAGAAATTTATCTAATTTGGTTCCTTTCAACTTGTTTGAGAATTATCTTTCACCATGGTGAAACAAGCTAGGACCCACATTTAAAAGAAAAATTCTCTAACAGATGTGAAAAATTTAAGAAGTCATGTACAAAAATCTCTGACCTTGACCCCTCATCCCTTCGTTCCTCACTTTTCTATCTCTATCGTATGCATTATCATATTTATACTTCCACTTGAGTCCCTGTGGCTTAAGGCAGCATTTGATTTTTTCCAAGTTATAACCTTAGCTCCCTTTCCTGCATAATGCTTTCTTTCAATATGAAACCCTCTCTAGGCAATGTGATTCTGAGTTCATATTGTCCACACATCATTCTTTTCCAGACACAAACTAAACTCTCATCTTGGAGCGCAGCTGCTGCTCCCATTGCAGTATCATTGGGTTGAGTTCCATACATTTTCTACTTCACTCTATCAGCTTTTATCACTTGTCCAGCATGATGGTATTTCTATTTTTGTCTGCCTATCAATTCACTCTCTCCACTTCTTCTGGTAACAGAATCCTACATAGGGGTAATCGAATGAACAAATAAGCTTTATGGTCATAATGGACCACATTCTGCAATTTACTTATTTTGCCTCTGTGAAGTCTCAGAGAAAAAGAGATAGAAATCATATTATTTCCTTATTGGGTATCCCAATAAGTTATATGCTTCCTGTGTTGAAAGCAAAACACATAAGTGGAAATATACAATATAGCAGATTTGTTTTATTGGAGAAATGTTCACAGTATTCTATGTGCATGCTATGACTTCAGAGTAAATGATCCTTAATCAGTTTTTCTTTTTCCTACAAAAAGACCACATAAAGTTCACAACATTTTCATTGAGGCAAACCATCTTTGTTCCCTGGGTACTGTTGACTGAACAAGGCAAACTTGAGTGTGCTCGATGTGAAGGAAGCCAAGTACTTTGAGAGGACTTGGCAATATCTCTGCCCAACAATGGCACACAGAGAGGAGGAGACAGTGGAACTCAGTCTGTATCCTGAATGATGTTCTTGAAAGAACAGGACTAGAGTCAACAGTGACTGCACAACTCCCCAGTCACACCTGCAAGTTATTTTTATTGGAACAAACTCTTATTACCAAAGATAATCTACAATTGATTATTCATTACAATCTTAATGAACCAATACAATTAAAATTCCCTACTTCTGCCAAAGAAATTATATAATATATATATATATATATGTATATATTAAATAGTTTATGGTGGTTTAGAAGCTAAGTCATGTCCAATTTTTGCGACTCCATGGACTGTAGCCTGCCAGGTGTCTCTGTCCATGGAATTCTTCAGGCAAGAATACTGGAGTGGGTTGCCATTTCCTTCGCCAGCAGATCTTCCCAACCCAGGAATCGAACCCGGGTCTCCAGCATTGCAGGAAGATTCTTTACCAACTGAGCTACAAGGGAAGCTCTATATAGTTCATATACATACACATATATATATATGTACATATACATACATATATGCATGTACGCACACATATACATATATTATATAGTTTCATATGTAAAGAAAGAAGATATGATAGGTACTACCTAGATTAAGTTATATATCGCTTGGGTTACCCAAGATAGTCCTAGTGTATATTATCTGGCATAATTGTTAACAATGCCCATTTCAATTTCAGAAGTGTTCCAGTATGGTTACTCTAACTATATTAGATCCAAAAGGCATCTTATCTGAGACAGAGGATAACTAGATGTTGAAATGAGGTAGGAATATCAGAAAAGGTAATGCAATTTTCTTGACTGGAAGCTTCTCAAATTTATTATGCAACTGAAGATTCTGGAAAAAAAAAGTGCATCATACCAAAGGTCTAGACAATGAATTTTGTTTCTGATGCTGCCAGAAATGTATTTTGAAATATGTCCTGGGTAAACTGATGGTCATAGGGATAAAAATCATGAAATCATGTTAAATATGTCTCAGTTCAGTTCAGTTCAGTCGCTCAGTCATGTCCGACTCTTTGCGACCCCATGAATCGCAGCATGCCAGGCCACCCTGTCCATCACCATCTCCCAGAGTTCACTCAGACTCACATCCATCGAGTCCGTGATGCCATCCAGCCATCTTATCCTGGGTCGTCCCCTTCTCCTCCTGCCCCCAATCCCTCCCAGCATCAGAGTCTTTTCCAGTGAGTCAACTCTTCACATGAGGTGGCCAAAGTACTGGAGCTTCAGCTTTAGCATCATTCCTTCCAAAGAAATCCCAGGACTGATCTCCTTCAGAATGGACTGGTTGGATCTCCTTGCACTCCAAGGCACTCTCAAGAGTCTTCTCCAACACCACAGTTCAAAAGCATCAATTCTTCGGCGCTCAGCCTTCTTCACAGTCCAACTCTCACATCCATACATGACAATAGGAAAAACCATAGCCTTGACTAGACAGACCTTAGTTGGCAAAGTAATGTCTCTGCTTTTGAATATGCTATCTAAGTTGGTCATAACTTTCCTTCTAAGGAGTGTCTTTTAATTTCATGGCTGCAGTCACCATCTGCAGTGATTTTGCAGCGCAAAAAAATAAAGTCTGACACTGTTTCTACTGTTTCCCCATCTATTTCCCATGAAGTGATGGGACCAGATGCCTTGATCTTCGTTTTCTGAATGTGGAGCTTTAAGTCAACTTTTTCAGTCTCTTCTTTCACTTTCATCAAGAGGCTTTTTAGCTCCTCTTCACTTTCTGCCGTAAGGGTGGTGTCGTCTGCATATCTGAAGTTATTGATATTTCTCCCAGCAATCTTGATTCCAGCTTGTGTTTCTTCCAGTCCAGCGTTTCTCATGATGTACTCTGCATAGAAGTTAAATAAGCAGGGTGACAATATACAGCCTTGACGTACTCCTTTTCCTATTTGGAACCAGTCTGTTGTTCCATGTCCAGTTCTAACTGTTGCTTCCTGACCTGCATACAGGTTTCTCAAGAGACAGGTTAGGTGGTCTGGTATTCCCATCTCGTACAGAATTTTCCACAGTTTATTGTGATCCACACAGTCAAAGGCTTTGGCATAGTCAATAAAGCAGAAATAGATGTTTTTTTTGAATTCTCTTGCTTTTTCCATGATGCAGCAGATGTTGGCAATTTGATCTCTGGTTCTTCTGCCTTTTCTAAAACCAGCTTGAACATCAGGGAGTTCACGGTTCACATATTGCTGGTCTGGCTTGGAGAATTTTGAGCATTACTTTACTAGCATGTGAGATGAGTGCAATTGTGCAGTAGTTTGAGCATTCTTTGGCATTGCCTTTCTTTGGAATTGGAATAAAAACTGACCTTTCCCAGTCCTATGGCCACTGCTGAGTTTTCCAAACTTGCTGACATATTGAGTGTAGCACTTTCACAGCATCATCTTTCAGGATTTGAAACAGCTCAACTGGAATTCCATCACCTCCACTAGCTTTGTTTGTAGTGATGCTTTCTAAGGCCCACTTGACTTCACATTCCAAGATGTCTGGCTCTAGATTAGTGATCAGATCATCATGATTATCTGGGTCATGAAGATCTTTTTTGTACAGTTTTTCTGTGTATTCTTGCCACCTCTTCTTAATATCTTCTGCTTCTGTTAGGTCCAGACCATTTCTGTCCTTTATCGAACCCATCTTTGCATGAAATGTTCCCTTGATATCTATACTTTTCTTGAAGAGATCTCTAGTCTTTCCCATTCTGTTCTTTTCCTCTATTTCTTTGCATTGATCACTGAAGAAGGCTTTCTTATCTCTTCTTGCTATTCTTTGGAACTCTGCATTCAGATGCCTATATCTTTGCTTTTCTCCTTTGCTTTTCGCCTCTCTTCTTTTCACAGCTATTTGTAAGGCCTCCCCAGACAGCCATTTTGCTTTTTTGCATTTCTTTTCCATGGGGATGGTCTTGATCCCTGTCTCCTGTACAATGTCATGAACCTCATTCCATCGTTCATCAGGCACTCTATCTATCAGATCTAGACCCTTGAATCTATTTCTCACTTCCACTATATAATCATGAGGGATTTGATTTAGGTCATACCTGAATGGTCTAGCGGTTTTCCCTACTTTCTTCAATTTAAGTCTGAATTTGGCAATAAGGAGCTCATGATCTGAGCCACAGTCAGCTCCCAGTGTCGTTTTTGTTGACTGTATAGACCTTCTCCATCTTTGGCTGCAAAGAATATAATCAATCTGATTTCGGTGTTGACCATCTGGCGATGTCCATGTGTAGAGTCTTCTCTTATGTTGTTGGAAGAAGGTGTTTGCTATGGCCAGTGCATTTACTTTGCAAAACTCTATTAGTCTTTGCCCTGCTTCATTCTGCATTCCAAGGCCAAATTTGCCTGTTACTCCAGGTGTTTCTTGACTTCCTACTTTTGCATTCCATTCCCCTATAATGAAAAGGACATCTTTTTTGGGTGTTAGTTCTAAAAGATCTTGTAGGTCTTCATAAAACCATTCAACTTCAGTTTCTTCAGCGTTACTGGTTGGGGCATAGACTAGAAGTTCCTAATATATGCTTGGATTTTTTAAATATTTAGCCTAATGTCTTTAATGACACCTTTAGCTATGTTTTTGGTTATTGTTTACATCTATTTTCTCAAATCATAGGCAAATGTTAAGAGTCTACTCAGTGTCTCTAAAATAGTCTCTGAGTCATTCCTGGTTACCTATCATATTGTCAGCACCCCCAAGAACAAGTCACAGAGGAAATGCAAGCAAAGCACACCAGAGGTTGAAAACTGAAAATGGAATGCTGTCGATGTCCATAGACTTCTGAGCCAATAGGTTTTGCTAAAGCTGTCTTCTTAGGTTTCAGGATCATATCTAGCCCATATAGCCTGTTTTTGTGTGTGTGTGTGTTTCATCTCTCTTGCTTAATTATAAGTTCCTGCTTCCTTAGTTTTTGTGTGTAGACTGATAACTGTCCCCCAATAGTCATTATTTTTCTCCTAGGATATTAGTGCTTACCTCCTTATTCCACATTTTTATTGGCAACATGGCTATTTTCTAGAGACTAAGCATATTTGCCAGCCCCTGGGACCCACTCATGGTTGTCATACTTAGCAGAAGGTACTCACATAATTTCTACATTGTTTACTTTAAGGAAACTTTTTGCTCTGGACCTGTTTTCTTTTCCCTTCTTGAAAACTGGAAACATGCCAGTCACCTAGTTTTGAAAATGCAGGTTATTACAGTGCCACCCTAGTGCCTTACCAACAAAGGTCCATCTAGTCAAGGCTATGGTTTTTCCAGTGGTCATGTATGGATGTGAGAGATGAACTGTGAAGAAAGCTGAGCACCGAAGAACTGATGCTTTTGAAGTGTGGTGTTGGAGGAGACTCTTGAGAGTCCCTTGGACTGCAAGGAGATCCAACCAGTCCATTCTGAAGGAGATCAGCCCTGGGATTTCTTTGGAAGGAATGATGCTAAAGCTGAAACTCCAGTACTTTGGCCACCTCATGCGAAGAGTTGACTCATTGGAAAAGACCCTGATGCTGGGAGGGATTGAAGGCAGGAGGAGAAGGGGACAACAGAGGATGAGATGGCTGAATGGCATCACTGACTCGATGGAGATGAGTTTGAGTAAGCTCTGGGAGTTGGTAATGGACAGGGAGGCCTGACATGCTGTGATTCATGGGGTCACAAAGAGTTGGACACCACTGAGCAGCTGAACTGGAACTGGATCCCTAGTGTGATCTTTGAATTAGCAGAATCAACATCACCTGGATGCTTTTTAGAAATACGTAATCTTGGGCCCCATCCTAGTCCCACTGAACCAGAATCTGCATCTTAGTAAGAACCTTGGGTAGTCTGAATAAACATTAAGGTTTGAGAAGTACAGCCTCAGTAGTGGATAATGGATCAACAAGATGGAAAAAAAAATCTAAATCTCAATTATTTTGTAGAGTAAATCTGTCTACTGGCCTGGCCTGCCTGCCTGTAGACTATTACAAGAGAGCACAATATCTTCTTTAAGCCATGGACAACCCACTCCAGTATTCTTGCCTGGAAAATCCCATGGACAGAGGAACCTGGCCAGCTACAGTCCACGGGGTTGCAAAGAGTCAGATATGACTGAGCATGCATAGACACAAGCCATTGAATTTTGGGGTGTCTTTTTGATCTCTAATCTAACTTATATTCTTTATTGCTTGTAATAGCAAACCTACTTTTTAAACCTCTACCAGAAATTTGTGGAGAAAGAGATGAGAAAGCTCCTTTCTGAATATTTGAGAGTACTTCCTCCACCCTTCAGGAGAGTACCTAAATTTAACTCAATCTATGTTGATTTATCTGGGACTGGGAGAGTGGGGAGTGCTCTCACCCCATCCTCCTGAGTATCACTGCACTTTCCAATGATCATTTTTGGTCTCCTTGAGAATGCTGAGTTAAGAAGCTCCATATAAATATTAAATGAACTGAATACACGATGTCTCCGGAGATGGTTTCATCATTTTCTTTTCCAGAAGACCCAAATTCTAACTAACAGCATTAATCAAATAGACCACATTTATTTTAAAGTCCATTAGGGCATGCATGTTTTTGTTTTAATATATAGACTGTTACCCACTATTTAATTTAACATCAACCATTTCTTCTTTCTTCCTTCTATCTCTGTTTTGGTAAATGTATTTTCCTGACTTGCAATTCCTGTACGTCAATCCAACAAATGTTTATTTAAATGCTAGAAAAAATAGTTGTGAATAAGATAAAACAGATCTGGCCATGTACAGCTCACAGTCTAATTAGGCAGAAGACCAATGAACAAGAAATTACACAGCTGAAGAATGTTAAGAAATGGAAAGTACTTAAAATACCTGCAATAATGTTCATTGACTGAATAAATAAGAAATAAATTAACCATTAACACCTTTTCTCCAAAGCTTCCATGGAGACAAGAGGCACAGTTCCCTTATTTTCAGCTTCTCTCGCTGCTTTGGGTTCCTATTGGTCTTTATGCCTGTGAAAGAGAAGTTGGATAATTAACTAGCTAAAAATAAGGGTTTATACTTAATGCCCATGGAAGATGACTGGAAAGGAACTTGGCAAAATGAAAACAGTTGCATTTAGTAGTAAGATTGTGGCTTATTTTATTCTTTTCCTTGTTATTAAAATATTGATTGTACAGTACATTAAAACTGAAAATAAAAAGGACATGTTTGTGTGTATGTTAATCTTTTTTTTTTTTTTCATTTCATAAAGAAAGTGATGTTGCATTTCCTTCACAATACCAATACCTTATTAGGGTCCATTGGGATTGACTAATGTCATTTTCCTTCCCTTTTTTGCCTTATGTGAACAAGCCACCATGACACTAGTTTCTGGTATTTGGTTTACAAAGGTCTAGATTTCCTTTTCTATATTGCCAAACAACTCTGTGTTAAATACTATCTTTGCTTCATATTCATACCTGATAGTCTTCTCTGAGGGTACCAATCAAAGGTCAAGACCTTTTTCACAACATCACTGATCTTCCTTGAAAATCCATGGAGAGTGGATAGATCAGATAGTGGAGCGGTAACTGAGGAAATAAAGAGGAAGTTGCTCAGGACAGTAGATAAAAACATGAGACAAAGGAAACAAACTACTATTGGATAGGGTGCTTCTGAGGCTGGGATTCTTCCCAGGGAAGACCATGCTGCGGATCTACTGCTGCATGAGGAGCCATACCAAAAATGAGTGGCTAACAACAACAACAACAGCCACATTTTCCCTACAATTCTCCAAATTAGGCAGGATTTGGGCAGGGTGCTCCTCTCTGTCCCGTGTAGTCTTGGCTGGGATGGCTCACCTGGGCTGGAGGATCTCAGATGTTTTCACTTACCTGTCTGGAGCTCCAGCTAGCGTGGCTGAAAAGGCCTAGGATATCTGGGATTGTTTCTCTTCTTATGGCTTCTCTGTTGAGCAGAATAGATGGACTCTTTTATACTGTGTTTCAGAGGGCTCCTAAAGAATGAAAGTACAAGTTGCAATGCTTCACAAAGCTTGGTGCAATATTACTTCTGTCCCATTCTTTTGGACAAAGCAAGGTCATCCCAGATTTAAGAGAAAGGAAAATAAACTACACTTCTAGAGGAGAGGCCAGCACTCATGTAGGAATAAGAGGGGTTGCTGGTGGCCATCTTAGCACATAATCTATCACACACTCCGGGTCACCCTCAATAATACTCACTAAACATTCACAACAATCACAAAGATTACAGTGCAGAGGGGAGATTAATGCCAAAATAGTGTGAAGGCATATAAACATGAAGTTTTCCTACTCATCTTTAAGATTACAACTACTACTACAAATAAAAGGAGTAAAATGTGTTAATCTTAACAAATTGTGTTAGCAGTAAGTTGCTCAGTTGTGCCCAATTCTGCAACCCCATGGACCCCATGTAGCCCACCAGGCTCCTCTGTCCATGAGATTCTTCAGGCAAGAATACTGGAGTGGGCTGCTGTTCCCTTCTCCAGGGGATCTTCTCGACCCAGGGATCGAACCCAGGTCTCCTGCATGCAGGCAGATTCTTTACTGTCTGAGCCACCAGGTAAACCTGCCAAGTTACAAGTTATCACATAAAATCATTCGATACATCAGCCTGCAATGTTGGCATCATTTCTTAAAACTGAAAACAAAACAAAGCTTGTTCCTTTGTCATATCTTCTCCTTTAGCCTATATTTTATTTGAAACTTACATGTATTTATGTATTTGTTTATTCAGTTTATCTAATTTGTTTTGGTTCAGCATATATATTCTTATAAGGTGTCCTAATTCTGTGAGGCAGATATTTAGATAAACAGTTCACAGATATATCGATAGATAAATATTGCAAATATATAAATAGATAAATAACTATGACATTATTTATTTATCTTAAGTCTGATTCATGGAGGTTAAGTGACTTGACCAATATTACACGTTTAGTGCAAAACAGAACCTAACCTGGTGCTTAACTTTTCTGGACCTGAGAGAGCTAAAATAGTAAACTCCTAATTGTATTCTCTATTTTAGGGTTTCTTAAACACCTGGGTTATACCAGGCACATATGATTATTAAAGAGAAAACTGAATACCACAAATAGTTTTATAAAGTATTATCTTATTTCAACTTGAGTTTACTTGTTTGTAGACTTTTTGATGATGGCCATTCTGACTGATGTGAGGTGATATCTCACTGTAGTTTTGATTTGCATTTCTCTAATAATGAGCAATGTTGAGCATCTTTTCATATATTTGTTAGCCATTTGTATGTCTTCTTTGGAGAAATGTTTGCTTAGGTATTTTTCCCACTTTTTGAATGGATTGTTTGTTTTTCTAGTTTTGACTTGTATGAGCTGCTTATGTATTTTGGAAGTTGTTTCCTTTGCTATTATTTTCTCCCATTCTAAGGGTTGTCTTTTCACTTGTTTAGTTTCCTTTGCTGTGTAAAAAACTTTTAAGTTTAATTGGGTCCCACTTGTTTATTTTTGTTTTTATTTCCATTACTCTAGGAGGTGGGTCATAGAGGATCTTGCTTTGATTTGTCATCGAGTGTTTTGCCTATGTTTTCCTCTAAGAGTTTTGTAGTTTCTGGTCTTACATTTTAGGTCTTTAATCTATTTAAGTTTATCTTTGTGATGGTGTTAGGGAGTATTCTAATTTCATTCTTTACATGTAGCTGTCCACTTATTGCCACTTATTATAGCACCACTTATTGAAGAGGCTATCTCTGCCCCATTGTATATTCTTGCCTCCTTTGTCAAAAATAAGTTACCCATAGGTGCGTTGCGTTTATCTCTGGACTCTTTATCTTGTTCCATTTGTATATATTTCTGTTTTTGTGAGTTTACTTGAATTAAATTCAGTAAATACCTATGGAGTGATGACTTTGCACCAGGTACTGATCTGGGTGCACGGAGCCCTTCAGTGAACAAAACATATTCCTGCCTGTAAGGAACTCACTTTCTAAAAATGGCATAGTGTGAACAGGGGGAAAAAAATCATTTTATTGTGAGGAAAAAAAGATTTACAAAATGAGATTGTTCAGGAAATTGAACAGGAGCTTATAATGATGATTTTATGGTAGCAACTTTTTTCTTTTTGAAGTTTTTGTCTAAAAGAGTTGAACTCTGGCATTCTCTCCTTGAGGAAGGAATCTGTGTGAGCGTTACCTCTGGCAATATCTCTCTCAGCCTTGAACTCCTCTGGGCATTCAAATTATAGCAATAATTTTTACATAGATACACAATTCGTAACCTAGAGGTTTCTTCATTTCTCCTACTGCTATCCTTTTAGGTAGTCTGAGAAAATAGACTCCAGTGTTTCATGGATGACCTTTTATTTTATTCTTATACTTCACAGTTGAACACAGATACAGACTGAAGTTCAATAAACATCCATTTGAGGCCATGGATCTGCCACTTAGGGGATATCTCCTATCATCTCACAATTTTATTGATCACTGTTTTTCACTCATTATAAAATTAGAAGGGCAAATCCAATAAAGCTTCCACATAACAGGACAAATAAAAATTGTTGCCATCCCAGAAGTACCTCCATTTCAAAGTTCAAATTCTTTCTCATTGTTTGACAAACAAAAGTATAAAATAAGTTCAGAACTGTCACTTTAGGAGTGTCAATGTACAATGTATATAATTTCACACATTGAAAAGATATAAATATGAAAACTTGAGAACAACATTTATGAGAGCAGCTCAATATTCTGGAATTCTTAAAAATCAGCAAAGAAGGCCAGACAGATAGAATTACATCTAACAATGCAGAGGAGCACAAAACAAAAGCCAGATAAGAGCTATGAGGACTAAACTGATGGATGGGGAAGGAAAGAGGATGTTTTGATGCAGATGATGTACTAGGTGTTTGAAAACATTGTCTCAGTTAATCTTCCCTACAACACAGTTTTATAGATTAGAATGTTGATTGAAATGCATAAGTAGTTAAGAAACTTGCATACTGACACATGATTAGAAAGAAATAAATCTAGTTTATCTAACTTTAAAGCTCAAGAGATTAATATTAAAACTGATTAACGATTCAAAATGCAAAGAATCCAATTGAGCATTTTCCAGGTCCTTCTAGTTTTGCATAAGGCTTTGATGAAACAACAAAGGAACTTACTTGGAATTAAAAATACCTGAATTTGAACCTGGATTCTGCCATTTCCTACTAGCAGCATGGGGAACAAGTCAGTTTCATTTCTTAAAAATTGAAAGATAATACCCACCGCTTATGGACCCTATAGGCTTAAATATGGAGAAGGCAATGGCAACCCACTCCAGTCGTCTTGCCTGGAGAATCCCATTGATAGCAGAGCCTGGTGAGCTACAGTCCATGCAGTTGCAGAGTTGGACACAACTGAGTGACTAACACACACACACAAACACACAGGCTTAAAAAAGATACATCAAAGAACTCGCAAAGAGAAGGCTCCAGTGAATGAATACAAGGTGAACATGGCATGATTGTTATTTCCATTCTACCTGAGGCTGGAAACAATAGAAACGATAGTTACCCCAGTCTAGTTCTTACCTGCTCACAGGCTCAAGAAGGAGCTTGAAACAGTTTTCTAAATGAGGTTTGGGAATTCTTTGTGGATTTCAATTACCCATCCTCTTGCTGGACCTCATTAGCACACATGATTGAAAACTGACTCTGTATATAATAAGGACAACTGGAACCTCTAGCTCATAGGCAGTTAGTTTGGTGTTACTCATTCCCCATTCTGTTAAAACCCACCAGCAGCCACCCCTCAAACATACAACCTCAGAAGCTGCGGAGAAAGAATCAAAATTCTTCCAGTACTACATTTCCTGTGAAGTTAGCCTACATGAAGGTTTCTGTTTCACACCATATTTTTGTAATATGTGGGTAAATGGCAGTACAAAAAGTCTTACAGACTTTCCTTAGTGCATGCATTTTTTACAGAGGACAGCATTATTGGCAAGGAGGTGAAAACTGGTTCATAGTGAGAAAAACCAGATACTACAATGGTTTGTGGCCCTTCTCTGTACATAAATAGATATATTACATATCTACAGTATTAAATGTTCACGGGGAGGCAACAATTAGGGGGAAAAAAGACTGAGAAATGCAGCCTTAGACAAAAACATAAAGTTCTCTAGCTCGGGTTTTTATTCTAGGAGGAAGACAGGAGACTGGACTATTCTTGGCGCTCCATTCTATGTCAGGGTCTCTAGTTCATCATGACAGTGGTTAAAGAGAAGGGCTCTGAAGCAGCCTGCTCGGTTTGAAGCAGAGTTCAACCATTCATAGCTGTGTGATCTTAGCTAAATAGCTAACCTCTCTCTCTCTCTTTTTTTTTTTTGTTTGTAAAATGACTATTGTAATACGTGATACTTAACGATTGTATGAGGGATACAAGACCCCCAGCCTAAATTTATAATCAGCAGAAGCCACTCCCACCTTTGTGCCCTTTAATCCATATCCTCTAGATGGCCAAATTCAGGCAACATGTAATAGTCTTTTTTAACTCTGAGGATTTTGAAAGTTATAGAATATATAGAGATAGAATATAGAAAAGAACAGATGTAATATGTATTTCCACAAGATGAAAAGTTAATTTACATTAGCATTTTATCATATTTTCTTTAGTCTTTTTTTAATTCATAAAAATTTTCGATTACACAAGGAATACATATATACATACTCCATTCTGTCCTCTCTATACCTCCAGACCTATCATTGTGAAGCAAAATTTTTACAAATGCCTACTGCCTGTAAAGTATAATTAAGTGGATTGCCATTACCTTCTCTAGGAGATCTTGACCCAGGGATTGAACTTGGGTCCCCTGCATTGCAGGCAGATTTTTTACTGTCTGAGCCATCTGGAAAGCCACAGTTTCCTTAGACACATTCTTCTTTATGTATTTATTTAGCTTTGGCTGTGCTGAGTCTTCACTGCTATGCAGGCCTTTCTCTGGTTGTGGCGAGTGGGGCTGCTCTCCGGCTGGGGTGCTCGGGCTTCTCACTGCAGCGGATTCTCTTGTTGTGGAGCACAGGCTCTAGCGCACCGGCTTCAGTAGTTGTGGCATGAAGGCTCAGTAGTTGCGGCACACGGATTTAGTTGCTCTGAAGCATGTGGAATCTTCCCAGACCAGGGATCAGACCCGTGATCACCGCATTGGTGGGCAGATTCTTGTTCACTGTGCCACCAAGGAAGTCTGAGATATTCTTTCTGAATGGGTAGCTTGAGAGACTAGCCATCCTGAAAAGCACAATTTTCTCCCCAGACAAGGTAAATGTCTTCATTCAGGTTAAAACCCAAGTGACACTTTCTCCATGAATGGAAACAATATTTCTTGGGCACCTACTGTGTGGGAGATGTTTTTAAATTGAGACTAGAACTGTAGCATCAGGGCTCAGAAGTCAGCTTTTCAAATTGAAAATTTAGGTGGTTGGAATGAGTGGATTAAATTGGTCTCCATCCTTGTGGTGGCATTCCAGATGTTTCTCACGGATGGTAATGAATAACCTTCTTCCCCTATTAAAAGCAGACCCAGTGGCAGAATTTGCAGATGACTCAGTCCTTTTGTCTCTAGCGTGTAAATCTCAGCACAGGGAGACGTGAGCTGCTGGGTTAGGATTAGACCTGGGAACCAAACTGGTTTGCACCATGTCCCGGTGTCCCGGCAGTGGTGAATTCTGCCCTCACAAGTGCCCAGGAGACAAAGGAGTGAAAGTCTTGAGTCTTGAATGAGGCAGCCCTAGGAAGCTGGCATCACCTGGGTTCCTTGTTCACTAGGCTGTGACCCAAGGGACTTGAATCTCAAGGAGACAGCAAAGCGGTGCCTGTCCTCAGCTGTGGTTATCTACTTTAAAAATGAAAATAAACATTTTAAATGTTTGGATATAGTCCACTAAATTGTTATTATTAATATTAGTAACGATAATAACAATATTGCCTATCATATATCGAGTGCTTCAGGCTACTCTCACAACTGCACTGGAGGAGGAGAATCTGGAGAAGACGTCTCCATGTTACAAGTCAGACCTAGTTACATTCACTCACTTGCTCCCTTACCAACTGAACATTTTCTGAGCCTTTTCAATGTGGTAGGCCCTGTGCTGGTGCCTCAAAGAATTTACCATTTACCACAACGAGCAAGGGGAAACCCAATAACGAAAAGTCCTATTTTAATTTTCTTCCTTGCAATTGGCAGAGAAAAAGGTGGTCCCTAAACCAGACAGGAAATGCTGTATAGTACTGGCTTTTCACTGGAAAAGACCCTGATGAAGAAAAGAAAGATTGAGGGCAGGAGAAGAAGAGAGCGACAAAGGATGTGATGGTTGGATGGCATCACGGACTCAGTGGGCATATATTTGAGCAAACTCTGGGAGACAGTGAAGGACAAGGAAGCTCCATGTGCTGCAGAGTCGGATATGACTTAGTGACTGAATACACATAGGTTTTTCAGCACGTGTCAAAAGAAAAAGGTCTCATTAAATTTGTTTCCACTTCCAAATAAATCCTGAGGTGTAAGGGAATGGGATGGAGGATATATGAAACTAAACAGAGACACTGCAGAGAAGAAAACCCCAGTTTAGTGCTTCTTCCCTCTTCTCCAGAGTTCTTTCCCTGGTATCTGACCTAGTGCTAGGTGCTAAACTATCCCAGAATAGTATGTAAAGCACTTACTTGTCTGTCTCCAGCAGATTAAATAAATCATAGACTTCTAGGAGTCCTAGAGTATCTTATTTATCTTTCCCCCCCAGTACCTGGAACACTTTCAATAGCTCATTTAATTTGATTAAAATGAACCGATGAATGAATGGGTGCAGAGGTTTTTCTTGGGCGATTCTCCTGTGCTCATAAGTATGGACGCATAGACTTATACAAATGACACACACACAAAAAATCACATATATTCACATATATTCCCAGAGAGATGGGAACACTGCTCTTACTACTGAAGTCCTTCCTTTGCTGGCCCAGCCATCTCATGGGCTATCTCTTACATCCGTACTCCTCTCTCAAGAGCAGTTCCACAAGCTTAGTCCTTTTCCACCACCAGCACCATTCAAGCTTCCCCGTGTTAGCCAACACAGGAGATAGTGAGCTGCCTGACAAGATGATCTAACAGTATGCCTAGAACAAGACTTCAGCAGCTTCTAGAAGTTCTGGTGTTTTGACTCTATATGACCCTAGAAGAGATTTTTGCCCAGCATTTGTTGTCTATTGACAGAAACTCCTACTTGGGGAAATTTCCCCTAGATAGGCAAGAGAATGGCAGGCTCCTGAAAGAGAGGCTCAGATGGGACCCAGATCTGAAGCCTGCTGTGCTCCTCAGTGTTTAGGAGTGTGTTCAGGAGTGTGTTCAGGTAGGTGTGAGGGGGCAGAGGAGCTAAGTCTGCAGTGCATCTCTGATGTCCTAGACATTGTGCTAGATGCCTGAATGAGACAGCTTCATCCACACATCATGAACATTGCTACGTAGGTGCTATGATTCTCATTTTGCTAATGAGGAAGCTACGGCTGAGAATGGAAGGGAACTTGCCCAAGAGTGATAGTTAAGAACTGACCGTCTGAGGAACTATTCAGATTCATAATATTGGGGTCATTAGATAAGTGATAAGTTTTCTTCTCGGTAGCTCGACTGGTAAAGAATAAGCCTGCAATGCAGGAGACCCTGGTTTGATTCCTGGGTCAGGAAATTCTCCTGGAGAAGGGATAGGCTATTCACTCCAGTATTCTTGGGCTTTCCTGGTGGCTCAGATGGTAAAGGATCCACCTGCAAGGCAGGCGACCTGGGTTTGATCCCTGGGTCTGGAAGATCTCCTGGAGAAAGGAATGGCAACCCACTCCAGTATTCTTGCCTGGAGAATTCCATGGGCAGAGGATCCTGGCGAGCTATAGTCCATGGGGCTGCAAAGAGTCAGACATGACTGAGTGACTAAGCACAGCACAGATATTTATTACACACATAAGATACTGTCCTTAGTGGTACTGGGAATTCAAAGATAGAGCATATCCAGTCTTTGACTTTAAAACCTATATATGAGAATATGAGAGAGTAATACAGGTGTATATGTCATAATATCTGCAGAAATACTCTAAAAGAAGTATGAGCAAATGTCTTAGAAAGTCAGAAGGAGAAAATATGTCTTAACATGCAGTATTTGAGCTGGGTCTTAAAGGATGAGTATTTCATTCATATAGGTATATATGAGAGTTCACAGAAAAATGTGACTCAAAACCAGTAAGCCCTTGTATGGCTTAATCATGGATGCAAAAGACGAAAACTTCAAAGAGTGTAGAAGATGCAAACCCCAAGATTTAAATTCATCCCCAAAGCCAAAGAGAAAGTAAAGATTGCCACAGGCAGTCCCAGAACCAGCAAGGCAATAAGAAAAAGCCAGATAACTCCCATGAGAGCTAGCAATGGTCAGTAAGGTGCCAGCTGCACCCCAGATTCCTGAATTTCTGTTCAACTGATTACCAAATCCCAGGGCCCTCAACCTGATGGGTGTCTGCCTGCACATGCAGGTCCAACAATCTGCACCCCTTGCCAGGTGGAAACTCTAAGAGCAAACAGGCTCTTACTGAATACAACCCAAGGTCTCAGGACACAAAATGAGACACATAGGACACAGTAGTGACCCTGAAAAGGAAAGAAATAGTTAAAATTGAGGGTCACCCAAGAGTCATAATGTCCCAAAACTAGTTCCTTCCAGTACTTTCTTCGTCAGCCTAAAGTTAGAAACTCCAATACTTTGGCCACCTCATGCAAAGAGTTGACTCATTGGAAAAGACTCTGATGCTGGGAGGGATTGGAGGCGGGAGGAAAAGGGGACGACGACAGGGGATGAGATGGCTGGATGGCATCACCGACTCAATGGATGTGAGTTTGAGTGAACTCCGGGAGTTGGTGATGGACAGGGAGGCCTGGCGTGCGGCGATTCATGGGGTCGTAAAGAGTCGGACTCAACTGAGCAACTGAACTGAACTGAACTGAAAGTTAGAAAAAACAAAGAGAAGCTCTTACCACCCTTTTTCAACTGGACTCCAAGTAGAAATCCAGGATACAGTAAAGAAAGCTTACCCTTGCCAGCTTCATCAGAGGTCCTGAGGCTTCTGTATCCGGAGCAAGTTGAAAGTCCCCACATTCCACCCTCCTGGCCAAAGTGTCAGGAAGGAAAAACTCATCTTCCACCTCAGTCTCTGGGAGCATACAAATCAAACTGACAAAAGACAGATTCAGCAAGAGAAAAGACAGGTTTTTATCCATCTAAGTCCATTACACATGTGAGTTCACACACACACACAAATGTAACACAAAGAGATGGTTAAAATTTCAGGCTTATGTACTGCTTTAATAGGGGAAGAGGAGGGGGAGAAGAACACTTTTTGGAAAACAAATGATTTAAGGAGAGATAAGTAAGCCCTTAGGAGAAGAGATAGGAGATGTGACAGTCTGTTTAGGTGTGGTGCTGGTTTCCCTTTGCCAGTGATGAGAGTCAGACTTTGCTGGTTGCTCCCAGGAAGGGAGTTTGTGACAACTGAATTCTCTTGAGTTCTTTTGGGAGGCTCTGCTTTTAGGCAGATAAGAGAGTTAAGGAAAAGAGACTTTTCAAATGCCATCAGCTCAACATAATTTTTTATGCTGTAGTAGAGTATTCTGGGCCCCTTCAATGCAGAGAAAGGTGATAATGTCTTAATACTTATTATTGTTTTGTGAAAAATAAACCAGGAATACATCTTAACCTTAAAAGAAGCAGGATGTTTTGACAGTGCTTTTGACTCCCTGGCATTTGGAGACCTGAAAAGGCTGATCATTAATTTCATAGTTTCTTCTTCTCCTTCTGTTTATCGCTTCGTCATCATCATCTTGCTCACTCTTCCGAGTCTGAGGTCAGAGGTGAACTGAGGTGAAGAACAGATGGTCCTTGGGTTTGCAACCAACGAATGGCATATTATTTGATTTTTATGTTAAAAATCTAAAAGCTTAGTGGGTTGTGCTTTTTTTTTTTTTTTTTAGGTCAACAGGAGTAAAGGAACTTCCCTGATGGCCCAGTGGCTAGAACTCTGAGGCCTCAAAGCAGGGGGCTTAGGTTCCATCCCTGGTCAGGGAACTAGATCCTACATGCTACAGTTGTGAGTTCATGTGCCAGAACTAAAGATCCTACAGGCGGCAACTAAGACTTGGCACAGCCAAATAAATAAACAGATGGTAGTTTAGGGACTTCCCTTGTAGCTCAGATGATAAAGACTCTGCCTGTAGTGCAGGAGACCCAGGTTCAATTCCTGGGTCAGGAAGATCCCCTGGAGAAGGGTACTAAATATCCATGGCATTGCAAATATTTATATTCTCATCTTTTAAGGTATGGGAAAAATGTCTTTTTGTCTTCTATAGATTCTGACTTAAATATAACATGTCCAAGCAGAGTGACAGAGCCATTTAAAATAAAATTCTGAAATGGGTGTATCTAAGGCTTATAATCTAGATAGGTTTATAAAATACAAATAGATGGTTGGATGTAAGAATGCATTTCTAGGTTTTCACATCCAGGAAGGAGCCATGGTCCTGGCTGGCAAATTTCAGGCTCCAAAGTAGAACGATGAATTTTCTAAGGAAAAACACAGGTCTATTGGAAAATGAGGGCAGCAACACATCAAAAGAGGACCCCTGGAGTGAGAAGCATTAAAGATACATTTTTTTCTGGAACTATAAGAGCCTTGGATTTTTGACATGTTTTGCAACTGACACCCAATGAGCCCTCAGGGTATGAAAACAGGGTATGAAACCTTTTTTAAAAAATATTTTAGGCTAATTTGGAGAAAAGAAAAAGGTATAATTATTAGATTTTTAAAATGTGTTTTAGATTTAATAAACTCCAAATAAAGCTAACCTAGTAAACATTCTTAAAATTCTTGCTTCTAAAAAGAATAATAACCATAATAAGTATGACAATTAATATTTTCATGACTTCTGAAAGCCTTTTCATGGATATTTCATTTGAAAACAATGATATCAACTTAGTATTTTCAGTGACGATTTGTAAACTGGCAAGTCTTGAAAGAAATAGGCCAGTGCTGAAAACAGGTCTTGCAAATTAATCTTTTTCCTGATGACAGTGTTTAAATATGAATTTGTAATGCAAGTCCTTTCTTATAAGAGTGCAAAGTGAAGAAGATAAAAAAGATATTTTATAATAAAGTGAAAATTAAAAGTGAAATAAAAATATACAGTAGGACCACTGACAGCCCTAAGGACCATTCATGGAAATCTAAAACAGGTGTCTTTCTTCAGAATCTACTTAGCAAGACCACAGAGCACATAGTTTGGCAGAAGACCGGGCTGCATTGCAGGGCCCATTTACTGCATTTCCACTGGGCACTCTTGTATAAGGCATAAACTGCCCAATATCATGTGTCCACACTACAGAATAACATGAAAATACCATCTGTGTACACACACATGCACACAGACTATCTCTGAGAAGACATACATGGAATTGGTAACACTGGATGCTTCTGGAAAGGAGAACTGGGTGAGGTTAAGAAGCTAGCATGTTTCCTTGAATGTCTTTTGGTGGTCTTTGACTAGTATATTATTGTACACATGCATTACTTATTAAAAATAAATAAAATATTAAAGCAGTTTTTATTTTGAAGCAGAAGATAAAGCAAATACACAAATGAGTCAAACAAATAGGTATTATGCAGAGTTCTAAGAGTGCTTTGGCAGTAACAGCAAAGTGGCCACCTCTGATTGGGAGGATGAGGAAAAACTTTCTAAGGGAAGTGTTGTTGGTCATCAGTCTTGAGGGTCTGAATAAAATTTCAGGTAACAGACAGTGAGGGTCCTGAAGGAAACATTTCACAAGAAAAAGGGTGGTGAGAGCAAAGGCCAGAGGTTGAAAGGAGGCCGACTCCCTGGAGAACTCAGCGGGCCTATTTGTGGCGTAGTGGGTCTGCATAGGGAGGGGAGGTAGATGGAGGCGGCGGAAGTCTGGAGCCAAAATGCGGAAGATCTTGGTTTCTAGGTTGAGGCATATACAACTTGCACAGGATATATAAAAAGAAAGATTTGTAGCTGGAGATGACATCAGATCTCTTCTTTAACAAGAGCTTATATGTAATAGTTTTTCTTGGAAAAGGAAAATTAACAAAACAAAAGCGCTTATTAGTTTAGCGAATACTGGCAATATTATATATCTGAGGTTGCAGTCTTCTAAAACCTTTTTTGTTGCTGTTCAATTTTTCTACACTAAGTAGAAACCTTATTGAATATTAATGGCACTAGAACCGAAAAAGTTTTAATCCTATCTATGCTAAGTAAGAAAATTGCAACAATAAATTAGATTAAGAAAGGGACAAAAAAGCACCCAGTAAGGATAAAAACAAACCAACCTGAAATCAGAAAACATGATTCTTTAGATTACAGTTCAGATTTTCAGTGAGTATGAGGCAAATAAAAACAGATTTCCAATTCTGAGATTATGAATTTCTGTATTGTTGGAGTTTCTTATTTTTAACTCTTAAACATATTAACTTAAAATTTTGTGTGCATAAATGCTTTTCACAGGTTATTTTCAGAAAATGAACTGTGAATATCATATACAGATTCTGAAGGAATGAAAGTGTATTTAAATTAAAATGAGAAGCTTAAATTGGATAGATGTGAATGAAATGCTTCATAGAAGGTATCCATAGAAACCACTTAAAATAAAGAGCAATGTTAATTCTCTTTGTAAATTGAACTCCCAGAATCAAAATGAGAGTGAGGCATTTAGTGCAGGTGCAAATACACTTTGGCCTTATCTACGTGAAACACACTAATTGACCATTATATGTTTTTGGCCATGGTCTCAGCTGATAGTCACAATCAATTTATAGCCATATAGTTCATGGGATTCAGCTCATAAAATAGCTAAGCTACATTGGCCCAACTTGTTGATCTAATTGAGTGTGTGATCAGAGAACCATTTCTGTAGTAGCCCAAACTTTCAGTAGTTCCTTGACTATATAAGAAATTAAACTTTAACTATACCACTGTGTAGAAATTATATATGTTAATTGGGGACACCATTAAAGATAATTTTTGTGAAAGAATAAATTTTCCGATGCCAATTTTGCAAGAAAAATCTCTACTTTTCACATTCTATTCTAGGCCTCTGTGTGAGCAGACATGATTTACATTGCTGGAATCACAGCATTTGGAATTCAAAGTTCTGATTCTGGTTTTTATATATAAAATGCAAACATTTTCAGGTTACATTTCTTAATTTTCCTTTGTCATAATCACAAGTGATGTCACTGAGTTGATGATCATTTCAGAAAAGCTAACTCCGTTATTACTAACCGTAACAATTCATTATGGGCTTCCCAGGTGGCTCAGTGGTAAAGAATCTGCCTGCCAAGCAGGAGATGTGGGTTCAGTCCCTGGGTTGGGAAGATCCCTTGGAGAAGGAAATGGCAACCCACTCCAGTATTCTTGCCTGGAAAATCCCACGGACAGATGAGCCTGGCAGGCTATGAATCCATGGGGTTGCAAAAGAGTCGGACATAACTTAGTCACTAAACAATTCATTATTGCTAACCGTAGTTTTTCCTACTCCTCTCCATTACAGGTAGTTCTGTGATGAATGATGTTTGATTTCACCTATTTCATAATCCAGCTGATATACTCAAGACCTGCTGTTTGTAGGCCTTTCAGTTTCAGTTCAGTCACTCAGTTGTGTCCGACTCTTTGTGACCCCGTGAACTGAGCACCTTTAGATATTCTCATTTTGGCTACAGAAAATCTTTTTAAGAGTTTTGTGGTGCCATGATGGATAAGAATCTTCCTGTCAATGCAGGGGACATGGGTTGGATCTCTGGTCCATCATGATTCCGCAGGTTGCAGAGCAATTAAGCTTGGGCACCACAACTCCTGAGCCGGAGCTATAGAGTCCACACCACAGCTACTTAGCCTCTGGGCCTAGAGTCTGTGCTCCGAAACAAGGGGGACCACTGCAGTGAGAAGCTCGTGCACGGTGACAAAGAGTAGCCCCAACTCACCTCAACTAGCGAAAGCAAGGCAACAAGGACTCAGCACAGCCAAAAATAAATAAATAAAATTTTTATTTATTAAAAAAAAAATTTAGACGTATCTGACAGGAAAAATAAAGAATTATTGTGGAGTCAAAGAGATTTTTTAATGTGGATTATATTAACCAATATTTACCATACTAGAAGGTAAATTGAGATATTTTAAAAATAATTACTTTAAAATAAACTCATATGGTAAAGTAAATAACTCAACTTTATGAAAAAAATAACTGTATTTCTTCAAATTAAAGAAATTAGTTAGAAGAGAGATGTTGTTTAACATTTTGTAAATCTCCTTAATGTCTGTGTCAATGGAAGATAGCTGGATTCTCATATCTACTTCTACATTCCATCTGTTGCAGTATCTCACTTCATGTAGCCTCTAGAAAACTGAGTAAAAAAGGCATGAACATCTTGGTATTATCATGAAAATAGTTTAGACCTGAATGAGTATCGGTTGTCCCCAGGGCCTTCAACCACATTTTGAAAACCCACTGTGCACACCATGGTAAATATACAAAATTATTAAATGGCTAAAGGATTTGAAGTCCTTCCCAGACTTCCTAGAGAAGAGTCTTTATTTATTTGCTGTTCAAAGAAACCAATAACAGTGATTTTTTTTTTTTTACTGTCAAGTTCCCTTCGTATTTTACCTTCTCTGGAGTTCTGGAAATACTCACTAGGTGCTAGTGAATTCAGTTTCAAATTTAATAGTAATTAATAGTAACTTTCCTCATTGGCATCAAGTATTTTAGAGTTAGAAACGCTGAAAAAGAAACCCACAACATTTTCTGGTCAAATATTAGATGGGGACCACTGGTTGTATGCAGAAAAAATTCAGGTGAGATAACTTTAGGTAGTACACATCTAAATGCTAAGTAACATTGAGTAAGACAGTGAGAAAGTCGTTGAATTTTCTTCCCACATGGTTACATTGTGGCAAAATCTTATATATATATCTTGGTATGTCCTCCACAGAATTTAACTGATTTGCAATGTCCTTAACTAGCTTGCATATTTTCCAGTTTAACATGAGATTAGCCTACATCTTACAGCCTCAGGCAAGCAATAGCATCTAGCTAGAATTTAACGGTAGAGCTTTTATCATCTTATTTTTATTACTACCATCTACTTTGTGCAAGTCATTTTGGTTTTTAATTTAGTAACATTTAATTTTAAAACATTTGGTTTTAAAAAGCATATTGAGTTAAAGAAAAAGTTATTAAATAATATTATGAATGGTATGAGTAATAAAGTGAATGACTGAGGCTTGGGGTAAAAAAAAAAACCAAAAACTGATTTAATTCTATCTTCGGTTTACAGTTAGGGAAATCAAGGCTTGGAGAAAACTGGTTTGCCTGAGGTGGCCACAGTCAGAGATTTCAACTCTGGCTTGGGTTTCCGTGGCTGCTCAGACAGTAAAGCGTCTGCCTGCAGTGCAGGAAACCCGGGTTCGATTTCTGGGTTGGGAAGATCCCCTGGAGAAGGAAATGGCAATCTACTCCAGCACTCTTGCCTGGAAAATCTCATGGACGGAGGAGCCTGATAGGCTACAGTCCATGGGGTCACAAAGAGTCAGAGACAACTGAGTGACTTCACTTTCACTTTCCTTACTCTCAATTAAGAGCCCTTTCAACTACTGAGTAATGACTGCTAATATCTAATACTGTTAGAGACTGCCCCTCAAGTCAGGCAAATCCAAGTTAAAACCTTTGCTCCATTCCAGGCTAGCTATGTAATCTTGGATAGACTTCTTAGCTTCTGTCTTCTCGGTTTCTTCACTTAAGAAGTTGCCACAATCTTTATTTCACCTTAACATTTTGCTCATATTAGATGAGATAATATTTTAAGTGGTTTAAAATGGCTCCTGGCACTCAGTAGACAGAGTTATTTTTATTAGCTGAAGTTATTCTCGGTGAACTGCAGAGCATTTGGAGCAAAAGAATCTTCGTAGCCAGGACTTGGCTCCAGAGTGTGTGAACTGCATCTGCCACTTGGATCCTTACTTAATTAAAGGCTGGAAATCACTGCGCTTCTCTGGAGGATCCTAACATGTCTTTGGTTGCAGGAAACAAAGGTTAAATGTGTTAACCTGGAAACTTATGCAACCAAGGGTTAAAATAGCCTTGAAGCTAAAACCAAAGAATTCTGGCCTCTGGCATGTGATGCAAAGCCAAGCATGTCTGCCTTTGTGAGCCCAGGAATGCTTCTGGTGAGCCTTGTTTGTTGTGGAAACTGACATGATCAAAGTGGGGAGAATTAAAACGATCTATCAGAATAATAGTCAAGGCTGTATATGACCTCCCCAGACAGAGCCTTGAACCTGAAGTCTCCCACTGGGGACAGACAAGCCAGCTGACCGCAGCTGGGAAGGGGAAAGCAGCCTTTCTAAGGCAG
The DNA here is from genome assembly GCF_042477335.2 of Ovis canadensis. Taxonomy (NCBI): domain Eukaryota; kingdom Metazoa; phylum Chordata; class Mammalia; order Artiodactyla; family Bovidae; genus Ovis; species Ovis canadensis. Next base: position 44,646,250 of record NC_091245.1, read on the forward strand.
ACCAGGGCACCCGGGAGAGAGATAAAAGTCCCTAGGTGGGGAAACTCTAGATTTCGAAGACCAAATGGTGAAATGAAATGCTGACCTTGTGGTCTTTAGGATTCTTGTAACACCTAGGTTGTGGTTTTCAGGTGTCAGTTTTTAGAGTGGAGTTACTTAAGTGAAGCAGGCACTTTTAGTATTAAAGCATCTGGGGGTGGGGACACCGTGCTAATTGCGATGAGATCCTGTGCCAATTGCACTGGAGTGTTCTAAGGCATGATGTCATCCTTCTTCCCATATTAATTTCCAAACGTTGAAAAATTCTCATTATGATTAAGTAGAATTAAGGGTCCCTAAGTGGCTGGAATGATTCTGGATTGTTTGCTCACTTAGTCCTTTATCTCAGGATGAAGATTAGTAAAACTCTTTGATATTCTAGCAAGTATGAAATGACCTTGGAGCCCCAACTGTTGCTAAATATTAATCAAGGCAACTACAGAATGATAAACAGAGGGATTGGAAAAGATTTTAAGGAAGTCCACTCCTACTCACATATTTTAGCGATGGGGAAACTGAAGCCCATAAAGAGGAAATGACTTGCTCAATACTAGAGTGTTTCTGATTTGCAGGCCAATTCTTGCCTGCTACCATGCCAAAGAATCCCCAGTAGATAGACTATTGGACTAGAAAAATGCCCAGGTGGAGAGAGTCACCTTCTGGGCATTCAGAATTTGAAATGCTGCAAGGGTATCACTTTGTTTTTGTTTTTGAAAGTTATAATAACAATCATGTTTTTTTTTTCCTTTTTGTTTTTCCTTTTGTGTACATTGGCTTACATTTTATCTCTGTCCCTCCCTGGACATACTTCACAGGACCAGATAGATAGAGGGAGGTAAATGCAGAATGAAGTTTTTATAAAGATCACGAATACATTCGATACCGTGCCCAATGAGAGAATTTAATAATCATCATACCTTCTGTTGAGCGCTTTACAAATCACAAAGTGCTTTTAAATCTCTTCTTCCATTAATCCCTACACAGTCATAAAAGGGAGGCAGAACAGTTGTCATCATCTGTCTTACGGATGCCCAAAGTGAGGCAGAGGGAGCCCAGCGGCTTGCCCGGCACCACACAGCTCCACAGCAGTGCCCGGCAGGGGTTTCAGCCAGCCCCTCAGGACGTCAGTTTAGGTACCTCGCGCGGCAGCACGAAGAGGCCCAGGCTCCAGGATTTCGCAGGGTACATTCTCTGAACTCTCCACTTGGTGGGAGTTTCAGGAAATAGTGCAGATAGGCAAGGGGAGGGTCTAGGAGGACGGGAGAGCGAGCAACGGTCAGATGGTTGGGGGAGAGGGGAAAGCAGTCTAGCAATAATGCATTTAAAAAGGCAAGAATTAGAGAAAGGTTTCAGTCTGCAGACCTCAGAGATAAAATCCCAGGAAGAGCCTCCTTTTGTCCTTTCTCCGGGCTTCCAGCAACTGCTTTCTCAGGGAAGGCGTCTGACGCTTTGCATTTCATATCTGCCTTGCTGGAGAGCCCCTGCCCCAGGGTGCGGCGGGGTTTGGGCTCCCTCGGCTCCCAGGCCCGGGCGCCGTTCGGCGCGGGGAGGGGGAGAGCCCGCAGGCCTCCTGCCGGGAAGCCCCGGGATGGGAGGGGGAAGTCGGCCTCGCATCAAAGCAATCAGAGAAACCCTGGGGGGCTATTGGCCTGCTTCTCTCCTCAGACGCGGCTTTGCCTCAACTAATTTCCTGCCCGGGCCCTAACCCAGGTCCCGCCCTTTCCCACCCTCCCCAGAGTCACGCTGTACCAAGCATCGCCCAAGTCGGGAACCAGGGGAAGAAACCGGGGCCCTGTGGATTTCTGTTTGTCTTTGGAAACCACTTATGGAGCAAGAAGTGGGGACCACAAATGTGGACCCATCCGGAAAGACATCCCACCCCATCCCCCACTCCAGTTGAGTTACCAAATGAGGCCAATTCATTCTCTGGAATGTAGCAGCCCGGGCAATGATGATCGATACTGACAGGGAAGCTTTCATGTAGCAATATCCCCGGCCACCGGCTGTGAGGCAAAGAGAAAGAACTCTCTGGAATTCACAACATTCCCCCTCCAATTAATCCCCAGCCGCCCCGCTGCGTGTGAATGGGTTGTGCTGGGGATTCGTAGCTCTGATGCCGGGGGATTTGCTGATTCCTTTGAGCCCCCTGAGGAGAGGTGATATGGAGAGCAGATAATGAGCATGCAGCGCTGAGGCGAGGTAATGAATTGGCTCGGCTGGGCCTGGCTTCACTATTTGTACACTTTTAGGCACCTCAGAAACTGGGTTTGCAGACAAAATCTAGGCTGAGGGGCCCTCAACCCCGGACCTTTTGTGGGCCTGGATGGCTGCCGCCTCTCCCACTCGCTTAAGACGCGAGCCTTGTATCAGGAAGGAAGGGCCAGAGCCAAGGGATCGCAGCCCTGATTCTGACCTGGCCTGGCTTGGCCGGTAGGTACCAGTCCTGCCTCGGTCACATCCTCACCCCAATCAAGACCAGTTAAACGCTGTTCTTTCTACCGAATTGCAGTTTTCAGTGTAACTCCACTGTCTGTCAAAATGCTTTTTATTTTTCACTCTGTAGCTCCATGTTCACTACTATGAGACCATACCCACAGGCAAAAACGTTTAAAAGCATTGCCCCCATCCAAGAATGCCTGATGAACTATGGGCAGAGGTTCGTGACACTGCACAGGAGGCAGTGATCAAGACCATCCCCAACAAAAAGAAATGCAAAAAGGAAAAATGGTTGTCTGAAGAGACCTTACAAATGGCTGAGAAAAGAAGAGAAGCTAAAGGAAAATAAGAAAAGGAAAGATATATGCATCTGAATGCAGAGTTCCAAAGAATAGCAAGGAGAGATAAGAAAGCCTTCCTCAGTGGTCAATGCAAAGTAGAGGAAAATAACAGAATGGGAAAGACTAGAGCTCTCTTCAAAAAAAATTAGAGATACCAGGGAATATTTCATGCAAAGATGGGCATAATAAAGGACAGAAACGGTATGGACTTAACAGAAGTAGAAGATACTAAGAAAAGCTGTCAAGAATACACAGAACTAAACAAAAAATATCTTTATGACCCAGATAACCATGATGGTGTGATCACTCACCTAGAGCCAGACATCCTGGAGTGCGAAGTCAGGTGGGCCTTAGGAAGCACCACTATGAACAAAGCCAGTGAAGGTGATGGAATTCCAGTTGAACTATTTCAAATTCTAAAAGATAATGCTATGAAAGTGCTGCACCCAATATGCCAACAAATTTGGGAAACTTAGCAGTGGCCGCAGGACTGGAAAAGGTCAGTTTTCATTCCAGTCCCAAAGAAGAGCAATACCGAACAATGTTCAAACTACTGCACAATTGCACTCCCTCTGCAAGGTAGCAAAATATTGCTCAAAATTCTCTAAGCTAAACTTCAACAGTATGTGAACTAAGAACTCCAGATGTTCAAGCTAGATTTAGAAAAGGCAGAAGAACCAGAGATCAAATTGCCAGCATTGGCTGGATTGTCAAAAAAGCACGAGAGTTCCAGAAAAACATCTGCTTTATTAACCACGCCAAAGCCTTTGACTGTGTAGATCACAACAAGCTGTGGAAAATTCTTCAAGAGATGGGAATACCAGACCACATTACCTGCCTCCTGAGAAACCTGTATGGAGGTCAAGAAGCAACAGTTAGAACCAGACATGGAACAACAGACTGGTTCCAAAGTGGAAAAGGAGTGTGTCAAGGCTGTATATTGTCACCCTGCTTATTTAACTTATATGCAGAGTACATCACACAAAAGGCCAGGCTGGATGAAGCACAAGCTGGAATCAAGATTGCCGGGAAAAATATCAATGACTTCAGATACACAGATGACACCACCCTTATGGCAGAAAGTGAAGAGGAACTAAAAAGCCTCTTGATGAAAGTGAAAGAGGAGAGTGAAAAAGCTATCTTAAAACCCAACATTCAAAAAACTAAGATCACGGCATCTGGTCCCATCACTTCATGGCAAATAGATGGGGAAACAATGGAAACAGTGACAGACTTTATTTTCTTGGGCTCCAAAATCACTGCAGATGGTGACCGCAGCCATGAAATTAAAAGATGCTTGCTCCTTGGAAGAAAAGCTATGACCAACTTAGACAGCATATTGAAAAGCAGAGACATTATTTTGCCAACAAAGGTCCATCTTGTCAAAGCTATGATTTTTCCAGCAGTCATGGATGGATGTGAGAGTTGGACCATAAAGAAAGCTGAGCACCAAATAATTGATGCTTCTGAACTGTGGTGTTGAAGACTCTTGAGAGTCCCTTGGACTGTAATATCCAACCAGTCCATCCTAAAGGAAATCAGTACTGAATATTCATTGGAAGGACTGATGCTGAAGCAGAAGCTCCAATACTTTGGCCACCTGATGCCAAACTTCAGGTCAGTTCAGTCATTCAGTCATGTCTGATTCTGCGACCCCATGGACTAAAGCATGCCAGGCTTCCCTGTCCATCAAATCCTGGAGCTTGCTGAATCTCATGTCCATCAAGTCGGTGATGCCATCCAACCATCTCATCCTCTGTTGTCGCCTCTCCTCCAGCCTTCGATCTTTCCCAGCATCCTTTCCCAGCATCAGGGTTTCCAAATGAGTTGATTCTTTGCATCAGGTGGCCAAAGTATTGGAGTTTCAGCTTCAGCATCAGTCCTTTGTTGGCAAAGTAATGCCTCTGCTTTTTAATATACTGTCTAGGTTGGTCATAGCTTTTCTCCCAAGGAGCAAGTGTCTTTTACTTTCATGGCTGCAGTCATCATCTGCAGTGATTTTGGAGTCGAAGAAAACAGTCTGTCACTGTTTCCATTGTTTCCCCATCTACTTGCCATGAAGCGATGGGACTGGACCATGATCTTAGTTTTCTGAAAGCTGAGTTTTAAGCCAGCTTTTTCACTCCTCTCTTTCACTTTCATTAAGAGGCTCTTTAGTTCCTCTTCATTTTCTGCCATAAGGGTAGTGTCATCTGTATATCTGGGGTTATTGATATTTCTCCCAGCAATCTTAATTCCAGCATGTGCTTCATCCAGCCTGGCCATTCGTGTGATGTACTCTGCATATAAGTTAAATAAGCAGGGTGACAATATATAGCCTTGACACACTCCTTTCCCAATTTGGAACCAGTCCGTTGTTTCATGTCTGGTTCTAAATTTAGCTTCTAGACTTGCATACAGATTTCTCAGGAGGCAGGTAATGTGGTCTGGTATTCCCATCTCTTGAAGAATTTTCCATAGTTTGTTGTGATCCACACAGTTAAAGGCTTTAGTGTAGTCAGTAAAGCAGAAGTAAATGTTTTTCTGGAACTCTCATGCTTTTTTGATGATCCAGCCGATGCTGGCAATTTGATCTCTGGTTCTTCTGCCTTTTCTAAATTCAGCTCTCGAATATCTGGAATTCTCAGTTCATGTACTGTTGAAGCCTAGCTTAGAGAATTTTGAGCATTACTTGTTAGCTTGTAGAAGGAGTGCCATTGTGCGATAGTTTGAACATTGTTCGGTATTGCTCTTCTTTGGGATTGGAATGAAAACTGACCTTTTCCAGTCCTGCGGCCACTGCTAAGTTTCCCAAATTTGTTGGCATATTGGATGGAGCACTTTCATAGCATTATCTTTTAGAATTTGAAATAGCTCAACTGGAATTCCATCACCTTCACTGGCTTTGTTCATAGTGGTGCTTCCTAAGGCCCACCTGACTTCGCACTCCAGGATGTCTGGCTCTAGGTGAGTGATCACACCATCATGGTTATCTAGGTCATGAAGATCTTTTTTTGTATTGTTCTTCTGTGTATTCCTGCCACCTCTTCTTAGTATCTTCTCCTTCTGTTAGGTCCATACCATTTCTGTCCTTTATTGTGCCCATCTTTGCATGAAATGTTCCCTTGGTATATCTAATTTTCTTGAAGAGATCTCTAGTCTCTCTTCATCCTGACATTGTACAGGAAGCAGTGATCAAGACCATCCCCAACAACAACAACAACAAAATGCAAAGAGGCAAAATGGTTGTCTAGGAGGTCTTACAAATAGCTGAGAAAAGAGACGCAAAAGGCAAAGAAGAAAATGAAATATATACCCATTTGAATGCAGAGTTCCAGAGAACAGCCAGGAGAGATAAGAAAGCCTTCCTCAGTGATCAATGCAAAGAATTAGAGGAAAACAATAGAATGGGAACTGATGCTGACTGAATGTGAATTCTGATTTGCAGGATGTGGAGCCTAATTCTGTCTGCCTCATTGTCCCCCACCATGCTAAAAAATGATACTAGTGCCTGCCTGAAAAACTAATATGTTGCTTAGTCACTCAGTCATGTCCGACTCTTTGCAATCCCATGCACTGTAGCCCACCAGACTACAGTAATAGCTAACATGTATTGAGCACTTAATATGTGTCAGGCAATTATGGTTTACATGTATTATCATACCAGCCCCTAAAGCAGTCTCTGAAGGAGATGCTATTCTCTGTTTTATTTTATAGGTACCAGAAAAGGCTTTGGAGTTCCTAACTGGTTTGGGACCAGAGACTGGAAGCATTTAACCAGTAAGTAGTGTTAGTTGCTCAGTCATGTCCAACTCTTTGCCACCCCATGGACTGTAGGTCACCAGGCTCCTCTGTTCAGTGGAATTCTCCAGGCAAGAATACTGGAGTGGGTAGCCATTCCCTTCTCCAGGGGATCCTCCTGACCCAGGGATTGAACTCAGGTCTCCAACATTGTGGGCATATTCTTCACCATCTGAGCCACCAGGGATGGAGTCAGATTCCCTCTACACAAATGTCCCACAGCCTTTGTCTTTGTTTAGATGCTCATTGCTTCTCATACAGTGCATCTGCCACAGAGTTTCCTGCTTCCACGTGTGCAAACCCTCAGTCCCCACATGCAGCCAGGGGATCTAAGACACCCCAACAGGCCACTCTCCTGCTTAAACTCCTCAGAGGTTCCCCTTTGTATCTAGAAGAAAGTTTAAACTCCTCAGCTTAGCATGCAAGCCTCTTTATGATGGGTCACCTGGAAAGAATTAAATAAAGATCCAGGTAATAATCCTACTCACCTCTTGGGGGAGTTTGCTAGCTGGGACTGTGAAGGAAAGGAGGGGCCTCTTTTCCTCTGACTCTGGAGTCTACTTGTGCGCCTGGCTCCCTGAGGCCACTTCCCACTCTGACCCCGCCCCATCTCATCATTCTTAGCAGTTACCACTCTTAACTTGCCTTCCTGGGTCCCTCTTCTTTCATTCAGGACTGAAGGCAGGTTTTTGCGCCTGGTCCTACTATTGAAGGGAATTCAAGAGGAACACTTTAATTTTAAGGGGTTTTCTTGCCAGGCACCACAGGGCACTAGACAAAAACTATGCCAACGTTCCTGACTATTCTATGTTCAGTGTCAACCAATCTACATTTTATACCTTGCATGCCCAGAAATTACCTTTTATACACTACATTTGGATTTTCCTCCATCAGCTGACAAATGAACCATCAGACTCTCCCACGGGCCCTGCCTGCCAATCACTGTTCAGTTTTAGCAGCAGCATCTTATTTTCCTAGCAGTGTTATTATAGTTATTTAAGGATTTCATTATAAGGTGTCCCTATTTTACAAAAACTCTCTTAAAATGGAAATATTCAACATTCTATCAACTAATATTTATTGAGAGGCTGTTATAAGTGTAGGGGGAGCTGTGGCAAACAGGACAGTTAAGATTCCTGCATTATGCTGAGAAAGACGATGTACAGACAAATAAATATGCAACAGCATGGTTAGCAACATAAGAAAATAAACTAGTGTGATGTGATAGAGAAATGGTAGGAACTGCTTTAGATTAGTTAGAGGAAAAGCTTCTAAGCAGGTGACATTTGAGCTGAGATCTGAATGCTAAGAAGGATCCATCCATATGAATAATTGGAAGTATTCAGACAAGTGCTAGGGACAGAGGTGGGGAGAAGCTGTCCTTCTCTGAAGTCACAATAAGAATGCTAGAAAGGCTGAGGTATTTTGATGAGCAGGGGATGGGGTGGAATATTATGCAGCAGATGTGAGCAAACAGATCTTTAAGATCTTGTAGGCTGATGGTTTTCAAACTCTTTTAATAGGATCCACAGAAAGAAATGCATTTTATGTTGTAGTCCACTATACACACACATACACACACACACACACACACCACCCATCTTAAACATAAGTTCTTTCAATAAAGTTTGATTTTTTTTCCATTTTACAATGCTAATCCTTACCCAGTATATTGGTTTCACAACCTAATAATGGCTTGCTTTGGAAAACTCTGTCTTAGATTATAGTAAGGAGTTTGGATTTTATTCTTGGTATAATTGGAAACCTTTGGAAAATTGTGAGAGGGAGAGTAACATGATCTAATTTACATTTTTAAAAAACTGACTTTGACTGCTGTCTAGAGAGCAAATTTTATGGAGGTGGGGAGAGTAGCAGCAGGGAGCCCAGTTAGGAAGCTGCTGTACTTCATCTAAATGAGAAATGATGACGGCTTGGACTAGAGTGGTAGCAGAAGATGCTGAGAAAAGTGGACAAATACTATAAAATTTGGCAGTAAAGCCAAACGTTGGATGTGAAATGTGTAGCAGAAATAGGAGGCAAGGATTACTCCAAGAGTTGTTTGGTTGTTTATTTTTAGTATCGAGTGGTGTAGACTTCTTCTGAGATGAAAATTTGGGGAATGATTACATTTGGGGGAATAGGAATATAGTTTTGGGCATTTCAAGTGTAGAATATCTATACCTACTATTCATCTTATTGGAGATGTTAGATAGGAAGTTAGACTTATCAGTAAAGGTGCAAAGTTGGTTACGAAGCTTTAAGAGGCAGTAGTGTCAGGATGACTTAATTGTGAAAGCCATTCCAAGAAAAAAGAAGGCTCTTAACTTTCTTCTTTTATTCCCTTCCCTTTTCCTTTCTTCTTTCACTCCTCCCTTCATTCCTTCTTTTTCTTTTTTTTTCTCTATTTCTCAAGGGCAGTGGTTTTCAAACTTCAAATGAAAGTTTCAGTAAAACCTCAAATAGAAAATAAATATTGGAATAATGGTGCCATTTTCTTCTCTTTGTACAGACCTAATCAGCAACTTCATGAAACCCAAAGGTTTCACAGATCATTATTGAAGTGCATGCATTGTCTCTTTGAGGAGACTTCAAGTAACAAGAAATAGCTAATATCTGTGAGCCAATTATTTACTCAGGGAAGGCAAATTAAGACTATTCTCTGTGATAGGATCACTGATAGAATTTCACTCTAGAGAAATAGTGGAGAGCCAGAGAGCTTACACAGATTGCTTCTTAAAGAGAATCACATTTCATTAGCTGATCAGAAAGTATGGTATACTTAAATAATTTAATAAAAAGATATTGATGTGTGGGACTTCTCTGGGGGTTGGGGGTGGGAGGTCCAGTAGTTAAGACTCTGTGCTTCCTCTGAAGTGGGCATGGCTGCGAGCCTTGGTTGGGAACCTAAGACCCCACATGCCACAAGGTACAGCAAAAAAAAAGAAGAAAGTGTGCAGCAGAAAAGATATTAGTAAGTATTTTTTTTTCCAAACAAATGTTTTTTTAAGTAATGCTCACTTTGCCGTCAGAAGACATGAGTTTAATCTCTGTGTAATCTTTTACCAGCTACAAGCCTGGTGTAAGAGCAAGTAATGTCACTTCTCTGAGCCTCAGTCACTCAGTCAGTTCAGTCACTCAGTTGTGAGCTTCAGAGTCTTTATTTATTCAGTTCAATAGCTCAGTTGAGTCTGACTCTGTGCGACCGCATGGAGTGCAGCAAACCAGGCTTCCCTGTCCATCACTAACTCTGGACACTTACTCACGCTCATGTCCATCGAGTTGGCGATACCATCCAACCATCTCATCTTTTGTCGTCCCTTTCTTCTTCTACCTTCAATCTTTCCCAGCATCAGGGTCTTCCAAATGAGTACATTCTTCCCGTCAGGTGGCCAAAGTATTGCAGTTTCAGCATCAGTCCTTCCCATGAATATTCAGGACTGATTTCCTTTAGCATGGACTGGTTGGATCTCCTTGCAGTTCAAGGGACTCTCAAGAGTCTTCTCCAACACCACAGTTCAAAAGCATCAATTATTTGGTGCTCAGCTTTCCTTGCAGTCCAACTTTCACATCTACACATGACTACTGGAAAAACCATAGCTTTGATGAGACGGACCTTTGTTGGCAAAGTAATGTCTCTGCTTTTTAATATGCTGTCTAGGTTGGTCATATTTTTCTTCAAAGGAGCAAGCATCTTTTAATTTCATGGCTGCAGTCACCATCTGCAGTGATTTTGGAACACACAAAAAATAGTCTGCCACTGTTTCCATAGTTTCCCCATCTATTTGCCGTGAAGTGATGGAACTGGATGCCATGATCTTCAGTTCAGTTCAGTTCAGTTGCTCAGTCGTGTCCGACTCTTTGAGACCCCATGAATTGCAGCACGCCAGGCCTCCCTGTCCATCACCAACTCCTGGAGTTCACTCAGATACATGTCCATCGAGTCAGTGATGCCATCCAGCCATCTCATCCTCGGTCATCCCCTTCTCTTCCTGCCCCCAATCTCTCCCAGCATCAGAGTCTTTTCCAATGAGTCAACTCTTCACATGAGGTGACCAAAGTACTGGAGTTTCAGCTTTAGCATCATTCCTTCCAAAGAAATCCCAGGGCTGATCTCCTTCAAAATGGACTGGTTGGATCTCCTTGCAGTCCAAGGGACTCTCAAGAGTCTTCTCCAACACAACAGTTCAAAAGCATGAATTCTTCGGCACTCAGCCTTCTTCACATCCATACATGACCACAGGAAAAACCATAGCCTTGACTAGACAGACCTTAGTGGGCAAAGTAATGTCTCTGCTTTTGAATATGCTATCTAGGTTGGTCATAACTTTTCTTCCAAGGAGTAAGTGTCTTTTAATTTCATGGCTGCACTCACCATCTGCAGTGATTTTGGAGCCCAAAAGAATAAAGTCTGATGCTGTTTCCACTGTTTCCCATCTATTTCCCATGAAGTGATGGGACCGGATGCCGTGATCTTTGTTTTCTGAATGTTGAGCTTTAAGCCAACTTTTTCGCTCTCTCCTTTCACTTTCATCAAGAGATTTTTTAGTTCCTCTTCACTTTCTGCCATAAGGGTGGTGTCATCTGCATATCTGAGGTGAATGATATTTCTCCCAGCAATCTTGATTCCAGCTTGTGTTTCTTCTAGTCCAGCGTTTTTCATGATGTACTCTGCATATAAGTTAAATAAGCAGGGTGACAATATGCAGCCTTGATGTACTCCTTTTCCTATTTGGAACCAGTCTGTTGTTCCATGTCCAGTTCTAACTATTGCTTCCTGACCTTCATATAGATTTCTCAAGAGGCAGGTCAGGAGGTCTGGTATTCCTGTCTCTTTCAGAATTTTCCACAGTTTATTGTGATCCACACAGTCAAAGGCTTTGGCATAATCAATAAAGCAGAAATAGACGTTTTTCTGGGACTCTCTTGTTTTTTCATGATCCAGTGGATGTTGGCAATTTGATCTCTGGTTCCTCTGCCTTTTCTAAAACCAGCTTGAACACCTGGAGTTCACGGTTCACGTATTGCTGAAGTCTGGCTTGGAGAATTTTGAGCATTGCTTTACTAGTGTGTGAGATGAGTGCAATTGTGCTATAGTTTGAGCATTCTTTGGCATTGCCTTTCTTTGGAATTGGAATGAAAACTGACCTTTTCCAGTCCTGTGGCCACTGCTGAGTTTTCCAAATTTGCTGGCATATTGAGTGCAGCACTTTCACAGCATCATCTTTCAGGATTTGAAATAGCTCCACTGGAATTCCGTCACCTGCACTAGCTTTGTTCATAGTGATGCTTTCTAAGGCCCACTTGACTTCGCATTCCAGGATGTCTGGTTCTAGATGAGTGATCACACCATCGTGATTATCTGGCTCTTGAAGATCTTTTTTTTTTTTTTTTTTTGTACAGTTCTTCTGTGTATTCTTGCCACCTCTTCTTAATATCTTCTGCTTCTGTTAGGTCCATACCATTTCTGTCCTTTATTGAGCCCATCTTTGCATAAAATGTTCCCTTGATATCTCTAATTTTCTTGAAGAGATCTCTAGTCTTTCCCATTCTGTTTTTTTCCTCTATTTCTTTGCATTGATCGCTGAGGAAAGCTTTCTTATCTCTTCTTGCTATTCTTTGGAATTCTGCATTCAGATGCTTATATCTTTCCTTTTCTCCTTTGTTTTTTGCCTCTCTTCCTTTCACAGCTATTTGTAAGGCCTCCCCAGACAGCCATTTTGCTTTTTTGCATTTCTTTTCCATGGGGATGGTCTTGATCCCTGTCTCCTGTAGAATGTCAGAAACCTCATTCCATAGTTCATCAGGCACTCTATCTATCAGATCTAGGCCCTTAAATCTATTTCTCACTTCCACTGTATAATCATAAGAGATTTGATTTAGGTCATACCTGAATGGTCTAGCGGTTTTCCCTACTTTCTTCAATTTAAGTCTGAATTTGGCAATAAGGAGTTCATGATCTGAGCCACAGTCAGCTCCTGGTCTTGTTTTTGTTGACTGTATAGAGCTTCTCCATCTTTAGCTGCAAAGAATATAATCAATCTGATTTCAGTGTTGACCATCTGGTGATGTCCATGTGTAGAGTCTTCTCTTGTGTTGTTGGAAGAGGGTGTTTGCTATGACCAGTGCATTTTCTTGGCAAAACTCTATTAGTCTTTGCCCTGCTTCATTCTGCATTCCAAGGCCAAATTTGCCTGTTACTCCAGGTGTTCCTTGACTTCCTACTTTTACATTCCAGTCCCCTATAATGAAAAGGACATCTTTTTTGGGTGTTGGTTCTAAAAGGTCTTGTAGGTCTTCATAGAACCGTTCGACTTCAGCTTCTTCAGCGTTACTGGTTGGGGCATAGACTTGGATTACCGTGATATTGAATAGTTTGCCTTGGAAATGAACAGATATCATTCTGTCATTTTTGAGATTTCATCCAAGTACTGCATTTCAGACTCTTTTGTTGACCGTGATGGCTACTCCATTTCTTCTAAGGGTTTCCTGCCCACAGTAGTGGACATAATGGTTATCTGAGTTAAATTCACCCATTCCAGTACATTTTATTTCATTGATTCCTAAAATGTCTTTGTTCACTCTTGCCATCTCCTGTTTGACCACTCCAATTTGCCTTGATTCATGGACCTAACATTCCAAGTTTCTATTGTAATATTGCTCTTACAGCATCAGACTTTACTTCCATCACCAGTCACATCCATAACTGGGTGTTGTTTTTGCTTTGGCTCTGTCTCTTCATTCTTTCTGGAGTTATTTCTCCACTCTTCTCCAGTAGCGTATTTAGCATCTATCAACCTGAAGAGTTCATCTTTCAGTGTTCATCTTTCAGTGTCCTATATATTTGCCTTTTCATACTGTTCATGGGGTTCTCAAAGCAAGAACACTGAGGTGGTTTGCCATTCCCTTCTCCAGTGGAGCACATTTTGCCAGAACTCTCCACCATGACCCATCCATCTTCCGTGGCCCTGCACATCAGGCCTCATAGTTTCATTGAGTTAGACAAAGCTGTGGTCCAGTTTGATTATTTTCCTGTGATTTTATTTTTCATTCTCTCTGCCCTCTGATGGATAGGGATAAGAAGCTTATGAAAGCTTCCTGATGGGAGACACTGACTTAGGAGGAAACTGGGTCTTGTTCTGATGGGCGGGACCATGTTCAGTAAATCTTTATTAGTTCGGCAAAACATTTTCCTCATAGGTTTGTTGCAAAGATTAAGTAGAAATAACACATAGAGCACCTAGTACTCGGGCATACTTGTCATACAGGAAGTAGGCTCTTAAAATAAGAATCCTAGTTATTATGATTATACGTTTGCTTAGTTTTGGTGACAAAGATTAAGGCCTAGGTTAGATATGGCCTCTAGCCCTGTACATGCTAATAAGAAGCCTGGCTGATATTTAAATAGAGCATGACATTTGTTTAAAGGCTAAGTGAAATGGTTTTTATAATATATGGTCATACTTTGGATGCCTTTTCAGAAATTTGAATTTGTTACGTACCTAAGGAAATGAAAAAGCCAAAAAACTCTGGCACCTGGCCTAACGGCCTAAATTCTTTTGGGTTAATACAGTTTGTCCTCTTTGTTCTTGTTTAATAGAAGTTAGGTCCTGACCACAGCTCATTTCTATATTGCTGCATCTCTGGGATGCCTCTTTGAGTTTGCAGAGCACAGAACACAGAGGATAAACATGATGAAGGCATCATAGTTATGAAAATGGAAGTCTGCATAACTAAAATTGAGTTTCACCCATTCATTCACTCAATAAATATTTCCTGAGCTTTGTGTACCAGGAACTCATAAGTGCAGACACTGTATTGTGACAATGACAAGACTGACAAAACTCTGTCCTAGTAGAATCAGACAATAAATAAACAGACACATAAATCATTGCAGTTTGTGGTAATTATGATGAAGTAGGTAAGCATGGTGCTGTGATAAAGAGTAAATAGGTAGAGAGGGCTTCTCATAGGAGACAGTGTTCAAGATGAGACCAAAAGCCAGCCAGGTAGAAGGGTCAAGAGAGAAGCTTTCCAGACAAAGGCAATGATAAGAGTGCTGAAGTGGGACAGAGCTGGAAAAATTTTAAGAATTTCTAGAAAGTCAGCATGACTGGTGTATAATGAAGGAAGGAAGGGAGATAAAGGCACGGACCACATCACACAAACCTTTAAGGTGTTTGAGGATTTCTGAAATCTATGGGAAATCATTGAGGACTTTGAAATAGGGGAGTGACATGAGCTGGGTTACATTTTCCAGAAAGAAAAAAATAACTCTAAAGAGAACAGATGAGAAGGGGCAAGAGTGGTTGCAGTGGGGCAGCTATGAGATAGCACAGATGAAAATGAATGGTGGCTTAAAACAGAAAAGACTAGAGACTTTCAGGATACATTTGGGAAGCAGAGCCAATAGGACTTGCTGATAGACTGTGAAGGCTGAAGAAAGGGAAGAACCATAGTTTCTAGCTTTTGCAACTGTTCCAGTGGTTCTGTCATTTTCAGAGAAAGGGAAGACTTTAAGATGATCAGCTTAGGAGTCTGGTGGAGAGGGAATCACATGTTCCCCTTTGGAATGTCGTTACATTTGGGATGTCAGCAAGACAGGCAAGCAGATATGCCAAAATGTCAGCTGGATATGGGGGAAAGTGTAGAGCTTACAGGATACTGCTAAGCTGGAAACAAAAGTTTGGGACTCTGGAAGTTCATGTGTGGTATTTGAATCTACAGAGATGGATAAAAATCTTGCAGAGAGAGGAATAAGAGAGAGCTCAAGATTTGCCTTTAAGGACTCCAAAATTAAGATAATTGTAGAGGAAAAGGAATTAGCAGAGGAAGCCAAAAAGCCATAGCCTTGAGGTAAGAGAAAAATTGTAAGACGTATCTGTAGAGGAAAAAAAACACACACACACACACAACAAACCTAGGAGAGACAAGTGTAGAAATGAATTATTTCACTGCATTGAAATCCCTTTTAACCCTGAAGTTTCTCTATATGATAGACACCACCACCACCATAGGGCGGTGTTGACCTTGGCTAAATCTTTTATGAGCGTCTGATGGACAATTTATTTAACTTTTTTTTAAAGTAAATATAGAAGCTTTATTATTTTTTTTAGTTTCAGCTATGTTGAAATATGTTTAACTTATTTAAGCTTTCTGAATATTAGTTTCCTCATTTGTAAAATAGGGCAATACATGCATTTCATTGGCATTTGTAAACACTGAATAAGCTAATTAATATAAGCTATTCACAGAACACTCGGTATATAGAGCTCAATAAATAGAAGCTATTATTATGAAATAGCATTGTGTTTAGAAACCAGAAGACCCACATTCTAGTGATTTTAATATAGATCCTACATTTAGCAGTTGTTTCCTTGGGCAATAATAGTTATTCGATTATCAATTTTTTCACCAGTAAATGGGGAGATAATTTCTGTCTTGCCCTTCTTTCTCACAGGGCTGTCCAAAGGATTAAATGGCACAGTGAACAAGAGGAGGATCTATAAGCCATTCAGTGCTCAGGAGATATGAGGGATTTCCCTTTGTCCAGTAGAATTTCTGTTTGTTTGGTTTTCAAGTCAGTCAAGTGTCTATACCTTATGAGTGCTGGGAATAGGTTTGAGGAAGGCAAGTGACAAAACTGGAAAATGAAGCTTTTTGAATAGACCTAAGCTTATCAGATTTAAGTTTCAGCTCTGCAACATTGTGTTTCCCTTACTCTCTTTTAAAGGGATCTGCATCTATCAAGATATTAATACAAGGAGAAGCAACCAGTTCCTGAGGAGATAGGCTATCTTCCCAGGATACCTAACTCACTGCAGATGTCAAAAATCTAGCTTTTGTTGGATTGAGAATGCAAGGCCAGCATAATGCATAAGAAGAGGAATAACTCTTTTCCAAGTTATGACCATGTCTCCCTAGCTCTCTATGACTCAGGAAGAGGCAGGTTGAATGGGAAAAGGGAAGTTTTAGGAAGAAGAAAACAAGGGGGAAATAAAATGATGCTTGGAGAGAGAGAGGGGAAGAGAAACTCTTAGAATTTGGAAGGGGAAACACCATCCTTAGATTAGATTTGAGGCCTTCAAAAGATGCTGGAAGGAAAGGATGTTGGAGGGAAGGGTGCTGCCTCTGGACCAATCATAAGACTCATGAGACATTTGATAATGAAGAAGCTAAATCTAGAGAGGTAAAATGACTAATTCATGGTTACTTGTAAAGACTGACACTTTAGCAATCACTGGTGATTTTCTATGGTGCTTAAAAAGTAGCAGCAAAGCCTTGATGTTATCTTCCATGAACAACTTCTTTTGAATCTGTTTTATAATACATACAAAACCAGACCACCTCTCATCACCAGCACCACTACTATCCTGTGCAAACCATCCATCCTCATCACTCCCCTGAATTAGTGAATGGTTTCATGTTTTCCCCTTGTCCCCCAGCAGAGTGAGCTCTGTAAAAACTTAATGTCATGTTACTTCTCTGTTCAACACATTCACTGGCTTCCCATCTTACTCGGAGTAAAACTCGAAGAGCTAACCATCACCTAGGAAGCCCTGTGTAAATATGCCTCCTGCATGCTTCTTTCATTTCATATCCCACCACTGCCCCTCGTCCCCCTCACTCCATTGCAGCCACAATATCTCTGATATTCCTTTGACAAAAGCAGAATGTTGCTACCTCAGGACCTGTGTACTTGGCGGTTCCATTTCCTGAAACACTCTTCCCTCAGATATCTGTATGGCTCACTTCTGACTCCTTCAGTTCTGTTCCACAGTCAGCTTATCAGACCACCTTCCCGACCAGCCTCTTTAATTGCTGCTACTGCTAAGTCACTTCAGTCGTGTCTAACTCTGTGCGACCCCATAGACGGCAGCCTACCAGGCTCCCCCATCCCTGGGATTCTCGAGGCAAGAACACTGGAGTGGGTTGCCATTTCCTTCTCCAATGCATGAAAATGAAAAGTGAAAGTGAAGTCACTCAGTCGTGTCCAACCCTCAGCGACCCCATGGACTGCAGCCTTCCAGGCTCCTCTGTCCATGGGATTTTCCAGGCAGGAGCACTGGAGTGGGGTGCCATATATTCAGCCCTCCAGTCCTCTACTTCACTGAATTTCCTTCTAGCATTGTCACCTTTGTACATGTTTTATATTTGTTATCTGGATCCTTTTACTATAATATAAGGTCTACAAAGAAAGAGACTTGTTGGTTTTTTCAGTCCTTAATTTTTCAACAATGAGGTACAATTTCACGCCAGACAGAATGGCGGCTATCTAAAAGTCTATAAGCAATAAATGCTGGAGAGGGTGTGGAGAAAAGGGAATCCTCTTACACTGTTGGTGGGGATGCAAACTAGTACAGCCACTATGGAGAACAGTGTGGAGATTCCTTTAAAAAATTAGAAATAGAACTGCTATATGACCCAGCAATCCCACTACTGGGCATACACACCGAGGAAACCAGAATTGAAAGAGACACATGTTCCCCAGTGTTCATTGCAGCACTGTTTATAATAGCCAGGACATGGAAGCAACCTAGATGTCCATCAGCAGATGAATGGATAAGAAAGCTGTGGTACATATACACAGTGGAGTATTACTCAGCCATTAAAAAGAATACATTTGAATCAGTTCTAATGAGGTGGATGAAACTGGAGCCTATTATACAGAGTGAAGTAAGCCAGAAAGAAAAACACCAATACAGTATATTAACACATATATATGGAACTCAGAAAGATGGTAATGATAACCCTGTATGCGAGACAGCAGAAGAGACACAGATGTATAGAACAGTCTTTTGGACTCTGAGGGAGAGGGAGAGAGTGTGATGATTTGGGAGAATGGCATTGAAACATGTATAATATCATATGTGAAATGAATCGCCAGTCCAGATTTGATGCATAATACAGGATGCTCGGGGCGGTGCACTGGGATGACCCAGAGGGATGGTATGGGGAGGGAGGTGGGAGGGGGGTTCAGGATGGAGAACATGTGTACACCCGTGGTGGACTCATGTTGATGTATGGCAAAACCAATACAATATTGTAAAGTAAAATAAATAAATAAAATGTTAAAAAATTCTAAATCTAGTATGTCTTAGGCACTGAACAAATGTTTGTTGAATGAATGAATAAATGAATAAAAACTTGTGACTTAGAACAAAAGGGGCAAACATATTAAGAATTTTTAAAAGATGTGGAGATAACTCTTAATTCTGTTATTTCCCAGCCATCAGCCTTTAGGTACATTGTTAGACTCAGTTTCTCTGGCCTATTACCTATAGATGGTACCTAACTGGATTCCTTATAGAGTTGTGAGGATTAAAGAAGACATTGAATTTAACTGAAGTCAGGACAAGAGAATTAACATTTATTGAGTACCATCAAAAGCTGGAACCAGTACACAATATTATTCTCATAACACTCTTGTAATGCAGGTATCATTTTCCTATTTAACTGGGATTAATCTGTAGCTTAGAGAGTTGTTATCCGAACAGTAAGCAGTGGAGTTACGGTTTTCATCCAGTGCCCTGTGGCCCTTCCATTCATGTCCCTTTCTCCAACCCACCTTCAGATGTTGGTTGCTATTTTCAGGACACCATCAGGAGCCAAGTGTGGAAGCCAGAATTGCATATTGGGTTGTCATCAAATCTTTATAAAATGGGAAAGAAGGGATCTTAGCCAATGAAACTTGTCTCCATATGGTTAAATTTTGTAAAGAAAACTTGGAGCTGACTCTCCTGAAAGAGCTCTAGCTGGCCTGCAGTGCCGGTAATGGACTACTCAGTCTCTCCTTGACTATTCAGAGCCACTCTGGGGCTTTGGGGGGCTACCTTCACCTCCATTCTTCAGCAGATATGGCATCTGCCATTTTCTGCAAAAACTTTCTACTTTACAGGCTTCCTTCATGTGCCAAAATATGGAGGAAGAAGAGGCAGGCCAAGGCAAAGTCCTGTCTTTCTTATTTCTCAGCTCTATCTGGTCCTTCTAATGCATGCTGTGATTCCTGCCCAGGGCTCAAGGAATTTCATTTTTAGCTCTTCTGCATCCTAAATACTTCTCAGTGAATGAAGTCTTCTCCCCTTCATGTTTCCTGGGCCATTTGGGTCCAGATGGGTCACCTGTCTTAAAGAGATGCTGCTGATTCTGCCAGAAATTTCCATGAATGTGGGTCTCTATATCACTGGTCTTCATTTTGGTTGTATTGGTGGAGAAAAGTGCTTTTTCAATGCAATACATTGCTTGAACTATCAATTTCCCATTTGTTTCTCAGCTTAGGTGGGGTGGCAAGTCTGGTCAAGTAAATAGGTTTCCTGGAACAATAGTTCTCACACTTTTCATGTTCAATGTATTTTCAGTGACTCAACTAAAAGACTCATTTGGCAACAGTAAACAAGTCAGCAGTAATTACTGATTGGTTGGAACTACAGAAAATAATGTCTCAGACTTTAGGGTTTTTTGATCTCATAGCACCACTGCTGCTGTTTGATAGAAATACTGACTGTCTTGACTAGTCTTTCTTATAGACACAAAAGACAATGTTCTCAGGTGTTTCATAAACATTGTTTTCCTTAGCATCTGCTTGAATCTGCAATACAATCCTTCCTGGTTCACAGGAAGTTTTACTCTGCCCTGTATCACTGTAGCATGTTGCACAACCCACTGAATTCAATGCTTAATCTGACAGGCATTGTCAAATAGAGTATTCTAGTGAGAGACAAAATATATTTGCATATTGATCAAAAATTTGTAACACATCCAATTTTTAAAAAAAATTTTATATTTTTACTTTATTTTACTTTACAATGCTGTATTGGTTTTGCCACACACTGACATGAATCCGCCACGGGTGTACATGAGTTCCCAACCCTGAACCCCTCTCCCACTTCCCACCCCATATCATCTCTCTGGATCATCCCCGTGCACCAGCCCCAAGCATCCTGTATCCTGTATCAAACATAGACTGGCGATTCATTTCTTACATGTTAGTATACATGTTTCAATGCCATTCTCCCACATCATCCCACCCTCTCCCTCTCCCTCAGAGTCCAAAAGTCCGTTCTATACATCTGAGTCTCTTTTGCTGTCTCACATACAGGGTTATCATTACCATCTTTCTAAATTCCATATATATGTGTTAGTATACTGTATTGGTATTTTTCTTTCTGGCTTACTTCACTCTGTATAATAGGCTCCAGTTTCATCCACCTCATTAGAACTGATTCAAATGTATTCTTTTTAATGGCTGAGTAATACTCCATTGTGTATATGTACCACTGCTTTCTTATCCATTCATCTGCTGATGGACATCTAGGTTGCTTCCATGTCCTGGCTATTATAAACAGTGCTGCAATGAACACTGGGGTACATGTGTCTCTTTCAATTCTGGTTTCCTCGGTGTGTATGCCCAGTAGTGAGATTGCTGGGTCATATAGCAGTTCTATTTCTAATTTTTTAAAGGAATCTCCACACTGTTCTCCATAGTGGCTGTACTAGTTTGCATCCCCACCAACAGTGCAAGAGGATTCCCTTTTCTCCACACCCTCTGCAGCATTTATTGCTTGTAGACTTTTGGATCGCAGCCATTCTGACTGGTGTGAAATGGTACCTCATTGTGGTCTTGATTTGCATTTCTCTGGTCATGAGTGATGTTGAGCATCTTTTCATGTGTTTGTTAGCCATCTGTATGTCTTCTCTGGAGAAATGTCTATTTAGTTCTTTGGCCCATTTTTTGATTGGGTCATTTACTTTTCTGGTATTGAGCTGCATAAGTTGCTTGTATATTTTTGACATTAGTTGTTTGTCAGTTGCTCCATTTGGTATTATTTTCTCCCATTCAGAAGCGTGTCTTTTCACCTAGCTTATAGTTTCCTTTGTTGTGCAGAAGCTTTTAATTTTAATTAGATCCCATTTGTTTATTTTTGCTTTTATTTCCAGAATTCTGGGAGGTGGATCATAGAGGATCCTGCTGTGATTTATGTCGGAGAGTGTTTTGCCTATGTTCTCCTCTAGGAGTTTTATAGTTTCTGGTCTTATGTTTAGATCTTTAATCCATTTTGAGTTTATTTTTTGTGTGGTGTTAGAAAGTGATCTAGTTTCATTCTTTTACTAGCAGTTGACCAGTTTTCCCAGCACCACTTGTTAAAGAGATTGTCTTTACTCCACTGTATATTCTTGCCTCTTTTGTCAAAGATAAGGTGTCCATAGGTGTGTGGATTTATCTCTGGGGTTTCTATTTTGTTCCATTGATCTATATTTCTGTCTTTGTGCCAGGACCATACTGTCTTGATGACTGTGGCTTTGTAGTAGAGCCTGAAGTCAGGCAAGTTGATTCCTCCAGTTCCATTCTTTCTCAAGATTGCTTTGGCTATTCGAGGTTTTTTTGTATTTCCATACAAATCTTGAAATTATTTGTTCTAGTTCTGTGAAAAATACCTCTGGTAGCTTGATAGGGAGTGCATTGAATCTGTAGATTGCTTTGGGTAGTATATTCATTTTCACTATATTGATTCTTCCAATCCATGAACATGGTGTATTTCTCCATCTATTAGTGTCCTCTTTGATTTCTTTCACCAGTGTTTTATAGTTTTCTATATATAGGTCTTTAGTTTCTTTAGGTTGATATATTCCTAAGTATTTTATTCTTTTCATTGCAATGGTGAATGGAATTGTTTCCTTAATTTCTTTTTCTACTTTCTCATTATTCGTGTATAGGAATGCAAGGGATTTCTGTGTGTTGATTTTATATCCTGCAACTTTACTATATTCATTGATTAGGTCTAGTAATTTTCTGGTGGAGTCTTTAGGGTTTTCTATGTAGAGGATCATGTCATCTGCAAACAGTGAGAGTTTTACTTCTTCTTTTCCAATTTGGATTCCTTTTATTTCTTTTTCTGCTCTGATTGCTGTGGCCAAAACTTCCAGAACATTGTTGAATAGTAGCGGTGAAAGTGGGCATCCTTGTCTTGTTCCTGACTTTAGGGGAAATGCTTTCAGTTTTGCACCATTGAGGATAATGTTTGCTGTGGGTTTGTCATATATAGCTTTTGTTATGTTGAGGTATGTTCCTTCTATTCCTGCTTTCTGGAGAGTTTTTTTAAATCATAAATACATCCAATTTTTTTTGATACATATATGTTCTGTATCACACTGTAAAACTTTGGTCTGGACAAATGTAGTCCAAGATTCTGACTTTCTGTTCTCTTTTATTTTTTTTCTCCTTTACATATAATTGTATTTAACTTCTGATTTAGCCAAGATGATTTGTAGGGTTTTTTTTCTCCCTAAATATCAACATTCTTTTTCTCTAAGTCCAATGAGTTCACAAAGACAGTAATATCTAAATACAACTCTGGTTCACAATAAAGAAATCTAATATGAAGAAAGTGCATTAGTGAAAAAAAATTGAGTTTGATTCCCAGCCATTTGGTAATTGGGTAATATTAATCTGAAATTTTCATACTGGCATCACTGACTGAATGGACATGAGTTTGGGTAAACTCTGGGAGTTGGTGATGGATAGGGAGGCCTGGCATGCTGCAGTCCATGGGGTTGCAACAAGTCAGACACGACTGAGTGACGGAACTGAACTGAATCTTAACTTATATCCCTTTGTCTGTAAAATATAGATAATAATGCTACCATCCTATGAAGACTGGATGAGATAATATATGGAGTATATGTGTCATCAGTTCAGTTCAGTCGCTCAGTTGTGTCCACCTCTTTGCGACCCCCATGGACAGCAGCATGCCAGTACTCCTTGTCCATCACCAACTCCCCGAGTTTACCCAAACTCATGTCCATCGAGTTGGTGGTGCCATTCAACCATCTCATCCTCTGTCATCCCCTTCTCCTCCTGCCTTCAATCTTTCCCAGCATCAGGGTCTTTTCTAATGAGTCAGCTCTTCACATCAGGTGGCCAAAGTATTGGAGTTTCAGCTTCAACATCAGTCCTTCTAATGAACACTCAGGACTTATCTCCTTTAGGATGGACTGGTTGGATTTCCTCACAGTCCAAGGGACTCTCAAGAATCTTCTCCAACACCACAGTGTTCAAAAGCATCAATTCTTTGGCACTCAGCTTTCTTTATAGTCCAACTCTCACATCCATCCATGACTACTGGAAAAACTGTAGCTTTGACTAGATGAACTTTTGTTGGCAAAGTAATGTCTCTGCTTTTTAGTATGCTGTCTAAGTTGGTCATAACTTTCCTTCCAAGGAGTAAGCATCTTTTAATTTCATGGCTGCAGTTACCATTTGCATTGATTTTGGAACCCCCCAAAATAAAGTCAGTCACTGTTTCCCCTGTTTCCCCATCTATTTGCCATGAAGTAATGAGACCAGTTATGTGTCAAAGTGCTTAGTTAATAAATATTAATTTCCTTTTATTTATGGCCCTCATCTCTTCTGGGTATCTCTATGTGTCTGCTGGTACTGCTGCTGACGGACTTAGGTTAGGTTTAAAGGATGGATGTGCTGAAATTGACAGCCAACCAGTAAGTTAGAGTTATGCTATCCTCCTGAAGTGGCAAAAAGATGCCCATTAACTCTTAAGATTTTTAAACATAGCCCCCTCTTTTTATAAACCTTTTTTATTTTTTTCAAGAAAATCTCAGTAATTCCATTCTCCCTTGGCATGGGTTCTTCTAATCCTGGGCAGTAGATTTGAGGAAGAAGGAGAGCACAAGAGGGAAAGTGGGGTAAGAGCCAATAAAAAGGTGCATTATCAAGCTGGCCATACGTGGTATCAAGTGACAATGTTACCTGATCCATGGGACTTTCTTCTAAGAGATCATAAAAACAATTGCTTCTCAAGTCAGTCCTTCCAGGAAGGGAAGGAAGGAGAATTTATCCATTAGCTCCCATTTCTTATTTGTCAAATGCTTGCTCCCTAGGACATTCATTCTTTACTACTTCTGAGTTAATCATATGTGTTACTTAGCAAGGCAAGACATGCTTTGTATGGGCATGGGTAAAATGCTATTAGGTTATGCCCACATGAAATGAGTCAGTCTCTAACCAGAGTTTGTCAGTACAGTGGCTATTGGTGTTGGAATAAGATAGAAACAAGTATGGCAATGATAGAAACAGATCAAGAGAATGTGAAGCAACCAGAAGTACAATATGATACAATCCACCCTCTCACACTATTCAGTTCAAGTCATGTGGTCTCATTATATCTAGCTACCATTCTGAATTAAGAGACATCTCTCTCTCTCGTTTCTTTTTCTTTCTTGTTTTGGGAGGAACAACATGCTGCCAGCTTCAATTGATTCCAAGGGTATAATAAATATAATCTCCTTTCTTCACCATATATTTCAGAATTCCCTCTCTTTCAGTTGCTTGCCTGCTGGAGTGACCTCATTTCTGAAGGTATGTTTTCATGATGGCCTTGCCTTTATCAGGCTATGGTTGCTACAGCTGATCATTTGCCAGGTATGAAACAACCAAAAGATACCTTAATGAATTCCTGGGTTGCTGATATATCCTTTTTTATCCCTATTGTATAGCAGCAATTCTGGATTTCTTTACGTGATAATGAGGATCAGTAACTCTTGACAAGATATCAATATGTTTCTTTGCCTGATGTTTCTTGGTATAAAGAGTTCAGTTAACAGGTAGGTCCTACCTTTGAGTTCAATAGGAAATTTTCTGTGTTATTCCACTCTAGCTATCTGATCCCCAGGAACCACTATCTCTAATCTTGTAGAACCTAAGATCAGAAAGTACAAATTCTGAGAGTTTTAGGAATTATCGTGAAGGAACCCATTTGTATTTTGGTCCTGTGCTTTCCAGAGCCATTTATTCTTACTATTTAGGATAAAGCATTACCATATAGCTACCATTTAGCATCACATACCCTTCATCCTACAGGAGAGCAGTCAGTCCTGAGTTGGTGCCTTAGCTGAAACTCCAACAAGGCTTTCAAATGTTCTTTTAGATAGCTGCTCTTGATGAAGGATGTACATTGAAGACCAGTGGTTCTTGCAGTTCTGCATCTGTTGTAGCACTTCCTTTGGCATCAAAAGGGATCTTGCTGAAAGGAAATGTTGTATGGAATGTGATGCTAATAGATCAGGCATCCTGTGAGCTAGCTGGATAGTGGTGCTGAGGAAAGTGCAAGGGAAGAAAAGCTAACATCCTTAGTAGATTTCTATTCCAGTGAGATAAAATCCTTGCCCTTTTCATGGTGGAACTGGCACATTATAATTGACCTACTGCTTAAATTGAGGTTGCCTCAAGGGATGGTGCCATATTGATGGTTCAGATTTGGTCTCTTCTTCTGAGAAACTGGATGGATATTTGCCATGGCAACAGCTATGTCAGTCTTGATTAGAAGTACATGCTGTTAGACCCATTTGGTGTCTTCATCCCTCCATATGGCTGTTCTGTCAATTGGCCCATTACATGAGGCTTTAGGTTGCAAGGAAAGGAGAAAAATGACATCTTTAGAAAGAATCATTCTGTTCGCTTAACTGTTGAAAGCTTCCTCTGAAGGGAATACTTTCTAATGAGCATTATTGTAAGACACAAAGATCTGCACACTTTGTGACTACTTTTGTAGATTTGTTTACATACCTCTTCCCCAGAACTACTAGTCTTAAAACTTCCAGTGTTATTTGTCCTAGGCCCCTCAACAACTAGCCAAGACATGCAACCATTTACCAGGAGTCTAAATACCTCAAGCTACATCTTGAGCTTAGCACTGGATGACCCTCCATTAGTACTGGATGACCAAGTGTACTGCTAACAGATCTGCCCACTGGGAGAATTTCTCTTTACCACTGTCCTCTAGAAATACCTGAGTGGAATTGTAATGGCAGTTGTCCATTTTCAGTCAGTGTCAACATATTATGCCAATCCATCTGTGAACTAAGCCCAAGTTCTCTCCTGTGACAATTGCTTGTAGGATATCCCCTGATGAACTATAGATTTGAGTTTTAGAAGAGGCATTGATTCAATGGGGATAGATAATGGGGAAGTCTGAGCTGTTTATGCAATGTACTTGTGCCTTTTCAAGGCACTTAAGTCCAAGCTCTGTTG
Source organism: Ovis canadensis (assembly GCF_042477335.2). Lineage (NCBI taxonomy): Eukaryota > Metazoa > Chordata > Mammalia > Artiodactyla > Bovidae > Ovis > Ovis canadensis. The sequence goes on from NC_091245.1 coordinate 44,672,887, forward strand.
TACCATTTACATGGAATAATGAATTGTGTTCAACCTGCTTGAATTTATGCCATGGTGAATTAAACAATATCCAGCATGTAATGGGCAATTCTGGTCACATAGTGTTTGATATCAGTACTCAGTCCCTCCTGGGTCCAATAGGATTCCAGCTGTTGATTTTCAGATAGAAAGTTGTTCTCTGTTGCAAACGCCATGGCCTTATTCTCAAGTTCTGATTGGAGACAGTGTAGCAACTTTCCTATTGACACATGCTTGGTTCTCCACTGAGCACTTTCTTTACCACTATTGCCTTTAGTTTATGGCTAATGGACTTGAGGTTCACAGCCTCAACTTGCTATGAACCCCTCTCTTGCTCTGAGTTCCATGTGAAATTGTCTTATAAGTAACCTGATAAATGGGATGGAGCAATGTTCCTGAGTGCAGTGTTTGTTGCCTCCAAAACCTAAAGAGGCCAACTTAGTGCGGGTGGGTGTAAGTCTTTGTTAATGGTAGGAGGTGCAACATGCAACAATTTGTTCTTATCTTAGAGATGTGCTTTCTGGTAGAATAGCCACCCCCATGTGACTATTTTAATTTAAATGAATTAAAAATTTAAGAATAATTAAAAATTCAGTTTCACTGGCCAGATTTCAAGTGGTCAAAAGTTACGTGTAGCTAGTGGCTATTCTATTGAGCAGCACAGACACAGAACATTTCTATTATCTTGGTGCAAAAGAAATTACAGTTTTGCATTGTTGAACTTTGCTGTTTGATATTTGAATACATTCTTAAGTAAATGTGATTATGTTATACATTATTTTAATATGTATTTCTCACTTTATGGTTTTTTTTTTTTTTGCTATTGCCTTATTACTTGCTTTTATTTTATATTTATTTTAGACTAGGGAAATGATATTAGACAAAAAGCAAATTCAAGTGATTTTCTTATTCGAGTTCAAAATGGGTCGTAAAGCAGTGGAGACAACTCACAACATCAACAATGCATTTGGCCTAGGAACTACTAATGAACATAGAGTGCAGTGGTGGTTCAAGAAGTCCAGCCAATTGAGAATAGTCATTGAGGCTAATCCTCTTACGACCACACAAGATGTTGCCCAAGAGCCAAAGAACTAAACAGACATTTCTCCAAAGAAGACATACAGATGGCTAACAAACACATGAAAAGATGCTCAACATCACTCATGACCAGAGAAATGCAAATCAAGACCACAATGAGGTACCATCTCATGCTGGTCAGAATGGCTGCTATCAATAAGTGTACAAACAATAAATGCTGGAGAGGGTGTGGAGAAAAGGAAACCCTCTTACACTGTTGGTGGGGATTCAAACTAGTATAGCCACTATGGAGAACAGTGTGGAGATTTCTTAAAAAACTGGAAATAGAACTGCCATATGACCCAGCAATCCCACTGCTGGGCATATACACTGAAGAAACCAGAATTGAAAGAGATGCGTGTACCCCAACGTTCATCGCAGCCCTGTTTACAACAGCCAGGACATGGAAGCAACCGAGATGTCCATTGGCAGATGAATGGATAAGAAAGGTGTGGTACATATACACAATGGAATATTACTCAGCTATTAAGAAGAATACATTTGAAATAGTTCTAATGAGGTGGATGAAACCGGAGCCTGTTATACAGAGTGAAGTAAGTCAGAAAGAAAAACACCAATACAGTATAATAATGCATATATATGGAATTTAGAAAGATGATAACAATGACCCTATATGTGAGACAGCAAAAGAGACACAGATGTAAAGAACAGACTTGTGGACTCTACAGAAGAAGGCGAGGGTGGGATGATTTGAGAGAATAGGATTGAAACGTATATTACCGTATGTGAAATAGATTGCCAGTCCAGGTTCAATGCATGAGACAGGGGTGCTCAGGGTCACTTTACTGGGATGACCCTGAGGGATTGGGTGAGACGGAGGCGGGAGGGGGGTTCAGAATGGGGAAAACATGTACACCCATGGCTGATTCATGTCAATGTACGGCAAAAATCACTACAATATTGTAAAGTAATTACCCTCCAATTAAAATAAATAATTAAAAATAAAATAAAAATCCCTGGGAAAAAAAAAAAGAAGTTGCCCAAGAGCTCATTGCTAACCATTCAATGGGCATTCAGCATTTGAAGCAATTGGAAAGGTGAAAAAGCTCGATATGTGGGTGCCGCATGAGCTGACAGCAAATCAAAAACATTGTCATTTTGAAGTGTTGTCGCCTCTTATTCTCTGCGACAACAAGGAACCATTTCTTGATAAGATTGTGATGTGTGACAAAAAGTGGATTTTTATGACAACCAGCACAGTAGTTGGACTGAGAAGGAGCTCCAAAGCACTTCCTAAGGTCGAACTTGTGTCAAAAAGAGGTCACGGTCACCGTTTGGTGGTCTGCTGCCCGTCTGACCCACTACAGTTTTCTGAATCCTGGTGAAACCGTTACAGCTGAGAAGTATGCTCAGGAAATCAGTGAGATACACGGGAAACTGCAACACCTGTAGCTGGCGTCGGTCAACAGGAAGGGCCCAATTCTTCTCCATGACAACGTCCAACTGCATTGGACGAATTGGGCTATGAAGTCTTGCCTCATCTGCCATATTCACCTGACCTTTCGCCAACTGACTGCTGCTTCTTCAAGTATCCTGACGACTTTTTCTAGGGAAAATGCTTCCACAATCAGCAAGAGGCAGAAAATGCTTTCCAAGAGTTCATCGAATACCAAGACATGGATTTTTATACAGGAATAAACAAACATTTCTTGTTAGCAAAAATATGTTGATCATAATGGGTTCCTATTTTTATTGATAAAGATGTGTCTGAGCCTAGTTATAATGATTTAAAATTCATGGTCTGAAACCTCAATTACTTTTTCACCAACCTAATATGATGGCGAAAGTTGTATTGCACAGCACTGCCTTTGAGGCTGTGTTCCTCCATGGCAGTTTAAAATTTGAACACAGGTCTATACAGTGCTAAAGCCCATGGTTTTTCTACTTCAGCAAACTGCAGAGAGTCTGGGTCTAAGCAGATGTTTCCCTGCTATTCAAGGGCAACATGAATTCTCCAATTAGATTTGTGTGCAACTAAGTTTTGGTTCATGCAAAAATTCTCTTTGGATTCAATAAATGAAAAAGGCATTTTATCTAAAGGCCAGGTCTGTGGTGGCAACTCTCCATATGTGATCTCTCTTTCTGGGCTACAGTAGACTCAGAAATCAGTTTTCTTTTTAAAGGAAGTTTTCATTCAGCTCAGAAATATTATGCATTTTCAAAGAAATAAGGTTGACTAGAATTCTACGGCAGACAGCAGAATCTCTGTATGCTGCAGTTCTGCATTTCTATCTGTACTCTATGAAAGGCGAGGATCATTGTCCCCACAGAATGCAGCTAAATGACAGCTGGAGCATGAATGGACAGGAAAAACACTCTCTTCCCTCTAATAACACCACTTATGGCAGACGGACAGGGTTCTCTTCTGAATGTGGTAAAGAGATGCTATTATGATGAGTAATTATTATATATTAGTTAAAATTCCATTTAGGGAGTGTTATGTTGCTGCTACTTTAAAAGAGGTTTGCTAGCCCTCCAAGTTTGGGGGTGAGATTAATTAGTGTCAATGGAAGGATGTCCAAGATAAAAACAAATTAACCCTCCTTATCCAGCCTTGCCTGGGTGTTCTTGAGTTGCTGCTTCCTTTGTGACAGAGATAGTGTTTGGTCTGATCTATTCTGATTGCAGAGAAAGGGTGGAATGCACATTTGATTTGCTAAAGGGCATCTGATGTGCCAGCCACCATGATAGGTACTTTAAAAAAAGAAAGAACCTTTGAACTAGGATTTCCCGCTGTTCCCACTGAGCCTACTGGAGAACTTTGCTAAATTGAGGCATGTGAGCCTAAGATTATGTTTTTGACATAAATTTTATCATCTCTTTTGCGTGGCCCCTCCCAAGCCATTCCTGACTATTTACTTCCATTTCATTCCAACAGGCAAAAGAAAACAGGGGATTAAAAACACTTCTGTTGTTTCTTTTAACCTCTTCCATGAATACTAGAGACATCTGCTTCAGGATTCCTGGCTTGAAAGATATATTTTAAATGTGGCCGGTCCAATTCCTACCTGAAATAATGTTAATAACTTTTATCTTTTGTCCCACCCTTCCCATCAAATATTAATACTTTGAAGTTGTAGCCCAGATTTTCCAAGATAGACCTCATTTCATATACTGCAGCTATTGTCAAGTAAGGCAAATGACTACATATATACTTAAATGTATTTTGATTTTATAAATCTTTGTGAGATTTATCATGTAAATAAGTTCAAAGATAATTAAAAGAAAATCTATGGCACGTTCTTAATTTTAGTTTCCAAAAATATATGCACCTATCAGCCAAATCTTAACCTATCCCATTTGCTGTGTAACCTTAGACCATTTATAAACCTCACTGAGACTCAATTTTTTTTATTACTATAAAAAAGGATAATAAGATTCATTTCATAAGATTCTATGAGGATCAAAATGAGATAATGTATAAAAGCATTAGTGACTTTCCCTTCAGGGCAAGATTGAGTTAACAGGGACCGAATTTACCCTCCTGGTTGAAACAACCCAAAACTGGCTCAAATATAAGAGGCAATAGTTTTTCAGACACTGGGCAACAAGCAGCAAAGGACAATAACTTCTGAAAGACAGGAAACAGATGGGGCAAACTTTGCGGTTGTCCCAGCTTATGCCCTTTAAATAGATTCCAGGCAGTGGAGGCAAAGTAAATTTCAGAGCAAAGAATATTGTGAGGAATAATGAATGTCATTTCATAAGAATAATGGGGTCATACCAATAGGAAGATATAGCAATCTTAAACACATAAGCACGTAATGACAAAGCTTCAAAATACATGAAGCAAAAACTGATGAACACCAAGGAGAAACAGATCAATTCACGGACAGGTTTCTTTTCTTAAACAGTTTTCAGTTTTGACTGGGATGAAGGGTTAGTCAATAATGTGACAGATTAGAAAACTGAAAATGTTTTAGAAGTAATGCTATTAAAAATAACAAATAAAAAAATGAATGAAGAGTGGCTAAGCTGCGTTTACTAGAGAGGAGATTTGGATAATGGAGCGACTTGGATAGGGAGAGGCAGAAGTGGAGTTTTGTAGGGATGTGCTGGGAAGAACCATTGGCAAAACCAGGGTGACCTTTGTATAAGATGACAAGGTATTTAAACAGTAGTGGCATAGGGCAAGCAAGGGAGAGAGATGCAGGATACCCAGCAAAAATATTCTTTTCTCCTTGCCACCAACACTCTCCAGACTAACCATTTTGGGAGATTGCCTCCCTTCAAGGTTTAGCCAGATGCTCATCATAACTCAGTTTCACCTGGATAAAAATCTAAAAGGATGAATTATTGGTTTGAATAGGCTGTTGTCCAGAATTCAGTGGTATAACACGATAAATATTTTTCTTTCACGAAATGATCGAATCATATTTTGCTGTATGTGGTCTTTCAGGAACATTGGCTGCTTTTGTCTTGAGCTTGTGCTCCTCTTTCCACTTTTCAAATTCTGTCTATTTAGCTAGTGGATGGGGAAGAAGAACCAGGAATGCATGAAGGAGATTTTTACATTTCAGGCCCAGAAGTAGCTCATGTCACATAGGTTCACAGTCTCTTGGTAGAAATGTAGACACATGGCCTCAACTAACTGTAGATGTGGTCTAGCTATGTGCCCAGAGGAAAAGCAGAGCCCTGGTGCTTGTAAACACTAGCAGTCTCTACAAGAGATGTCCCATCCCATCTATTTATTGATGCTCTGAGAACCACTGTACTCTGTTGAACACTGGCCCTAACTCCCAATTTATTTTCTGAATGAATTTAATGTTTTTGTTATAGTAAATACTCATGGAAAGAATTTGAACTGGAGTCAAACATCAGTATTTTCTAACATCACTGAATGAAAATAAAACATTATACAAAGACATAAACAGACTGATTTAAAAATATATCACCAAATCTCAGAATGTCAGAGGAGAGTGAAAGAATCTTAAAAATAATCTAATTTGGCCTCCTAATTTTGCAGCTAAGTAAACTGAGACCAAGAAAGGCTAAATGATGTGTCCAAATCTCTGTAGATAATTAGCAAGAGAGCTGGGGTCAAAACCTAATTGGTGTGATCTCACACTTTAAATTACCAGCAGGAATCTAATGCATCAAGATAAAAAGTCTTCATGTTACACTTTCAAAAGGCAGAGAACAATTAAATAGTTTTGAAACCTAGTAGGTCTTTAAATTACACAGTTGCACAAAGGAAACTTTTATTTTTGATGGGCATTTTGCTCTTTTAATTGATGAGATGGTAAGTGTTTACCAGAGAAATGCCTGCTGCCCAGAGATGAAAGAATTGTTATAGCTATAGCAGTCGGGGTGGAGCTCTTTCTGTAAGAAATAGGAGGCCATTTTTCTTGGTTTTCACAATTACAAATTTAGATCAAGTCAGGAATCTGACAATGGATAGTCCTTTGTTTCTAGGATGAGGATATTTCTCAGTTCTACAGTCTCGCTTTGTAGTGCATGTTCGTCTAACCTAAGTGCTGCCGTTTCTTTCCTCTTCTTCCTCTTTTGTATACAACCCAGCACCTCACTTACTGGCATTTGACACTAGGGACTCTGTATGAATGGATTTTCTTTCTGAATGAAGTTTACCTGCATTAACAAGATTTATTAGTTTTATGGGGAAGTTTATCTAGACTTGGTGATGGAAATGGCAATCCACTCCAGTACTATTGCCTGGAAAATCGCATGGACAGAGGGGCCTGGTAGGCTACAGTCCATGGGGTCGGTCACAAAGAGTCGGACAAGACTGAGCGACTTCACTTTCACTTATCTAGACTATATCATGTCCTTATCTATTACCTTAAAAAGAACCATAGTGTCTCCCCTTTAATACAGAGATTAGTATGGAAAGCAGAGGTCTGGAGCCAGACTGCTTAGGTTTAAGACCTGGCTCTGACTCTTTTCAGTTGTGTTTAGGCATGTTACTTAATTCTTCATTCTTCTCTTAGTTTCCTTATTTGTAAAATGAGAATAATATTTAGTGCATTCAGCTTAAAGTAGTTGTGGACATTAAAAGTTGATATATGTAAGACACTTAAAAGCAGTGTCTCATATATAATAAGTACTAGTATATATTAGCTGTAAGCATTATAGCCTACATTGTGGAGGGGTATGAGGAGAATAGATATTAATTAATAGAAAACACAAATACGTTTTCTAACTTATGAGAAGTTAAGGAAAACTACTAAATGCTTTTAATGTGTTAACAAAGGAACTAGATTTAGCAGGGTAAGGTATTAATAGCATAGAATTCTTTATAACTTAGTTTTTCCTACTGATACATAAGTTGTGTGAAAGCAAGAAGCATGTCTTAATTTTCCTTATGTAATTGTCAGTAAGCAGAGTATCTAGTGCATAGCAGGGACTCAAGACTACCTTGGAAAGAGAGATTAAAGGAAAGGGAGGGAAAAAAAATCTTGATTCTACAGGTATCATTATGAGACTATAAAGATGTTGGAGGCAAGTATTCTGCAGAGGGTAGAGAATTAATCTCCCTGGTGACCCTCATCTGCAGAGATATAGGACCTTGGAGGTCACAATTCTAGTGATTTTGGGCATCTGCAGCTTAATGAGGATGTATCCATTTATGCATTAATGCTCATTCACATGGTTCAAAGCAGTCCCTCAGGGCTTCCCGGAGGACAGGTTTGCTTATTTTATACAGGGTTCTTAGAATATGCTGACATGTTTGATAATCAGGGAGTCTTGGCTGGGGCAGTGCTCATCTTGGGGAAAGCCAGTGAGCTATGTTTGAAGGCAGGCTTTCCTTTTCTCTTGGGAGTTAAACAGTTTGAAAACAGGCTGCCTTCAGCCTTGCCTAGAATCCAGAGTGAAGGAGAAATATAGGGATGCCATATCAAAGGGACCCTGCTGTTCTCCTGGCCTGAGGGTGAATTCACTCCATAGGTCATCTGGTCTGAGAGTGCTGCCCTTTTTTAAGGAGAGGAGAGAAGGGAGGAGCAGATGGCTAGGTGCCTTGCCCCAGGTCACACAGTGGCCAAGCCCAGAGACCTCAGACTCCTATGCTCCCAGTCTGATACCCTACACCTTAACAAGTGAAAATTTGAACCATATGAAACAACTTTTAAAATCTGTAAATGACTAAGGACAGAGGAAGAGGAGGCTGTATTGTTTGAACCTCCAACTTTAAGTTGCATCAACATGCATAAAAACCTATTTCAAAATAAGGCAATCAAAACAGTTAAAAATTTGCCAGGGATCATTCTGAGAGTTTTATATGTGTCAGTTCAGTTCAGTTCAGTCTCTCAGTCGTGTCCGACTCTTTGCGACCCCATGAATCGCAGCACACCAGGCCTCCTGTCCATCACCAACTCCCGAAGTTCACTCAGACTCACGTCCATCGAGTCGGTGATGCCATCCAGCCATCTCATCCTCTGTCGTCCCCTTCTCCTCCTGCCCACAATCCCTCCCAGCATCAGAGTCTTTTCCAGTGAGTCAACTCTTCGCATGAGGTGGCCAAAGTACTGGAGTTTCAGCTTTAGCATCATTCCTTCCAAAGAAATCCCAGGGCCGATCTCCTTCAGAATGGACTGGTTGGATCTCCTTGCAGTCCAAGGGACTCTCAAGAGTCTTCTCCAACACCACAGTACAAAAGCATCAATTCTTTGGCGCTCAGCCTTCTTCAGAGTTCAACTCTCACATCCATACATGACCACTGGAAAAACCATAGCCTTGACTAGACAGACCTTGGTAGGCAAAGTAATGTCTTTGCTTTTGAGTGCGTTCATTTAATTCCTGTACAAACCCTGTGACCTGGGTTCTATTATTATCCCTGTTATTTTAACAGATGAAAAAACTGAGGCATAAGAGGTTAAGCCATTTGCCCCAGCTCACTCAATCAGTGGGTTGAAGAGTTTAGGATAAAGATTTAGTTAAACATTAAAGGAAAACAGTGTCACTATTGAATACTTAATACTACTTTTGTCAGGGTGTACATCTCTGTCCCTTAATCTGTCCCATCCATGGTAGAGACAGACTTTTCAACATCATTATATTGATACATAAAAGCTATTCTAAGAGAGGCGGTCAGGATCCACAAGAGAGTCTCGTTTCATTTCCGAAGTTTCACTCAGAAGACACCTGGAATAGGGCTCTTCCCAGACTCAGTCAGGAGGGACAGACCTTAACCTTGGCTGGGACCCAGAAGGCAGAGGATAGAAAAGAAAAAGGAAGTAAAGAGGAAATAAAGAAAGCAAACTCAATGTGGACTGAAATACAACCTGTTGGGAAGACTGGAAAACAGTTTAGAGTCCTCTGGATTCCAGATGTGTTCGTGACCCAGCTACAAGAAAACTGGACTCTTTCTGGTCATGTTTGATATCTGCAGGCCCTTCTAGGTGTTGTATTGCATAACGGTAATACTTTATCTCATCCAATTGTCAAAATAACCCTTTCAGCTAAATATTATATTCCCTTTTATACAAATAAGGAAGCTGAGATTGAGACAGTTTAACTAATGTCAGGGGGCTAGTACCTGGAAAGGACCTGAGACTCCAGTCTGCAGTTTTGAAACTGATACACTTTCCCTTACCCTGAAAAGTGAAGTGAAGTCGCTCAGTTGTGTCCTACTCTTTGCGACCCCATGGACTGTAGCCTGCCAGGCTCCTCCATCCATGGGATTTTCTAGGCAAGAGTACTAGAGTGGGTTGCCATTTCCTTCTCCAGGGGATCTTCCCGACCCAGGGATTGAACCTGGGTCTCCCGCACTGCAGGCAGACACTTTACCATCTGAGCCGCCAGGGGAGATGCTGGTTAAATATCCAGCTGAGCCTATAAATGATTCCTTTTTCCTCACAAGTTAGCTGAGTTAATGCACTAGTTGTGTAAGTCTTCTTCAGCTCCTCTTCTGTATCTCAGCCCCTCCTCCCAAGGTCTCCAGCCCTGATGCTGCCCTAAAGGAGGCCAGTGAAGCCAGCGCCACACTGGGAAGTCAGGAGAGAGCACATGGCTGGGCCCTGTCAGGGTGTGTCAGTGAGGAACACAAGAGTTTGAGTGTCATGGGCTCCCAGGGGCCTTTTCACTGCCCAGGTCTTCAGTAACAGACTATCAATAATGTCCTAAAATAGACAGCATCAAACAATCCTGGCCTTGGCTTTGAGTTGCCACCAAACCATGAGGCCAGCTCAGGAAGCATTAGCACATTTTGCTCTTCTAGGAATAAAAGAACCACAAATGTGTCCTTGAGTCTGTATAACAATGTTAACTAAAGGGAGGGGTCAGGAGAGAGGTACGTGTGGTGGTTTCTGGGCAGGAGATGAGAGAAGCCACACGGCTCATTTGCCTGGCACTAATGGATCTAAAATGAGGAGCCTTGATGCCAAGGGGACTGCTGTCTTGAAATGAGAAGAACTGAGAACAAGGGAAGTCCATTAGTGTCATGTTTGTATTTCTCCTCCTCTGAAGCTGGATTTTAGGCTCACAGGGAGAAAAGACCAATGATTTCCATCCTTAAGAGCTTTGCCCATTAGTGTCAAATTATTCCAGGAGGGAGAAGGCAGGAAAAAAAAAAAAAAAGGCAGCAGAGTAAACAGAGGATTTGGAAGTGTGCTATGGAGCTTCTTTCCTCTGTCCCAGCCAGAGCTTGAGCTCTTAGGAAAATGATTAATAGTTGATAACTGGAGCAGGGAGCTTCCCTGGTGGCTCAGAGGTAAAGAATCCACCTGCCGATAGAGGAGATGCGGGTTTGACTCCTGGGTCAGAAAGATCCCCTAGAGAAGGAAATGGCAACCCACTCCAGTATTCTTGCCTGGGAAAGTCCACGGACAGAGGAACTGGTGGGCTACAGTCCGAGGGGTCAAAAAAGAGTTGGACATGGCTTAGTGACTAAACAAGCAATGGGGCAGGGGCTTGTTTTCTCACCCTCTACACATGCCGGCTCTTAGCAAGAGATGGCCTTACTTATATGGCCCACTAGCTACAAAGTCATAGAGAGTCATCAAAATTGCAATGCACCCTAGCTCTGATCAATCATTAATTTCACCAAAACAAAACAGTCTTGATCTACAGGAATAAAAATGCAACAAAATAAAAGTAAAATAAAATAGTATCTAATATTTATAAGCAGTTACTTTGGGCCAGGTACATAGTTTTAAATGCTTTATAAGTGCTAATTCTTTAAGTCTTGCAGTAGTGCCAAGAGGTAGAATCTGTATATAGCTCTATTTTATTCTTCTTCTTTTTAAATATTTATTTATTTATTTCACTGTGCAAGATCTTAGTTGTGGCACTTGGGATCTTTCATTGTAGCACGTGAACTCTTAGTTTCATCATGTAGGATCCAGCTGCTTGACCAGGGATTGAACTTGGGCCCCCTGCCTTGGAACATCGAGTCCCAGTCTGTGGACAACCAGGGAAGTCCCTACAGCTCCATTTTCAATCAAGAACACTGAGGCTCAGTGGAGTAAGTATTTCACCATCTTCTACCACTTAAAAAAGTGTTCCAACACTATTATTACACATATCTCATGCTTTTGAGGGTCATGAAACTGGACAGCACATAACAGCATCAGCTCTGCTTTGCTCCAAGATGTCTAGAACCACAGCTGGGATGACTTGAATGTCTGGGGCCTGGCAAGGCATCTTACATGAGGTGTGGCCTCTCCACAGGCCAGAGTGAGTTTTTTCGTTATGTTATGCGCTCAGAGTAGTTGGCTTCTTCCATGGTGCCCCAGGGTTCCAAGAGCAAGTGTTCCAAGAGGGCTGAGCTGAAGCTGCCAGGCTTCTTTTGGCACAGCCTCAGAACCTGCAGAAGGTGACTTCTGCCCCTAAGACTAGCCAAGATTCCAGGAAAAAAGAATAGGAGAGACGTCAAAGAATTGAGAATCATTTTAAATATGCTACTGTAAATAATCAAGTCATATACCAGTAGGTTGGAAGATAGCATTACTCAGACACTTTTAATGACTATGCTAAGTTTAGCAGCCTGGTAATTGAATTTATGTATCATTGAGACAAATCCAGTGGATGATGGCTATTTTGATGTTCATTTGTAATTCAGTTATTCGGCACACAGATTACATTTTCCTCCAACTTTCCTCTCTCTCTTCCTTAAACATTTGCTAACACCAACTTTGTGCCAGGCATTATCCTAGGTGTTAGGAATGAAAAATGAATAAACTACTGTCCCTGTTTTTAAGGGTTTCATGGGCTAACAAGGAGGGACAAACATTTGTTAATTACTGTTCAATGTGATTAGCATGACATGATAGGAACTAATATGGAAACAGGAAGAAATTCCCACCTTAGGAGTCTGGGAAGGCTTTTTAAAGGAGATATGGCTTGATTGTATCTGAGAGGATTAGGAGGAACTTACCAGATATTATGGATTGAATTTTTATGTCTCCTCCACCCAAAATTCATACGCTGAAGCCTTTACCCTAGGGTGACTGTATTTGGAGATAGGACTTTTACTAAACTAATTGAGGTTAGATGAGGTCATAAGGGTGGGGCCCTGATCTGAAAGGATTAGTGTCCTTGTAAGAAGAGACACCAGACAGCCAGCTCCCTCACCTTCCTCCTCCTGCTTCCCACCCCAACAAGCTGAGGAAAAGCCATGTGAGGACTAACAAGAAGGCAGCCTTCTGCAAGCCCAGAATAGAGTCCTCACTGGAAACTGAATTGGGCAGAACCTTGATTTTGGACTTCCAGAAACTGTGAGAAAATAAATTTTTTAATTTGTTAAACAAATTTGTTAAACTTGTTTAAACTACACAGTCTATGGTATTTTGTTATGGCAGCCTGAGCTAAATAAATAAGCTAGCTAGAAGGAAAGGAAGAATGTTCCAAGGAGAAGCAACAGAACATTTAATTGAAAAGAGAATTAAAAGAGGGTGGCATATTTAGGGAACCACTAGTAGTTCGTCAATCCTGAAGTATTATATATGTGGGTAAACAATGGGAAACAGACCAGAAAGATGCAAAAGTCCGGATGTTTGACCTTCTTGAATTGCTGGATTAACCAGCCCTGTGGCTGCCTGAGCTCTGCATTTCTCCTTATGTGAGATACTTTCGTATTCTTTGAACTACCATGACACGTTTTCTCTGCTTTGTTTTTAAGGGCATTGACTCATTTTGGCTACATTTTACAAAATCCTAAAATAATCATGATTTTAAAAATATAGAATTGTAATTCTGTCTTGATAAAAATGTACTGATATTGGCAACCCAGGGTAGACTCTCTACAGTGGCAAGTGCCTGTGTTTCCTTTATTATGCCTTTACGTTAAATAGATGACTGCAGGAATTATGTTACAAAGACAGGCTATAATGTTGATATTCTAACCAGGAGACAGGAGGATGCAGATCACATGTCTTCCCTTTTTACAGACATAGAAATCACATTCAACACTTCTATTTGTGTGCCATTGGTCAGAACTTACTCACATGGGAGCACATCTGTGGCTGCATAAAAGATTGACTTTACTTTGGATGGTTATGCTTCCAGAAACAATGTGTGGGCTTGTTGCTAAAGAAGAGGAGCAGTGATGCTGAGGAATGCTTACTCATCTCTGCAACCTAGAGACTCCTCGCAATTCATCTAGATGATGATGCACTTGTATGGGAGGTGGTAGCTGGAGTGGAAACGGATTCCTGAAGGGATTTTCTGGGTAACTGTGAGGACAATTCTAGTGTGATTGGACTTTTGCTATGGTTTCTGACATGTAATCAGTTTCCTGTTGGAACAATAACTATTCTTGGCCAATGAACCTAACATGATTTTCCTGGGGTTTTATATTTTTCCTGTAGCTAGCCCTATTAGGCACAGGCACCCCACTCCAGTACTCTTGCCTGGAAAATCCCATGGACAGAGGAGCCTGGTAAGCTGCAGTCCGTGGGGTCGCAAAGAGTTGGACATGACTGAGAGACTTCACTTTGACTTTTCACTTTCATGCATTGGAGAAGGAAATGGCAACGCACGCCAGTGTTCTTGCCTGGAGAATCCCAGGGATGGGGGAGCCTGGTGGGCTGCCGTCTATGGGGTTGCACAGAGTCAGACACAACTGAAGCGACTTAGCAGGAGCAGCAGTAGCAGCCTTATTAGAAGGAAGAGACATAAAACAGAGAGAATATTTTAATCAGTGGAATATATGTTCTTATTATTTCATAGTATTTCACAGTCTGTAAAGTGCTTCAGTACCATATATCCCACCTGGATAGAAAAGCAAAAGCAATATTAAAGAGTCATCCTACAACTTTTGCATAGCAAAAGGAACCATCAACAAAGTGAAAAGAACAACTTACAGAATGGAAAAGAATATTTGCAAACCATATATCTGAAAAAAGATTAATATCCCCAAAATGTAAAGAAATAAAGCAGGAAAAACAAAGACAAAACAAAACCCTAAATAACCCAATTAAAAATGGGCAAAGGGCCTGAAGAGATATTTATTCAAAAAATGTGAAATGTTAACAGGCACATGAAAAGATGTTCAACATCACTAATTACTAGGGGAATGCAGATCAAAACCACAGTGAGATATCACCTCATCCCTGTTAGACTAGCCATCAGAGATAACAAGTGCTGGTATGGATATAGAGAAAATGAAGCCCTTGTGCATTGTTGAGGGGAGGGGTTGTAAATTGGTACAGCCACTATTGAGAACAATCTTGAGGATCTGAGGATTCTCAAAAAATTAAAAATAGAACTCCCATGTATTCCAGAAACTCCACTTCTGGAAATATATGCAAAGGAAATGAAAACATTATCTCAAGACATCTGCACCCCCCTGTTCATAGCAGCATTATTTGCAATAGCCAAGACATGGAAACAGCCTAAGTACCCATTGATGGACAAATGGATAAAGAAGTTGTGAGAGATATATATATACATACATACGTACATACATATATATCTCACAACTTCTTTATCCATTTATATATATCCATATATATCCATATCCATCTATATCTATATCTATATCTATCTATATATATATATATGGTTCTTAGTCCCTCAGTTGTGCCCAACTCTTTGCGACCCCATGGACTATAGCACACCAGACACCTCTGCCCATGGGGATTCTCTAGGCAAGAATACTGAAATGGGTTGTCATGTCCAGAGGATTTTCCCAACCCAGAGATCAAACTCAGGTCTCTTGCACTGCAGGCAAATTCTTTACCAGCTGAGCTACCAGGGAAGCCTATACATAAATATATATATATATAAACATTATATATATATAAAATTCAGCCCTTAGAAATAGGGCAATTCTATTTGCAACAACAAGGATAGATCTTGAAGATATTATGCTAAATGAAATACACATATCTTATTATAGGTGGAATACTATAAGATAGGATTGTTTATAAGCAACAGGAATATGCACCTATTAATGGGGTTCTGACTTTTCTCTTTCTCCCTAAGAAATGGGTAAACATCCTCAGATGGTGTATGAGTTTCCTGGGGCTATGACACAGTACCATAAACCAGGTGGCTTCAACAACAGAACTTAGAGAGTAGAAGTCAAGAACCAAGAACTAGGTAGGGTTGGTTCCTTCAGAGGGCTGTGGGAGAGGTCTCTCTCTCGTAGCTTCTGGAGGTTTTCTGGGAGTCTTTAGCTTGTAGATGTCATTCTTATTATGTCTTTACATCTCCTTCCTTCTGTGCGTGCTTGTCTATGTATCCAAATTCTCCCTCTTTTATAAGGACACCTTGAATCATAAAAAGACACTCTAATGACCTCATGTTAAGTAAGTTACTGCTGTGAAGACCTTATTTCCAAATAAGGTTGCATTTTCAGGTACTGAGGATTAAGACCAACATATCTTTTGTGTGTGAGGTAAGAGGGGACACAATTCAACCCATAACAGATAAGTATTATTGAGGAGAGATCTTTGATTTTGATATAGTTTAGATTTACCATCTTCTGGCTTTCTTTGATTTTCCTTTGTCCCCTACACTCTTTTTTCCTCCTCTGTTATTCTGCTAATTTGTCAGGGTACTTATTAGTGATTATTTATGTTATTATTCAGGATTCATGTTAAGTATTCAAAATTTGTCATCAATATTGCTGATGAGACCAGATCCCCCAAAACCTGCTGCAGAATGCTAGCTGTCTGATTATTTACACTATGGGGATAGTTGAAGTGTATTTCATCTTGGCATCCCTCATTTAATCTCAACACTCTTGATGCCTCCTCTACCCTGCTTCCCATTTCTTACATCTATGTTAACTTTCTTTTTTCTGTTATTTGCTGCAGTTAAGGGAAACTTTGAGAGAAAAAGTTATTTTCTAACTAGACTCTAATCTCTTCGTCTCTAAGCACACACCTTTTGTGTAACTTTTTTTTTTTTTTTTTGGCTATGACTCACAGAATGCAGGATTAGATCTACAGTACAATTCAGTTCAGTTCAGTCGCTCTGTCGTGTCCGACGCTTTGTGACCCCATGAATTGCAGCAAGCCAGGCCTCCCTGTCCATCACCATCTCCCGGAGTTCACTCAAACTCATGTCCATTGAGTCAGTGATGCCGTCCAGCCATCTCATCCTCTGTCATCCCCTTCTCCTCCTGCCCCCAATCCCTCCCAGCATCAGAGTCTTTTCCAATGAGTCAACTCTTCGCATGAGGTGGCCAAAGTACTGGAGTTTCAGCTTTAGCATCGTTCCTTCCAAAGAACACCCAGGACTGATCTCCTTCAGAATGGACTGGTTGGATCTCCTTGCAGTCCAAGGGACTCTCAAGAGTCTTCTCCAACACCACAGTTCAAAAGCATCAATTCTTCTGTGCTCCGCTTTCTTCACAGTCCAACTCTTACATCCATACATGACCAGGGATCAAATACATGGTCCCTGCAGTGGAAGCACAGTCTTAACTAGACAACCAGGGATTTCATTCTGTTGCTGTTCAGTTGCTAAGTCATGTCCGACTCTTTGTGACCCCATGGACTGCAGCATGCCAGGCTTCCCTGTCTTTCACTATTTCCTAGAGTTTGCTCAAACTTATTTCCATTGAGTCGGTGATGCCATCTGACTTTCTTACCCTTGGTTGGCCCCTTCTCCTCCTTCACTCAATCTTTACCAGCATCAGGCTCTTTTCTAATGAGTCAGCTCTTAACATCAGGTGGCCAAAGTATTAGAGCTTAAGCTTCAGCATCAGTTCTTCCAATGAATTTTCAAGGTTGATTTCCTTTAGGGTTGACTGGTTGGATCTCCTTGCAATCCAAGGGATTCTCAAGAATCTTCTCCAGCACCAAAATTCTAAAGCATCAATTATTTGGCACTCAGCCTTCTTTATGGTCCAATTCTCATATCCATGCATGACTAATGGAAAAACTATAGCTTTGACTAGATGGACCTTTATCGGCAAAGTAATGCCTTCTTTTTAATACACTGTCTAGGAAATAGATGGGGAAACAGTGGAAAGAGTGTCAGACTTTATTCTTTTGGGCTCCAAAATCACTGCAGATGAAATTAAAAGACACTTACTCCGTGGAAGAAAAGTTATGACCAACTTAGATAGCATATTCAAAAGCAGAGACATTACTTTGCCAACAAAGGTCCGTCTAGTCAAGGCTATGGTTTTTCCTGCGGTCATGTATGGATTTGAGAGTTGGACTGTGAAGAAAGCTGAGCACCGAAGAATTGATGCTTTTGAACTGTGGTGTTGGAGAAGACTCTTGAGAGTCCCTTGGACTGCAAGGAGATCCAACCAGTCCATTCTGAAGGAGATCAGCCCTGGGATTTCTTTGGAGGGAATGATGCTAAAGCTGAAACTCCAGTACTTCGGCCACTTCATGTGAAGAGTTGACTCACTGGAAAAGACTCTGATGCTGGGGGGGATTGGGGGGAGGAGGAGAAGGGGACGACAGAGGATGAGATGGCTGGATGCCATCACCGACTCGATGGACGTGAGTCTGAGTGAACTCCGGGAATTGGTGATGGACAGGGAGGCCTGGCGTCCTGCGATTCGTGGGGTCACAAAGAATCGGACTTGACTGAGTGACTGAACTGAACTAGGTTTGTCAGCTTTTCTTCCAAGGAGCAAGAATCTTTTAATTTCATGGCTGCAGTCACCATTTGCAGTGATTTTTGGAGCCCAAGCAAAGAAAATCTATCACCATTCCACTTTTCCATCATCTATTTGCCATGAAGTGATAGGACCAGATGCCATGATCATTGTTTTTTGAATGCTGGGTTTTATGTCAGCTTTTTCACTCTCCTCTTTCACTTTCATCAAGAGGCTCTTTAGTTCCTCTTTACTTTCTGCCATAAAGGTGGCATCAGCTGCATATCTGAGGTTATTGACATTTCTCCCAGCAGTCTTGATTCCAGCTTGTGCTTCACCCATCCTGGCATTTTGCATGATGTACTCTGCATATAAGTTAAATAAGCAGGGTGACAATATACAGCCTTGACATACATTTTTCCCAATTTTGAACCAGTCCATTGTTCCACATCCAGTTCTAACTGTTGCTTCTCGACCTGCACACAGGTTTCTCAGGAGGAAGGTAAGGTGGTCTGAAACTCTAAGAATTTTCCATAGTTTGTTGTGATACACACAAAGGCTTTAGCATAGTCAATGAAACAGAAGTAGATGTTTTTATGAAATTCTCTTGCTTTTTCTATGGTTCAACGGATGTTGGCAATTTGATCTCTGGTTCCTCTTCCTTTTCCTTGTGTTATGCCTTTACATATAGCCTCAGAGTGCTGGGGGTGGGGGTGGTGGCAGGCGGTTTTTATTTGCTACTTCTTTCCCAATACAGTGTACTCATATGTTCCTGTCTTATTTTGGAATAGTCAGTGATGTTTCCTGACACGTACGACAACCCTCAGCCCATTCATAGCCCCTTAATCAGGAGACTAATATTTGTCTATCCTTTGAGCAGAAGTGGCTGCTGATTGGGCTGACCTGAGCTAAATTCCTTGGCTTGTTTGGAGATGATCTTGTGTGCAGGGCTGCTGTGTCACAGAATCCATGATGGATTGTTAAATCACTCAGATTGGTTCACTTTAGGATTCCATCTAGACTGCAAACCAGACAGGTGGAGAGAAACAGAGATTCAGTGAGAAAGTCTGAAGGATTTGTCTGGTTCCCAGAAGGTCTCAAGTCCTAATGATTTCTTGTTCTTGCTCTAGATAGTATAAATCCTGAAAATAAACTCCCTCCGCTTTTAAAGGTGATCCTTGCAACCAACACACACACATAATCTAACTGATTTCTAGGTATTTTTTTTTTAAGCTTAATTTTTTCCTTACAACAACTTCTTGAATATCTGAAGGAATTTGCCTAATGTCACACAGTTATTAAATGGTGAAGCTGGGACTTAAGACTGATTGTTTTGATAATAATGTTATATCCTTTCTACTTTAAACTACTACATAACTTAGTGAAAATATGCTTAGAAGCAAAGCACAAAGATGACATTATCTGTTAGAGGGTTGTGGTAGTGCTAGGCATGGAATAGCAGTAAAGATCCTTACAGGAGTTTCTTTCCTTTTACCTCACTAACGTCATTGGATTTTCAAACCAAATCTATAAAGTAGAGATATGAGAGGCAATTTTATCTTCAGTTTCAAATGCTGAAATTGAGCTTCTGGAAGTTGAAAATGAGCTTCTGGAAGTTAATCAAGTTGACCAAGGCCACAAAACCAGGAAATAGTAGGGGCAAGTTATTAGAATTGTATCTTTTTAAATACCCATGGGTGGCACATATTTGACATTCATAAGTGTTTTTAGGAAAGAAGAAAATAAAGGAAGGAATGAAAGTTAGGAAGGAGGATGGATGGAAAGTCTGTTTTTATAACTTTAAACTATATGCAGAGAACAAAGATTCTGTGCTGTTCCTCATCCCTTCAACCTAGGGCACCATCCAAGCCATTCTCAGCAGTCCCCAGGCTTATTTCTTGGAAGGTCTGTGTTTGGGCTACCTAAGGCCTCAGTAATTCTTATCCTCTGTGAGTCATCCTTTCCTCCATCTGTTTATATAACAAGTCTAACCACAGCCATTGTTGCTGATTACATGCTGGAAATGACCTAACAATGTTTTATTTAATGATCTCCAATCATTTCCATCTGGTCTGTGGGTGGCTGCACAGTCATTATTCATCAATGAAACTTTACAAACACAAACACATATGTATGTATGTAATAAAACCTTAACAATTTACACTAATTGGAAGGAAGGCCTATCTGAATTAACAAAAAGTAAGAAATGCTGTTTTATTACTTGAGGCTCATGACGTAATTAACCACCTAATGAACATGCGGAATGGTGGGAAGAGCACTGTAATGGGGAGAGATGAGAGATGAGATTAAGGAGAGATGAGATGAACAGAGCAGACACAGAGTCTAGGTCATGCAAGATAAAACATGGAGCATGGCGGCCACATTTCATGGTCTGGCTCTTAGATTTGTAGGTCCAGAAATGTGAAAATGTTGGTATTGCTAGAAATGACCCACTCAACAAGTCTGGAAGACACATCCCACATGACAAGTAAATGAATCATGCTAAACAAAACGATATGTGACCTAAATATAAAATTAAATGTTGATTCATTAATTTTGCTTGAAAACCATCTTTCAGGTGGACCAAACATATATGCTGACTGATTAGAACATTGTATCTCACATAGGAAAGTGCTCATGATAAACCAGTTTTGATTCATTAGGTTGCATTCTGTTGCAGGTAGCAAACTACAGTTCAAAGTAGATTTATATATATATATATATACACAGACACATATATATGCTCAGTCACTCAGTCGTGTCAGACTCTTTGCAACCCCATGAAATGTAGCCTACCAGGCTTTTCCGTCTATGAAATTTACCAGGCAAGAATACTGGAGTGGGTTGCCATGCCTTCCTCCAGGGGATATTCCAGACTCAGGGATTGAAACTGCATCTCTTGTGTCTCCTGCATTGGCAGGGGAATTCTCTACCATAGGGCTACCTGGGAAGCTCATGCTGCTGTATGTATAATTGAGTCTCTTTGCTGTAAGCAGTAATTAACAATATTGTAATTCAACTATACTTTACTGATCTCTGGTTCCTCTACCTTTTCTAAACCCAGCTTGAATATATGGAAGTTCTTGTTTTACGTATTGTTGAAGCCTAGCTCGGAGAATTTTGAGCATTACTTTGCTAGTGTGTGAAAGGAGTGCAATTGTGTGGTAGTTTGAACATTCTTTGGCATTGCCTTTCTTTGGGATTAGAATGAGAACTGAACTTTTCCAGTCCTGAGGCCATTGCTGAGTTTTCCAAATTTGCTTTTATATTGAGTACAGCACTTTCACAGCATCATCTTTTAGGATTTTAAATGGCTCAACTGGAATTCTATCACCTCCACTTTGTTCGTAGTGATGCTTCTAAGGCCCACTTGACTTCACACTCCAAGATGTCTGGCTCTAGGTGAGTGATCACATCATTGTGGTTATCTGGTCATAAAGATCTTTTTTTGATATAGTTCTTCTGTTTATTCCTGCCACCTCTTCTTAATATCTTCTGCTTCTGTTAGGTCCATACCATTTCTGCCCTTTACTGTGCCCATCTTTGCATGAAATGTTCCCTTGGTATTTCTAATTTTCTTGAAGAGATCACTAATCTTTCCCATTCTGTTGTTTTCCTCTATTTCTTTGCATTGATCACTGAGGAAGGCTTTCTTATCTCTCCTTGCTATTCTTTGGAACACTGCATTCAAATGGGTATATCTTTCCTTTTCTCCTGTGCCCTTAGTTTCTCTTCTTTTCTCAGCTATTTGTAAGGCTTCCTCAGACAGCCATTTTGCCTTTCTGCATTTCTTCTTCTTGGGGATGCTTTTGATCAGTGCCTTCGGGATAATGTCAGGAAGCTCTGTCCATAGTTCTTCAGAAACTCTATCAGATCTAATCCCTTGAATCTGTCACGTCCACTGTATAATCTCAAGGAATTTGATTTAGGTCATACCTGAATTGTCTCTGCATTCAGATGCTTATATCTTTCCTTTTCTCCTTTGCTTTTCATTTCTCTTCTTTTCACAGCTATTTGTAAGGCCTCCCCACACAGCCATTTTGCTTTTTTGCATTTCCTTTCCATGGGGATCATCTTGATCCCTGTCTCCTGTACAATGTCACGAACCTCAGTCCATAGTTCATCAGGCACTCTATCAGATTTAGTCCCTTAAATCTATTTCTCACTTCCACTGTATAATCATAAGGGATTTAAGTCATACCTGAATGGTCTAGTGGTTTTCCCTACTTCAATTTCAGTCTGAATTTGACAATAAGGAGTTCATGATCTGAGCCATGTGAGAGTTGGACTGTGAAGAAAGCTGAGTGCCAAAGAATTGATGCTTTTGAACTGTGGTGTTGGAGAAGACTCCTGAGAGTCCCTTGGACTTCAAGGAGATCCAACCAGTCCCTTCTAAAGGAGATCAGTCCTGGGTGTTCTTTGGAAGGAACGATGCTAAAGCTGAAACTCCAATACTTTGGTCACCTCATGCGAAGAGTTGACTCATTGGAAAGGACTCTGATGCTGGGAGGGATTGGGGGCAGGAGGAGAAGGGGACGACAGAGGATGAGATGGCTGGATGGCATCACTGACTCAATGGACGTGAGTTTGAGTGAACTCCGGGAGTTGGTGATGGACAGGGAGGCCTGGCATGCTGCAATTCATGGGGTCACAAAGAATCGGACACGACAGAGTGACTGAACTGAACTGAACTGTACTGAATGGTCTAGTGGTTTTTCCTACTTTCTTCAGTTTAAGTTTGAATTTGACAATAAGAAGTTCATGATCTGAGCCACAGTCAGCTCCCAGTCTTGTTTTTGCTGACTGTATAGAGCTTCTCCATCTTTGACTACAAAGAATACAATCAGTCTGATTTCAGTATTGACAATCTGGTGATCGATGTGTAGAGTTGTCTCTTGTGTTGTTGGAAGAGGCTCTTTGCCATGACCAATGTGTTCTCTTGACAAAACTTTGTTAGCTTTTGCCCTGCTTGTCTAACTCAATGAAACTATGAGCCATGCTGTGTAGGGCCACCCAAGATGGACAGGTCATGGTGGAGAGTTCTGACAAAATGTGGTCCACTGGAGGAGGGAATGGCAAATCACTTCAATATTCTTGTCTTGAGAACCCCATGAACAGTATGAAAAGGCAAAAAGATAGGACACTGAAAGATGAACTATTGGTCAGTAGGTGCCCAATATGCTACTGGAGAAGAGTGGAGAAATAACTCCAGAAAGAATGAAGAGACAGAGCCAAAGTGAAAACAACTCTGAGTTGTGGATTTGACTGGTGATGGAAGTAAAGTCTGATGCTGTAAAGAAGAACATTGCATAGGAACCTGGAATGTTAGGTCCATGAATCAAGGTAAACTGGAAGTGGTCAAATAGGAGACGGCAAGAGTGAACATTGACATTTTAGGAATCAGTGAGCTAAAATGGACCAGAATGGGCAAATTTAATTCATATGACCATTATATCTACTACCGTAGGCAAGAATCCCTTAGAAGAAATGGAGTAGCCCTTATAGTCAATAAAACAGTCCAAAATGCAGTACTTGGGTGCAATCTCAAAAATGACAGAATGATTTCTTTCATTTCTAAGGCAAACCATTCAATATCACAGTAATCCAAGTCTATGTACCAACCACTACTGCCAAAGAAACTCACGTTGAATGGTTCTATGAAGACCTACAAGACCTTCTAGAACTAACACCAAAAAAAAAAAAAAAGATGCCCTTTTCATCATAGGGGACTGGAATACAAAAGTAGGAAGTCAAGAGATAACCTGGAGTAACGAGTGTAAACACAAGACAGTTTAAATTCACTCAGGGGAATTTTTAAAATTCTACTTACATGTATGAACCAACTGGCTTCATTAATAAAATGGTGCTGATTATCCTTCTCTCTCAGTTGTCTCTGCTACAAAACTGATACAGAAGTGCAGTGAACCAAACCTGGAGTCAGTCCAGGGTTGGAATCTCAGATTTGCCACTTGCTAGTTGTATGACCTTTCATGTCAGACATTACTATTGTTTGTTTTCCATCTCTAGAAGTTTAATATGGATCTTTTTTTATTCATTTCTCATCATGCTTATGCTCTTCTATACTTTCTTGAACATATGGAGCATATTTATAGAAGCTGTTTTAACATCCTTGTCTATTAGTTGTATCATCTGTGGCATTTCTGTATCTATTTCTATTGACTGATTCTCCCTGCTGCCTCCCCAGGTTTTAGGGCATATTTTCCTGCTTCTTTGAATGCCTGTTACTTTTTTGTTAGATAGGAGACATTGTAAACTTTATGTGATGGGGCACAGATTTTTTTTCTCTAACCCTTTAAATATTTTTAGGCCTTCTTTTGAGGGCTTCCTTGGTGGCTCAGATGGTAAAGAATCTGCCTGCAATTCATGAGACCTGGGTTCGATTCCTGGAGCAGGAAGATACCCTGGAGAAGAGAATGGCTATCCACTCCAGTATTCTTGGCAGGAGAATCCCATGGACAGAGGAGCCTGGTGGGCTACAATTCATGGGGTCACAAAGAGTTCGACACAACTGAGCAACAAACATTTGAGGTATGCAGTTGAGATAATTGGAAACAAATTAATTCTTCTGACTTGCTTTGAATTTGTGGTAGGCAGGTCCAGAGCATCCTTTAGTGTAGGCCTGGTTTAGTCCCAGTAGGTGCTTATCAGGAGACCTTTTAACTCTGGCTACATGAATATTAAATATTCCCAACCCTGGGTGAGTTCTGGGAATGCTCCTTTCTGATGGTTCTCCTCTAGCATTGGTAGTTTCTTGCACACAGATGGTGATGAGTTCGCCAGTAAAGATGTAAGAGAAACCTGCATGTCTCTGGAGCTCCCTTCTGTGTGGCTCTTTCTTCTCCAGCACTCTGCCCCAGAAATTTTAGCTGCTTTGGCCTCTCAGACTCCAGACATTGTGACCTCAAATAGCTGGGTTCTGTATGGGTCCTGTTCCCTTTGGTATTAGCCTGGAAACTTTATGCAGACAGTGAGTTGGGGAATCTTAGGCAGGGCTCACCTCTTTTTTCATAGGAATCACTGTCCCTCTTCCTGAATGTCTGAAAACAATCGTTTCACAGAGTTTGTTCAACTTACTGGCTGTTTCAGGTGGAAATGTGAATCTAGTCCCTGTTAGTCCACTATGGCTGGAAGCAGAAGTCTACATGTCCTGCTTTATGAACCACAGCTCCACCGCCTACTGGCTGTGTGGGCCTAAGCAACTTACATAACCTGTCTATCTTTAATTCCTTCAGCTGTAAAGTGGAATTGGTAGTAATAGCTATTTATAGTGTGGTTGTGCAAATTAAGTAAAATAATCCATATGATGTACTTAGTATATTGCTTGGCATGCCAGCTAGATGTAAAATTCTAGCAATGATACTGGTGCTCAGCAGACATCTGTTTAAGCTGAACTCAACACCAGGGGTCTCTCTGTGCCACAAGTTTTATGTCAACTAATGGATCTGTTTTTACTGCTAAGTCTGATCTGGGATTTATGAGGCTCTCCTCTCTGCTCTTTAGAGCAGTCTTAGGTAAACGATGGCCCACGGGCCAACTTTGGCCTTCTGCCTACATTTTGTGAATAAGGGTTCAGTGAAACACAGTCACGGCAGTTTGTGTGTTGTCTGTGGCTGCTTTTGAGTAGTCATGGCAAAGATCAGATGCCTCACAAAGCCTAACATATTCACTGTCTGGTCCTTTACAGAAAAAAATGTACCAACTTCCCTCTACTGAGTGGGACAGACAAATCCAAAACACATCAGCAGATTCCTGTCTCTTTAAATCCCTTTAAATCCAAATCCCTGGCTCAGAATGATAGGGGTGAGGGAGGGCGCTGCATGTGTCAGGACCTACAAGTGGCTTCTCTGAAAGAGCTTGGAGTCCATGACACTCATCCTGGGCCAAGTCTTCATCTTCAGTAGGTTTCCATGCATCCTGACTGGCTCACCCTTCTCTATGACAGACACCCTCTCCTTGCTCCTAGTCAGGAATTCCTGGAGTACTGAGAGTACCAAAATGTCATGGACCAGTTAGAGGTCATAACAAGATTTCAGAAATGATGTGGATTTGTTCCTTTAATTTTGGCTTGTTAAGAGTAATTTTTATTTTATAAAAGAAAGGGCATTTAATCCCTAGTGATAGTTCCCATATGGGGTCAATTTAGCTTTATGAAAAACTCATGAGAATATCCTTATTTTTTCCCTTCTTACTGCTGATCAGCTACTATTCTGCCTACAGACAGATGTTTGGGGATAACTGGTCCATGTGTTCCTTTTAGCTCCTGGTCCATCTCCCCCTGGAGCTCCTGACGTGTCCGTTTAGTGTCTGGCTCTGTGCTTTCTGTCCTCCTGTTGCACCCTCCTGTGGTACTGTACATTTATATCAGTAGTACGTGTTACACTGCAAACAGGTGCTCAATGTCTGTTTCACTCACTTCTTCATGAGGAGTAACTTGATCACTGTCACTTGCAGAATAACTTTCAGGTAACTTAAATGTTTACCAAGTGGATTTCATTTTAATTTGGGGCTGACTTTCCTTTGGAAACTTTCTCTTATTAGATGTAGCCTTCTTGGCTTCTTACACTCTTTTCTCCTCTTATGAACTCAGGGACCAGATGGTTGCTCAGACTGTTTCCCGACCCATCCTCATGGTGGAGAAGAGTGAATGAGGATTCCTGGGGCATCTAGGGCCATAGATCTAAGCTGCCCAGCACATGGGAAATTCCTTCAAAGTCTCATATTTTAACTTGAAAGTTTGTACAAATATTGTATTCTGCTACATAATATATTCATTTGTTTAGAAGAAAGGATTTTTTTTCTTAGCTACTAAACAATTCGAAACATGATCAACATCACTAATCACTAGGGAAATGCAAATAAGCTGCTGCTGCTGCTAAGTCACTTCAGTCATGTCCAACTCTGTGCGACCTCATAGACGGCAGCCCACCAGGCTCCCTCATCTCTGGGATTCTCCAGGCAAGAACACTGAAGTGGGTTGCCATTTCCTTCTCCAGTGCATGAAAGTGAAAAGAAAGTGAAGTTGCTCAGTCGTATCCGACTCTGCGACCCCATGGACTGAAGCCTACCAGCCTCCTCCGTCCATGGGATTTCCAGGCAAGAGTACTGGAGTGGGTCGCCATTGCCTTCTCTGATGCAAATCAGCACACTGGAACAAACGCTATGACCAAAATGAGTACCTCTTCACATCCATCAGATGGCATATATATATCTATATATATATATATATATATATAGATATAGATATAAAATCTGAGAATGTAAAATGCTGCAGCTGATATAGAAGACAGCATAGCAGTTGCTTAAAATATTAAATGTAGAATTACAACGTGACCTAGCAATTCCACTTCTGGATATATAACCAAAAGAATTGAAAGCAGCGACTCAAACAGATATTTGTATACTGTTGTTCATATTATTCAGAAGAGTCAAAAAGATAAAAACAATCCTAATATCCATTGATGGATAAATGAATAAAAATGTGTAAATACACAAACACAATAGAATATTCTCAGTCTTAAGAAGAAAGGAAATTCTTATTTGTGCTACAACATAGATGAGCATTGACAACATTATGCTAAGCAAAGTAAGAAATAAGCCATATACGAAAGGACAAATATTGTAAGATTCCACTTATATGAAGTGAAGTGTTTAGAACAGTCAAATTCATACAGAGAGAAAGTAGAATGGTGGTTACTAGGGGTCGGGGGAAGGAGAAATGGAGGCTATGATTTAATGGGCACAGAATTTCAGTTTGGGATGGTAAGGGGATGTGGATGGCAATGGGTGTGGTTACACAACATTGTGAATCTACCTCAGAACTGTTTACTTAAAAATGAGGCTTTGCATATTTTACCACAATAAAAAAGGAAAACCAGAGGCAAAGGTTCATTTTAGAAAATTCAGAAAAACTACAGAGGGGAATAAAGAAGAAAAGACTAGTCACTTGAATTTTTATCATTAGAGATAAATCTTAAGAGTTTGTTACATTTTTTTTTAATGCATGTGTACAAATTTTTAATGACTACAGAAACATGCTATTTTGTATGTTTATAATCAGGGAAGGGAATTAACATTATTGAGCAACTCTATGTGCTACTTTCACTTCCTTTATTTCATTTCATTCATCAAAAAAAAAAAAAAGTGAAATAAATAGGTTTTATACCTTCACTTGGAGAAGGCAATGGCAACCCACTCCAGTGCTCTTGCCTGAAGAATCCCATGGCTGGAGGAGCCTGGTAGGCTGTGGTCCATGGGGTCGCAAAGACTCTGACATGACTGAAGCGACTTAGCAGCAGCAGCAGCATGCCTTCACTTTGTAGATGAGGAAACTTAGAAAAGTTTCTCAGGTTCACGTAAAAGGACAGAACAGTAATTAAAGCAAGTCTGTGTGTTCATAAAGCCCGTATTCTTTCCAGGATTCTGCAGTGCCTGTGGCGCTGAGAAGCAGAACAAGATGTTCAGAGACCTGACTTATTCTCATCTTACATCAAAGGAAACTGAGGAGTGAAGAAATCAAAGTGAGTTGCTCACACATTTGGACATGACAAGTCCAAGTCCCAAATTTTCACAAGTATTTTGTGAGGCATGGGATGTGGTTTCCAAGACAGGCAGCATCTGATTCTCCAAAGGGCACCCTGGTATTGGCCTGGGTAACCTGCAGCACTTTACAGGGCCATCTGCCATGTGATCAATGTCCTGCCCTGGGAATCCTACTCCCTTCTCTAGGCTTGTACTAGAGCGCTGGAGACGCACATCCTCTTCTCTATAAAAGCCCCATAAAACTCCACTCTGAAGTCTTGGCCGCTACTAGGTTAGACTGTTGTGTTTGTTTTGGTCCAGAGTCCCTAAGGCAGGGCCTTCCTGGAGGTGGAGATAGGGAGTGGCCAGGCAGCCATGTGGCAATCCTGCCAGCTAGTGGCCACACAGAGTATGGGCCTAAACTTAAGACACTGCCGCCTAGGGACTCAGGTTGACTCAGTCAGAGGGCACGGGTTTCACCACTTAGCGATATGCATGACGGGAGATAGGGAGGCCTAGAGAGAGCAAGTAATATATCCAAGGTTTTGACAGAGTTGGGGTTAGAATTCTTTCTCTTGGATCCCAACTCATTTGCGACATTTACTAAACACATTCAGCAACACTGAATAATGCGCTACTTACTAGACAATATGTGCAAGATCATTTCTGTTTTTCACAGTAATTCTCCAATGAAGATACTTTATAATGTTTATTTTATTTATGATAAGCTTAAGGCTGGAGATATTACTTGTCCAAGGTTACACAGCTATCTGGTAATGAAATTAGGATTCACCAATGAGTCCGGTACCCCAAGGTCAAATCATAAAGGCCTCACAATATATTAGTAGACACAGGTTATTTTAGTCTCTGTCACGGTTTCTTCCAAATATTGGATAGAAAATAAATGCTTTTTGATAATATATATAAAAATTTTTTTTGATCATAATTAAAATCAGAATAAATTGAAAAAATAAAAGCCATCATGGGAGAACTGGTGTTGGAGATGAACCTTAAAGGACTGCAGGGTTTCAAAAGGCAAGTGGTCTGATAATAAAAGGCATCCAAGAAGTGTGAAATGCATGAGAAAAAGTATGGGAACAGTTTGGGAAATAGCAAATAATCCATTTTGGCCAGAATCAAATATAGACTGTAATTTGGGGAGCCAGAAGATATGAGCTAGTTTGGGACTCTATTGCACAAGGCTTGGAAGAGGAATTTGTTTCTTCTTCTTGCACAACTGGAAGTGATGGAAAGTCTTGGTTAACAGGAGCATGGCATGTCTGATGCTACACCCCAGGAACTTTTTTTTTTGGAAGCTGCATATGGGATGGGTTATAAAAAAGCACAGTCCAAAAGGAGAGGGACTTTGGTAATTTGTCATATGAAGAGGGCTGCTGATATAGATGCATATCTAGGAAAGGAGAGGGCTAGAACATGGGATATCCTGTTCACTAAGAGTAATAAAAAATATGCCTTTATTGACACTATAGAAAATTAACAAAAATATCAGTTGCCATATAAAATTATTATTTTTAAAAATTTAGGTGAGGTGGGAGTGGTGATGGAGATTACAGAGGAAATGAAGGGCACTCATCCTAAACTACCCTTTGACATGGCCACTGACTGTAACTGACCATCGATAAGGAAAGTCAGTCTTCAACCCCTTGAAATCATCTCTCTCCAGAACCATGGTCTATTAAATTCCTGGGATTTGACTGATTCTAGTCCTTTAAGATTTGGGTCAAAATGAGGAGAGGAAAGGTTACAAAAATTCTGACTGAGTAAGTATTGAATGTGGCCTCAGCATCTGTAATTTTTTAAACAATTCTCACCACTGGCATAGACAAAAGACAAAAAGAATTACTAAATTTGGGAAACACCCATAATTTGAAGTGCAGATGAGTACATTAATCCAGCAAAAGGTAGAGAGAAGATGAGGTCAGTGAGGTAGAAAGAGAGTCAGGAGCATATATTGTTACCAAATTCAAGCAAGCAGAGTTTTAAAACCAAAGGTTTAGTTAACAATATGTAATACTGGGAACAAGGGAAAGAGAACAAGACATGAAGAAAGCCCATTGCATTTACTAATAAGAAATCACTGGTAGTCTTAAAAAGAGTTGACTCAAATGGATGATGAGTTAAGAAATATTCCAAGGAGTATTTATTACATGTGATGTTGACAAGTGTTCTGAAGAAAAACGGTTCTATGGTCAATTGTGCTGGACAATATTTGATTAGGTGTACATTATTTGTCTACTCTGAACTTTCAGTTTGCAGATATTACTGTCCTGTGGAAATAATTCTGAATAGCTATCACCTTTTTTTTTTTAAGAGGTTTTACAGGTTGTTTTTTTTTTTTTTTTGGCTGTGGCTGCACAGGCTTTTCTCTAGCTGCGGAGAGCAGGGGCTACTCTCCAGTCGCAGTGCATGGGCTTCTCATTGTGGTGGCGTCTCTTCTTATGGAGCACGGGCCCTACAGCACAGACTCAAAAGCTGTGGCATGCACAGGCTTAGTGGCTCCACGGTATGTTGAATCTTCTTGGATCAGGGATCAAACCCGTGTCTCTTGCATTGGTGGGTGGGTTCTTTACCACTGAGCCACCAGGGAAGCTCCAACTATCACCTTTTAAAGGAACTGGTGTGTTCTATACAACAGAATTTTATAAATGTTATACTGAAGATTTTGACTTTGCTTGGTTTTTGCATTTCATGATGGAAGAGATCTGAATATATTTGTAGGAAGAAAAGAAGCATTAGAAAAAAGGAATGTGAAGATGCAGAAGAAAATACTTTTTTATAAGGATTTAAGATAAAATGTGAAGGAAGCACTTTGTTAAATGTGGAACAGGATATGAATTTCCCTTTAAATAATGAGTTATTTCTGAAAAATATAAATATATGGGAATATATTTAACAGGGATTTTTCAAAACCTATGTGGTGAAGGATAGAAAACACTGTTCAAAGACACATATGTGTTCAGTCGCTTCAATCGTGTCTGACTCTTTGCAACCCTGTGGACTGTCGCCCGACAGGCTCTTCTGTCCATGGGATTCTCCAGGCAAGAATACTGGAGTGGGTTGCCCTGCCCTCCTCCAGGGGATCTTCTCAACCCAGGGATTGAACTTGTGTCTGTGTGTCTCTTGCATTGCAGGCAGATTCTTTACCCTCTGAGCCACCTGGGAAACCCTCAAAGACGCATAAAGCAGATTCAAAAGAAGCGTGACTTAATATGCCATGGCTGCCATAACAAAATACCATAGATTAGGTGGCTTGAACAACAGAAGTTACTTTTCCTCACTGTTCTGGAGGCTGAAAGTTCAAGACTAAGGTGCCAGTAGAGGCGGATTCCTCTGAGGCTTCTCTCCTTATTTTGCAGATGCTCATCTTATGGTGTCCTCATCTGCTCTTCCTCTGTGTTTGAGTACTTGTGGTGTTCCTCCCTCTTCCTTTAAGGACACCATTCCTATTGGATCAGGGTTCCACTCTTATTATCTCATTCAACCTTAATTGCATCTTTAAAGGTGCTATATCCAAATACAGTTGCCTGGGTGGTGGGGTTAGGGCTTAAACATGTGGATGTGTGTGTGTGGAAAACAATTCAATTCATAACAAACACGAAAATGCTTTTTGTTGTTAGTAAGGATGCTTCAACATTATTGATGGAACCCCAATAAAAATCCTAATGAGCTTCTTATGGAATTGGACAAATTGGTCCTAACATTCATATGGAAAAATAGGAAAAGAGTGAAAAGGGAAACTTCTGAATAGAGCCTAGCCCTATCAGATATTAAAAATATGAGAAAGTCTCTGTAATTAAAATAGTATAGAACTGGCCTATGAATAGACAGATGATGGGAAAGAATAGAAAGCCCAGAAATATATCCAACTATTTAAAAATATCTACTGTAGTATCTCAAAATACTGGGAAAATGTAGTCTTAAATATAAATAGCCATAATTGGAGCAATTAGATAACTTTGAAAAAAAAGGTAGAACCATTCCTCACAGCAAACATACACAAGAATAAATCCCAAATCAATCAGGGCTTTAAACATAAAACCAAAACCAAAATATGTAATAAAGAATAATTATGGATGAACTTTACTTGAGTATAGAGAAAAAATTTCTGTGACTGAAAGTTCGGTATGATTAAAAAAAAAATTGATCAATTTAACCAAAAAAGAAAGAAAACTTTTGCATGACAAAAATTTATTACAAGCAAAGTTAGAAAAAAAAAATGACAAGCTGAGATAAGGTGTTTTAAAAATATGTCAGAGATAAAGGGCTAAATCTCTATTTTATAAAGAACAGTTTAAGGGGAAAACCCTAAATATCAATAGAAAAAAATAGGGAAAAGATATGCAAAGATAATTCACACATAGATGATACAAAATTGTGTTCAATTTCAGTCATGACTAGAGAAATGCAAATAAAAACTCTAATGTGATGCTGTTTCTCACCCACTGTATTGACCAAAATGCCAAAGCTTTGAAGTTTGCTCTCAATAAGGCTATGAGGAAAGATATGCTAACACATTGCTTGTGGGAATGAAAAATTATGTCAGTCACAAGGGAAAGAATCTGGCAACATTTAACAAAACTACATATTCATTAACCTTTGATCCAGCAATTCGGCTTCTAAGTATTATCCCTCAACATGCATATATGCACAAGGTTATTCATTGCAGCACTATCTATAATTGCAAAATATTGGAAACTACCTGTATATCCACAATTTGGAGTCACTTGAATAAACTATTATACCTACAGGCAATGGAGTACTATATAGCTGTAACAAAGAATAAGGATGGACTCTAAGAACAGATTTGTAGTGATTTCTAAAAGATGTTAAACAAAGTGCAATAAAGCATTTCTAGTATGCTATTTTTCATGTAAGATGGAAAGGAAAACATATACTTATTTGCTGTTTCAATAAGAAATAGAAAGAATGAGTCAGAAACAACAGATTGGTTACCTACATGGGGTTGTGAGGGTAGGGACCAATGGGTTAAAAGACCTATAGGAGTGAGTGACCCTTCTCTGAATTTATCTCTTTGTATGGTTTGACTTCTGAAAGCATTTTAATACTCAAAGTTTGAAAAATAAATTAATTGTTAAGGAGGAGGAGGGCTAAGCCTAAAAGCAATTGAAAAAATAATCTAATTTTAAGTGACTATTCTAATCTTTAAGAAGGAAGGTAAGAAAAAGGAAGGGAAAGGAAAGCAAGAGGAGAATGAGAAGGAGGAGAAAGGAAGAAGCAATTAACGAACATGATATTTTACTATATACCATTAGTCATGGCCAGAATAGCGTATGTAGAGTTGCGTGTGATAGGAGACTGGAGTAGGGGAGGTGAGACTGGAAAAAAAAAATTTAACTCTTTTTAGTAGTTTTGTTTATTGTAGTAGTACTGGCCAAATTCTGAAACTATTTTAGATGTGTCCCAGGATTGAGCAAATGGATACATAGTATCTTGTTGGAAACCGGAATTCTTTCTGTGGCAAATGGCCATACAAATCTGAATACTGAAGAGAAAGAAAAAACTCCAGGCAAGAACTGGAATTGTAAGCATCAGTTTGAACACTTGATATCTTAAAAAAATATGTGGAGACTTCTCTAGTGGTCCAGAGGCTAAAACTACAAGCTTCTAATGGAGGGGACCCAAGTTTGATCTCTGGTCAGGGATCTAGATCCTACATGCGGCAGCTAAGAGCTTGCATGCTGCAACTAAAAATCCGGCATGCTGGGACAAAGACTGAAGATCCTGTGTGCATCGAAGACCCAGCACAGCTAAATAAAATCTAAAAACATGTATGTGTGCATGCCTGTGTATTTGTATTTTTAAATGTTTTTGTCTATATGAACATTTGCATGCCTGTATATGCATAGATTTTCTATCTCTGGTTGAAAGAGCCAAGAAACAGAGATACCTCTACCCATAGTAGGACTGAGCACACATTATCCCCCAGATCTTGATCTCTACTGCCATTCCTTGCTAAAAGAAAGTAGGGTTCTTTAGAAAAATGGTTGATTTCTAGAACTGGAGCAGGATAGGTACAAGTGGACCTGGAATATCTTTTTATATCAGATAGTAAAAATGTTGGGGAAAAAAGATGTCACAAAGACATGGGAGCTAGCTTTGAAGGGCTCCCACTTGCCAAATCTGGGAGTGTCTAAGCAGCAAAATAATTAAGTTAAAAAATGAAATCTAAACCATTGAAAAGACAGTAATTCATGAGTCCATGCCAATGATAGATAAATGGGGAAGAAGGAAGGGCTCTTGCTTACAGAAGAATGACAAAGACCAACTGCTCTGGAATGAAAAAAATCACAAGTTTTGCAACCATCCTAGCGAAGATTGGATTAGCCAAGGATCTTCCATATATGCTAAATCTGAAGATAAATTTTGCTTTGGGACAGAGTATTTGTATGGTCTTTTAGTGTCTTGTCACAGACTGCTTATTAGTTGCAAAAAGGAATAAAAAACAATAAATAGTGAAGAAGTCAGGCAACCCTTTGATCAAGTGATCAAAGCTAGTGTCTCCAACGAGGGACAGACAGAAGTCATGGAGCTCCAAATGTGATACCTCGAGAAGGACATAACATCACCCATACGTTTGCTGGCTGTGAAAGAATTTAATCATATGGAAATACCAGACAATCACGAAATGAGAAATTTTCAGTTTTGATAAAAGGGAGGTGAGGCTGTATTCTTCAAAAATGTTAGTCTTAAAAAATACAGACTGTAGAACCATTCCAGATAAAAGAAGGCTGAAAAACTACGACAGCTAAATGCAGTACTGACCTGACAGGGAAGAAGGATAGTATGACATCCCTTATATGTGGAACCTAAAATGAAATAATACAAATGAACTTAACAAAACAGAAAGAGATGCACAGACTTAGAGAATGAACTTACGGCTGCCAGGGGGAAGGTATAGTTAGGGAGTTTGGGATGGACATGTATATACTGCTATATTTAAAATGGAGAACCAACAAAGACCTACCATATAGCACACTGAACTCTGCTCAGTGTTATGTGGCAGCCTGGATGGGAGGGGAGTTTGGGAGAGAATGGATACATGTATATGTATGGCTGAGTTCCCATGCTGTTCACCAGAAACTATCACAACATTGTTGTTAATTGGCTATACCCCAATTCAAAATAAAAAGCTTTAAAAAAAATACACTGGATCTTATATTGGAGAACATTAGTAGATCAACTGATAACACTGGAATATGGATAGTAGGTTTATATAATTGATTATTTGAGACACTATCCCTATTTTAAGGAAATAACACATTGAAGTATTTAGGGATAAAGGGCTATGATGGACAACCATATGTAACAGAGTAAAATATTAAAAAATGGATAGATCTGGCTAAATCATATGGTATATGAGTGTACTTTTGTACTATTTTTATTTTTTCAATTTTTTGTAAGCTTGAAATTATTTCCAAATAAAAAGTCAATGTAAAAATGACACATTTTATGAGCATATTAAGAAAAACTAGTGAGGATCTAAAGCATCTATTTTGCGGGTGGGACAAATGGATGCTAATTATTATGACAGTTAGACAAAGCCCTCTAGAAAGCATTTGCTTGGTTTACTAAGTAGACAAACAGAAAATAAAGTTGTAGTGTTATACAATCGTTGTTCAAAGGCAACTTAAATGTCTTTTCTTTCTAGTCCATCTGTTTCTGATGCCACAGGAAAAGCTATAAATATTTCAAAATAACTTGAGAAAAGCAATTTAAAAGTTCTCATTCTTAAAAACAAATAGAATTCCTTATTCAATACAATATAATGTAGCATTCATTTGGCAGAGGTAAGCAAGATTAATTCAAAGGTAAATAACAAAGCTAATTCCTTAGATGACTAGCAAGTCTCAGTGACGTGAAGTGAAAGTCGCTCAGTCATGTCCGACTCTTTGCGATCACCTGGACTATAAGCCCACAGAATTCTCCAAACCAGAATACTAGAGTGGATAGCCATTCCCTTCTCCAGGGGATCTTTCTAACCCAGGAATTGAGCCCAGGTCTCCCACATTGCAGGCGGATTCTTTACCATCTGAGCCACCAGCAAGTCTAATGGAAATTATTTTCAACCAAGAAATACCTAAGAAACCCATAGCTAGTTGTCTTATTAAATGGGAAATAATAATTAATATTTAGTATCACAGGACAAACTTCCTCTAACTGCTGTTTGGATGGTATATCTTTAACAAGGTGTTTTTTCTCCTTTAAGCTGTGCATTGTTTATTTTTGAGCAATTGTTCATCATATCAGACACCTTTCGTGTACTTCTTACTTGTCTCTAAGCCCCAGGCACTGAGTAACCATCTGTGTATGAATTGGGACCAATTCCTCAGAACAACCTGACATCACTTTACCTTCTGTCCTCTTTGCACATCCCTCACCTTATATTTTGAAGACACTGGCATGAAACACTTAAGATATGCTCTGTGTCCGCATACATGCAGCTCAGTTGTAAGGAGAAAATTAATATCCCACTCAGTAAAACTTTGACAACTGAGCCAGTCTGGATGAACTGAGAAACAGCTTTTTATATGCCCTCTTGGAAGAAGGTACCATAAAATAAGGGTTTCCTAGGTGGCTCAGTGATAAAGAACCCGCCTGCAAATGCTGTAGCCAAAGGAGTGGCAGGTTCCATCTCTGGGTCAGGAAGACCCCCTGGAGGAGGAAATGGCAACTTGCTCCAGTATTCTTGTCAGGATAATCCCATAGACAGAGGAGCCTGGTGGGCTACAGTTCATAGAGTTGCAAAGAATTGGACATGACTGAGTGACTGAGCACACACACACACACACACACACACATGCTATAATATCTAGGAGTCAGTTGTGTTTAATAGCAATGTGACTTGCTCAACAATATTACTTCTTGGATTGACTCTCATTTTTTCCTGCCTCCTTTCCCTTTCCCCTCATTCTTGCTCCCTGGGATTGCATTCTATACTGAAGTAGTAATGCGTAAGCTTTGCCTAGGCTCTGCTTCTTTGGGAGGGTCCAGGTTAATAGTGACTAGTCGCTCAATGGATATTGGAAAATATGGGAAAATCGTTAAGTACTTTGTTTGCATTTTTATTTTGAGGCTTAGCACCCTCTAGTGGAAGCTATTCTTTATGTTCAATCTTACCAAGGCAGGCCCCAAAGATTGCGTGTGTGTGCGCGCGTGCGTGTATGTGTGTGTGTGTGTGTATATGTGTTCACATTTGCTATTTAGCATTCCCAGGCAGAAAAAGATCTGGCTGATGCAGTAGGAAATAAAGAGGGTTGCTGTCCTGCTTGTGTCCATTCTAGGTGCCAGAGTTTATAGATTTCTCCTGATACCTGGAGGAGTACTTGTATAACAGAACAAGTAAGACTGAACCTGCATCATGCAATATGCATTATACATAAACAGAAAAAAAATAAATTCAGATTATTTTACAGCAAGACATCTGATGAACCTTCCAGAGACTCTTCACCAATAATAGATTTTCTTGGAAATATTGTATGTTGCTTTTGCCTTGTGTGGTCTGTTTTCTGGTATCAAGCCAGTTGTTACTGAAAGCCCATTGTCTTGACCTCTGCCAATGCTCAGAGCTGATTTTAAGTACCCCTTCTTTATCAGTGAAGATTTGATTTTCTCAAATGTCCACCACAGCCTGCCTGTTGTTAATCTCAGAAATCAGGTTCACCTAAAAGAGATAGCTATATTTTGTTTCACTACCCTGTATCCCCTTATGCTTTTTGTGGCAATGCTTTCTGATTTGGCTCTGGGATATGTAACCCTCCTCCATTTTCAGTCACGAAAGTCTTTTTGAAGATGACTTAAGCCTCAGGCTACAGGATCCAATTAGCTTATTTAATCACCCTAAGCAATAGTAATTGGTTGAAGGTTGAGCATAGACCCAAATCAAGACCATAAAAGTTAAAGAGATTTAATTTTGATTTTTTTTTTCAACTTTTTGGGAAGAGACTGTCCTCTTACACTGAATTAGTCTTATGATGGTGTGAGTCTGAAGTTGTCTAGGGGCTACCATGGAAAGTCTGAGAAAGCCCATCAGGAGGAAATAGAATTGAGAGATAAATCCTGGTGATATCATCTGATTCTTAAATGAGGCTCCGGGTGAGACTGGACTCTCTAAAAGATTTTGCATTAGGTGAAGCAATATCTCTCTTCTTTATTTAAGTTAGATTGAATTGGGCTTCTTAATTACTTGTGACTAAAAGATTCCTAACTGGTAAACTGTTTCTGAAGTAACAGTTTTGGCCTTCAACCTGATTCTCTTTTAGTGTTTATTATTTTAGTGAATGCCTTTATTATTCATCCAGTGTGCTAGCTAGAAACCTAAGAGTCATCTTGACACCCTTCTCATTCCCAAGCTCCATATCTAATATGCCAATGAGTTTTGGATATTTTGCCATTAAAATTTTTTTAAAAAAATCTATCTACATCTCTTTGTTCAAGATAGCTTCATCTTTCACCTGGGCTATTAAAACAAAACTCCTAAATACCTTTTAATATCTCTTTGTGTATCCTTCAATCTGTTCTCTGTTCTTCATCCAGAGGAATATTTTTCAAAGTAAAAGTCCAAACATATCATCCCCCTCCTGTCCCAATCCTCTGATTAAAGCCCTCCTGTTACATTTGGGATAATGAAAACTCATGTAAGAAGATTAAGCTCTTACCTACCTGGTCTAGTCCATCTCAAACCCCTTCCATAGTCACTAAGGGACACTGTATATGTTGATTCTTCTGCTTGGAATGTTCTCCCCTCTCCTTTTCAGATCTTAACTGAACCATGTCCTCAAATAGACCTCCTCTGACCTCTTGGGTTAAGGTTGAGAAAACTATACTAGCCTCTCCTATCACCGTGTGCTTGATTTGAGATGTATTCCAAATTAGGGATGATTCCTCTTTCTTGACCATATTTTTAATGAGAATGAGATGCTATGACAGAAACCAGTCAAAAATATTCACACATCATTTTGTTAACTATTAAAAACAGTTACCAAACTATACTTCATTATTACCTGCACTGAAGGTAATTTTTTTTTTTTTTGTCTGAAGGTGGTCCTGATCCCAGAGCAGGTGTCGACAGGACAGACATGTAGCTGAATGGTGAGACGAGGCAGTGGGGTGGGAGGTGAATGTGAAAAACAACTGATGTAGAGCAGATGCATCAGGTGTCCTAGCTCTTTTC
This sequence comes from Ovis canadensis, assembly GCF_042477335.2. Taxonomy (NCBI): domain Eukaryota; kingdom Metazoa; phylum Chordata; class Mammalia; order Artiodactyla; family Bovidae; genus Ovis; species Ovis canadensis. Next base: position 44,712,717 of record NC_091245.1, read on the forward strand.
TTATAATCTGCTAAATGGATGTGAGAGTTGGACTGTGAAGAAAGCTGAGCACTGAAGAATTGATGCTTTTGACCTGTGGTGTTGGAAAAGACTCTTGAGAGTCCCTTGGACTACAAGGAGATCCAACCAGTCCATCCTAAAGAGATCAGCCCTGGGTGTTCTTTGGAAGGAATGATGCTAAAGCTGAAAACTCCAATACTTTGGCCACCTCATGCAGAGTTGACTCATTGGAAAAGACTCTAATGCTGGGAGGGATTGGGGGCAGGAGGAAAGGGGACAACAGAGGATGGGATGGCTGGATGGCATCACCGACTCGATGGACATGAGTTTGAGTGAACTCCGGGAGTTGGTGATGGACAGGGAGGCCTGGCATGCTGCGATTCATGGGGTTGCAAGGAGTCGGACACGATTGAGCGACTGAACTGAACTGAACTGAGGACTCCGTGATGGCTAATTGGCTGTACACTCCTGAGTCAATCATCATCTCCCGTGGAGTTTATTCCAGATCTCCCGATGAGGGAGATTCACAAATCTGGATAGGAATGGACTTGTCTCTGAGCAGTGGTCTAGGCATTTCTGGTTTCCATGAAGTATCTGGCTGCATCTTTCACCTGATAGCCATCTTTATAATTGTGATGAATGTGGTCTATTTGGCAGATACCTTTTCTTCCCTTCCAATTTATTTTTTGATGTCCCTGTGTTCCTGGTCTTGAGATTTGCAGATGTAGCTGTGATTCTATTGTTTATGGTTCTCAAGAAACATGGTGTGTATCTGTGTGATGGGGAGTAGCTTTGGGGACTGAGTCTTGCTCTCTTCTGCCTTTCTTTGCCAATACCTTTCCCTTCTAAAATTTCTTTCTTCAGGTTCTGGTTGGAAGTCCTGAGGCTCAGCAGGTAAGCAACTGGCAAGCAAGGTGCCAGTCTCCTCTTCCTGTAGTCTCACTATACTACAGCTGTCTCATGGAGTACCCCCCAAACCAGGAGTGAGGGAGTGAGGGTCCATGGAACAAATTCAGGCATCCAGGAACTTGAATCTGAACCCCCAAAACTCTTCTTGTTCTTCAGCTCATTTTAATTTTTATATTTCTTCCTCTGTACTGCACTTGGTCACTCAGTTGTGTCTGACTCTTTGTGACCCCATGGACTGTAGCCTGCTAGGCTCCTCTGTCTATGGGGATTCTCCAGGCAAGAATAATGGAATGGGTTGCCATGCTCTCTTCCAGGGAATCTTCCCAACCCAGGGATCAAACCCAGGTCTCCAGCACTGCAGGGGGATTCTTTACCATCTGAGCTACCAGGAAAGCCCAGTAACACTGGAGTGGGTAGCCAATCCCTTCTCCAGGGGATCTTCTTGACCCAGGAATCAAATTGGGGTCCCCTGCATTGCAGGTGAATTCTTTACCAGCTGAGCTACCAGGGAAGCCCATTTCTTCAGAGGATAAAGTCTGGGAAGCTGAGCCATTCTAGTTTGCTCTGATTTTTGTGTGTATGTATATCTCACATGGTAAGTTCTTCATTGAGCTTAATCTAAGACATTATGAAGTGGGTATGAGGAGAGCAGGAAAGAAAAGTAAAAATGGGTGTGTTAAGTGTTATCACAGGTTAAACATATATCTTACAAATCAATTATGGTGCCAAACAATTGAGTTTTGAGGATTGAATAATTCATATAAAGTATTTAGAATGGTACTTGGGCATATTAAACAATCAATAATATTAGCTATTATTCTATAGTAATTAAAAATTCAGGTGAAAATGGAAGGCAATTTTATCATGCAAAAATCTTTTTTATAATTGTTGCTGTTCAGTCCGACTCTTTGTGACCCCCAGGGACTGCAGCACACCAGTCCATTACTGCCCATTCCCTGTCCATTACTATCTCCTTGAAGCTTGCTCAAACTCATGTCCATTCACTTGGTGATGCCATCAATCATCTCATCCTCTGTTGCCCTGCCTTCAGTCTCCTGCCTTTTCCTCCTGCCTTCAATCTTTCCCAGCATCAGGATCTTTTCCAATGAGTTGGCTCTTTGCATCAGGTGGCCAAAGTATTGGAGCCTCAGCTTCAGGATCAGTCCTTACAGTGAATATTCAGGGTTGATTTCCTTTAGGATTGACTAGTTTGATCTCCTTGCTGTCCAAGGGACTCAAGAGTCTTCTCCAACACCACAATTCAAATACTTCTTCAGTTCTCAGCCTTATTTATGGTCCAACTCTTACAATCCATACATGACTACTGGAAAAACCATAGCTTTGACTAGATGAACCTTTGTTGGCAAAGTAATGTCTCTGCTTTTTAATATGCTGTCTAGGTTTGTCATGGTTTTCCTTCCAAGGAGCAAGTGACTTTTAATTTCATGGCTGCAGTCACTGTCTGCAGTTATTTTGGAGCCCCCAAAATAAAGTCTGTCACTGCTTCCATCGTTTCCCCATCTATTTACCATGAAGTGATGGGACCGGATGCCATGGTCGTAGCTTTTTGAATGTTAAGTTTTAAGTCAGCTTTTTCATTCTCCTCTTTCACTTTCATCAAGAGGCTCTTTAGTTCCTTTTCACTTTCTGCCATTAGAGTGGTATCATCTGCATATCTAAAGTTGTTGACATTTCTCCCATAATTCCAGCTTGTACTTCATCCAGTCCAGCATTTCACATGATGTACTCTGCATATAAGTTATATATTTTTTCATTTGTCCAAGAAAAACATGAGAATTTGTAAGCATATTCATTTTGTTCAAATGGCAAAAGAAAGCATTCTATTCTATTCTATTCTAAAATTCTGATTTATTGGGTAATCCTTGTTTATTTGTAGCTAGAGGTGGATAAAATGACATGTGTGCCCTTTTCTAATAGAGGAACGGAATCCAGAGAAGAGGGCACTGGAGTAAACTTCCTTCAGTGTCTCCTGCTTTGTAAAGCTATGCTTCCCCACGGAATGTCTCCTCACCCTGCGCACTGGAGTGTCTCTACCTAGGAAGTGAATGACTTTCATTGTGTGCAAACAACAAAGCCACACATAATTCCCTCTGAAAGTTATTTTTATTCTGTCTGTTATGATCTGTATCACCATGTATAAGTTACTCTGCAGTCTGTTATTGCCCTAACTACTTGACTATCTCATCCCATCATGGGTATACTGTTTGAATTGGGCCACTGTGACTCACCCAGTTATATTTCCCAGGCTTTTATACTATGACTATGTCCAAATGCTAGAGCACATTTTCCTCAATTATCATAATGAGTTTTAAAATGAGTGATCATTAAAAATCATTTTAGAACAGTTCCATTTATTGAATGCTGCCAATGTTTGTATTTCTAGATAATAATTCTTTTTTTTTTAGATAATAATTCTTTATAGCAGGGGTTACCAAACTACAACCTACTACCTGCTTTAAAAAAAAAATAATTCTATTTATTTATTTAGTCTCCCCTGCTGCAAGGGCTATTCTCTAGTTTGGCGAGCAGAGGCTACTCTGTAGTTGTGTTGCTTGGGCTTCTCATTGAAGTGGCTTCTCTTGTGGAACAAGGGTCTAGGGCGCTCAGGCTTCACTAGCTGCAGCACACAAGCTCAGCAGTTGTAACTCGTGGGCTCTAGAGCACAGGCTCGATAGTCGTGGCACACGGGCTTGGTTGCTCGGTGGCATGTAGGGTCGTCCTGGATCAGGGATTGAACCCGTGTCTCTGCACTGGCGGGTGGATTCTTTACCGCTTAGCCACCCTGGAAGCCCCCTATCACCTGCTTTTATGAATAAAGTTTTATTAGAACACAGCCAGGCTCATTCATCCATGCATCGTCGATGGCTACTTTTGTACTACAGTGGCAGAGTTTAGTAGTTGTGATACCAACCATATGGCTCTCAAACCTCAAACGGTCCCTCAAATATTCTGGTCCTTTTAAAAGCTTGCCGACTTCTGTTCTTCCGCGTGATTATTCCTGTAGAAGAAGGTCCATGCCTAGGGTACACAAGGTGGGGTCTCAGACTCTCTTAGAGAGAGAGACTTCTGAAGAGCACGGAGGGGGGATTAGTTATTTCCTAGATTACTCTAATTGTGTTATATAAGCAGGGAGAATGAGCAACAATCAATGCTCCTCCTGGAGAATCGACTATCCCCTCTCCCATGGTCCCATTACAGTTTCATTCTTAGGCATGTGGCCTTTGAGACCTAGCACTTTCCTTCTTTCAGGGTTATATTAATATGTCACTATCTATTTGAGTGGGAAGGGAGAGAAAGTTTGGTCAGATTTTCCCCTTTCATTTATATTTTGTCGAAAGTTGGCAGCCTTTCTTCTCAGCCTTGGGGCTCAGCAAGTATCCATGCTCCTTTAATATTAATAATCTACATAGCAGGGGGCAGCTTTTGAAGTCTACCTGAATTTTGCAGTTGCTACTGCTAATATTTCCTTCCGAGTTTCTTTACCAGTTGATTGAACACAGCAGACTTTCTCACTGTCGCCTTTACGTGTTTTATCTTCTACTTCATATTTTTCTTTTGTCTCTCTTGGACCATGTTTTGTCATTTAAAAAAAAATCTCTGCTTTCCAGTTCACTAAACTTCTCCACTGCTGAGTCTAATCTGTTGCTTTTTTAATTTTAATTTTTTTCCATTTCTAGAATTTTTATTTGGCTCCATTTTATATCCAAATGGCCAATTCTAATAGTTTCTTGTGCCTTTCAATATCTTTAATGTCTTATTTTTGAAACATATTAAACATATTTAATGTTTGGGGTCTGATTATTTCAGTATCTATTCTTTATTGTCTTAATCTGCTGTTTGTTCTTTCTTTCAGCTTTCACTCATCATGATTTTCTTCCTTCTCAGATTGGTAACTTTGATTGTGAATGTAATATATATCTTAGAACTGTATCTCAGAATTTTCTTTGAGTCTGTGCCCAAGATTAATTTTTCTAGGGCAGAGTCGATTTTTCAGCCAGGTTTCTGGGAATACTGTCAACCAAAGGTCACTCAAATTATCTTTGGTTTAGCTCTTCAAGTACATGGGCAGTGTGGATTTTGGCCCTCAAACTATAAGAATCTGTGTGAAGAATTTCACTGGAGACATTTATTTTTGTTTTATTCTTTATATATTTTCTCTTTTCACACAAAGCTAAGGTTGAAAAAGATGGTATCTCCCTGACGCTCTTTTAGAGAGAGACTGTTTCTAGTTCACCCATTGAGAATATTGCCCTTGGTGGTCCTGACTTTATGGCAAGGGTCTTTGATCCAACCTCGCATTTCACTTAGGCTTCTGGCTATGATTCTTGCTCACTGCCAGGGGCAAGTGGTGTTGGCAAAATTGGACAGCTACCTGTCCATTAGTGAAGTTAGAATACTCCCTCACATTATGTGCAAAAATAAACTCAAAATGGCTTAAAGACTTAAACATAAGACATGGTATCATAAAATTTCTATAAGAGATCATAGGCAAAATATTTTCTGAAGTAAATCATAGCATTGTTTTCTTAGGTCAGTTTCCCAAGGCAACAAAAATAAAAGCAAATGGAAACTAATCAAATTTATAAGCTTTTGCACAGCAAAGGAAGCCATGGAAAAATGAAAAGACAACTTATGGAATGGGAGAAAATACTTGCAAACGATGTGACGGACAAGGGCTTAATTTTCAAAATATACAAACAGCTCATCCAACTTAAAAACAAAAACAAAAACCAAAAAACTAGCCAATCAAAAAACAGTCAGAAAACCTAAATAGACATTTCTTCAAAGAGGAAACAAAGATGGCCAATAGGCACATGAAAAGAAACTCAACATCACTAATTACCAGAGAAATGCAAATCAAAACTACAACGAAGTACATCACACTAGTCAGAATGGTCATCATTAAAAAGTCTAGAAATACCAAATGCTGGAGAGGGTATGGAGAAAAAGGTATCCTTCTATCCTATTGGTGAGAATGTGAATTGGTATAGCCACTATGGAAAATAGTATGGAATTTCCTTAAAAAACTAAAAATAGATCTGGCAATCTCACTCCTGGGCATATTTCTCGAGGAAACTCTAATTTGAAAATATGCATGCACTCCAGAGCTGGAGATGATATTGAAAAGCCACATCTAAGAAAAAGGTATTTGCATATAGACCATGTAAAGTCAAGCATTTGGATCCAGAAATTCATATCATAGCACAAATACCAAATTGGGAAAGTCAGTGTGTATGTAGGTGAGCAGGAGAGTAGTAGAAGATGAAGTAAGAGATAAAGAGTTTAAATTATATAGGACCTCTCATCTCATATTAAGAGAATTTTGTATATTCTTGCCTTCTTTCGGAGACATGTTTTGATTGTCATAAATGAGAGATACTACTAGCATCTAGTGGGTAGAGGCCAGGGATGTTGCTAGATATCCTACAATGCATAGAACAGTCTCCTATGACAAAGAATTATCTGCTCCAAAATGTGGTGAGATTGAGAAACCCTGATTTAGAACTTAGCGTATTGATTTACAAGCAGTTAAGAGAAGGTCTGAAAGGGCACCAAAGCAAGTCGATTGTTTTTTCTCTCTGGTTTCTAGTTAATGCACTCAGCTTTTAAACAAAACAAAAGAACTCTTGAACTAACTAACTAAATAAATAAAAACAGACATGCAAATAAAACTTTGCAGCCTAGCCCTTTTTAGTACCTGAGGTCCTTGTACTGAGAGGTGAGAGCCAACTAACAGCCACCCTACTCAGCTGGGATAAAGAAAGTTGTAGTCATTACATATTCATGTTTTCAATGACATTCTTCACTTAAGAGATTCAGGGCACATCATTAATTAAAGCAATGAATTCCCTAGAAACAATACTAATTAAAACTAAAATCAAAACAGCTTCAAAAAGCAGACCTCATTTTTCTATCCTGAGACACTGAGAAAAATCATACAGTTTTATCAGGCCAAGTGGGGAATGGGATTTATCAAGAAGGCTGACCAGCCACATTCACACATGCTTTCTTCCTATTGTTTCTGGCTGCTGGTTTCAAACATGAGCCACCATGCAGCAAACAGCTGGTTGGTAGTGACAGTGTCATCATTTATGTGGTATATATATATTTTATCATCCATAAAGAAGCAGTGGAATTCTAGACCAGCAGGAGGGTTAGAATTTAAGGAGTCAGAAACCCACTCTCTTAACCTAGGCAGCCTTGGTTTTCTCCTTTTCTCCTCCACACTTGGAACTTGAGCAATTGTCCTAGTTTAACGCCCACGTATTTGCTGATTACTTGCATGTCTATGTTTTTCAGTCCAGGTACTGTGCTGAATGCTTTGCATGCCTTATCTTTTTAAAAACCTTTCAACAGTCCTATTTACTCTTATTTTCATCTTCTAGTTTGTGAAATTAAGATGTAGAGAAGTAAATAATTTGTCCAAGATCACATGTATAAAGGGTGAGAATGTTGGGACTCAAACCCAAGTCTTCAAAACCCCTCATCTTCAATTACATTATTTGGTTCATGTTTTCATTGTTTCTCAGCTGAATTATTGCCTCAGTTTCCTAACTAGACTTCTTCTCATGCCTCCTATACTCTGCAACCAGGGAAATCTTTGTTATATTGTATTCATTAGTCTCCTGATTTGTCTAACTAAATGATTTATAGTTCCTTGAATTAATCAAGTTCCATGCCCTCACCATATTTTTTCCCTAATTGACATTTGTTCTCCTTGAAAAGTTCGCACTTTGGGACTTCCCTGGTGATCTAGTGGCGAAGATTGCATTCTCCTAATGCAGGGACAGAAGAGTGAAAAAGTTGGCTTAAAGCTCAACACGAAAACTAAGATCAGGGCATCTGGTCCCATCACTTCATGGCAAATAGATGGGGAAACAGTGGAAACAGTGACAGATTTATTTTGGGGGGCTCCAAAATCACTGCAGATGGTGACTGTAGCCATGAAATTAAAAGACGCTTACTCCTTGGAAGAAAAGTTATGACCAACCTAGACAACATATTAAAAAGCAGAGACATTACTTTGCCGACAGAGGTCCATCTAGTCAAAGCTATGGTTTTTCCAGTAGTCATGTATGGGTGTGAGAGTTGGACTACAAGGAAAGCTGAGCCCCAGAGAATTGATGTTTTTGAACTGTGGTTGGAGAAGACTCTTGAGAGTCCCTTGGAGTGCAAGGAGATCCAACCAGTGCATCCTAAAGGAAATCAGTCCTGAATATTCATTGGAAGGACTGATGCTGAAGCTGAAACTCCAATACTTCGGCCACCTGATGTGAAGAGCTGACTGATTTGAAAAGACCCTGATGCTGGGAAAGATTGAGGGCAGGAGGAGAAGGGGATGACAGAAGATGAGATGGTTGGATGGCATCGCCGACTCAATGGACATGAGTTTGAGTAAACTCAGGGAGTTGGTGATGGACAGGGAGGCCTGGCGTGCTGCAGTCCATGGGGTCACACAACTGAGTGACTGAACTGAACTGCTGCAGGAGGCCTGGGATCAATCCCTGGTCAGGGAACTTAATCCTACAGGCTGCAACTAAAGATTTCAGATGCTGCAAGACCCATATCCTGCAACAAAGATCAAAGACACAGCCAAATAAATAAATATTTTTTTTAAAAATCAAGCCTCAGCACTATCGAGTAGAAGGGTAACCATACCTTTTAAAAAACATAGACTACGTTACTTACATAATGTTAAAAAAAGAGGTAAAAAAGTTAAACTTTTTGAGTAATCCTCACCTGTTTGTGAAATAATTTTTCATCCACAGAATTGGAATAATTTCTTTACTTTTGTCGATTATGTTATTTACATGGATTTAATTAGGCCTGACTGGCTTATCACTGGATTATAAGGAAGTTCACCACTTTTCTCTTTCCCTCATCTCTAAAATGTCAACCTTTTAATTTTTAAAAAGTATTCTAAAGGTACTTCAAATCATATTTCATTCATCTCCTTGACCCTGACGATTAAACACATTCAGAGTACACATATTTATGGGTGTATCAATTGGTACTTCTGTCTTCTCATTAATTGGTGTAAGTCCACTGACATTTTGACTCATTTTGAATAATCGGATCAAATGATCAAATCCAATCACCCAGGAAGTGCTACATTTAAGGAAATACTCTGTTTTACTTGTTTCTCTTGAAAGGCATAAGTGGGAATGGAGATTATGTTTCATGGTAACTCATGAAAATCCCCTGCTGCCTCCTGTTGTGCTCAGGAACTTTTCTCTAACCTATAGCATCTTACCTTGAACCTTTTCAGTGTCCTCCCTCAGGTCTTCTCGTTCCCTCACCTTCCTCTCTGCCCACCTGCTCTGTCAGTTTGCAGCTTTCACTGCTCTCTTCCAGATAACTACTCAGCTAACTTTTGTTTTTTCTCCACCTTCCACATTCTGAGGATTCCATGGCCTGAAATCTGAGTGTCAGTCTGGCAGTGCGCTTCCCTGGTGGCTCAGACAGTAAAGAATCTGCCTGCAGTGTGGGAGACCTGGGTTCAGTTTCTGGGCTGGGAAAATCCCCTGGAGGAGGATATGGCAACCCACTCCAGTACTCTTGCCTGGAGAATTCCCATGGACAGAGGAACCTGGTGGGCTACAGTCCACGGAGTTGCAAAGAGTTGGATAAGACTGAGCAACTAGGCACACAGCACATCATTAGAACAGTGGGGAGAGGGGACAAATGAGCAAAACCAGGTCAATTATATTTAACAGTCTAGTCCCATCATAATTACTCTTTTTTCTCTTTAGGGTAGGTGCCATACTTCTACTTATAATTATGATTTTGGTGAAATGAGGAACCTTAGAGATCCGATAGTCCACTTTTCCAATTATATAGATGAGGAAACAACTGAGGCCTGAATAGGTATGACTAGCCCTTGATCACACTGCTGGCTAGAGTCATACCTTCTACCTGCAGGCCAAGATATCTCCTACTGTTCAATGTTGTTTTAACTCCTCACTCAGTGCTAAGTGCAATATCTCTTGAAAAATCTATATTGGGTGAATGTAGGAACCAACAAAAAAAGATGGACTTAGTGATTACAACCACAGCAGAGTATCCTTTTTCCCACCACATCCTGACAGAGGAACTGAATGGAGTAGCAAAATAATATTGGTTTGCCAGTCTGCTTATGCTATTTTAGTTATAGTGTTTCATTATGGTTTATGTGGGAGTCTTGTATTCTGTTTTAATGATATCAGTTCAGTTCAGTTCAGTCGCTCAGCTGTGTCCGACCCTTTGCAACCCTATGAACCACAGCACACCAGGCCTCCCTGTCCATCACCAACTCCTGGAGTCTACCCAAACCCATGTCCATTGAGTTGGTGATGCCATCCAACCATCTCATCCTCTGTCATCCCCTTCTCCTCCTGCCTTCAATCTTTTCCAGCATCAGGGTCTTTTCCAATGAGTCAACTCTTCGCATCAGGTGGCCAAAGTATTGGAATTTCAGCATCAACATCAGTCCTTCCAATGAACACCCAGGACTGATCTCCTTTAGGATGGACTAGTTGGATCTCCTTGCAGTCCAAGGGGCTCTCAGGAGCCTTCCCCAACGCCCCAAATGAAGGTGAATATTTCCCTGTGCGCCATGTGTGCTCAGCCATACCTGACTCTTTGTGGTTCCATGGACAGTAGCCTGTCAGGCTTCTCTGTCCATGGAATTTTCCAGGCAAGAATATTGGGTTGCTATTTCCTACTCCAGGGGATCTTCCCAACCCAGGGATCAAACCTGTGTCTCTTGCATCTCCTGCATTGGCAGATTCTTCACATCTAGGCCACCTGAGAATATATCCCACCCTACCTCAAATTGCCTTTAAAGTTTTCATTGGCTGTACTTTGATAGTAATAAAAATAGTAACAATACTAATAACTACCATTACATATTATATGCCAGGTCTCCCACTCAATACTTATTTTCCCTTATTTAATTTAATCTTCAAAACAAGTCTGTGAAAAAACAAATGTCTATATCTACTTTACAGAGTAAAGATGATCAGAGGAATAGGATAATTTGTCATCATTCAATATATAGTAGAGTCAAAGTGTAAACTTCTGGTCTCTAAGAACCTTTGTTTTACTCACTACTACATAAGGCAGAAGGTGACAGCACTTACCTTGTTATGCCTCATGCTATATTTAATTCTTTCATTCAAAGGGCTTTTATTGTTATACCCTGGAACAGGTGATAGGAACACTTAAGTCCAAGGAAATATTTTTCTGCTTTTAAGGAGACTGTACTCTAGTGGGGAAAATAGACAAACAAATCAGCAATTATAGAAAAGAGTAAAAGTGTTTTCCTTGAGGTATAAATGTGATGCTCAGAGTGCCATGGGGCACATCAAAACAACTGAGAGTGGGGATGGGCAGGGAATGCTTGCAGGTCTAGCGGGCCTTTGAGGTGAATATTTAAGGAGGACTAGATGTCAGTTAGGGAAACAGTATGTCTGAGGACATGGAACAGATGCACTCAAAAAGTGGTGAGTAATTGATTTAAACTGGAGGGAGGGGACCATGCAAAGCTCTGCAGAAGGAGCTGGAGAGGCAGTCTAGAGCCAGGTTCTGCAGGGTGTTTGAATCATGTTGAGTAGTTTGGAACTGATCCTGAGAAACTGCTGTGGAATTTTTATCAGATGAATGACTTAATTAGAAATGGTTTAGGGAGTGTGCTTGTACTTGGGTGGGTTGTGGAGGATAGAAAGGCGGGGTGGGGCATTGGGTAGGGGGATGGGAGATTGTGGACAGGGCACCAGAGGGGAAGCTGCAGGTAGAAAGAGTGGACTGAGGTATCTGCAAGGGAAAGTGGAAAGGAGGAAACAGGTTTCCTGAATTGGAAACAGGCCCTTTGACTGCCACTCGGACTAAGTAGATGGTAGGATTCTTTTCTCTGCTGACATTTAACTCTCATCCTTCCTCAAGGAGACTTTCCTGAGAATTTACTGGGTGTGTTGCATTTTGAAAAAGAAGCAGAAGAAAAACCAAATATGAAATGAATCACAAAGGGCTTTGACTATAAAAAAGACTCAATCCAGGACCTGAGGGAGGTCAAGAAGGAAGGGGTATTACCTTTTGCCTTTCACCTTGAGCTTTGTGTCCTTTTTCTCTCTCCAGTCTTTCTCATGCCTTCTCCCTTATTCTTCCTCTGTTTCTAGACTTCAGCATACAGTGGCTGTGGTAACAGGTCTCGGGAGAGTCTGGAGCTAAACATTAAACAGTGCTAAAACTACAGCACAGTTTAACTCCAGAATGTGGTCCTTGCTAAACTGGGGCTTTTGGAAAAGAGCTGCTTCTTGAGTCAAACACATTGCATGGGGGAGGGGTAGACTCGGGGGAGGGGTAGACTCAGGGTAGTTCAGCTTTTGCTTCTACAGTGCTCCTTGGAAAAGCCTAAGTACTGCTTGTGAACAGTATCTATGTTATCCACTGATATGTAGCTATTAGTTTGGACCCAGGTCTGTGAAATTGCTGGATTCTAATGACATTTTCTTTGTAAAAGATCTCAAGATTCTCAAATAATGCCATCCCCGTTGCCAAAAAGCTTTCATGTGGCCTTTTGAGCAAAATAAAGAAAAATGGCACATGAATTCACATTTATTTTCTAATGTAAATGCCATTTTATTAAAAATGGAGTCTATAAAAGGGCAATCATAATTTAAATTAAAGTCTTCAAATAATACATGTTACGGCCAATTATTTTTTCATATAACATAAAATCTCTGGGTTCATAAATAATAGTCTTTCCCTATTCAGGAAAAGCCATGCTCAGCAATGTGTTATTCATGACTTAATTATTCTATAGATGCTTCATTCATATGCATGCAGATATATCTGGCAGCATTGCATTTTAATGAAGATACTGAAAGGCAGCAGGCTATAATTTCTAACAGAATTCTGTCAGGATTGAACAATAGCAGCTCCTTGAGAGGAGTAGGAAATAGCATAGCCTAAAAAGAAAATTAAAAACCCATTTAAATATTTTAATTATAATCTTCATTAGTGAAATCTTGAAATCCTTTTGCATATCCAGAGCTTCTATAGTTTAGGAGCTATTTTTGTTGGAATAGAATAATTTGGAGAAAGGGGAATATTTTCAAGATTTCACCAGTTGAGATACAACCAGTCCAGAGGGAGCACAACAGTGGGCCTCTGACCATTCTCCTGCACCTCCTTATCCTCAGGTTTTTTTTTTTTAAATTGAATTAGTGGGGCCAAATGACCAGTTAAGTTAACCTTGCAAGGGACAATGAAAAGAAAAAGGGGAGGGAGATTAGTTTCAGGGTTTTTATGCTACACACACACACACACACACACACACACACGGGCTCCCTCAGTGGCTCAGTGGTAAAGAATCCACCTGCAATGCAGGAGACATAGAAGATGCAGGTTTGATCCCTGGGTCGGGAAGATCCCCTGGAGGAGGACATAGCAACTCAGTCCAGTATTCTTGCCTGGAGAATCGCATAGACACAGGAGCATGGTGGACTACAATCCATGGGATTGCAAAGAGTCGGACACAGCTGAAGGGACAGCACGCACATACACACATACACTATATATATACACATATGTATATATAGTGTAAGATTTTAGCACTGCATAATGTAACTCAAATTTCTATCCCTTGACTCTCCAGAAAGTTCGGCTTGACTAGAAACAACTAAGACCTATTTTGACTGTAGAGATTGCCACAATTTTGTTATGGTTTCTATCTTTCTAATCTTCCTAGAAAGGAAAAACTGCCAGACAAATGATATAATTCTCAAAAGCATGTGAAATCAGGTAAGTAAATCATGAAACAGATGGTAATTCTACTTGCTCTGTTACAAAATAAAAGCCAAATAGACACCTGTCACTACCATGGGTATTTTAGGAAAGCTGTGAATATGCAAGTGATAGGGCGTTTTAGGCCTGTAGGAACTGCTTCTTGATTCAAGCACACTGCATGGGGGAAGGGTGGTGTTTTCTGGAAGGGTAATGAACAAGAGACACAGCTGTCCACGCACTACCCTGGGTTTCCTCCTATTCCACTGAGAGGCTCTTGTTCTGGTCATCAGTTTTGTTTCTTCAAATCCAGTGTATGCTTTTCTGTCTTCCTTGAATTTCTCCATCAGTTGAATTCAACACAGATGGCAACTTCCTTTCTACAAACATGTTTCTCTCAGGACTCTTGAGACGTTGTTGTTGTTTAATCGCTAAGTTGTATCTGACTCTTTGCGACCCCATGAACTACAGCACGCAGGCTTCCCTGATCTTCACTGCCTCCCAGAGTTTGTTCAGACTCATGTCAATTGAGTTGGGGATGCTATCCAACTATTTCATCCTCTGTTGCCCTGTTCTCCTGCCCTCAATCTTTCCCAGCATCAGTGTCTTTTCCAACGAGTTGGCTCTTCAATGAGACATTGCACACTCCTGCTTTTCAGGCTTCTTGTTCTTTCCTTCCTTTTTCTTTGTTCACTGTTGACCTTTGACAGTTGAATTTAAAATTTTTTACATACTTCAATTTTCAATCCTTTTATGCATTTATTTGATATCTTTCATTAAGGAATTCCTTGCTGTAAATGTTGAAAATTTCTATCTGCTTGTCATATTTTGAGGTAGAGATCCAGCCTTTTTGAATTCTTTAGGTATGATCATTTGTTCTAGAATTACTCATTGAATAGATCCTCCTTTCACCAAGAATCTGCAAAGACAGCTCTGCTGCTAAGTCGCTTCAGTCGTGTCCGACTCTGTGCGACCCCAGAGATGGCAGCCCACCAGGCTCCCCCGTCCCTGGGATTCTCCAGGCCAGAACACTGGAGTGGGTTGCCATTTCCTTCTCCAATGCATGAAGGTGAAAAGTGAAAGTGAAGTCGCTCAGTCATGTCCGACTCCTAGTGACCCCATGGACTGCAGCCTACCAGGCTCCTCCGTCCATGGGATTTTCCAGGTGAGAGTACTGGAGTGGGGTGCCATGGCCTTCTCTGAAAGACAGCTCTGTCATCTCTCAAATACTTATATAAATATAGGGGGGTGCATTAGTTGTCTATTAGTTGTATAACAAATTATCACAGAAATTTCAGTTAAAACAATACCCCCTTATTATCTCACAGCTCTGTAGATCAGAAGTCTAGGTAGGCTCAGCTGGGTTCATAGCTGAAATCAAGATGTTGGCTAGACTGGGCTCTTATCTGGAGGTTTCAGAGAATGACCTGCTTTCAGACTCATTCAGGTTGCTGGCAGAATTCAGTGCCTTGGGGTTTTAAGGATGAGGTCCCCATTTCCTTGGCTGTTAGTCTGGGGTCACTCTCAGCATCTCAAGGCCACCCACATTCCTTGGCCTGTGCCACCTCCATACTCAAAGTCAGCAATTCCATGTCAGATACCTCTCTGCCTTTCAATCTCTGAGTCTCTCTTCTCTCACCAACCAGAGAATAGTTTTTACTTTTAAAGGGCTCATTTGATTAGACCAGGACTACCTACATAGATAACCTTTATTTTTTGCATATAATATAACTTATCATGGGAAGGACATTTCATTATATTCTGTTTCAGTCAGGGGGGAGGATATTATAGAAGGACAAGGGCCACTGAGTCCATAGAATCCTGCCTACATGCTGTTTATAGCCTTTCTAACCTCTGTTCTTAGTCACTCAGTTGTGTCCAACTCTTTGCGACCCCATGGATTATAGCTCCTCTGTCCATGAGGATTCTCGACATAAGAATACCAGAGTAGGTTGTCGCGCCCTTTTCCAGGGGATCCACCCGACCCATGAATTGAACCGGTGTCTCCGGCATTGCAGATGGATTCTTTACCAGCTGCGCTACTGGGGAAGCCCTTTCTAACCTCCACAATTGGCTTATTCCTGTGTCAATATCTACACTGTCTAATCATGTTCCATCAAGAATCCCACTGATATTTTAATTGGCATTTCATTGGATCTATAGTTCATTTTTGATATTGAATTTTATTTAAAAATGGAGTGTATCTCCTCATTCACAAGCTTGTTCATAAATCTTGAATATCTTCCTTTTTCATATGTCATGATGAAATGTTGTAGTGGCCTGTGGCCCAAAGCAAAAAATTTGAATGTGAGGTGGAACTTCTGGAAAGGTTGAGTGAGAAGGGAGGCAAAACCTCTTCCTTAAAAGCAAGTATAAAACCAAACAAAGCTGTTAAAAACAGCCACTCCAGGATTTTAGAAGTTGACCAAAGGCATCCATCTAATTGAGAAACATTTATTCAGTAAAAACTAAGCATCAGTAAGAATAGTGGGAGTCTGTGGCATTTTATCCTGGGGATTCTGCCATTCCTCAGCCAGCTCTGCTGTTCGGTAACTTTATTAAGGCAGAGCAAGCTGTGAGGAATTGCAGTCTCCTTACCAAAGGGGGCTGATTTGCTCCAGAGCAAAGCACAGATACACAAGGGCATTGTCAAAAATGATCACAGGAAAAGCCAGGAATAATAGCAAACATTTTAAGTAAGCTGCCTGAGGTCACAATACTGCTTGGGCAAGGGAGAGATTGACAGACCAGCTAAAAAAGTAAAAGGAAAATTCTGAGACTAGAGAGAGTGATAGTAGAGTTCACAAGTGGCCACTTAGCCCTTGTGATTTAGACGCAGGTGTATGCGTGCTCAAGGATGTGCACCCACAGAGGAAAGATCAGATAGGGCCCTGGCTATCCACTGTCCATGATGAATGTGAAGCTTTGAGATGCAGAAAGAATAAGCTAGAACAGACTGTAAACTGCCTGAAGTTCGATGACATTCTTTAAACACACACAGCTCCATGGCAAAGGGTGGAAACTTTACTGTTTCAAAAAGTTTATGTACAACCTCTAGTCGGTCACTGGCTGACCATTAAATTATGCTGTCCCTTAGGGAGTCAGGCTTAAAAATGAAACAAAAATACATTAAACAAAACAAAACCTGAGCAAAGACATCAGTGGCTGCACACTACTGGGGAGACAGACTCTACAGAGTTAATCCAGGCAAGTCATTAAAGAAACAACAACAACAAAAATCTGCAACAACAACTATCCCTGGAGGAGATAAGAATCCAGAGTTGGTACAATATATTATCTAAAAGTCTCCAATTTAAAAATTACATGTAAAAAAATAGCTTAGGAAAGTATGACCATACACATAGCAAGAAAAGTGATTTCAGGACATGCCACCGTAAAATATGCCACCTTGACATGCTGATTATTTTGAGCTAAAGGAACTTAAAAAACAGCAGGTGAAAGAAAGGTACTTGATTCCACTTCTTATTCCTGAAAGTGTTAGTTGCTCAGTCATATCGTATCTTTGCATCCCCATGGGCTGTAGCCCTCCAGGCTCCTCCATCCATGAGATTCTCCAGGCAAGAATACTGGAGTGGGTAGCCAGGCCCTTCTCCAAGGGATCTTCCCAGCCCAGGCATCAAACCCAGGTTTCCTGCATTGTAGGTGGATTCCTTTCTGTCTAAGCTACAAGGGAAGCACCTTTTATTCCTGAAAGCTGAAGTTAAAACTTGCATGTGAGAGCTGCCCTCCCTGTGCCAGGAGGAAAGAAACATTTTTATCACCAGAAACGGGAGTCGAGGCCAGGAGAAGGCTGTACTAACAAACCTTGCTAAAATAATTTCTTATCTTCTCCTAGTCTCTTCATTTTGGTTATGCTGCCATAATTAGCACTCTTTGTTCAATCCAGTATATAAGCATTTAGATTTTACCTCTTTGGATCTTCATTCTCTTATGAATGCTCCTATGCCATGTAAAACTAATACTAAATAAATTTGTTTTCTTTTCTTCTGTTAATTCTCAGGCCCAGCCAGAGACCCTGAGAGGGTAAAGTGCTTGCCTTCCCAACAGTTTCTGGTGGTGACAATGGGAGAGTACCTGCTGCGT
This sequence comes from Ovis canadensis, assembly GCF_042477335.2. Taxonomy (NCBI): domain Eukaryota; kingdom Metazoa; phylum Chordata; class Mammalia; order Artiodactyla; family Bovidae; genus Ovis; species Ovis canadensis. The sequence continues at coordinate 44,730,516 of NC_091245.1, forward strand.
CACTGCTGATTACTCTGGGGGCTGCAGCTGAGAGATCCTGGGACTTTTGACAAAAGCTGGAAGTTGGCTAGAGTTCTTACAATGTCACTCTCTCCCAGATCTCTGCCTGTAGGGTCTGGTTGGGGTGAGAGTGATAAGAGTCTCCCCTTGTCTTTTTCCTCATGCAAGATCAGATTGGCAGGAAAAACCATTTATGTGCAGTAGCTTGTTGGGTATAGCAACTCTATGCTTTCTCTTTTGAGTACTCTTGTTTTCTGTTGATTTCCAACCTCACAGAGACAGTCATTGCTTTCCTTTGTCTCTATTTCTGTGTCATTTGTCATAAAGAGGAGATTCGTAGAATAAAACTGAGGCATAGGTCTGACAAGGCTGTTGTTTGAGCTGGCCTCAGTCTGCTTAGTTTACAGTCTCCTTAGTTTTGACCAGATCAGTATCTGTTAAGACAAACTTTGCTGTGGATCACAAATAAAAACAGCAACTGGATCCGATTCTCTCTTCATCTTGCTTTATGTCTTGAGAGAATATTCTCTCTGGTCTCTGATAGCCGGAGGAGACTTTGGTGTCAACAGTTGTTGACTTTGCCTCAGGTGACCTCCCCACAGGCTGGGAACCCAAGATAAGAAATGACAAGCAGCAGTCTCTTTGTCCAAGCATGACAGCTTTCAGGGGACTTTGTCTTAATAAAAAGATCCCAGTCCATAAGGAGCCTTTGTCTCACAAGTGCTGGTAAAGCTCCTTCCTAGTATTGCCTACCCTGTGTCACAAACTAGTAGGTCTGTGACTAGTAGGTCTCTTGCACTGCAAGAATATCAAACTAGTCAATCCTAAAGGAAATCAACTGTGAATATTCATTGGAAGGACTGATGCTAAAGCTGAAGCTCCATGCTTTGGCCACCTGATACAAAGAGCTGACTTATTGGAAAGACCCTGATGCTGGGAGAGATTGAGGGCAGGAGGAGAAGGTGACGACAGAGGATGAAATGGTGGGATGGCATCACCATCCATGGTGGACATGAGTTTGAGCAAACTCTGGGAGACAGCGAAGGACAGGGAAGCCTAGTGTGCTGGAGTCCTTGGGGTGGTAAAGAGGTGGACATGACTTAGTGACGGAACAACAAGTTGCTTTGCAATGTTGTGTTAGCTTCTGCTGAACAGCAAAGTGAATCAGTCATATGTATAATATATCTGAGCTTCCCAGGTCACTCATCAGTAAAGAATCCTCCTGCTAATGCAGGAGATGCAGGAGATATGGGTTTGATCCCTAGGTCGGGAAGATCCCTAGGAGGAGGAAATGGCAACTTACTCCAGTATTCTTGCCTGGAGAATCCCATGGACAGAGGAGCCTGGTATGTTATAGTCCATAGTTGTGCAAAGAGTGGGACGTGACTGAGCACACACACACACACACACACACACACACACACACACACACACACACATATATCCATTCTATTTTAGATTTACTTCCCATTTTGGTCACCACAGAGCAATGAGTGGAGTTCCTCGAGGTATACCATAGATTTTCATTTGTTATCTACTTTATATATAGCAACACCAGCTCTTTCAAATTCCAAAGCATTTTTTGTTGCCATTTTCAAGTGTTAGTTGCCTCAATCGTGTCTGACTCTTTGCGATCCTATGGAATGTAGCCCTCCAGGCTCCTCTGTTCATGGGATTTCCAAGGCAAGAACAGTAGAGTGGGCTGCCATTTCCTTCTCCAGGGGATCTTCCCGACCCAGGGATTGAACCCAGGACTCCTGTATTGCAGGCTGATTCTTTGCCATCTGAGCCACCAGGGACACCTGAACATTTTCAAAGATTCTGCCAAATATAGAGAAGAGTTAGAAAGGTTACTGGCCTTTCACAACCCCACTGTAGGGACTTGGACTGGCTATTAAAAGATATTCTTCCCACCTTTGATTATAATATAATTATCAGACAGGTTAGATGGCCTCAGGGGGAGAAACCCTCCCGCAACCCTTCCCTGGCCCCAGAAGAAACAGGTGACCAGCATCACCCCAACCCTCCTGCAAGGAACTGGAAATGGCTCAACCAGGCCAACATTCAGGGCCTGATGTGGGGATAACGGAGGAGGCCTCTCTCTGTAAGGTAAATTTGTCTCAGGTTGAATTGTGCGCTCAGAGAAAGGGGAACATTCTAAGACTTTGGAGGAACACTTTACACAAACTTTAAAAAGGCACAGTGCAGTAAACCCTGGAGCCTAGAACAATTTAAAATTTCTGCCTTGATTGGAAATCTTCCCTCTCATACAGAGAGAGAAATCTAAAATAGTGTCATTGGCTAGGCAGGTATGTCTCTTAACATTGTTAGAGAAGTAACTATGTAGTTCTTTGGAAACAGCACACAGGAAAACAAGACAAAAAAAGAAATTAAAATGAACAGACCTTGATGTGCATATTGAGTCTTTACAAAAGCAAAAATGATGACTATAAGGCTAACTCAAAGTTCACTCATTTTTCTCACCAACCACACAGCTTCCCTCCAGACACTGGCAAATATTGGGAAAAGCTAGGACACTAGAAGGACAATTATCCTTCCTTAACTTAAAAAGTTCAAATAACCTTTTCCCTAACCCTCAGAACTATCAGAAGTTTCATTTCTCCCCTCCTCTAGGACAATACTCTACTGATTGACAGGGTCAGCCAATCCTCAGTCACATTCCAAAAACCACTATTAAACTTAAAATAGAGGACTGGAAACCAGACTTCTTAACTGACCCTGGTGTGAGTCTCTCTACCATCTGCTCAGAGGATTTAAAACTACCTGTCACCTCAGATTCTATTCGAGGTGTCAGAGTCTCTGGACAGCCTGTTCCATTGTCCGCATCTCAGGCCATCCCAATATCCTTAGGCTCTCAAGCCCCAATATGCCTTTCTAATTTCTGATTCCTCACCAGCTAATCTTTTATTATTAACAGGTAGAGAATTGTTACGTAATTTTAATGTCACCTTATGATGTACTAAAAAATGCAGGTTTTTCTCCCCCTGCACTCAGATTAAACCTCAAGTTTCTTACTTTCCATAAGGAAATCCCATCTCGATTTAAATCCTCAGAAGATAATGCAACTTTAAAAGTTGTCTCAACTGGTATCTAGGCTTCACATGCAAATGAAATTAGATTGCTACTGAGTGTAGAGCTTGCGAAGAGCCAGGGAAAGAAACATCTTTCCGATAAGTCCAGTAGACCCTCTAAGGAGACACAGAGTGGGGAATTGAACCTATAACAGGCTTTTTTTTTTTAATAGAATGATCTTAGCTTTACTTATAATACCAGGCTTGCCAGTAAAGAAAGAAGGGAAATTTGATTCACATGGAAATGAAAACTATCAATTTGTGCCAGATCTAAGAGTCACAAGTTCAGTTCAGTTGTGCAGTCATGTCTGACTCTTTGAGACCCCAGGGACTGCAGCATGCCAGGCTTCCCTGTCCATCACCAACTCCTGGAACTTACTCAGACTCATGTCCATAGAGTGCCATGATGCCATCCAGCCACCTTATCCTCTGTTGTCCCCTTCTCTTCCTTCCTTCAATCTTTCTCAGCATCAGGGTCTTTTCCAGTGAGTCAGTTCTTCACATCAGGTGGCCAAGGTATTGGAGTTTCAGCTTGAGCATCAGTCCTTCCAATGAGTATTCAGGACTGAGTTCCTTTAGGGTTGACTGGTTGGATCTCTTTGCAGTCCAAGGGACTCTCAAGAGTTTTCTCCAACACCACAGTTCAAAGCATCAATTTTTTGGCACTAGGCTTTCTTTATGATCCAACTCTCACATTCACATATGACTACTGGAAAAACCATAGCTTTGACTAGATGGACCTTTGTTGGCAAAGTAATGCCTCTGCTTTTTATTTATTTATTAATATAAATTTATTTATTTTAATTGGAGGCTGATTACTTTACAATATTGTATTTGTTTTACCATACATCAACATGAATCTGCCATGGGTGTACACGTGTTTCTCCATCCTGAACCCCCGCTCCCCCCCCCCCTTCCGCTTTCCCTCCCCATCCCATCCCTCTGGGTCATCCCAGTGCACCAGCCCTGAGCATCCTGTATCATGCATCGAACCTGGACTGACGATTCGTTTCACATATGATATTATACATGTTTCAATGCCATTCTCCCAAATCATCCCACTCTTGCCCTCTCCCACAGAGTCCATAAGACTGTTGTATACATCTGTGTCTCTTTTGCTATCTCGCATACAGGGTTATCATTACCATCTTTATAAATTTCATATATATGTGTTAGTATACTGTATTGGTGTTTTTCTTTCTGGCTTACTTCACTCTGTATAATAGGCTCCAGTTTCATCCACCTCATTAGAACTGATTCAAATGTGTTATTTTTAATGGCTAATACTCCATTGTGTATATGTACCACAGCTTTCTTATCCACTCATCTGCTGATGGACATCTAGGTTGCTTCCATGTCCTGGCTATTATAAACAGTGCTGCAATGAACAACGCAGTACACGTGTCTCTTTCAATTCTGGTTTCCTCAGTGTGTATGCCCAGTAGTGGGATTGCTGGTTTGTATGACAGTTCTATTTTGAGTTTTTTAAGGAATCTCCACACTGTTCTCCATAGTGACTGTACTAGTTTGCATTCCCACCAACAGTGTAAGAGGGTATGCTGTCTAGGTTGGTCATAGCTGTTCTTCCAAGGAGGAAGCATCTTTTAATTTCATCGCTGCAGTCACCATCTACAGTGATTTTGGAGGCCACCCCCCCCCAAATGTGTCACTGTTTCCATTGTTTCGCCATCTATTTTGCATGAACTGATGGGACTGGATGCCATAACTCCTTTGTAATACCTTGCCACCACGTAGTTCCTAATCCAGCTACTATACTCATTGCCATTCCTGGTAATGCAGCAGCAGCAGCAGCAGCTGCTGCTGCTAAGTCACTTCAGTCGTGTCTGACTCTGTGCAACCCCATAGATAGCAGCCCACCAGGCTCCCCCATCCCTGATATTCTCTAGGCAAGAATACTGGAGTGGGTTGCCATTTCCTTCTCCAATGCATGAAAGTGAAAAGTCAAAGTAAAGTCGCTCAATCATGTCCGACTCTTAGCGACCCCATGGACTGCAGCCCACCAGGCTCCTCTGTCCATGGGATTTTCCAGGCAAGAGGACTGGAGTGGGGTGCCATTGCCTTCAGTAATTGATGTCTGCTCAGCTTTCTCTTTGATCTTTGGTTCCAATGCATTTTGACCCATGGGTTTTTGTGATTTTTAACATTTACATTTGGAGGAAGACCACTAACGTGGACTCCCAAATCTCAGGGACAGTATGGGTCTCCCTCAATATTTTTCCCAGTCCTTAAAGCTGTTAGATTCTGTAGCCTTTACTCAAGGCTCTATTCTTGTTCCATATGTCAGTGACCCTTCATTCTGGAATTGTCACCCTGGTTATTTAACCTATATGCAGAGTATATCATGCGAAATCCTGGCTTGGATGAAGTACAAGCTGGAATTAAGATTGCCAGGAGAAATATCAATAACCTCAGATACACAGATGATACCACTCTTATGGCAGAAAGCAAAGAGGAACTAAAGAGCCTCCTGATGAACAGGAAAGAGGAGAGTAAAAAAGCTGACTTAGAACTCAACATTCAGAAAATGAAGATCATGGCATCCAGTCCCATCACTTCATGTCAAATAAATGGGGAAACAATGGAAACAGTGAGAGACTTTATTTTTGAGGGCTCCAAAATCACTGTAGGTGGTAACTGCAGCCATGAAATTGAAAGATATTTGCTCCTTGGAAGAAAAGCTATGATCAATCTAGACAGCACAGTAAAAAGCAGAGATACTACTTTGCCAACAAAGGTCCATCTAGTCAAAGCTATGGTTTTTCCAGTAGTCATATGTGGATGTGAGAGTTGGATCATAAAGAAAGCTGAGCACTGAATAATTGATGTTTTGAACTGTGGTGTTGGAGAAGACTCTTGAGAATTCCCTGGACTGCAAGGAGATCCAACTGTCAATCCTAAAGGAAATCAGTCCTGAATATTCATGGGAAGGCTGATGCTCAAGCTGAAACTCCAATATCTTGGCCACCTGATGGGAAGAACTGACTCACTGGAAAAGACCCTGATGCTGGGAAAGATTGAGGGCAGGAGGAGAAGGGGATGACAGAGAATGAGATGGCTAGATTGTATCACTGACTCGATGGCCATGAGTTTGAGCAGTCTCTGGCAGTTGGTGATGGACAGGGAAGTCTGGCATGCTGCAGACTTTGTGGGGTTGCAAAGAGTCAGACACAACTGAGTGACTGAACTGAACTGATTCATTCTGGAACCAGACTGAACAGAATGCTTTTATAGATGCTCTCATTCTCCTAAAGGTACTGGCTGAAGGAGGTCATAAAGCCTCCCAGTCTAAACTTCAATGAGTGCAAACAACCATTAGCTGCTTAGGACAGGGGTGAGGGCTTCCCTGGTGGCTCAGCAGTAAAGAATCTGCCTGCAATGCAGGAGATGCGGGTTCAATCCCTGGATTTGGAAGATACCTTGGAGAAGGAAATGACAACCCACTCCAGTATTCTCACCTGGAGAATCCAATGGACAAGAGGAGCCTGGTGGGCTACAGTCCATGGGGTTGCAAAGAACTGGACAAGACTTAGTGACTAAACAACAACAACAACAACAACAACAACAACTTAGGACGGGAGATATATCAGGGCACTCAAAACCTCACTCCAAAATGTCTTGAGTCAATTTTGTTTATCCTTTTTCCCAAAACCAAAAAAGCAGCTGCATAAATTTCCACTGTTGCCACTAGTGGATTTATCACTTCGCTGCCCTTGCTAGACCCTTATGTGCCCTCCTTCAGGTACTACCTCAGAGTCCATTTCCTGGCCCCTAGAGGCATTCACTTACTTTGAAGCCTTAAAATTAATGTTGTTCACACCCTAGCTCTTGGCTTACCTAATTTTGACAAGCCTTTTCACCCATATTGCCTTGAAAAAATAATGGGGTTGCTGCAGGACAAACTTACCTCTCATACTTCCTAAAGCGTATTTCTCATGTCAGTTGGACGCTGTGGCAGTGGGCATGCTCCATGCCTGCATGCTGTAGCTTCAGCTGCTGCCCTAAATGACAGAGCCAGTACTCTTACATTACACGCCTAATGTAAGAATGAGTATATGCCCTGTGCTCTCTTACAAGTTTGTAAGACCCAGCATCTCTTTACATGGAGGCAGACCAGCTAGAAATAAGCCCTACTTATAATCCACACAGCCCACCCCCAATCCCATCATCTTACATTGTTGTAACTTTAAATCTGGTTACTCTACCACCCCTCCTGGCTGATGGAGAGCCTCAGTCCATTCTATGTGATTGCCTTGCAACTACATATATAAATGGTCTCAAAGCCACAAGAAGACCTCCTAGACACCACCTTTAGATAACCCAGACTTACTCCTATTTTGTTATGGCTCTTGTAAATGAAATCTCTGGGAAAACATGGTAACTGTTTCTCCACGTGAAATACTTGAGGCATACACTGTGCCCACTATAAAATCAGTCTGGGCTGCTTACGGATTTTACCAGAGTTTGCATGCGAATAAAAGGAAAAAAATGCTCCTACTTACACTGACTCCAGATAGGCTTTTTTTTTTTTTTTTTTTTTCAGATAAGCTTTTCAAGTCTGCCATACTGTTGGCACAGCCTAGAAATCCCACAGATTCTTAAACACTGCCAGTACTCCTGTTTGCCAATGGGCATATAATGGCTGCCCTATGAGGGGCAATCTGCCTCCATTGTCCAGCCTGTATTAAGGAGACTGATACTCTATGGAATGACAGGGCTGACAAAGCTGCTAAATACACAGCCCCAAATAAATCCCCATCCTTTTCCCACCCAATTTATAAACCTATCTTGATCCCTGACTGATGTTACTGATTATCAGGCAAGTCCTCCTCAGTCTGAAAACAGACAAATGAATACAAAGGGATGCCAAACAATTATCAGACAGATTTTACACTGGGCCAAATGGACTTGGTGTGGCCCCTTTCTTCTGACCTTTTGTCTTGCACAGATCCTCCATCAGATGGGACACATGCAGATGGAGGCTAGTTAAGGCACTAAAAGATACTCATTTCTGCTCTTGCATTCATAAAATTTCTGACCCAGCTCACTACTTGCAATTTTACCAAATTTTTAGAAGCCAACATACGTTAGGAAGACTTCCAAGGCTCATACTCCCTTTGTATTACTCCAAATCGATTTTAAAGGCTTGCCTTCAGCTTAAGGCTATACCCAATGTGTGATAGTTGTCTGTACATATAGTGGATGGGTTGAATGCTATCCATTAGATGTGCTGATACCACTTTACCACTTTACATTTGTGGTAAAGAAATTAATAACAGATTATTTCTCATTTTGGAAATCCATTATGGATTGAATCATCAAACAACTCATCTTACAGCAGAAATAAACCACTCGCAAAAACACTGGCATACTCATTAGAATTTCCTACTGGTACCATCCTCAATCATCAAGGCAAGTAGAACATAAAAATCAAGACATAAGAAGGACTTTAGGAAAAGTCCTAAACTGAGCTTAAAAATTATACTTTAAATAGGAGACATAAGTTAATCCATTAAAAAATAATGTTTAGGTTGCCCTTTGCCTTGTGGCATCTCTAGCCTTCCATTTGCAGATAGAGAGAATGCTATGGGGACTAAAGAGAATAATTTGATGTTGAGACAAGCTATGTAGGGACTTCCCCAGTGGTCCAGTGTCTAAGACTCCATGCTCCTAATGCAGAGGGCTCGGCTTCAATCCTGAGTCAAGGAATTAGGAAAAAAAAAAAAAAAAAGAAGGAATTAGATCCCACATGCAGCAACTAAGAGTTTGCATGCAGTAACTAAAGATCGTACATGCTGCTACTAAGACCCAGCACAACCAAATAAATAAATAAATAAATATTAAAATAAAAAACTAGCTATGTATAAGAATTACTTATATAAGATGATACTTGGAACATATCATCAACAGATAAGAAAGCATGACTTCCACCAGCTAATAAGCCTCTCCATCCTTTCCGCCAGAAGGTTGGGGATATAGTAAGGCTTCTAGAAGAAAGAACACACTGTCACCTCATTGGGAAGGACTCTATGAAGTATTGCTAACCACTTACACTGCCATCAAAATAAAATAATTTTGGTGACTTCACATGAGCCACCAAACAATACCCAGATAAGCACTCCCAGCTCAAGTAGAGGACCCTTCCTATAAACGACTTTTATGTACAGATTTCTACAGACTTCTAGCATGGATGGATTTCTAGCATCAATTCCCAAGTGCTGGGAGGAGATGACATCATGAATTAGATAGCCTTCCCCAAGAATGTGGATTAAAAAAAACTTCATTTCCACCTATATTCTTCCCTTACTAAGTTCCCAACTTCATACACACACACACACACACACAACAACAACAACAACAAAACAAAACAATCTTCCTTTTAATGAAGTTTCCCCTTTCTTTGGCTATTTAAATTAAGATTTACAGAGATTACTTGTCTCAACCTGTCCTATTCTCCTTCTGATCCTCCAATAGGACCTTTCTTTCAAATTGTATCTCATTCTTATTAACCTTGACTGTTTTCTCAACAGGTCAGACATGGACTTGACACTCCTTTACACTGGTTTTCGATACCTGAGCACCTTAGCCATGGTAACTAATCATTCTAATTATTCATTATGTCAACATCTAAATCATGCAAAAGAACCTAACAATTTCTTTTTCTGCCAAAGTGAGCAGGATGGAGCAGTTCTAGAAAATGGATATACAACAGGGTATGGTATCCACAATCAAGTTAATAATATGACCTACTTCTCCTGATGAGTTCATTGGACATGAAAAAAAAAGAAAAAAAAGAACCTCTGTAGAATCTCAAGGACCATCATTTGCTCAGGTGAGGTCATTAGAAGGGAATTTTTCTTCTTGCATTGAAAACAGGCATGATGCTGGATTCTTCCTACTCGACATACTAAGGAATGGCAGTGCCAATATTTCAATCAAACTCTGAGGTTTGATTCCACAGGTGACGTGCTCCAGCCTCTCACAAAGGTTGTAGATGGTCCTGGCACTGACTCTTATGGTACAAACATTTGCCACACCATCAGATATTGTGGCTGGGTCACAGGACACCCTTGTGCAATCTGGTATAGTTCAGCTGCTCCCCTAATTAGGCTGCTTAACACTAAAGATTACATATGGGGTAATCTCTGTAGACCAAAGTAGATCAAAATTCTGGACTAACTTGGCCAGGTGGCAAAATGAAGCCTCATAACTACCAAAACTGGATTACATTTCTCCTAGATCAGGTTATTTTGCCACCTGTTGCACTCCTACAGACTACTGGGGACACATGTAACATGGAGTTGTGCAGATGACAATATGACAGATGACAAAAATCTCCAAATATCACCCGAGTGGATCAAAAGCTCCACTCTGACCTTATCCATGAGCAACGCAGGGTCTTTTTGTCTTATGCAATGACAAAAGTATTAATATTTGAAGGATTCCCACTGAGACGGTCAGGACAATGTGGACTGGGGACTTGAGCCTTCTGTTACCAGGTACTTCACCATAAATGCTAACCATACTACAGACTTGGGCACCTTTGTTCAGAAGAAGTGCCACACATTCATATTAAATACACTTAGTCAGGAAGTCATAGAAAGACCACTTGTGTATCACAATTCTAAATTCTTTTCCGTATGGAGATCTTTTTGGCCACACTTTAAACTTAAGAGCTAGAAAATGCAGTTTGAAATCTTTCCATAGTAATAGAACAAGATTTCAGCACTAATCTGCAAATATTGGAAGCACTTCAATTGGAAGTTAGTATTTTAGCCTCTGTTTAACTCCAAAATCTATGTGCTCTGGACACTTGGACAACCTGACAAGGAGAAGCTTGTGTAATCATCAGTGGAATAATGATGTTTCTATTATATGTAAATTACTTGGTACAGATAATGTCTAATCTATATTATTGTCCTTTTAAAGGACAAAATAAACACTCTCCATCAGATAAATGAGGCTCTATGAACTTTTTAAATTGGACAGACTGATTCCCAGGTATGGAAGACTGGTTTAAAGGGATTTGGGGGGAACGTTCTTAGATTTCTTTTTTCTTTTCTGCATATTTATTCTTGTTTTATCTATTCTTCTTTTTCTTTGGGTCTTTTACCAATTAGCTAGTAACCTGTTTTTTTCTCTCTTCAGCCTCCAACTCAGGTTATTACATGTGAAATTTTGAAGGAGTTTTCAAACTGGAGAGATGAATGGGTTGAAGACATGCTACCCAAAATAAATTGCCTTGATATAGTGATAATTTTGAGTTAAAGGCACTTAAACAGTGGGTACAAGAAAGGCACTCTGATTCTCCTTTCTTTCCTGAAAGCAGAAGTTAAAACTCCCATGTGAGAGCTGCCTCCCTGTGCCAGGAGGATAGAAACATTCTCATCACCAGAAATGGGAGTCAAGACCAGGAGAATGCTGGACTAACAGACCTTGTTAAAATAACTTTTATCTTCCTTTAGTATCTTCATTTATTTTAGTTGCTGATGTGCTCAGTCGTGGCCGACTCTTTGCAGCCCCATGGACAGTGCACCAGACTCCTCTGTCAATGGAATTTTCCAGGTAAGAATACTGGTGTTGGTTGCCATTTCCTTCTTAAAAAGTCACTCAGTTGTGTCTGACTCTTTGCAACCTCATGGACTATACAGTCCATGGAATTTTCCAGGCCAGAAGAGTGGAGTGGGTAGCCTTTCTCTTCTCCAGGGGGTCTTCCCAACTCAGGGATCAAACCCAGGTCTCCCTCATTGCAGGCGGATTCTTTACCAGCTGAGCCACAAGGGAAGCCCAAGAATACTGGGGTGGATAGTAACCTATTCCTTCTCCAGGGTCTCTTCCTGACCCAGGAATCGAACCAGGGTCTCCTGCATTGCAGGTAGATTCTTTACCAACTGAACTATGAGGGAAGCCCTTTATTTTAGTTATGTTTCCACAACTACCATTCTTTATTCAATTCAGTATCTAAGCCTTCAGGTTTTGCCACTTATTTGGGTCTTCATTTCATGATGGCTTCTGTGTCATATAAAACTAACCTTAAACAAATGTTTATGCTTTTCCCTGTTAATATGTCTTTTGTCAATTTAATTCTTAGGGGTAGTCACAGATTTTAAAGTTTGTACCTTCCCTACAAAAGCAATCAATAGAAACTATTTCTGAGGTTGGGGGGGGGCATGTCAGATATTGACTTAGCAGAGGAAGGCTTCAAGACAATGATCGTAAATATGTTTAAATAAAGGAAACAATAGTTTAAGAAGTAAAGGAGGTATAACAATGATTCACTAAGTAGAGACTATCAATAAACAGATACAGATTATTTACAAATCAAACAGGAATTCCAGAGTTGAAAGTACAATAATTAAAATGAGAAAGATTACCGGAGGGGCTCAATAATAGATTTCAGATGGCTGAAGTCAAATGAATCAATGAGACTGAAGATAGATCAAATATTACAAATTACAGAAAGAAAAATGAATAGTCGCAGAGACATGAGGAACATCAAGTGATCTAGCATAAGTGTTTCAGAAGTAGAGGAGAGATAAAAAAGGGAAAAAAATTGTCAAGAAACTGTGACCAATAATAACAAATATATATATAGTAAAGGCATTTGTATTACTCTGCTGAGGCTGTCATCACAAAATATCATAGACTGTGTGGCTTAAGCAACAGACATTTCTTTCTCACAATTTTGGAGAATGAGAAGTTCAAGATAAAGGTGCTGGCAGATTCAGTTCCTGATGAAGCCTTTTTTTCTGGCTTACAGATGGTGGTGTTCTTCCTGTGTTTTCATGTGGCAGAGAGAGAGAGAGAGCTCTAACCTTTTTTCCTCTTCTTCCAAGGACACAAATTCCATCAAGGAGGCCCCATCCCTACGACCTCATCTAAGCCTAATTACCTCACTAAGGCCCTTAACTCCAAATGCAATCACACTGAGGATTAGAGGTTCAAAAGATGAACTTCATGGGAAGACATTCAGTCCATCACAGCATCATACAGATGAATTTAAATGGTGCACTAGATAATATTTAATATAATATAGGCAGCTAAGGAAGAACAGAAAAAAATGAGATATGTAGATAAATAAATCCAAATAAAATTTTACCAAATAAGTTGAAAGCAAATGCATAGAAAAAACATGTTATTAGAATAGTCAAAATCCAAAAACTGAGAACACCAGTTGCCGGCAAAGTTGCAACAGGAACTTTCATACATTGCTGGTGGGAATGGAAAATGATACACATACTTTGGAAGACAGCATGGCAACTTCTTATGAAACCAAACATAATCTTACCATATATTCCAGGTATTCTGTGCTCCTAGGTAACTAATCTGAAGATTACATCCACATAAAAACTGTCAGTTCAGTTCAGTCACTCAGTCGTGTCCAACTCTTTGTGACCCCATGGACTGCTACACGCCAGGCTTTCCTGCCCATCACCAAATCCCAGAGTTTACTCAAACTCATGTCCATAGAGTTGGTGATGCCATTCAACCATCTCATCCTCTGTCCTCCCCTTCTCTTCCTGCCTTCAATCTTTCCCAGCATCAGGGTCTTTTCCAGTGAATCAGTTCTTCACATCAGGTGGCCAAGGTATTGGAGTTTCAGCTTTAGCATCAGTCTTTCCAATGAATATTCAGGATTGATTTCCTTTAAGATAGACTGATTGGATCTCCTTGCAATCCAAGGGACTTTCAAGAGTCTTCTTCAACACCACATTTCAAAAGAATCAAGTCTTCGGCACTCAGTTTTCTTTATAGTCTAACTTTGACATCCATACATGAATACTGGAAAACTACAGCTTTGACTAGATGGACCTTTGTTGGCAAAGTAATGTCTCTGCTTTTTAATATGCTGTCTAGGTTGGTCATAACTTTTCTTCCAAGGAGCAAGCGTCTTTTAATTTCATGGCTGCAGTCACCACCTGCTGTGATTTTGGAGCCCCCCAAAATAAAGTCTGTCACTGTTTCCACTGTTTCCCCATCTATTTGCCAGGAAGCGATGGGCCTGGATGCCTGAATGTTGAGTTACTTTTTCACTCTCCTCTTTCACTTTCATCAAGAGGCTCTTCAGATCTTCCTCGCTTTCTGCCATAAGGGTGGTGTCATCTGTGTATCTGAGGTTATTGATATTTCTCCTGGCAATCTTGATTCTAACTTGTGCTTCATCCAGCCCAGCATTTCTCATGATGTACTCTGCATATAAGTTAAATAATCATGGTGACAATATACAGACTTGATGCACTCCTTTCCTGATTTGGAACCAGTCTGTTGTTCCATGTCCAGTTCTGTTGCTTCATGACCTGCATACAGATTTCTCAGGAGGCAGGTCAGGTGGTCTGGTATTCCCATCTCTTGAAGAATTTTCCACAGTTTATTGTGATCCACACAGCCGAAGGCTTTGGAATAGTCAATAAAGCAGAAATAGATGTTTTTCTGGAACTCTCTTGCTTTTTTGATGATCCAGCAGATGTTGGCAGTATGATCTCTGGTTTCTCTGCCTTTTCTAAATCCATCTTGAACATCTGGAAGTTCATGATTCACATACTGTTGAAGCCTGGCTTGGAGAATTTTGAGCATTACTTTACTAGTGTGTGAGATGAGCGCAATTGTGAAGTAGCTTGAGAATTCTTTGGCATTGCCTTTCTTTGGGATTGGAATGAAATCCAAACCTGACCTTTTCCAATCCTGTGGCCACTGCTGAGTTTTCCAAATTCGCTGGCATATTGAGTAAAGCGCTTTCACAGCATCATCCTTTAGGATTTGAAATAGCTCAACTGGAATTCCATTACCTCCACTGCTTTCTTAGCAGTGATGCTTTCTAAGGCCCACTTGACTTCACATTCCAGGATGTCTGGCTCTAGATGAGTGACCACACCATTGTGATTATCCTGGGTCATGAAGATATTTTTTGTATAGCTCTTCTGTGTATTCTTGCCACCTCTTCTTAATATCTTCTGCTTCTGTTAGGTCCATACCATTTTTGTCTTTTATTGTGCCCATCTTTGCACGAAATGTTCCCTTGGTATTTCTAATTTTCTCAAAGAGATCTCTGATCTTTCCCATTCTGTTATTTTCCTCTATTTCTTTGCATTGATCTCTGAGGAAGGCTTTCTTATCTCTCCTTGCTATTCTTTGGAACTCTGCATTCAAATGGTTATATCTTTCCTTTTCTCCTTTGCCTTTCACTTCTCTTCTATTCACAGCTACTTGAAAGGCCGCTTCAGACAACCATTTTGCCTTTTTGCATTTCTTTTTCTTGGGGATGGTCTTGATCCCTGCCTCCTATACAGTGTCACAAACCTCTGTCCATAGTTCCTCAGGCACTCTATCATATCTAATCCTTTGAGTCTATACACGAATATTTATAGTAGCTTTATTTACAATAATCCAAATCTAGAAGAAACCTAAATGTCTTTCAGGAGGTGAAGAAACAGACTCTTACATCCATAGAATATAATGTTTATTCAGTGATAAAAGGATATGAAGTTATAAAAAAGACATGATGAAATTTAAATGCCTATTGATAAGTTAGAAATGCTATATACTCTATGATTCAAATTATACGACAATCTGGAAAAGGTAAGACTATAGCGACAGTAAAAAGATCATTAATTTTCAAGGTTTGGCAGGAGGTTGTGGTGGGGTTGCAGGGAAGTCAGTGGGTGAAGCACGGGGATTTTTAAAGGATGTTGAAAGGATTCTGTATGATAATATAATTGTGGATATGTGATACTGTGTGTTTGTCAAAACTTTAGAGAAAAAGGAGTGGACTTTAATTGCAAAAATGTAAGCAAATCATTTAGGAGATTGGCAGAGTCTCAGGACTGCTACATGGAAAGAAACAATCACACTGTATGTATTACAAATGCATGAACAACCCCACTGAAGGGGGTGCAGGTAACAGGTACTAACTGATGTAACTTTGGAGATGAATGGTGTCTGCAAAACTAATGACTAAAGAAACGGCACAAGCACTGTCACTACTTGATTACCCTTCAGATTAACAGTTCTATACTGCTGTTCTGGGATTGAACAATTAAATAAATTTATGTCAGATGATGGGAATCAGATGTTAGATGATGTCAGAAGAAGTCTCACTGATGCACTGAAAATTTATAGATATGCAAAGGAGAAAGGTTAGAATTAATCAAGAGGTAATGTCTTCCCAGGTGGCGCTAGTGGTAAAGAACATGACTATTACTGCAGGAGCTCTAAGAGTCAGGGGTTTGGTCCCTGGATCAGGAAGATCCTCTGGAGGAGGGCATGGCAACCCACTCCAGTATTCTTGTCTGGAGAATCCCCATGGACAGAGGGGCCTGGCTACAGTCCACAGGTTTGCAAAGGGTTGGACACGACTGAAGTGACAGCACAATGGGTTAGAGTTTGAGATGTCAGTGTGAGTTCATGTTTAGTTTAATATCAATACAGATGATTACATATAGAAATGTGTATATTCACAAATTAGTGTATACACATACATTTCCTTGCTCTGGCAGCTGAGCAGGCCAGAAGCAATAGCACTCCAGTAGAACATGGACGGAGGAGCCTGGTAGGCTGCAGTCCGTGGGGTCGCGAAGAATCGGACATGACTGAGTGACTTCCCTTTTACTTTTCACTTTCATGCACTGGAGAAGGAAATGGCAACCCACTCCAGTGTTCTTGCCTGGAGAATCCCAGGGACGGGGGAGCCTGGTGGGCTGCCATCTATGGGGTCACACAGAGTCGGACACGACTGAAATGACTTAGCAGCAGCAGAAGTGAATACACCTAATGCCCAGATCTTGGTTTTCGAAACTATTCTTCAATCAAAGGAACTAGGCTCCTTGGAGAACTGGATGATTCTAGAACTGGGACAGGAAATATACAAAATGAGCCTGGAGCACCTTGCAGCACCAGAAAGTAAGAAAGAGTTGAAAAAACTAACCAACCAACCAGCATATACCCACAATGTTGGGGATATGTCTGGGGCACAGCAAGCAAATGAAAGCTGCTCCCAGTGGCCAAATATGGAACAGTTTGAGGAGCAAAATGAATAAAGTACTACTGCATCCTAAGCCAAATTATAAAATAAGTATCCATGAGTCCATAATTACATAAATAAATGATTGAATAAATAATAAATGGGGAAAGAAGAGACAAATTTCCTGTGTAGAGGAATTCTAAATAATTTATGTAGGTGCACTTTCCTCAAAAAGGTGGAATGTAATTCCCCACTCATTAGGTTTGGCCAGTGTATAGTGAATGTGTGACTTCCTTTCAAAGATTACCATACGGAAAGGAGAAAAAAAAGAGTACCTGTATAGTGGAGGTAGCTGACAGACATTGCCCTGATCAGCTGATCAAGGTCAACATCCACTTTGATAAGTCATGTTGATAGTATATATCTTTGATAGAATATGAAAATTGCACTTTACCTTTGTGATTTTCCTCTGCAAAACCCATAACTCTAGTCTAATTGTAAGAAAAACATAAGTCAAATCCCAATAGAAGGACATTATGCAAAATACTTGACCAATACTCTTCAAATAATGTCAAGGTTATCACAAACAAGGCAAATCTAAGAAATTGTCACAGGCAAAAGCAGCTTAAGTAAACACAATGAATAAATATAATGTGGCATCCTGGATAGGATACTGAATCATGAGAAGGAATAGGAGAAAAACTGAGGAAATTTGGTTAAATAATGGACTTTAATTAATAATAATGTATCAATATCAGTTCATTAATTTTAAAAAATGTACCTTACTAATGTAGGATGTTAATAATAGTGGAAAGTGGATGTGAGTTATAGGGAAACTCTGTACTATCTAAGTAATTTTCTATAAGCAAAAAACATCACAAATAATTTATTAAAATATATATATATGCATTTATGTGAGTGTGATGCAAGCAGTAAACTTAAAAAGATGTAGCAGCTATAATAATGTCAGGTAAAACAGAATTTAAGAAAGGAATATTTATAACAGATAAATTGTGGCTCATCCTAAAAGCCCATATAATGGAATATTATTCAGCAATAAAAGGTATGAACTACTGACACCTATCACAATATGGATGAACCTCAAAAACATGCTAAGTGAAAAGAGCTAGACACAAAAGATCTCTTTTAATAAGATACTGTTTATATGAAGCATCCAGAAAAGCAAATCTGTAGAGAGAGTAAACGGATTAGCAGTTGCCTAGGGCTGGAAGTAAGAAAGTGTTTTGGCTGCAAAAAGGCTTGAGGATTCGTTTGGGAGTGATGGAAATATTCTAAAATAGGAATGTGGTGATGGCTCTGTGAATTTACATTTATGGAAAATCATTGAATTGTACATTTAATATGGACAAATTTAGGGGGAGGTGAGTTTTCTGGTTGTGAATTAAATGTCAGAAAGTTGTTTAAAGCATTAAAACATTTTTATTCCCTAGAAAAGCTAATGATTAATAACATTTCCAATAAACAAATATCCTAGATAATGATTTTTAAAAATACATATCTCTAATTGCTAGGGGAAGCACACTGACTGAAACTGCCCATCCTGGCCAGGCACCATAGTAACCATTTGCATGAATTGTTTTATGACAGGAGGTCCTGGTAAGGAACATGGAACTAATAAGCCACCACCAACTGGAAGAGTTCAGAAAAGGTCAAAAGGAGACACCACATGTCTGACCACCTCCCAGAATCCTTCTCACTGGCATCCATCTTGGCTGAACAAGGTGTGCACCACCAGGAAGGAGTCTGAGTCAGAATGATTGGATAAAGACCACCCAGAAACTAATCCCATTACCATAAAACCAAGACTTCAGCCATGTGGCAGAGCAGTTCTCCCGAGTTCCCTTGCCCTACTGCTCTCCACCCAGGCACCCTTTCCCAATAAAATCTCTTGATTTGTCTGCACGTGTATCTCCTTTTACAATTCATTTCTGAGTGTTAGACAAGAGCCCAGTTTCAGGCCCTGGAAGGGGTCCCCCTTCCTGAAACATTATGACCAGATAGCTTAATATAAACATTTTATAAACAAGGCAACCACTTCCAGAAAAAAATGAACAGAGTGCTCAATTTAAATAAATACATTTATTTCCTGATTATTCTCCATTCAAATTGTTTGTTCTTTAAAGATAGGACTATTACTTTCAGAGAATAAACATAAATATACAATAGCCCTCCAATTAGTTATTGCTTTATTGACTTCAAAGATTTATCCAACATTTGATTAAAGACCAAGTGCTATAATTTATTGGGCTAAATCTGTGTAGCCCAAGATGAGGTGCAATTTCTGATGACCTCTAAAAGGAAGCATTGTGAATTATTTTACTGTTCAAAATATCTACTGTCTCCCCATAACCTCATGGGAAGAGCTCTCTTTCCCAATTCATCTGATGTTGGGTCTGATTCTCGATGATTTGCTTTGGCCTCAGCTGGTCAGAAGGTACTTCTAAACTCCTAACCTTGGGCTTGGTTATGTGATTTGCTGTGGCTGGTGGGGCTTAAAGTACTGTCTTGTTTTTGTTATTGCCATGCAAACTTCTCATGGAAAGAAACAGGTTCTAGGTTCTTCCTTACCAGCCTTACTGGCCTTTGCTGAGAACCTGGGAGGGGTATACAGCAGCTGGATAACCTCTTGGATACTGTACCTTTTGACTTCTTTAAGGGCAACACCAGGATCAGGGGGTCCTTTCTAGTGCTGGATCCATCCACAGATCCATCAGAGAAGAAAATCTCAAGAACAGAGAAGCCTGTATAAAGAGGTTATTTCACACACAAGGGTAATTCTGTGGTGGCTGGTGAATCTCTCAGTGGGGTTGATGAGTTCACAGCAGCCCAAATTGAGTTATTAGATAAAGATTTTAAAATTTAAAAAATAAAAAACTAAAAAAAAAAAAATAGTATGTAAAAAAAAAAAAAGAAAGTTAAAGTCATCACCATCATCATTAGTAATGAGAAGATGGTGGAAAAGAAAGGATCTATTCCAAGTTATTCTTTTTTTTTACCCCCAGCACCTTGTGACCTGTCTTCAGACCTTTGCATATACTCCCCTTTTCTGTCCTTTCACCTGGGGAAATCCTTTACCACCTTCAAGATTCAACTCTGATATCCCCTCCTCTGAGAAGCCTTCCTTGACCCCTTTAGCCTTAATGTGGCATACTCTCCTTTATATCCATGGGGCTTGGCACCCGTTTGGGTTTTTGTCTTCCTCACACTGTGTTATGATTATATACCTTACTCTCCTCAGCCTTACATGAGGAACATATATTACAGGGGCTGAGCTGAACTGGTGATTAATCTCTATGCTTCCAGTACCATGTACAGTGGCTGGCGTGGACAGAACTTTTGTAAATATTTCATCAATGAACAAGGAATGTCTGAAAGAAGAATGAAGAGAGGCCAGCCTTCAAAGGAAACTTTAAAGTTTTCTCTTACCTCATCCCTGTATGCCCCAGGTGGTCTGGGTTGCCAAACCCTTTGTGGGATATGTGCCGTTTCCAGCCCACTTTAAAAGAAAATATGTTTATTATAGACTGAAATTTGCAATGTCAAAAGTGATCTTTCAACATCATGACCTTCGGGGCTGGAATTAAGTTGCACATATGTGTCTTCAGTTCTCAGCAATGAATAAAAGGTTTAATGGGGAGATATTTCCATGGAAAGGACATTTGATATTGTTACAAAAAAGTCTTTAAACATTGCAAGGGAATTCAAGTTATTTCAAATGTTTTTATAAGGAGGTTGGGGAAGAGGGTGACCTTTAAGTCTAACCAATTCTGTCTCTATGGTTCTACTTACTGATTTGCAACCAGGCTGCACCTCATTGTTCTTAGCTAAGGTGAGCTCTTTTAAAAAAAATGTATTGATATATATCCTGCCTCCCATATTTGTGAACTTACGTTTAAATCATACTTCTTTCTTCTCTCTGACAAAAAAAGTTATCAAGATAAACAGATGAGTAATTTATGCTGAATCCTCCTGCAAAGTAACTTTTTCACAAATTTGACCATCCTTTTTCCTGGTATACAAACCTTTTTCAAGAAATATGCTTATTTCACCTGTAACTGCTCCCTGGAAAGCAGTTCTGCTCCAAGTTCAACCCAGTGCCCAGACATCCTTGGAATTCTTATTATCCTATACCTAATTGAGTGGGACTGGTTTTAGTATTATGGTTTTATTGGGGGAGGGGTGTTAAAATTTGGCCTCCCTTGGTGCATCAATTTAGGATGACCCCACTCTTCCTCTATGCTCTTGCATAAAAACTTAATACAATGTATTACAGATCCTCGTGTACATGACTGTTTCTTCCAGTTCCTTGAAGGTAGAGATCAGTCCTGGTTGCCCTTCTTATCCCCAAACCTAGCCCTGGGCCTGACACCTTGAAAGCACTTGGTAAATGTCCCTTGAATGGATGGATAAACAGGTGAATAACAAGTTCACCTTATTATGGAAGGCTGTGACTTTTAATTTTTACCATTGGAAAGACAGCATGGCTATGTTAGCACCTGTAGGGCCAGTGTTAGTAGAAGGATAAGAAGCTGGGGATGTTTGGGAAGTGTTTGAGAATTAGTGGTGGTAAGGAAGATCTCTCAGATGAGGAAAGGGATGAAAGAAAGATGGAGCAGGAGAATTGAAAAGAGGAATAGTGAAAGAAATCCCATCTGCCAGACTCCATTCTTCCTTCTTCCCTCCTCTCAGCTCCAGGACTCACTGAACTTTTTTGAGTTTCTCTTTGTAGTCCATCCCAACTTGCTCCATTTCTGGTCAGAAGAACTGCAGTTCAGGATGAGGAATTGTTAAGCAGGTGAAGAATAGCAGCTAAATGTAATGGTTAGAAATTCATTTAGCCAAGCATTTTAACATTATATTCAATGCCAGGTTGCATTAAAATGTCCTCAAGGGGTAGGCCTAAATGACTAATTATATTTGTATTTTATGGGTATAAAACACAGTATGCTGAAGTGGAAACAGCTCATGAGGAACCTGGTGTTCCACTTTTCCAGTGTCTGCCAGGGTTGCTGCTGGGTTGATTCAGTGGATTGGCTGGGTTAGGCTAAGGTTAAGCCAAGAAAATCTTTTCAAAGTAAGTGTTATTTGGGGCCAGCTACTATATCTTCCCAAAGAACAGATGATGTTGTCAAAGAGGTGACCTTAAAGGTATGTGATCCCAAAGAACGTGACCTCGGACTTTTGCCTGATTCTTACCTGTCAAAATAGTCAAGAAAATGTTTGATCAAGGGTCATGTTTAAAGAAAACTTACAATTTTCCAAGTTATTTTTTTTAAAGCATCAGTTTCTTAAGAAGCAGGGAATAAACACTGATTATAATGTAGGTGTATTTTTGTTTAATTATGAAAAGAGTTTTAAGATCTCTCAAATGCCCTCTAGAATCTGACAACTAATATTTACATGTCTAAGTGAAATAGTGAAATAAGAAACTTGCCTGCTGGGAAAAATGAGAAGTTTTGAGCTCTTCACTTGGGTTCATGGTGATACCATCTGTATTTCTGTACCCAAGTGCTTGGCATATAGTGGGAGTTCATAAACATTTGGTGCCTAAGTAGAGAAACTGAAAGCCAACTGCATTATGCAACCGTGCTCTGCTGTTTCAGTTGAGAGCAGCTGGTTGGTTATAACTAATTGGATGTCAGCATTTGTTATTTCTTTTGCTGTGAAAGTAGGTAAAGTAGGACTTCCCTGGTGGGCCAGTGGTTAAGAATCCACCTGTCAATGCAGGGGACACAGGTTCAATTCCTGATCCAGGAAGATTCCACAAGCCACGGAGGAACTAATCCCAGACACCATGACTACTAAACCCACTCTCTGGAGCCCGAGAGTCACAACTACTGAAACTCCTGCTCCCTAGAGCCCATACTCTGCAACAACAGAAGCCACAACAATAAGAAGTCCACACACCATAACTAAAGAAAGTTCACCCACAGCAATGAAGACCCAGTGCAGCCAAAAATAAAAATAACTAAATAACTTTTTAAAAGTAGGTAAAGACCCAATAAAATTGTTAGGCATACTTTTATTTTAAACCACCTATTCTAAAAGCTTGTTATTAACAATAAATCTGTTTTATTAGAAATCTTTATACATGCCTGCATGTGTGTGTTTGCAGAAAGACCTGCCATGTAACAAAAGCAGTTTTTAAAAAATTGACCATTCTATCTTTTGTAATCAGTAATTTATGCAGTTGTAGTAATTGCAAATGGGTAAATTGATAGCTCCAAGACTCTAGAAAGTCACAGTGATTTGAACTAAATAATAGTATCATTCTATAGTTTTCCTGATTGTCAAGTCATATTTTCTTTTTACTGCATAAAATGAAAAAGTGAAAAGAAATGAAAACTTGGAGTTGCCACTATGAATACAATTCTCAATTATTTTCAGTGTGAGGATGTGTAAAAGGCAGAATTCTAAGATGCCCGCATGATCTCCACTCTCCAAGGATATGCCTACTGTTAGGTTATGTAATATGGCAAAAGAGATTTTACAGAGGTACTTAAGTTATTAATCAGTTGACCTTAAGATAAGGAGATTATTCAGGTGGATATAATCTAATCGTTTTAACTGTTTGAAAGCAATTTTTCCTCTGGCTAGTTGGAAAGGCAGAAGGCAGAGGTTCAAAGCATGAGAAGAATCCAACATAGCATTGCTGGCTTGAAGATGGAAGGGGCTGCAAGCTAAAGAATGGGAGTGACCTATCAAAGAATTGATGCTTTAGAACTGTGATATTGGAGAAGACTCTTGCATGTCCTTTGGATTGCAAGGAGATCCAACCAGCTAATCCTAAAGGAAATCAGTCCTGAATATTAATTGGAAGGACTGATGCTGAAGCTGAAACTCCAATACCTTGGCACCTGATGCAAAGAACTGACTCATTGGAAAAGACCCTGATGCTGGGAAAGATTAAAGGCAGGAGGAGAAGGGGATGACAGAGGATGAGATGGTTGGATGGCATCACCGATGCAATGGACATGAGTTTGAGTAAGTTCTGGAAATTGGTGATGGACAGGGAAGCCTGGTGTACTGCAGTCCATGGGGTTGCAAAGAGTTGGACACGACTAAGCAACTGAACTGAACTAAACTCAGAATTGAGAGTGAGTCCCAGCCAGCAGCCAGCAGTCAGTGGAGATCTCAGCCCTATAATCAGAAAGAACTGAATTCTACCAGGTGCCTGAATGAGCTTGGAAGGAAACTCTTATTCAGAGCCTCCAGCTTGGTCAGTGCCTTGATTTCAGCTTTGAGATCCCAAGCAGAGGACCCAGCCTAAGATATGCCTGACTCCTGACTCAAAAAAAAAAAAAAAAAAAAAAAGTCAGATACAAGCTTTCCTTGGAGATATTACATATTTGGTTACAGACAACTGCAGTAAAGTAGATATTGCAACAAAGCAAGTCACACAGATTTGTTTCCCAGTGCATATAAAAAGTTATGTTTATACTATGCTGTGGTCCACTGAGTGTGGGGTAACATGTCTAAAAAGCAATGTACAAATCTTAAAAAAAAATTTATGTATTTTTAAACTGAAGGATAATTGTTTTACAGAATTTTGTTGTTTTCTGTCAAACATCAACATGAAGCAGCCATAGGTGTACAGATGTCCCCTCCCTCTTGACACTCCCTCCCATCTCCCTCCCCATCCCACCCTCTAGGTTGATACAGAACCCCTGTTTGAGATCCCTGAGCCATACAGCAAATTTCCATTGGCTATCTATTTTACATATGGTAATGTAAGTTTCCATGTTACTCTCTCCATACATCTCACCCTCTCCTCATGTTCATAAGTCTGTTCTCTATGTCTGTTTCTCCATTGCTGACTTGCAAATAAATTCATCAATACCATTTTCCTAGATTCCATGTATATGCATTAGTGTACAATATTTATCTTTCTCTTACTGACTTACCTATTTTAACTAAAAAATAATGCTGTTGGAAAAATGGTGCAAATAGAGTCTCCTGAAGCATGGTTGCTACAAATCTTCATTTTATAAAAAAACACACTATCTGTGAAATGCAGTGAAGTGAAATGAAGCACAATAAAACAAGATATATCTGTAATAAGTATGGGTTGTTTACAGTTGCTAAGTTTGTGATAATTTGTTATGCAGTAATAGAAGACTAATGTAGATTTTGGTCTTGAGAAGTGGGGTCCTGCCCCCACAGTTCCAAATACCTAACATATGGAAGTAGCTTTGGAATTAGGCAGTGCTAGAGGTTAAAAGAATTTTGAGGAGTATGATAAAAGAAACCCAAATTGCCTTGAACAGGCTATTTGCAGAAATATGGACATTAAAGATTCAGCTGGTGAAAGCTCAAAAAGAAGTGAGAAGCCCTATAGAGAAAACTTAAATTGTCTTTGAGAAAGCCTAAATCACCATGAACAGACTGTTCTTAGAAATTTGGACATTAAGAACGATGCTAATCACACAAATGCTTTAACTCAAGAGAGTTTTTCTCTGGTTGGAGAAACAGAAGTCAGAGATTCAAAGCATGATAGGAGTACGATATGTAATGGCCAGCTTAAAGATGGAGGGAGCCACAAGCTGAGGAATGTGAGCGAGAGTGACCCCTGGTCAGCAGCCCCAGTGAGAGAATGGAGACATTAACCCCACAACCACAAGACCTGAATTCTGCCAGCAACCAGAATGAGCTTCGGAGAGAATTCTTCCCTCTGAACCTTCTGTGGAGAACTCAGTTCAGTTGGTACCTTGATCTTATTCAACCTTTGAGACCCTCAACAGATGGCTCAGCTAAAGTACATTGGACACCTTGCTCCTGGAAACTGAGATAATAAACTCATGTTATTTACTGGTGGAAGCTTGTGGTATTTTGTTATGCAGCAATAGAACACTAATGTGTGTGTGTGTGTTTAATTATATCCTCTTAAACAACAGAGACCAAATTTTTATTAAACCACATAAAATCAGTCTAGCCAGGGGTTTATAGAACAATCTTGTAGGTCAGTGATGAAATGAATTTTATGGTACACACATGATTCTAATAATTTTTTAAGAGCCCTTACTAGAAAGAGGTAGCTCTAGGTTTAAGCCTCTTATTGCTTTATGTTTCTGAGAGATTCTGTGAGGAATATACCTGGATAGTATGCACTTTCAGAGAGATGAGATCCCAGTCAAACCAAATCATTTCAATAAATTATGGAAAAACTTGTATACATCTCTAGACACTGGGCTTAGCACTAGGGATTAAATGATAAACATAATAATAATATTTTGGCCTTCCATGGGCTTTATGTTGGTTGGGGGTAACAGTAAATATATAATGGCAATATAGTGTGTTAACTACTGTAATTGGATAATGCAGGAGCACATATAAAGATGACCTAATCCAAACTTAAGAGAGGGATGGCAATGGGTGGGGTGGTGGTGGTGGGGGAGGGGCGGAGAGATTCTGGCTCTGAGGAGCAGGGAGTAACAACCAAGATGGCAGTATGTTGTGCATACATGGACAGGTGTGCAGAATTGAGGTATGTATTGGGGGTGGGGGTGGGGAGAGTGTTTTGAGCACAAGAAATACATTTAAAGCATGTCCTGAGATGTGAGAGCATTTGATTGAACTACAAGTATTTGATGTACCTAGAACTAGAGTGCAAGGGGAAGTGGGCAGGGGGATATGATGAGATAAATATCAGTTCAGTTCAGTTCAGTTGCTCACTTGTGTTCGACTCTTTGTGACCCCATGAATCGCAGCACGCCAGGCCTCCCTGTTCATCACCAACTCCCGGAGTTCACTCAGACTCACGTCCATCGAGTCCGTGATGCCATTCAGCCATCTTATCCTCTGTCGTCCCCTTCTCCTCCTGCCCCCAATCCCTCCCAGCATCAGAGTCTTTTCCAATAGTCAACTCTTCGCATGAGGTGGCCGAAGTACTGGAGTTTCAGCTTTAGCATCATTCCTTCCAAAGAAATCCCAGGGTTGATCTCCTTCAGAATGGACTAGTTGGATCTCCTTACAGTCTAAGGGACTCTCAAGAGTCTTCTCCAACAACACAGTTCAAAAGCATCAATTCTTTGGGGCTCAGCTTTCTTCACAGTCCAACTCTCACATCCATACATGACCACAGGAAAAACCATAGCCTTGACTAGATGGACCTCTGTTGGCAAAGTAATGTCTCTGCTTTTGAATATGCTATCTAGGTTTGTCATAACTTTTCTTCCAAGGAGTAAGCGTCTTTTAATTTCATGGCTGCAAATCACCATCTGCAGTGATTTTGGAGCCCCCAAAAATAAAGTCTGACACTGTTTCCACTGTTTCCTCATCTATTTCCCATGAAGTAATGGGACCAGATCCCATGATCTTCGTTTTCTGAATGTTGAGCTTTAAGCCAACTTTTTCGCTCTCCTCTTTCACTTTCATCAAGAGGCTTTTGAGTTCCTCTTCAGTTTCTGCCATAAGGGTGGTGTCATCTGCATCTCTGAGGTTATTGATATTTCTCCCAGCAATCTTGATTCCTGCTTGTGCTTCTTCCAGCCCAGCTTTTCTCATGATGTACTCTGCATATAAGTTAAATACGCAGGGTGACAATATACAACTTTGAAGTACTCCTTTTCCTATTTGGAACCAGTCTGTTGTTCCATGTCCAGTTGTAACTGCTGCTTCCTGACCTGCATATAGGTTTCTCAAGAGGCAGGTCAGGTGATCTGGTATTACCATCTCTTTTAGAATTCCACAGTTTATTGTGATCCACACAGTCAAAGGCTTTGGCATAGTCAATAAAGCAGAAATAGATGTTTTTCTGGAACTCTCTTGCTTTTTCCATGATCCAGCAGATGTTGGCAATTTGATCTCTGGTTCCTCTGCCTTTTCTAAAACCAGCTTGAACATCTGGAAGTTCACGGTTCATGTATTGCTGAAGCCTGGCTTGGAGAATTTTGAGCATTACTTTACTAGCGTGTGAGATGAGTGCAATTGTGTAGTAGTCGTGTGAGATGAGTGCAATTGTGTAGTAGTTTTGAGCATTCTTTGGCATTGCCTTTCTTTGAGATTGGAATGAAGACTGACCTTTTCCAGTCCTGTGGCCACTGCTGAGTTTTCCAAATTTGCTGGCATATTGAGTGCAGCACTTTCACAGCATCATCTTTCAGGATTTGAAATAGCTTAACTGGAATTCCATCACCTGCACTAGCTTTGTTTGTAGTGATACTTTCTAAGGCCCACTTGACTTCACATTCCAGGATGTCTGGCTCTAGGCGAGTGATCACACCATCATGATTATCTTGGTCTTGAAGATCTTTTTTGTACAGTTCTTCTGTGTATTCTTGACATCTCTTCTTAATATCTTCTGCTTCTGTGAGGTCCATACCATTTCTGTCCTTTATTGAGCCCATCTTTGCGTGAAATGTTCCCTTGGTATCTCGAATTTTCTTGAAGAGATCTCTAGTCTTTCCCATTCTGTTGTTTTCCTCTATTTCTTTGCATTGATCATTGAGGAAGGCTTTCTTATCTCTCTTTGCTATTCTTTGGAACTCTGCATTCAGATGCTTATATCTTTCCTTTTCTCCTTTGCTTTTCGCTTCTCTTCTTTTCACAGCTATTTGTAAGGCCTCCCCAGACAGCCATTTTGCTTTTTTGCATTTCTTTTCTGTGGGGATGGTCTTGATCCCTGTCTCCTGTACAATGTCACAAACCTCAGTCCATAGTTCATCAGGCACTCTATGTATCAGATCTAGTCCCTTAAATCTATTTCTCACTTCTACTGTATAATCATAAGGGATTTGATTTAGGTCATACCTGAATGGTCTAGTGGTTTTCCCTACTTTCTTCAATTTCAGTCTGAATTCGGCAATAAGGAGTTCATGATCTGAGCCACAGTCAGCTCTTAGTCTTGTTTTTGTTGACTGTATAGAGCTTCTCCATCTTTGGCTGCAGAGAATATAATCAATCTGATTTCAGTGTTGACCATCTGGTGATGTCCATGTGTAGAGTCTTCTCTTGTGTTGTTGGAAGAGGGTGTTTGCTATGACCAGTGCATTTACTTGGCAAAACTCTATTAGTCTTTGCCCTGCTTCATTCCATATTCCAAGGCCAAATTTGCCTGTTACTCCAGGTGGTTCTTGACTTCCTACTTTTGCGTTCCAGTTCCCTATGATTGGAAGGACATTTTTGTTGGGTGTTAGTTCTAAAAGGTCTTGTAGGTCTTCATAGAACCATTCAACTTCAGCTTCTTCAGCATTACTGGTTGGGGAATATGCTTGGATTATTGTAATATTGAATGGTTTGCCTTGGAAGCGAACAGAGATCATTCTGTCGTTTTTGAGACTGCATCCAAGTACTGCATTTCGGACTCTTGTTGACTGTGATTGTACTCCATTTCTTCTAAGGGATTCCTGCCTGCAGTAGTAGACATAATGGTTATCTGAGTTAAATTCACCCATTCCAGGCCATTTGAGTTCGCTGATTCCTAGAATGTCGACGTTCACTATTGTCATCTCCTGTTTGACCACTTCCAATTTGCCTTGATTCATGGACCTGACATTCCAGGTTCCTATGCAATATTGCTCTTTACAGCATCAGAGCTTGCTTCTATCACCAGTCACATCCAGAACTGTGTATTGCTTTTGCTTTGGCTCCATCCCTTCATTCTTTCTGGAGTTATTTCTCCACTGAGCTCCAGTAGCATATTGGGCACCTACCGACCTGGGGAATTCCTCTTTCAGTATCCTATCATTTTACCTTTTCATACTGTTCATGGGTTCTCAAGGCAAGAATACTGAAGTGGTTTGCCATTTCCTTCTCCAGTGGACCACATTCTATCAGACCTCTCCACCATGACTCATCCATCTTGGGTTTCCCCACCGGCATGGCTTAGTTTCATTGAGTTAGACAGGCTGTGGTCCTAGTGTGATTAGATTTACTAGTTTTCTGTGAGTATGGTTTCAGTGTGTCTGCCCTCTGATGCCCTCTTGCAACACCTACCATCTTACTTGGGTTTCTCTTACCTTGGGCGTGGGGTATCTCTTCAGGGCTGCTCCAGCAAAGCACAGCCACTGCTCCTTACCTTGGACGAGGGATATCTGCTCACTGCCGCCCCTCCTGACCTTGAACATGGAATAGTTCCTCTAGGCCCTCCCTATGGGTGTGCAGCCATGGCTTCTGGGACATGGGGCTGCTCCTCCTGGCTGCCGCCCCTGGCCTCGGATGTGGGGTAGCTCCTCTTGGCTGCCGCCCCTCGGGCATGGGGTCCCCCTGGCTTCTGCCCCTGACCTCAGACATGGGGTAGCTCCTTTCGGCTGCTCCTGTGCTGTCACAGCCTGGCACTCTCAGCCGCCTCCCCTGACCTCGGACGTGGGGTAGCTCCTCCTGGCCACGCTATGTGTGCTGGTCACAGCTGCTATAGGCTGGTTACAAAAGGTTTTATGTGCTAATC
Source organism: Ovis canadensis (assembly GCF_042477335.2). Taxonomy (NCBI): domain Eukaryota; kingdom Metazoa; phylum Chordata; class Mammalia; order Artiodactyla; family Bovidae; genus Ovis; species Ovis canadensis. Next base: position 44,760,988 of record NC_091245.1, read on the forward strand.
TGAACTTTTACATCAGACCAGATTCTTCCAAGTTAGCGATACCTGAATTGGGTGATGGTGGAATGAAAAGGATTGTATGGACTTGAGAGGTAACAGGAATAAGAGCAACATATGTTTATCTGCACCTGAACTGTGAGGAAGGAGAGTAACAAAGGTTTAGGTCAGTTCAGTCACTCAGTTGTGTCCAACTTTGCGACCCCATGGATTGCAGCATGCCAGGCTTCCCTGTCCGCCACTAACTCCTGGAACTTACTCAAACTCGTCCATCGAGTCGCTGATGCCATCCAATGATCTCATCCTCTGTCGTCCCCTTCTCCTCCCGCCTTCAGTATTTCCCAGAATCAGGGTCTTTTCCAATGAGTCAGTTCTTTGCATCAGGTAGCCAAAGTATTGGAGTTTCAACTTCAACATCAGTCCTTCCAATGAATATTCAGACACTAACAAAGGTTAACATCTAGGTTTTCAGCTTGTGAGGCTGGGTAACTAGATGCATCAGTCGAAAGGATGGGACTCAAGAGGACGAACAGTATTCAGGGAGAGCTGAGCTCAGTTTTAGACATATTGAGTATGAGGTGTATGTCACACACCAAGAAAGAAAGTGAAGTCGCTCAGTCGTGTCTGACTCTTTGTGATCCCATAGAGTGTACCAGGCTCCTCCATCCATGGGATTTTCCAGGCAAGAGTACTGGAGTTGGTTGCCATTTCCTTCTCCAGGGGATCTTCCTGACTCAGGGATTGAACCCGGGCCTCCCACATTGTAGGCAGATGCTTTACCATCTGAGCCACCAGGGAAGTCACATACCAAGGGGAAATGTCAAATAAGAAGTTGCTAATATTGTTCTACAAGTCAGGAGAAAAAGTCTGGGCTAGACAGAGGTTTAGACAAGTAGGTGCAGTGCAGTTATTATTGGAAAAAGGAGTAGAAACTGCTGGCAAGATGTTTGAAATGATAAAGTCTAGTCTATTTATCTATAAAATGGGGATAATAACTTATCTGTAGTAATACTGCAAATATTCAGGGTGGAGGCTTGACAAACTAAACGTACAGATGTTATAAGAACAAAAGATACATTCTAAGCAAAGGATGCCCAGATATTTCACCTAATCTATGTGATATAAGTGTAACTCCTCGAGTTCTCCTAGTTCTTCACATAACAACTGTCTACTTTGCTGGTGATGGTATTTCACCTGTCTGTGGTGAAGTCCTACCAGGTTGCAGGAAGCTCTGAGTGGGAGCTTATCAAATCTCTTATATTCCATAATATGTCACACTCCATACTCTAGTATAATTACTTTATAAAGCTGAAAAAAACCTTTTTTTGGCAAGCCTCATTACCTGTATCTAAATGGCATAAGTTCCAGGTACAATTCCTTGCTAAACCACAATACTATCCTGCTACATTGTCCTAGCGTTTAGAGTGATGGCTATGCATCTCTTGTATGATGAGCAGTGCATATGTATTCAGTTGGAGACCTAGAAAGGGCTCAGAATTGAAGGTTTGAATAAAACCCTTAGTTTTGAATAAAAATTAAGCTTGAATAAAAACACTTGGTCCATAGACAAACCCTGAATCCTGAGAATTATATCATGGAAGGCACAAAAATGCTTAACACAGTGCTTAGAATAAAATAAGAACTGTACAAATGTTAGTCATTGTTGTTAATTGCTATTACTTACTTGCTATTGCAATTACTACTGTTGTAGCAACCATTGATATTATTGAAGAAGTGAAGACTGAAGACAGCATATTAAAAAGCAGAGACATTACTTTGTCAACAAAGGTCTGTCTAGTCAAGGATATGGTTTTTCCAGTGGTCATGTATGGATGTGAGAGTTGGACTGTGAAGAAGGCTGAACGCTAAAGAATTGATGCTTTTGAACTGTGGTGTTGGAGAAAACTCTTGAGAGTCCCTTGGACTGCAAGGAGATCCAACCAGTCCATCCTAAAGGAAATCAGTCCTGGGTGTTCATTGGAAGGACTGATGCTGAAGCTGAAACTCCAATACTTTTGCCATCTGATGCAAAGAGTTGACTCATTTGAAAAGACCCTGATGCTGGGAAAGATTGAGGGCAGGAGGAGAAGGGGATGATAGAGGATGAGATGGTTGGATGACATCACTGATACAATGGACATGGATTTGGGTGGACTCTGGGAGTTGGTGATGGACAGGGAGGCCTGGCGTGCTGGGGTTCATGGAGTCGCAAAGAGTAGGACATGACTGAGCGACTGAAATGAACTGAACTGAACTGAAGACTAGAGGGGCTGATATCAGGAGAAATAAGGGGGTATCTGAAAGTCATGATGAGGTTGAATAAATAACACTGTGGCAGTAATTGAATGAGAGAGGTGGAAGGAAGGCTACAGTGAGTGGGGAGTTTGAATTTAAGCCTTGAGAGATGGGACAGGACCATTCCATCTTGGAATGAACGTGGGAGTGAGTGATGTGAGACGGGAGATGGAGGAAGAAGATGTGAGGTGGAGGTCATTAGCACTAAGGAGGTCAAAGAAGTCAGAGACTAAGGGGTCATTCATGTGACTATGGGACTCCTAGGACAGATGACAGCCTGATTTGGATTAGAGGAGACAAGTGTGGATAAGTTCTAAGATCTTTAATAAAAGAAGGATATACCTGAACTTTGCTTGGTAGGAATCCCCATGCCTGAAACTGTCTCTGGATCCTGTGGTTTTAGCAGAGTTATGTGTACTACTTATACCCTTGGCAGAGTTCTCTTTAAGCTTTAACTTCTATTGAGCCACTTACCAGAGAACTGCTGGGATAGTGTATTTAGGCCTCAACTGGTTGTTTGGAATACATATGATGTGCTGTCCCCTTTCTTCTAGTCCAGGCAAACTGCCCTGGTTCCAGGAAGAAAGACCCTGTAAGAGCTACTTGACCGAACATCACGAAATCTGTTCTCATTCTAATTTAGAATGCAGGGACTCGTGTGGTGACTCATGCATTTGAAAAGCTCAAATTAAGTGGTGGTGATCTCAACCATGATTCACTGATGAAAACGAAAGTGATTCATCTCCTTTGTGTGCTTGTCCTTGGGAGTCACGAGGCTTAGAGGTCTTTCTTCCGAAGAACACACAGCACTCAAGGAAAGACTCTGGGCCCCTCTGTGGTGGTATTTTAGCAGTTACACAGAGTCATTCACTAGGTTTTCTTACATGGCCATTTTCTTTAGTTCATTTTACTTCCATCTATAACTGGTAAGCTACTTTTGTGCTGTAATGACTCACTGCTAATAAATTAGGGAAGGCAATGGTGCTTTCAGGCTAAAGGTGGGGATACATTTAGAAAACCATAGGCACAGATTCTAGGTTTGTGATCTGTAGAGCTGCTGTAGCTTTCTCAGTATCTGTTATCAAGGAGTAACCTTTTCATAGAAGAATGACTAGACTTAAATGAACAAATAAGATCCTCAGAGGAAAACCTAATTAAAAATACTTAAAAGTGGAGATGACTTCTGAGGCAAATAAACAGAGAGACTAATGACTCATATACCAGTAACAGTATGGAATTAAAATTGATACTGCAAAGATCCATCTGAAAATGAAAGACCATAATTTTTTGTGCACCTGCTAAGTGCCCAACCACTGTGCTGACTACCCAGGACTAGGTAGGAACTCTTCCTATGAGCTTCCCTAGCACTGTGTACTATTAATACCACTGTTGCTTTTATAAACGATCAATTCCAGTGCCACTTCATATATCTGACCTCCTCATAGTCTGTAGTACTTAATGTTTAGATTGAATTTATTTGTGCCAGGTCCTGGGTGTAAGTACTAAACATGTATTAATGTATTGAATCTTTACAGTAACTCTAGGAGATAAGTGCTTATTATTATCATTATCCCTATTTTTATATACAAAGAGACTGAAGCACAGAGACATTAGATTAATTGACTAAGGTCACACAGCATAAGATGGAGGAGCCAGGGTTCCAAATCCAGTAGACATTGGAGTCTGTATTCTTCATCACTCTCCTGTGTGACTCTGTTAACTCTCTTTCTTGCCCATCATTGCATCCCTAGTACTGGGTATTGTGTCTGGCCACTCAGCTTTCTTTTTTGCTTCCCTTTTATCTATTTTTTATGCAGCTTCCAGAGTAATATTTAAAAACCATTAGATCAAATTATTATCCTTGTCAAAACCTCCAGTGACTCTCCATCTCATTTAGAATAAAATCCAAGCTACTATGAGATCTGATGCAATGTGGCTACTGACTGCACAAACTGATCTTTACCATTTCCTGCCTTATTCACTCCCATCTACCTACATTGTTGTTGCTGCCCTTCCAATACAGCGATTCCTTCCTGCCTTAGGAACTGGAAAATTACTTGTCTCTCTGCCCGTGAGATTCTTTCCCCAGCATTTCTTTTGCTTCATTGATATCTCTTCTGAAATACCATTTTCACAGAGAGGACTTTTCTGAAGAGCCTATCTGTTACACTCTAGCCATTCCCAGTCTTTGACTTTCTCTTACCCTTCTTTGTTTAAAAGGTGTTGTAGGTCTTCATAGAACGATTCAACTTCAGCTTCTTCAGCATTACTGGTTGGGGCATATGCTTGGATTACTGTGATATTGAATGGTTTGCCTTGGAAACAAACAGAGATCATTCTGTTGTTTTTGAGATTACATCTAAGTACTGCATTTCAGATTCTTCTGTTGACTGTGATTGCTACTCCATTTCTTCTAAGGGATTCCTGCCTGCAGTAGTAGACATAATGGTCATCTGAGTTAAATTCACCCATTCTAGGCCATTTTAGTTCGCTGATTCCTAGAATGTCGACATTCACTCTTGCCATCTCCTGTTTGACCACTTCCAGTTTGCCTTGATTCATGGACCTGACATTCCAGGTTCCTATGCAATATTGCTCTTTACAGCATCAGAGCTTGCTTCTATCACCAGTCTCATCCACAACTGGGTATTGTTTTTTCCTTGGCTCCATCCCTTTATTCTCTCTGGAGTTATTTCTCCACTGATCTCCAGTTGCATATTGGGCACCTACACCTGGGGAGTTCCTCTTTCAGTATCCTATCATTTTGCTTTTTCATACTGTTTGTGGGGTTCTCAAGGCAAGAATACTGGAGTGGTTTGCCATTTCCTTTTCCAGTGGACCACATTCTGTCAGACCCAACCATGACCCGTCCATCTTGGGTGGCCCCACACGGAATGGCTTAGTTTCACTAAGTTAGACAAGGCTGTGGTTCGTGTGATCAGTTGGCTAGTTTTCTGTGATTATGGTTTTAGTGTGTCTGCCCTCTGATGCCCTCTCACAACACCTACTGTCTTACTTGGGTTTCTCTTACCTTGGATGTGAGGTATCTCTTTATGGCGGCTCCAGCAAAGCGCAGCCACTGCTCCTTACCTTGGATGAGGGGTATCTCCTCAGGGCCACTCCCCTGACCTTGAACATGGAGTACCTGCTCTCTGCCCTCCTGCGCCCACGCAGCCGCTGCTCCTTGGACATGGGGTTGCTCCTCATGGCTGCTGCCCCTGACTTCGGGCATGGGGTAGCTCCTCTTGGCGATGCTTCTGCGTGGTCTATTGCAGCCGGTGCACTTCTGCGCGGTCCGTCACAGCTGGTCTAACACCCCAAAAAGATGTCCTTTTCATTATAGGGGACTGGAATGCAAAAGTAGGAAGTCAAGAAACACCTGGAGTAACATGCAAATTTGGCCTTGGAATATGGAATGAAGCAGGGCAAAGACTAATAGAGTTTTGCCAAGTAAATGCACTGGTCATAGCAAACACCCTCTTCCAACAACACAAGAGAAGACTCTACACATGGACATCACCAGATGGTCAACACTGAAATCAGATTGATTATATTCTCTGCAGCCAAAGATGGAGAAGGTCTATACAGTCAACAAAAATGACACTGGGAGCTGACTGTGGCTCAGATCATGAACTCCTTATTGCCAAATTCAGACTGAAATTGAAGAAAGTAGGGAAAACCACTGGACCATTCAGGTACGACCTAAATCAAATCCCTTATGATTATAGAGTGGAAGTGAGAAATAGATTTTTAAGGGCCTAGATCTGATAGATAGAGTGCCTGATGAACTATGGAATGAGGTTTCTGACATTCTACAGGAGACAGGGATCAAGACCATCCCCATGGAAAAGAAATGCAAAAAGCAAAATGTCTGTCTGGGGAGGCCTTATAAATAGCTGTGAAAAGAAGGGAAGCAAAAAGCAAAGGGAAAAGGAAAGATATAAGCATCTGAATGCAGAGTTCCAAAAAACAGCAAGAAGAGATAAGAAAGCCTTCTTCAGCGATCAATGCAAAGAAATAGAGGAAAACAACAGAATGGGAAAGACTAAAGATCTCTTCAAGAAAATTCGAGATACCAAGGGAACATTTCACGCAAAGATGGGCTCAATAAAGGACAGAAATGGTATGGACCTCACAGAAGCAGAAGATATTAAGAAGAGGTGGCAAGAATACACAGAAAAACTGTACAAATAAGATCTTCACGACCCAGATAATCATGATGGTATGATCACTCACCTAGAGCCAGACATCTTGGAATGTGAAGTCAAGTGGGCCTTAGAAAGCATCACTGAGAACAAAGCTAGTAATGGTGATGGAATTCCAGTTGAGCCATTTCAAATCTTAAAAGATGATGCTGTGAAAGTGCTTCACTCAATAGGCCAGCAAATTTGGAAAACTCAGCAGTGGCCACAGGACTGGAAAAGGTCAGTTTTTATTCCAATCCCAAAGAAAGGCAATGCCAAAGAATTCTCAAACTACCACACAATTGCACTCATCTCACAAACTAGGAAAGTAATGCTCAAAATTCTCCAAGCCAGGCTTCAGCAATATGTGAACCGTGAACTTCCAGATGGTCAAGGTAGTTTTAGAAAAGGCAGAGGAACCAGAGATCGAATTGCCAACATCTGCTGGATCATGGAAAAAGCAAGAGAGTTCCAGAAAAAACATCTATTTCTGCTTTATTGACTATGTCAAAGCCTTTGACTGTGTGGATCACAACAAACTGTGAAAATTCTGAAAGAGATGGGAATACCAGAGCACCTGACCTGCCTCTTCAGAAACCTGTATGCAGCTCAGGAAGCAACAGTTAGAAGTGGGCATGGAACAACGGACTGGTTCCAAATAGGAAAAGGAGTACTTCAAAGCTGTATACTGTCACCCTGCTTATTTAACTTATATGCAGAGTACATCATGAGAAAAGCTGGGCTGGAAGAAGCACAAGCAGGAATCAAGATTGCTGGGAGAAATATCAATAACCTCAGAGATGCAGATGACACCACCCTTATGGCAGAAAATGAAAAGGAACTAAAAAGCCTTTTGTTGAAAGTGAAAGAGGAGAGTGAAAAAGTTGGCTTAAGGCTCAACATTCAGAAAACGAAGATCATGGCATCTGGTCCTATCACTTCATGGGAAATAGATGGAGAAACAGTGGAAACAGTGTCAGCCTTTATTTTTGGGGGCTCCAAAATCACTGCAGATGGTGATTGCAGCCATGAAATTAAAAGACGCTTACTCCTTGGAAGAAAAATTATGACCAACCTAGATAGCATGTTGAAAAGTAGAGACATTACTTTGTCAACAAAGGTCCATCTGGTCAAGGCTGTGGTTTTTCCAGCGGTCATGTATGGATATGAGAGTTGAACTGTGAAGAAAGCTGAGCACTGAAGAATTGATGCTTTTGAACTGTGGTGTTGGAGAAGACTCTTGAGAGTCCCTTGGACTGCAAGGAGATCCAACTAGTCCATTCTAAAGGAGATCAGTCCTGGGTGTTCACTGGAAGGACTGATGCTAAAGCTGAAACTCCAGTACTTCGGCCACCTCATGGGAAGAGTTGACTCATTGGAAAAGACTCTGATGCTGGGAGGGATTGGGGGCAGGAGGAGAAGGGGATGACATAGGATGAGATGGTTGGATGGCATCACCGACTCAATGGACATGAGTTTGAGTAAACTACTGGAGTTGGTGATGGACAGGGAGGCCTGGCGTGCTGCGATTCATGGGGTCACGAAGAGTCGGACAGGACTGAGCAACTGAACTGAACTGAACCCCTCTTTGTAGCACTTAATTGCTATCCAGAATGCTACACATAATACCACTCTTATGATGGCAGGCAATTTATTGTCTTATTCACTATTGTATCTTGAGCACCAAGAAGAAGCACCTGGTTTCTAGTATACATTCAACAAATATTTGCTGAATAAATGCCTGTCTAGTAACATATAGAAATTTTTTGCGTGAGTGAATAAATGAATGCAGTCCTGTAGATGAAACACATACAATTTTAATACGGCATTAAAATGTTTACAAGTGCACAGAAGAGGGATTGCTAAGTATTTCTGGAGAGAATGGTGCTGAGCTGAGTCTTGAAAAACCAGTAGGAATTACTTAGGCTTAGAATGGGCAAAGAGGGCCTTCTAATCAAAGGAAACAAGATGCACAAAGATTTGGAGGTATGAAACAAACAAGTATTACTTAGGGTAATTACAAGTAATTAGGGTATTCTACAGTCATAAAATATAAAGAAACAAAAATGGTCCTGGAAATATAAGCAGGGATTTCCTCAATCTCTGTTTACCACTGATATAAAAATGTCAAAAGAGCATAATCAACCAAGCAGAAATCATCCTGTATTAATAAATCAATGAGATGTATTAATGTATAATGTATTTATATAATTTAAAAAGTTATTATTAGTTCTCATGCATCTTTTTTAAGATAGATAAAGGACATCTGAGACACAAGGGTACCAATTACAAACTGTTAGTACATGAGCAACTCAGATTACTCCTGGATGATGAACATTTTCTGGAGCTGTAAGCCATGACTTTACTATGACACTGCCTAGAATGAAGGTATCTTCACTGGTAATATATCTCTTGCCCTAAGTTGTATTTTACTGAGAAGAGCAGCAAGTCTTTTTCTTGTTGGTTGTTGATTTCTTTTCTAGATTATATGTTTCTTGAAGGCAGGACTTTACATATTTTGTTTATTACTGCATCCCCAGCACCTAAATGAACATTTGTTCAGTGAACATATGGATATCCAAGTGGCGGTGTCTAGGAGGTGTTTGCATACATGAATACAGAGGTGGTTCACTGGATTAGAGGTAAATAAAGATGGTGTTGAGATGGTCCCCCAAATTACCAGTGGCTTTGCAGATTAATTTTATATGTGAAATTTAAATTACCCTCAAAGAAGGCAGAAGTTACATAGAAGGAGATCTGGACTAGCAGTCAAAGAGTGTGGGAGAGTAACTAGGATGTCTATAGATGATAGCAATCATTTGGGATAGAGAGTGGTATAGATGGATATCAAAGAAGTAAGTGATTCAGCCTGAGTATGGAAAAGTAGCAAGGTACAAAAGAATAGGGAAGAATCTGGACTCTGGTACTTGGACTGAGAAAATAGGCAGCCTTGAAAAGACTTAGGAGAAGACAAATTCTCCTGGGGGATTCAGGTTTTAGGTAAGACTAAGAAGGTGAAGGAACATCCTGTGACTCGGTTGGCAATATGAAAAGAATTGTTGCAGTGGAATCAAGAGTTTTTTAGAGCACTGAGAAGTAGGAAAGCAATGACAAGAAGAATCAGAGGTGTGAAAGTGTTAGTCCATCAGTCGTGTCCAACTCTTCGCAACCTGATGGACTGTATCCTGCCAGGCTCCTCTGTCCATAGAGTTCTCCAGGCAAAAATACTGAAGTGGGTAAACATTCCCTTCTTCAGGGTATCTTCCTGACTCCTGCATTGCAGGCAGATTCTTTACCATCCGAGCCACCACAAAAGCCTGAGGAAGAAGTATAGGATTGTATAGAAAGGATAGCATATAAAGGAATAGTGGATTATAAAACATGCATTTTGGCCAATTACCAAAGATGGCAGAGATGAGGGCCACAGTGGCATTGTTCTTGAGAGAGGGAGCATTCTTAATCTGCAACCATCTCCCAAAGTGTTAATTCATTCTACTGGTATTTACTGAGCATTTGTTAGCTGTGTTCTAGTCAATGTTAATAGACAGGAGAGTAAAATGACTCTCACCCTTTTTCTAGTGGATGCTATAGTGTAGCAGAATAGGTGGATTTAAACAGCTATTTATGTAATGACAAACATAAGAGATCCAATGAAGGATATGTAGAGAACACAATGAGAATTGATGATAAGGGAACTTACCTTAATATAGAGATTCAGAGAAACTTAATCCTAAAATATGAGTAGCAATATGTCAGATTATAATAGCAGACAAGGGAAAAGTCACTATTCAGTTCAGCCTCTTGGTCATGTCCGACTCTTTGCAACTCCATGGACTGCAGCACTTCAGGCTTCGCTGTCCATCACCAACTCCCAGAGCTTGCTCAAACTCATGTCCATGGAGTTGGTGATGCCAGCCAACTATCTCATCCTCTGTCATTCCCTTCTCCTGCTCTCAATCTTTCCCAGCATCAGGGTCTTTTCTAATGAGTCAGTTTTTCACATCAGGTGGCCAAAATACTGGAGTTTCAGCTTCATCATTAGTCCTTCCAAAGAATATTCAGGACTGATTTCCTTTAGCTTGGACTGGTTGGATCTCCTTGCAGTCCAAGGGACTTTCAAGAGTCTTCACCAACACCATAGTTCAAAAGCATCACTTCTTCAGTGATCAGCTTTCTTCATAGTCCAACCTTCATATCCATACATGACTACCGGGAAAACCATAACTTTGACTAGATGCACCTTTGTCGGCAAAGTAATGTCTCTGCTTTTTAGTATGCTGTTTCAGTTGGTCATACCTTTTCATGGAATTCTCCGGGACAGAATACTGGAATGGGTAGCCATTCCCTTCTCCAGAGGATCTTCCTAACCCAGGGGTTGAACCCAAGTCTCCCACATTGAAGGCAGATTCTTTACCAGCTGAGCCACCAGGGAAACCGAAAGGCACTGAGGCAAGGAGAAACTGTCTGGTACAGTAATACACAGTGTTCTATAAAATTTAGTATGCAGTAAACCTTTAGTACTCTGTTCTAACATCGAAAGTGTTCTATGCCAAGTGTGGCATTGGGTAGTCTTTAGTATAGGCATTTAAAATGTTTTCAAGTTCTATTGTCAAATATACATTCTCAATAGGTTGGTTTTGACATGTTTCTTCAACACCATAGCTAGGTCTTTCCTACTGCTAAAGAAAATTGAAAGGTTTGTATTAACCTTTAAGTAAGTGAAGTCACTCAGTTGTGTCCTACCCTTTGTGACCCCGTGGACTGCAGCCCACCAGGCTCCTCAGTCCATGGGATTCTCTAGGCAAGAATACTGAAGTGGGTTGCCACTTCCTTCTCCAGGGGATCTTCCTGACCCAGGGATCGAACCTGGGTCTCCTGCATTGGAGGCAGATGCTTTAACCTCTGAGCCACCAGGGAAGTTGAATTTAATTAACAGTCCACTGACTGCAAAATGTTGTACAAGATACAAAGATGGTCATGAGCCCAATGAAATTACAATGTCATTGAGATTACAATATATTAAAATAATGAGAGAAAACAGTCATACAATATAACAATATGGTAGATGTTACAGAACAGTATACAACAAATGAAGGTCACAAACAAGAGAGATAATACCCTCTCCTGGAGTTATCTAAGAATTCTTTCTGATGGAGTTGAAGCTTGATATAATCTGCAATATCTCAGAAGAAAGGCCATAGCCAGATATTTTAAATTTGAAGTAATCCTTTTAGAGTTTGTATTATTTAGGATCATTCTGGTTGCAACTAATGGAAAATATAACCCAATGTGGCTTTCACGATAAAGGAAATATATTAGCTAGCAAAACTAAAAATTCCACTAGTAATGCAGATATCAAACACAGTTTGACCAGGGACCTAGTTATATTTCTTTTTAATTATCTTGGCCCTAATCTTCAATATCCTCAGACTGTTTTCCTTCATGCTTGCTTGATTGCTGCATTCAACAGCAAGGGCTATATGCCTCTTTGTTCACATCAGGGACAGAGAGAGATTTTTTTTCTACAAGAGTCCTGAGTTTTGCTCTGATAAATCTGTCTTGGGCTTCCCAGGTGGCACTAGTGGTAAAGAACCCACCTGCCAATGTAGGAGACATAAGAGATGTGGGTTTGATCCCTGGGGTGGGAGGATCCCCTGGAGAAGGACATGGCAGCCCACTCCAGTATTCTTGCCTGAAGAATCCCATGGACAGAGGAACTTGGTGGACTATGGTCCGTAGGGTCACAAAAAGTCAGACACAACTGAAGTGACTTAGAATATGCACACAAAAGTTGTCTTATGTCCTATCATAATGACCATGGGGACACTTTGTACTAGTTGTCTCTGGTTTGGGACACATACCCATTCTTGAACCAAGCAGCAAGGGAAGGAGGAAAGGGGAATTAAGAACTATGTCTTAGAAATAACTGAAGGTGGGGAATAAATTGGGAGATTGGGATTGATATATACACACTACTATATATAAAATAGGTAATTTAAAACAACCTACTGCTCAGTACTCTATAATGACCTATGTGAGAAAAGAATCTAAAAAAGAGTGAATATATATATATATACATATACACTCACACACACACAAATATATATATAAAACTGATTCACTTTGCTGTAGAGCAGAAACTAACACAATAGTATCAACTATACTCCAATAAAAATTAAAAAAAGTAACTGCAGTTAGTCAACCATGTGACAATTAATTTCATGGTGAAATGACCTATAGTTTCAAGAAATAGCAATTTACAAACCATTAATTTTGAACATTGGCTACTTGTCCAGGCCTGTGCTGTGTGTTGTTCGCAGATTTATTTCTATTCCATAAAGATGTACTGCATGCCTATCATGGTGTTGTGCTAAGTGCTGAGGGATATGATGTCAAGAATGAATTACTTCTTATCCCCACCCGCCAAAGTATCTTGAAGTGCTATGGTAAGAGTAAAGATAATAGGAAATAGTGCTTTGGGGGAGAGGAGATGCTGGTGGGAACCATTCTCAGAAAGAGTGCTGGTGATAAGGAAGAAAAACTTAAAGCATGCATAATAAATTTTCCTGTTCAATATTGTGGATTTTCTCTGCTTAAAACAGAAGCAAAGAGTATGCTGACATATTGAGGATTTACGTAACAAAATACATTTGACTTGAAATAAAATCTGATTTAGAGTTAGGCTTATTCTTCTAGTCAATACATACCAGTCAGAAGTGTCTTTTAGTTGTTGTTATTGTTTAGTTGCTAAGTCGTGCTCAACTTTGCGACCCCATGGACTATAGCCCACCAGGCTCCTCTGTCCATGGGACTCTTGAGGCAAGAATAATGGAGTGGGTTGCCATGCCCTTCTCCAGGTGATCTTCCTGACCCAGAGATAAAACCTGCATCTTCTGCTTTGCAGGCAGATCCTTTATCACTGAGCCACCAAGGAAGTCCCATCTTTTAATGGAATGTTGCCAAATTTTGTTTCTTTGGTCAGAGTAGGGGAGGAAAAATAATTTTCCCTCTACCTTTCTGAATTCTTGGTTGAGACTCCTGTAACAAAAGACAAATTAATACGAGGAAAACAAGCAGAAGTTTATTAGCATGTTTACTTCAAGTACACATGGGAGACATCCAGAAAAAAAGAGTAACTCTCTGAGGATGCTTAGAATTCAGATTTAAATATCATCTTAGTAGGGAAAGTGCCAGGCTTCTTGTTGTTCAATTGCTAAGTTGTGTCCTACTCTTTGCAACCTGTGGCTTCCTGTCCTTCACTATCTCCTGGAGTTTGCTCAAATTCATGTCCATTGAGTCAGTGATGGGTGTGATTTAACCCTCATTTCCATGGACATTTCCTACCCAGGGCCAGGACTGGGAAAATAAGGTTACATGCAGCTGGGTCTGTTTGTTTCTTTTTTTCTCATCATTCTATATCAGTTAGTTTCTATTGTGTAGTAAACCATCCCAAACTTGGTGGCTTAAATCAACAATTCTTTATTTGCTTACTCTTCTGTTTTTGACAGTCTGGTCTCCCTTACACATGTGTTGTCAGCTATCAACCTTATGTAGGCTCACTTGTTTGGCAGTCGGCATCCCTGGTGGCTCAGAAAGTAAAGGATCTGCCTGCAATTCAGGAGACCTGGGTTTGAACCCTCAGTTGGGAAGATCCCCTGGAGAAGGGCATGGCAACCCACTCCAGTATTCTTACCTGGAGAATCCACATGTACAGAGGAGCCTGGCGGGCTACAGTCCATGGGTCACAAAGCAGATACAACTGAGCAAAACACAGCACACAGCATAAGATCAGGGCAATGAATGTTGCCCAGCTTATTCATGTGGTTGTGGCAATAGGGTTCTTAAAAGCAGCAAGAGACAGCAAGCCTCCAAACCCAGGTACTTTTCAGGCCTCTAGTTGTACCATGTTGACTAAAGTCCCATTGTCACATGGAAGTCACAGGACCAAGACCAGATTTAGCGGGTGGAGAGGCACTCCTCCTCAGTGGGAGAGACTGCATAGTTGCTTTGCAAAAGAGTGTGGATAAGAGGATAGGGCAAATTTCTAGTCAATGTTTATCCCACATCTACCACACACACAGCAAGTAGTCTCTCTCTCTTTTAAGAGTATAGTGTAAAAATATGCATAACTTAAAACCAGAGAGTGGACTAGAAGGAACTGATTCAGGCTGCTTGAAAAATCATTGTCAGCCCAGAAGATTTTCTGCATGAGCCAACTTTGAGGGAGAAAACATCAACATAGAATAGATGACAGCATTTGTGAACACCAACACTTTTTTGTTTTAAGATCCAATTAATTAGAAATTGGAAAGATATATGGAGTCTGATATATGTTAGCAGCTAAGGATGCAACAGTGAAAACAACTCCGAACACGAGATTTGCGATCAAAAATCACCTTGCAATTGTGTACCTCATTGATATTCGAGGAGCATTCTTGAGCTATATAAATGATAACATGATGAATTATTAGTCTTTTGGTTTCTTTATGGATTCATAGCATTTATTATCATTGGACAATGTTGATGATCTTCACTCATGGCAGGAGGTTGATTTCTGGAACATTGATGATATTATCTCTTAGCTATGCTAATTCCTAGTTATGAAATTACTTAAGGTGATTGATTTCTCTAACCTGGGCTCTTTTTTTCAATGGTATCACTGAACTAGCTAATGATAATGTGGTAACATTTCACTTACATGGAATTCTGCAATCACTCTCATTCAGTTCCACAAATATTTTCTGAGCACTCGATTTGGTATAGGCATTGTATAGGCTGGGGATAAGTAGGCATGTTTGGAGCCTATAATTTGGTAGGAAAGACATAGGTTAATTAATTATAAATATGTTAGATATTTCAGTTAAATCAGCTATGAGACCATGTACTAAGATATCTACCTTAGTTGAGGAATCAGAGATGTCCTTCCTGAAGAACTAATACTTCAGCTAAAACTGAAGAATGGATAGGAGTTGACTGGATGGAGATAAGGACAAGATGTACAGAGTAGAGATGAGCTTTACAAATAGATGAAAATGTATGTGGACAGATCTGTAGGTAGAAGAGAGCAAGAATATTTGACAACCTGAGAGTAGTCCATTGTACCTGGATTAGAGAGAGCAAGGGAAAATGACGGGCGATGAGGCTGGAGGGTCTGTCATGGCCAGATTGTTAA
Organism: Ovis canadensis; assembly: GCF_042477335.2. NCBI lineage: Eukaryota > Metazoa > Chordata > Mammalia > Artiodactyla > Bovidae > Ovis > Ovis canadensis. The sequence continues at coordinate 44,776,633 of NC_091245.1, forward strand.
AAAAAAATCACTGAGATTGATAGAAAAGTATTATCTTTTTTGGAGATTGTCATATATATATAGAAAGTGTAGATCTCAAAAAGTATGAAAAATCTCTGGCTGTGCTCTGTATATCCCCTAGGGCAAGAAAAGTGTTCAAACTCTGTTTTTCATGGATTTGCTTCATTATACAGATAGCTGTCTAGTTTCTCACATTTCTCTAAACAAAACATGTGGATTGTTTTCAGTTTTTTGATATTATAAGCAATGTTCCAATATACATATTTCTTGCAGGAATAAGTTGACTATTTTTGTGGAATAATTCCCAGAAGTGGAAGTGCTAAGTTAAGGTGTATGTGCATTTCAAATTTTGTTAGAAATCATTGCTTCACAAAAGGGGATATATAAATGACCAAATATGTATTTGAAAACAAGGTGCTTAACATTATTATTCATCTAGGAAACGTAAATTAAAGCCACAAGGAGATACCATCAAGTCCCCATGAAAATGCCTAAAATTAAAAAGGCTGATTAAGCAGTGTTAGAAAGGATATGGTACAACTGGAACTCACATACATAGTTTGTGGGAGTATAAATTAATACCGTACTTTGGAAGACTGTTTGGGAATATCTATTAAAGCTAAAGACATTCTGTGGCTCAGTAATCCCAAGACAGATGAACATATATGCTCACCAAAAGACATGCGTAGGAATGTTTACATTAGCTTTACTCCTAACAGGCCCAAACTGAAAATAATCTAAATGTTTACCAATAGAAAATTGATCAAAAATTTGAACACCTTACCTTTGTGAATGAATTCACAGATGTGTTATTGAAAGAACCCAGATGCAAAAGAAAACTAACTGTATGATTTCCTTTACATGAAACTCAAGAATAGGCAAAACTAACTGTAATGATAGGAGTTACCATATCTTAATCCTGGTGATAGTTACATGATATTTTACATGTGTAAAAAATCTCCAAATTGTATAATTAATATAGTATACTTTACATACTTTAGCACAGATATCATATCTCCATGAAAAATAAAAGTAATTAAACAGGAAAGATAATACATTTTACTAGATAGTATAAAACTGTCCTTCAAAACACTGTACAAATACACAGCCCTGTCTAAAGAAGTGGATTCCCAGGTGGCTCAGTGGTGAAAATCTGCCTGCCAATGCAGGAGATGCAGGAGACATGGGTTTGATTCCTTTCCTTCCTCTTCCTCCACCTTCTCTTCCTTCTTCCTTTTACTCTTCTCTGCAGTATTAGGCTATTTGACATTTCTTCTCTCAGATGAACTTTGGAGTCAATTTTTCAAGTCAAGTCTTCCTATCCAGAATGTAATATACTTCTCTATTCATGACATATTTTATGTCTTTCATAAAATTCTAGAGTTAACTTCAGAGAGGTGTTGGATTTTTCTTTTTAACTTTATTCTGAGCTATTTTAAAACTTTTTCTTTAATGGGATCATTTTCATGGCATTTTGAAAATGAACTTTGCTTGTACACAAGAAAAAGATCTCTTTCTCAATTTTTCCATAGATTTACTTATCTGGTCTAAAATTCTCAGTTGATTTTTTTTGAAGTTTCTAGGTAGACCATTATGTTACCTGTAGAGAGAGATAAAAATTCCTTCACTTTGTAATATTTGATGCTATTTCTTTTTTCTATTTTATTGTATTTCCTAACATAGCCAGACAATATTAACTATTAAAGTCAATAGTGTTACTATCTTAGAGTCTTAGATTTTAATAGAATATTTCTATATTTGGGAGAAATAAATATATACATATTATTAATATTTATGTAAATATATGAAATAAATATATAAATGTTAGTTTGTGCAGATGAATTTTATTAAGGATGCTTCCATTTATTCTTATTTTACTAGGAGTTTTCATCACAGTTGTTTAAAAATGTGTATCTGTACATTTTTATTCTAAAATCATTTTGGAGGTGACTGTTAAAATTTAGGTATAGTTGATGTACACTATTATATAAGTTACAGGTGCAGAATATAGTGATTCACATGCTTTGAAGATTAAACTCCATGCACGTGTGCATGCATTTTAGGTCGCTTCAGTTGTGTCCAATTCTTTGTGACTCTATAGCCAGGCTCCCCTGTCTATGAGATTCTCCAGGCAAGAATACTGGAATGGGTCACTCTGCCCTCCTCCAGGAGATCTTCCTCGTCCAGGGATCAAACCAAGTCTCTCATGTCTCCTGCACTGGCAGGTGGGTTCTTTACCACCAGCACTACCATGGAAGCCCTAACCTCCATGCATAGTTATCATAAAATATTGGCTATATTCCCCATGTTGCACAATATATCACTGTAGCTTATTTTATACCTAATACTTTGTACCTCTTACTCCCCTACTCCCATAATGCACCTCCCACATCAATGGTAACCACTAGTTTGTTCTCTATATCTATGAGTCTGATTCGTTTTTTTGGTTATATTCACTAGTTTGTTATATTTTTTTAGTTTCCTCATATAAGTTATATCATACAGTATTTCTCTGTCTGGCTTATTTCATTAAGCATAACGCGCTCCAGGCCTATCCATGTTGCTGCAAATGGAAAAATTTCATTCTTTTTATGACTGAGTAGCATTCCATTGTGTGTGTGTGTATATATATATGTGTGTGTGTGTATATATATGTGTGTGTGTGTGTGTGTGTGTGTATATATATGCCACATCTTCTTTATCCATTCATCTGTTGATGGACACATAGGTTGCATCCACATCCCCAGGTGAAGTGAAAGTAGCTCAGTCATGTCTGACTCTTTGCAACCCCATGGGCTATAGCCTGCCGGGATCCTCTGTTCATGGAATTTTCCATTCTCCACGGAATGCTGGATTGCGTTGCCATTCACTTCTCCAGGGGATCTTCCTGACCCAGGGATTGAACTCAGGTCTCCTGCACTGCAGGCAGATCCTTTACCATCTGAGCCCTGCTATGAACATTGGGGTGTATGCATCTTTACACATTAGTATTTTTAGATTTTCTTTATAGATACATACCCAGGAGTGGAATTGCTTGGCCATATGGTAGCTCTGTTTTAAGTTTTTTGATAACCTTCATACTGTTTCCCACAGTGGCTGTACCAATTTACATTCCCACCAACAGTGTATGAGGGTTCCCCTTTCTTCACATCCTGGTCAACATTTGTATTTGTGTTCTTTTCAATGACAGCCATTCTTACCAGTGTGAGGTGACATCTCATTATGGTGTTGATTTGCATTTCCTTGATGATTAGCAATGTTGAGCATCTTGGACATCTGAACTTACTCTTTGGAAAAATTATCTAATCAGTAATTTTGTCTATTTTAAAATCAGGTTGTCTTTTTGATGTTGAGTTGGATGAGCTGCTCATATATGTATGTTGGATATTAATCCTTTATTGGTCATATTTTTTGCAAACACTTTCTCCCATTCAGTAGATTGTCTTGTTTTGTTGATCGTTTCCTTTGCTGTGCAAAAAATTTTATGTTTACTTAGGTCCCATTTGTTTAATTTTGCTTTAGGAGACAGATCCAAAAAATTGACTTTAAACAAAGGAAAAAGTGCATATACTTAGCCAATTTTCCTTATATTTATATGACTGCTGCCATTTAAAAAACTCTCTACCAGTAACATTATCAAAGTACCTTACTATTTTAAAATCCAGAATTCTTACATGCTAAGTCACTTTGGTCATGTCTGACTCTTTGCAACCCTATGGACTGCAGCCCACCAGGCTCCTCTGTACATGGGATTTTCCAGGCAATAATATTGGAGTGGGTGGCCATGCTCTCCTCCAGGGGATCTTCCTGACCCAGGGATCGAACCAGTGTCTCTCATAAATCCTGCATTGGCAGGTGGGTTCTTAACCACTAGTGCCATCTGGGAAGCCCAAGTTTAGAATAAAATTGTGTAATTAGTTATAGCTTTTGAATGTTGAGTAGAAAATATAAAGATGTGTAACATACAGTTAATAGTTTGTTTCAACTTACAAATTTTGAATAGAAACTGATTCTTATTTTTAAAGTCTTAATTGAAGCCTCAGGTGGAATTTTTTACTTTGTATCTGTTTGATTCTCATCCCAGGCAGACATTTTTCCAAAAGAAGAGCATGGTGGTATAATGATACATAGAACATAGTGTTAATGCTTTCAGTGAAAATCCCACAGGTACTATACTATTTTTAATTCTGTAAGATTTTAGAATATACATATTTAATAAACTATTTATGTAATATTTTAGTTTCTATTTGTAAAATTGCTACTTACAAATCATTCTAAATATTTGAATTTGTCTTTCCTTTGAAAACTTGTGTGTGTTTTCACTGTATAATATTTATAATGACTTAAAAAATAAACGACCCAATCAAAAAATGGACCAAAGAATTAAACAGACATTTCCCCAAAGAAGACATACAGATGGCTAACAAACACATGAAAAGATGCTCAACATCACTCACTATCAGAGAAATGAAAATCAAAAGCACAATGAGGTACCATTTCATGCCAGTCAGAATGGCGGCTATCCAAAAGTCTACAAAAAATAAAAGCTGGAGAGGGTGTGGAGAAAAGGGAACCCTCTTACAGTGTTGGTGGGGATGCAAACCAGTACAGCCACTATGGAGAACAGTGTGGAGATTCCTTAAAAAACTCAAAATAGAACTGCCATACAATGCAGCAATCCCACTGATAGGCATACACACCAAGGAAACCAGAATTAAAAGAGACACGTGTACCCCAATGTTCATCGCAGCACTGTTTATAATAGCCAGGACATGGAAGCAACCTAGATGTCCATCAGCAGATTAATGGATAAGAAAGCTGTGGTACATATACACAATGGAGCATTACTCAGTCATTAAAAAGAATACATTTGAATCACGTTCTAATGAGGAGGAGAAAGGGACGACAGAGGATGAGGTGGCTGGATGGCATCACTGACTTGATAGATGTGAATCTGAGTGAACTCCGGGAGTTGGTGATGGACAGGCAGGCCTGGCATGCTGTGATTCATGGGGTTGCAAAGAGTTGCACACGACTGAGTGACTGAACTGAACTGAATGAGGTGGATGAAACCAGAGCCTATTATTCAGAGTGAAGTAAGCCAGAAAGAAAAACACCAATACGGTATACTAATGCATATATATGAAATTTAGAAAGATGGTAACAATAACCTTGTATGTGAGACAACAAAAGAGACACAGATGTATAGAACACTTTTTTGGACTCTGTGGGAGAGGGCAAGGGTGGGATGATTTGGGAGAAAGGTATTGAAACATGTATAATATCATACGTGAAACAAATCACCAATCCAGGTTTGATGTATGATACAGGATGCTCAGGGCTGGTGCACTGGGATGACCCAGAGGGATGGTATGGAAAGGGAGGTGGGAGGGGGGTTCAGGATGGGGAACATGTGTACACCTGCAGCGAATTCATGCTAATGTATGGCAAAACCAATACAATATTGTAAAGTAATTATTAGCCTGTAATTAAAATAAATAAATTTATATTTTAAAAAGTAAAAAAAACATAATCAAAATTCAAAAAAAGGAAAGCAATCACCCTATAATACTGATAAAAAACTATTTTTCTGATACATTCTTTTGTGGTATTCTATCCATATACACATGTTTACATAATTATAATCAGAGTAAGCATGTGATCTTTGTAAGTTGTGTGTTTAACTTTATATCACTTATCATCTGCATTTTCCTTAAATGATACACAGTTATCAACAATAGCTTCATAATATGAAATTTTTAGATGTATTATAATTTGCTCAGTCATTTTTTCTTGTGTCAGAAATTTAGGTTATTCCTACTATTTCACTATGGTAAAGTAATTTAATATTTTTTCCCCTGAGATCTAAATTTTAAAAAAATTTTTGAAAGTATAGTTGTGTATGATGTTAGTTTCAACTGTTCTATATAGTTAATAGACATTTGCACACACTCTGAAATGTTCCTTTCTTTAAAGGCTAGATTACTTAACACTGAATTTATTGAATAAAAGATCAATCAATTTTCTTATTTCTTTTAATGTATTTTTACAAATTGTTTCCAGAAGTTTTATTCCAATTTATACTCCCATCCATCCTTCCAGAAATGTATGAGAGTGGGATTTTCCTGGTGTTCCAGTGGCTAAGACTCCATGCCCCTAATGCAGAGGGCCTGGGTTCCACCCCTGGTCAGGGAGCTAGATCTTAGCTGCTGCAACTAAGACTGAAGATCTTGCATGCCACAAGTAAGACACAGAGCAGCCAAAAAAATAAAATAAATAAATATTTTTGAAAACATAGGATTTCACAACATTCTTATCAACACTGAGTATTATCATGCTATTAAAAGTTTTATTTTGTTATTTCATAAGGTGAATTTTTCAGGCATTGGCACAGAAGATAAATATAACCATATAATCTTAAGACCTGAAAAATAATAACTTTTGTTTGCTTCTCTCAGTCAGTGCTGTGTGGTTCTTGTGTAGCAGGAGCTGCCTACATTCCTAGCTTAACCTGAAGAATGTATAATTGTAAACAAAATTGGGTCTGTGTTCTTAGCTGGCCCAGTTTAATAAAAGAAGATATTTCTGTAGAAGACTTGGGAGGAGCCATTCTGAATTCTTGTAGGATAATAGATGAATGAATTAGATGTTCTCAAAAAGTATTATTTAAAACACAGGTAAACTGCATGCTATTTTTATGCAGACTGAGTAATTATAATTAGAGCATTATAAAGAAGGATCAGTTCCTCTGATTGACCCATGCTGAACATTATGCAGTGACCAGTCATAATTAGGGGCTCACCTTGGTTTAGGAATCTGACCTTGAACTTCTCAAAGAAAATCCAAAAGATTGAAATCATACAAAGAATAGACCAACAGTCTCAGTAATCATCCCAAAATGTTAAATAATAAACTCAGAAAACATTGAAATGAAGAAAAATTATATAATAAAATCGACTGTTTGTCTCTTTCAAAAGACTAATAACACTGATAAGTTTAGATGAAAATTATGAAGACAAAAAATGAGAAGTTAAAAAAAAAAAGTGAAAAGGAATGACCAAGAGACATTAAAAAGAACCATACCTAGAAGGGTGGGACGGTATGGAGGGGTGGAAGAGAGGTTCAAGAAGGAGGGGACATATGCTTGACATATGGTTGATTCAGATTGTTGTATGGCAGAAGCCAACACAAGACTGTAAAGCAATTATCATCCAATTATAAAGAAAAGAACCATAAGAGTACATTATGAACAAATTAATGTCAGAGCCTTAGAAAATTTAAATGAAACAGATGAATTTCTAGGAAAATAAAACTTTCCAAAAATGAGAGAAGACAAACAAAATCAAGGAATTATATATAACTTCTAAAAAAATTAATGTATAATTAAACACTTTCCATAGAGAAAACTTTGAGTTCGAATCATTACCAATGAGTTTTTCAAAATATATAAAGAAAGAAACAATGTCTGTCACCCAAGGTTTTTTAGAAAATAGGGGCAAAAAGAACACTTACCAACTTTTTTGTGACACCTATATAACCTTAATAATTAAACCTGATGAGAGCTTAAGAAAATTCAAGCCAGCTTTAAAAAAATAAACCTAGATACAAAAATCCTTACAATGGGATACCAAATCCTGGAATTTATAAAAAGAATAATAAAATATAACCAACTTGGATTTATTCCTAATAATGAAAATTTAGAAAATTTTATTTGTCACATCAACAAAATATAGAAGGCACATCACATGTTGATAGACGCCAAAAAATCACTTTAATAGTCAACATTCATTCATAATAAAAAATTCCTAGGAAATATGAAACAGAAGGAAGCATTCTTAATCCAGGAAAGGGTATTTACAAAACACAAAAACTTGTTGAAAATAGAAGGCACATCACATGTTGATAGATGCCAAAAAATCACTTTAATAGTCAACATTCATTCATAATAAAAAATTCCTAGGAAATATGAAATAGAAGGAAACATTCTTAATCCAGGAAAGGGTATTTACAAAACACAAAAATTGTTGAAAATACTTTGCTTATATCAGGCAAATTCATTTTCTCCAAGGAAGCTCACTGTTTACTGCTTGAGTTAAAATTTTCATGGTAGTTAAGAAGCAAATTATATAGATCATGTATCATCATCACAGATACTTAATGAATATTTATTGGATATGTTTAACAGTGCTGGGCACATTATGAGAATTTTAAGTTTCTAGAGAAGTGTGAGAACATCTCGTTTCATACTTCCAGTTTTACTGTCTAAATGTTTTATTAGTTTTATAATTTTTGAGTGACACTAGAGAGTGCTGAGATCAGGAATTGTTAGTCTTCCTTGATCAAGCATTCTAGGAAATAACTGAGACAAATGCCCTTAAAATGGGCTTTCCAGGTAGTGCTATTGGTAAGGAACCTGTCTTCCAATGCAGGAGACTTTAAAGACTCAGGTTTGGATTGGGAAGATATCTTGGAGAAGGAAAGGGCAACCCACTCCAGTATCTTGCCTGGGAAATCCCATGGACAAGATGAACCTGGCAGGCTACAGTCCATAGGGTCACAAAGAGTCAGACAAGACTGCAGCAAGTTGGCGCAGGTGAGGGGGCAAGCAGATCCACCTTGGGGTATGAAAGGGATCTTTCCTCAACTGGCTAGAACTAGCTGGTCATTCATGTGGACAGTTATGAAAATCAGGGCAAGGTTCAGGCAAAGAGAGTGACTTTGGGGTTGTGCTTTAACGTGAGAAGAAAAGAGTGGAGGTAGAAAGAGGAGAGATATTGGGAAAGCAACTAATTCACTTGTTGAGACTGGGTTTCTTTGCTTATAAAAACACCAGTGAAAAAAATGCAGTTTCATTAAAAAAAAAAAAGTCAGCTCCTGCTGGGGGCCAGCGTGAGGAACTCCGCCCATGGCAAAGGTCATGAGGAAGGAGGCTTGGCATACGCAAAGGCGTGATCAAGCCTCAGGAAACCCCCTGTTCCCGAGCATCTACCCCAAAACCAGAGTCTGTTTTATGCTCTCACCTACACCTCTGACTTTACGAGGGGCTCTCCCCCATAACTGTTTCTCTCGGAGAAAGAGTAAATGTGCAGCTCCAAGGCAATAAAAATTCCTGGGCGTGACAAGAGTGTTTCAGCTTATGGACTCCTCTGAAGGTTATCTAGCCCACCTGTATAGGTTCGTCCGGCCACATGTGATTGTTTACAGCCTCCCAACCTGAGAGGCACGAGATGTTTTAGACTTACTAAAGGCAAATTCTTTTGGGGAGTTGGAAATTATTAGTATAGTGGGTTGGTTAGGAATTATATTGGTGAAGGGTTTTTCATTTGTTGTGTCAATAACTGCTGCTAATTCCCTGCCCTGGGTGGGACACGGATGTCTCAGGTCAGACCACTCTGCTGACAGACTAGCTTGTGTGACAGGATTATCCATACTCCTGCCACTACGCACATGATTGTTTACTACCTCTTAACCATAAACAGCACAGAGAGTTTTGGAGTATTTTGAGAGTCTTAATTAGCATAGAGCTTTTTCTTCTTGTTGAGTCAATGATTGCCGCCAGGCCTCCATATCCTTAGGCACCTGGGAATATATTAATCAATGTATTTGGAATATAGAAAAGGAAATATAGTAGTTTTTGATGTTAGCAATACTAGACTTTTTGAGTTAATGGATTTTCTCTTTTGTAATAGATCACTGTACTTTGTTATAAATCACTGTGTCCTTGCTATGTAAAAATGTAACTTTATCACTATCTTAAGACTAAATAGATCTTAAGGGGAACATTGGTGAAAGGATTTTTAGTTGATGGGCTGATGTTTGCTGCTAAATCTCCATATTCCCTGCCCTTATAATGAATATAACTAGCATATAGGAGAAATAAGCATTAACCTTTAAGCATATAGGAGAAATAAGTATTAACCTTTAAGATTAATCATGTTAACCTGGGTTAAATAAATTCCTTTCTTGATTGTAACTCACTACACCCTCACTCTATAGGAATGTAACTTTATTTGGAGGGTGGTGCCTGGTTTAAGGAAAAACACCCTTGGAAGAAATAAGTTTTTTGGTTATCAGAAAGAAAGGATCTTAAAATGTCAGCGGGTCTCACGGCCAAAAGATGATGTAATATCCCTAAGACCTTTTTTTATACATTTATGTGAAGCACCTGATTTTGATAAAGGTCAGGACTGCTGACCCCCGCATGACTCTGTATTCATCCCTATGTGTAACAAAAGGTATATAAGCAAACCCCAAAATAAAGAAATCAGATCAGTTTCTGGAAAGACTGATTCTCCCATGTTGTTTCTTTCTTGCTCCCTGTTTTTCTGGCTGAATTCCCGTCTGGAACATGGATGCTATTACACGTAGACCAAGTTATTCAGCCTCTTTTTCTCCACTAATCTTCCTACTACACTATCCATTTCTAATCTCTCTATATATCTGTAATTAAATATGTATTTTTCCAAGGACGCCGACTCCGTCCCCACCTTCAAATCACCCTGGATCCACCGGGGCTGGACCCGGGCAAGTTCCTCAATCATGCTATCACCAGCAAACCCCACTAACAATGCCCAAGAATTAAAAATAGAATTATGGTAATAAAAAGTCTAACCTTTTTTTCCTTTGTGTTTCATCTAGTTTTAAATTACTCACAGGCTTAAGTCTTCTCCCTGGTACGTCAGACCAGCATTCTTAGTGCTAAATGGTTGTGCCAATAACACTTCAGCTCTAACGTTGTGTAAAGAGACACTTCGGAGGTAGTTCACTGAAATCCAACATAGTGGCAGAAGGCCGTCTGCAGAGACGCTGCACCGGGCACTGAGATCTGGGGCGAGTGCCCTGAGCAGCACAGCTTAGGAGACTCGGAAGAACTCCGCCCAGGCTCTGCTGAGGTAAAGAAGCCCCGACCACATCCTGTTGGGAGAGCATGTGCTCTAGAGTGTGAGCTCCTACCTTTGTACGAATGGTGTTTCCTTGTGTTCCTGCAGTTAAACAAATCTTCCCTTTTGATTATGGGAAACAGGGTAAACTTGACATAACTGTGTGACGTCGTTAGTTCTTCTGTTTTTCTCTTTAACCATTTGATTTTGTTAAAAACCCCTTTGGGATTGCTCCTAGGAACATTTGGTGAAGTAGCCTAAGGGGAAAAAAATGTGTGTGTGTGTGGCGGTGGTGGTGGTGGTGGTGGTGGTGGTTGTGAGCAGAGCTGGCAGTGAAGAGGTTTGCAATCCACTTGCAGTGGTTTCCTAAGCAACCTCTCTAGATGACAAAAAAAGCTGCTTTCAATAACAGGAGTAAAAGTGATTTGACTTCTTTGTGCTCTGGTTTTAATTTATTATGTTTTTAAAATTTCCTTGCTAATTGATCTATTTATTACTCTCAGAATGAAGTTACATTATTTGAATCAGTGTCTTATACTTAAATCTGTCTCCTCAGGTTTATTAAAATGTTTATATGTCATCTCACTTGTCTTAGAATGGTTTCAGAGGATGGTTGGACAGATATAATTATTGTGGCAAACAGCATTTTGAGTGTTTTGCTTCAGGTTATGTAGCTTATGAAAAGCAAAATAGGGCTAAAATCCAGGGCTTCTGACACTTACTCCTTTACACTCTGCAGCCTAATTTACTTTGAAGGGGGAGGAACCCAGAGGTAGGTAATATTATAGATACTAACTTGAGCCTATTTCAGTTTTCTCTAATATCCTTTAAACTGGGTTGTGTTTTGCAATTCTTTTATCTTTGCTTAACTTAGATACAATGAAGAATGGTAGGATAGAATGGATTTTTAAGTCAGACAGGTTTGAATTCTGATGTCTCCCCACAACTAACTAGATGAATACATTTGGACAAGTTTCTTACATTTTCTGAACTTTGGTTTACTCATTAAAAAACAAACAAACAAATTAGCAAATCAGGAACATCAGCTTACTTACAAGTATACTATGACTGAGTAAGCTTTTTATAAATACAGCATTCTCCCCCTTTTAGAACTGTCAGCGACAGATCTCAGATAAAGGTTAGGCAGTCCATATGTTCTCAAAAGGCCTACCACTTATTTAAGTATCTACTGCTGCTGCTGCTGCTAAGTCGCTTCAGTCGTGTCCGACTCTGTGCGACCCAGAGACGGCAGCCCACCAGGCTCCCCCGTCCCTTGGATTCTCCAGGCAAGAACACTGGACTGGGTTGCCATTTCCTTCCCCAATGCATGAAAGTGAAAAGTTAAAGTGAAGTCGTTCAGTCGTGTCCGACTCTTAGAGACCCCATGGACTGCAGCCTACCAGGCTCCTCCATCCATGGGATTTTCAACAAATACTGAAAAATGGTAAGATGTAGCCTTACACATAAGATGAAATCTTAACCGCTGGACCACGAGGGAAGTCCCTCCCATGTCCTATTCTTAATCTTGTCATATGCCTTACTGCGAATTCTCTACAGTCTCAGTTTCACATACTCTATTCTGCAACCATTACTGTCTATTTTTTCCTATTACAAAATGGTTTGGCTGGACATGACCAGTGACCCTATCCTAATAATCTTTTATCTTCCTGTTTCTCTCTCTGCTTAAATTCCATGTCTATTCATTATAACTTTTTTGCATGATGCCACCTCAACCCATCCAAAATATACATGCCTCAGATTCCATTTTTTTCTTGTCTTTTCAAGGACATTGCCCTATAAATTTTCTCTGTTTCTACCAACTCATCATGTTCTCCTCTTTACTAGATCATTCTTAATAGCATAAAAATTAGCCATCATCAATGAAAAAAAAGCTTTTTGGATCCCAATTTCTCCCAGTTACCCCCACTATCATTTCACTGCCCTCCTTCCCTTTATGGAAAGGCCTGTTGAAGGTGTTTGCTATGCTTTATATTTCTGTTTCCCCCTTTCATTTCTCTTGCACCTGTATCAGTCAAGTATCGTTCCCCAGCACTCTGCAGAAACTACTGTTAACAAAGCCAGCCAATGACTTCCACATTAGTAAGCTAAATGAGCAGATGAGTTTAATTCTCAATCCCTCTCTAACTTGACCTATTGATGACCACCCACCTTTTCTTAAAACACTTTGCTTCCATAACATCCATTTTCTTTATTTCTTGTATATTTCTGTCTACCCTTTAAAAATTTTCAATTAATTCCTTCTCATCTCCCTGACTTCTAAATGTTGGAGTGTCCCAGAGCTCATCTTTGAATCTCTTTATTTCCCTTTTGCTATCTTTTCTTTTGTTGATTTTATTTAATTTCATGGCTTTAAGTACCATGCATGTGGTAACAACTCCCAAATATATGTCTGCAGACCTGATTTCTCCTCAACTCCAGAAACTTATAACCAGTGGCTTACTTAATATGTCATGTGGATTGCTATAGACATCTCAAAGTTAGCATGTCAAAAACAGTTCCTGATATTTGTCACTAAACCAGCTCCTCCCATTGACATTTCCATTAATGGTAATTCTATCTTTCCAGATGCTCAGGACAAAAATTCTAGTTTTACTATTTACTCTTTACTGTCTCCCCTCAACATAATTTGTCAGCAAATCTTTTTGGCTCTATCCTCACAATATATCCAGAATTCTGCTTCTCATCACTTTCGTCACCACTTTTTCAGTCCAGACTTTCATTCTCTCTCACTTGGATTATTGCAATAGCTTCTTAAAAAGCCTCCTTATCTCTGGCTTGTTCCATTGTAGTCTAGCCTCTGAATAGCTACTCCAAAGATGCCTTAAACCTGTTTAAACCAGATGACCTTAAACCTGTTTACCTCTCCAGTGGCTTGCAATCTGAAAGCCCATGAGATCTCACAAACCTCCCGCTTCTGAAGACCTGTCTGCCTACATACTTTGCTAGTTTATTTCATTGTAGATTCTTCCATCAGGAATAACTAAAATTTCACCTAATTAAGACTAGCCATCTCTCTTAAAATTTTCATCCCCTCCCAATATTTCATATATGTCCTCCTTCATTTAACACTAACCACTATTGAACACATGTATTTTTACTTACAGTGTTCATTTCTGCTCAACTCACTAGAATACAAGCTCCATGAAGTCAGGGATATTTGCCTGTTTTGTTTCACCTTGTGCTTGGAACAGAGAGCCTGGCACACAGTTGATTATTAGTTGGTACTGAAGATATTATTTAATTGTAAATCAACATAGAACTAATAACCCCTATGCTCTCTTAATGTATGCATCCTATACAGAACTCTCAAAGCTAGAAGGAGCCATAAAGATAATATGGTCCAATACCTCTCATTTTGAGGACACTGCAGAACAGAGAGATAAGAAGACATTCACAATCCTATGCATAACAGCAGAGCCCTGCCAAAGCTCTTTTATTACATGTCTTATAGTAACCTTCATCTTCAACATTTACATTGTCAGGGCTTACTTATAACTTCATGTAAAACTAGCTGCTTATTTTTCAGTCACTAAGGCATGTCGGACTCTTTGCAAAACCACAGACTGTAGTACACCAGGCTTCCCTGTCCTTCACTGTCTCCCAGAGTTTGCTCAAACTCATGTCCATTGAATCAATGATGTTATCTAACCATCTCATCCTCTGCCAGCCCCTTTTCCCCTTGCCCACGATCTTTCCCAGCATCAGGGTCTTTTCCAAACAGTCAGCTCTTCACTTCAGGTGGCCAAACTAGCTACTTATGCCATAATTTTAGTTTACTAATATTTTCTTAAGTTTATTAGTTGCAAGTGAACTCCGCTGAAGTCAGAAAAAGCCATGTGACACATTTCACTTACCTTACGCTAAACACATTTCTAGTTTGAGGGATTATGGTTATACAACTTAATTTTTAGGATCACAAAATTTTAATATCTTAGTGATTATTGTACTGTTTGTAATATTATGATTTGTATACTTTGAGTATACTTATTATCTAAGGCTAACATAAAAAATATTCACAAGCACCACTTTCTTAGAACAAACCAAGATTTTTCTGTTGTTTTTCTTGGTAAGAGAGTTATTGTTTATAATCCTAATATAAGTAAGTTTTATCTCAGTAAAGATTAGCTTTCTCACAAATAGAGCTGTAAATTAGTGTACTCACTGTCTCAGAAATAATGGGTTCCTATCACCAGGGAATTGAAGAAAAGATTAGATAATACCTTCCGTAAAATGTGAAAGAGATTTATATCAGATATAGGCTGGCCTGGATGACCTTTCAATTTCAAGATTCTCTTATTCCAAATGGGTGTCAGGTATTATGCAATTTCTATTTTATAAAATATATGGTGGGAAGTACACACAAGTACACATATTATACAATTTTTAAATGAATCTGCAAGCTTTGTGAAAAGCAAGTTTTGAAATACCAGTAACAACTATTAATAAATATTTCTAGGAATATTATATGTATATTCATATACACATGTGTATATTATATATTACATATATTATGTATATTACACATATGCATACATATATTATACATATGCAATATATACATGTGTATATTATATATTATATATATGTTATGTATGTATATTACATGTATATTATGTATATTACATTATGTATAATTACATGTATATTATATATTACACATGTGTATATTATATACACATAAACTGATAAGTTTATTCTCAGCTGTTTTTGGAAATGTTTTCTCCTTTTCTGCAAGTTGTTTTTTCACTTTTTTGATGATGTTCTTTGAAGCACAGATTTCAGAAATTTCCATAGCGGACTTCCCTGTTGATACAGTGGTTTAAGACTCCATGTTTCACAGCAGGAGGGTGTGGGTTCAATCCTTGGTCAGGGAACTAAGACCTTGCATGCCTCCCTGTGTGGCAAATTATTTTTTCCCCATCAAGTCTAATTTATTTGTCTTTTTATTTTGTTATTTATTCTTTTGATATCACGTCTAAGAAACCAGGGGTTTGGAAATTTACCCTTAGAAATTCTGAAGTTTTAGCAGTTACATTTAATTCTGTAATCAATTTTGAGATAATTTATATATATTATGTGAGATAAAGGTCTAACTTCATTCTATGGCATGAGTATATCCAGTTTTTTTTCAGGCATCATTTGTTGAAAATACTATTCTTTCCCTATTGAATATCTTGGTGCCTTTGTTGAAAATGATTTGACTAAATGTAAGGGATAATTTCTGGACTCTCAATCCTGTTAATTTGATCTATGTCTCTATCCTTATAGTGATACCATACTGTCTTGATTACAACAGTTTTGAAGTGGAAAGGTATGAATCCTTCAATTCTGTTCTTTGAAGATCATTTGGGCTATTTTTGGTCTCTTCCATGTTCTATGAAAATTACAGATACCAAGGGAACATTTCATGCAAAGATGGGCTCAATAAAGGACAGAAATGGTAGGGACCTAACAGAAGCAGAAGATATTAAGAAGAGGTGGCAAGAATATACAGAAGAACTGTACAAAAAAGATAGTCATGACCCAGAAAATCACAATGGTGTGATCACTCACCTAGAGCTAGACATCCTGGAATGTGAAGTCACTACGAGCAAAGCTAATGGAGGTGATGGACTTCCAGTTGAGCTAGTTCAATCCTGAAAGATGATGTTGTAACAGTGCTGACCTCAATATGCCAGCAAATTTGGAAAACTCAGCAGTGCCCATATGACTGGAAAAGGTCAGTTTTCATTCCAATCCCTAAGAAAGGCAATGCCAAAGAATGCTCAAGTTACCACACAATTGCACTCATCTCACACACTAGCAAAGTAATGCTCAAAATTCTCCAAGCCAGGCTTCAGCAATACATGAACTGTGAACTTCCAGATGTTCAAGCTGGTTTTAGAAAAGGCAGAGGAACCAGGGATCAAATTGCCAACATCCGCTGGATCATGGAAAAAGCAAGAGAGTTCCAGAAAAACATCTATTTCTGCTTTCTTGACTATGCCAAAACCTTTGACTGTGTGGATCACAATAAACTATGGAAAATTCTTCAAGAGATGGGAATACCAGACCACCTGACCTGCCTCTTGAGAAACCTATATGCAGGTCAGGAAGCAACAGTTAGAACTAAACATGGAACAAAATACTGGTTCCAAATGGGAAAAAGAGTATGCCAAGGTGGTATATTGTCACCTTGATTATTTAACTTATATGCAGAGTACATAATGAGAAAAGCTGGGCTGGAAGAAGCACAAGCTGGAATCAAGATTGCCAGGAGAAATATCAATAACCTCAGATATGCAAATGATACCACACTTATGGCAGAAAGCGAGGAAGAAATAAACAGCCTCTTGATGAAAGTGAAAGAGGAGAGTGAAAAATTAGCTTAAGGCTCAACATTCAGAAGACAAAGATATGGCATCCAGGCCCAGCATTTCATGGCAAATAGATGGAGAAACAATGGAAACGGTGTCAGACTTTATTTTTGGGGGCTCCAAAATCACTGCAATTGGTGATTGCAGCCATGAAATTAAAAGACGTTTACTCCTTGGAAGAAAAGTTATGACCAACCTAGATAGCATATTGAAAAGCAAAGACATTACTTTGTCAACAAAGGTCTGTCTAGTCAAGGCTATGGTTTTTCCAGTGGTCAAGTATGGATGTAAGAGTTGGACTATAAAGAAAGCTGAATCCCAAAGAATTGATGCTTCTGAACTGTGGTATTGGAGAAGACTCTTGAGAGTGCCTTGGACTGCAAGGAGATCCAACCAGTCTATCCTAAAGGAAATCAGTCCTGGGTGTTCATTGGAAGGACTGATGTTGAAGCTGAAACTCCAATACACTGGCCACCTGATGTGAAGAACTGACTCATCTGAAAAGACTGATTCTGGGAAAGATTGAGGGCAGGAGAAGGGGATGGCAGAGGATGACATGGTTGGAGGGGCATCACCGACTCAATGGACATGAGTTTGAGTAAACCCTGGGAGTTGGTGATAGACAGGGAGTCCTGGCCTGCTGCAGCCCATAGGGTCACAGAGTCAGACATGACTGAGTGACTGAACTGACTGTTGTTCTATGAATTTTAGAAACCTATGAACCACAGCACGCCAGGCCTCCCTGTCATCACCAACTCCCGGAGTCCCCCCAAACCCATGTCCATCAAATTGATGATGCCATCCAACCATCTCATCCTCTGTCGTCCCTTCTCCTCCTGCCCTCAATCTTTCCCAGCATCAGGGTCTTTTCAAGTGAATCAGCTCTTCACATCAGGTGGCCAAAGTATTGGAGTTTCAGCTTCAACATCAGTCCTTCCAATGAACATTCAGGACTGATTTCCTTTAGGATGGACTGGTTGGATCTCCTTGCAGTCCAAGGCACTCTCAAGAGTCTTCTCTAATACCGCAGTTCAAAATCATCAATTCTTTGGCACTCAGCCTTCTTCACGGTCCAACTCTCACAGCCATACACGACCACTGGAAAAACCATAGCCTTGACTAGGAGGACCTTTTTTTGCAAAGTAATGTCTCTGCTCTTCAATATGCTGTCCAGGTTGGTCATAATTTTCCTTCCAAGGAGTAAGTGTCTTTTAATTTCATGGTTGCAATCACCATCTGCAGTGATTTTGGAGCCCCCAAAAATAAAGTCTGACACTGTTTCCACTGTTTCCCCATCTATTTGCCATGAAGTGATGGGACCAAAAGCCATGATCTTCGTTTTCTGAATATTGAGCTTTAAGCCAAGTTTTTCACTCCCCTCTTTCACTTTCATCAAGTGGCTCTTTAGTTCTTCTTCACTTTCTGCCATAAGGGTGGTGTCATGTTTAAAGACAGTAAATTTCACTGAATCTGTAGTAATGCTAGCTTAACAATATTAAATCTTTCAATCCAAGAACTTGGGATGTCTTTCCATTTAAAAATTATTTAATTTCTTTCAACTGTGTGTTACAGTTTCAGGATACAAGTCTTGAAACATTTTTCTTAAGTTTATTTCTAAATATTTTATTCTTTGATACTACTATAAATGGACTTGCTATCTTAATTTTATTTTCAGATTGTTCATTTCTGGTATATAGAAATAAATTAATTTTGTGTATTGGTTTTGTATCCTGCAAGTTTGCTGAACTTACTAGTTCCAGTACATTTTTTAAAAGATAATTCCTTAGAATTTTATACATACATTAATGCCATCTGTAAAGTTTTCCTTCTTTTCCAATTGTATACATTTTATTTTCTTTGCCTAATTGCAAACTTCCAGTAAAATGTTGGATAGTAGTGGGAAGAGCGTACATCCTGTTCCTGATCTTGGGGAGACAATTCAATCTTTCATCATATAGTAGAATGTTGCTGCTGCTGCTAAGTCACTTCAGTTGTGTCCGACTCTCTGTGACCCCACAGATGGCAGCCCACCAGGCTCCCCTGTCCTGAGGATTCTCCAGGCAAGAACACTGGAGTGGGTTGCCATTTCCTCTCCAATGCATGAAAGTGAAAAGTGAAAGTGAAGTTGCTCAGTCGTGTCTGACTGTTCGAAACCCAATGGACTGTAGCCTACCAGGCTCCCCCGTCCATGGGATTTTCCAGGCAAGAGGACTGGAGTGGGGTGCCATTGCCTTCTCCAAAAGTAGAATATTAACTGTGGGTTTTTCAGAGATACTTTTTATCAGGATGAAGAAGTTTCCTTCTATATGTGATTTTTAAAATTTTTAAAATGAATGTTGAATATTTTCAAATGCATTTGCATCTACTGAGATGATCATGTGACTTTGTCTGCTGCTCTATTAATATGGTGAATTATACTGATTAATTTGTGGATATTAAGCCAACTTTGAATTTCTAGGAGAAATCCCACTTGGTCATGGTGTAGTCTTTTTTATACATTGCTGAATTTGGTTTGTTATTGTTTCATTAAGGATTTTTTATGTAAATTCTTAAGTGATATTGGTCTGTGGTTTTCTTTTCTTGTGATGTTTTTGTCTGATACTGTTATCAAGGTAAATTTTCCCTCATAGAATGAGTTGGGAAGTATTTCCTCTATGTCCACTTTTGGGAAAACTCTGCAAGTAATTGGTATTAATTCATCCATAAATGTTTTGTACAATCCATGAGGGAAGCCATGTGAACCTGGATATTTCTTTGGGAAAATTTATAAATTGCTAATTTAGTCTCTTTCTTTCTTATTGGTATATTCAGATTTTCCATTTATTTTTCAGTCAATTTTTATTTTTATCATTTTTCTAGAAATTTGTCTATTCCATCTAGGTTGCTTAATTTGTTGGCACAGAGTTGTTCATACTATTCCCTTATGTGTTATTAAAATTTACCCTATCATTACAAACTGTCTTTGTCTCTAGTAACAATTTTTGTCATTAAAGTCTATTTTATCTGATGTTAGTATAGCCATTTCAGTTCTCTTTTGGTTACTTTTTCCATTCTTTAAAAGAAAAATCTATTTGTGCCTTTGAATCTAAAGTGTGTTGCTTGTACACAGGCTATCAGTAGATCATTAAAATAAAACACATCTTGCCAATCTCTGCCTTACGATTGGAGTGCTTAGTCCATTTATATTTAATTGCTGATATGACTTTTGCATAACATTTTGCTATTTATTTTATACATCTTTTGTTTTCTTTCAGTTCTTTTTCCACTGTTGTGTTTTTTGTTAAATGTTTCTAGCGCATATTTCAATATGTAACACATTTTAAAAGTTAGCATTTTAGTGGTTGCCCTGGTGATTACAATGAACACCTTTAAAATTTTAAAGCACTGGATATTTATTAGGGTTCTAGCTTGTTTTTGGAGAAGGCAATGGCAAACCACTCCAGTACTCTTGCCTGGAAAATCCCATGGATGAAGGAGCCTGGTAGGCTGCAGTCTGTGGGGTCACACAGAGTCGGACACGACTGAAGTGACTTAGCAGCAGCAGCTTGTTTTTGAAACATATGTCTCATGATATGTGTCAAGAAAAAACGTGCTACCCTCGTATAAGATTGAGAATTGTTTTATACTCTCTCTCATGTAGTATATCATGAAATACTTTAAATATTAAAGACAAATCATGTAGTAAAGAAACCCTAAGTTAAAAATATTAGCTATCATTTCTTGAGTAGCTTAGGGGCTTTTCTGATAGCTCATTTGGTAAAGAATCCACATGCAGTGATACACCACATTAACAAATTAAAAAATAAAAACCATATGATTATCTCAGTAGATGCAGAGAAAGCCTTTGACAAAATTCAACATCCATTTATGATAAAAACCCTCCAGAAAGCAGGCATAGAAGGAACAAACCTCAACATAATAAAAGCCATATATGATAAACTCACAACAAACATTATCCTCACTGGTGAATTGAAAGCATTTCCCCTAAAGTCAGGAACAAGACACGGGTGCCCACTCTCACCTACTATTCAACATAGTTTTGAAAGTTTTAGCCACAGCAATCAGAGAAGAAAAAGAAATAAAAGGAATCCAGATTAGAAAAGAAGAAGTAAAATTTTCACTGATGCAGATGACATGATCCTCTACATAGAAAACCCTAAAGACTCCACCAGAAAATTGCTAGAGATAGTCAATGAATATAGTAATGTTGCAAGATATAAAATTAATACACAGAAATCCCTTGCATTCTTCTATACAACAATGAGAGAACAGAAAGGGAAATTAAGGAAATAATTCCATTCACCATTGCAATGAAAAGAATAAAATACTTAGGAATAAATCTACCTAAAGAAACAAAAGACCTATACATAGAACACTGATGAAAGAAATCAAAGATGACACAAATAGATGGAGAAATATACCATGTTCATGGATCAGAAGAATCAATATAGTGCAAATGAGTATACTACCCAAAGCAATCTATAGATTCAGTGCAATCCCATTCAAGCTACCAATGGTATTTTTCAGAGAACTAGAACAAATAATTTCACTATTTGTATGGAAATACAAAAAACCTTGAATAGCCAAAGCAATCTTGAGGAAGAAGAATGGAACTGGAGGAATCAACCTGCCTGACTTCAGACTATACTACAAAGCTACAGTTATCAAGACAGTATGGTACTGGCAACAAAGACAGAAATATAGATCAATGGAAGAAAATAGAAAGCCGAAACATAAATCCATGCACCTATGGATCCATGCACCTTATCTTTGACAAAGGAGGCAAGAATATACAATGGAGAAAAGACAATCTCTTTAACAAGTGGTGCTAGGAAAACTGGTCAACCACTTGTAAAAGAATGAGCTAGAACATTTTCTAATACTATACAGAGAAATAAACTCAAAATAGATTAAAGATCTGAATTTAAGACCAGAAACTATAAAACTCTTAGGGGAAAACAGGTAAAACACTCTCTGACATAAGTCACAGCAGGATCCTCTATGACCCACCTCCCAGAGTAATGGAAATAAAAGCAAAAATAAACAAATGTGACCTAATTAAAAGCTTTAGCACAACAAAGGAAACTATAAGCTAGGTAAAAAGACAGCATTCAGAATGGGAGAAAATAGTAGCAAATGAAGCAACTGACAAAGAATTAATCTCAAAAACATACAAGCAGCTCCTGCAGCTTAATTTCAGAAAAATAAAGGACTCAGTAAAAAAATGGCCCAAAGAACTAAACAGACATTTCTCCAAAGAAGACATACAGATGGCTAATAAACACATGAAAAGTTGCTCAACATCACTCATTATCAGAGAAATGGAAATCAAAACCACAATGAGGTACCATCTCACACTGGTCAGAATGGCTGCTATCAAAAAGTCTACAAACAATAAATGCTGGAGAGGGTGTGGAGAAAAGGGAACCCTCTTACACTGTTGCTGGGAATGCAAACTAGTATAGCCCACTATGAAGAACAGTGTGGAGATTCCTTAAAAAACTCAAAATAGAACTGCAATATGACCCAGCAATGCCACTGCTGGGCATACACACTGAGGAAACCAGAATTGAAAGAGACATGTGTCTCCCAATGTTCATCAAAACACTGTTTACAATAGCCAGGACATGGAAGCAACCTAGATGTCCATCAGCAGACAAATGGATAAGAAAGCTGTGGTAGATATACACAATGGAATATTACTCAGCTACTAAAAAGAATGCATTTGAATCAGTTCTAATGAGGTGGATGAAACTGGAGCCTATTATACAGAGCGAAGTAAGTCAGAGAGAAAAACACCAATATAGTATATTAACGCATATATATGGATATGAGAGTTGTACTGTGAAGAAAGCTGAGTGCCGAAGAATTGATGCTTTTGAACTGTGGTGTTGTAGAAGACTTTTGAGAGTCCCTTAGACTGCAAGGAGATCCAACCAGTCCATTCTGAAGGAGATCAGTCCTGGGTGTTCATTGGAAGGAATGGTGCTAAAGCTGAAACTCCAATACTTTGGCCACCTTATGTGAGAAGTTGACTCATTGGAAAAGACTCTGATGCTGGGAGGGATTGGGGGCAGGAGGAGAAGGGGAT
Source organism: Ovis canadensis (assembly GCF_042477335.2). NCBI lineage: Eukaryota > Metazoa > Chordata > Mammalia > Artiodactyla > Bovidae > Ovis > Ovis canadensis. The sequence goes on from NC_091245.1 coordinate 44,799,981, forward strand.
GACAGAGGATGAGATGGCTGGATGGCATCACCGACTTGATGGACATGAGTTTGAGTGGATTCCGGGAGATGGTGATGGACAGGGAGGCCTGGCGTGCTGCGACTCATGGGGTCGCAAAGAGTCGGACATGACTGAGTGACTGAACTGAACTGAACTGATGGAAATTAGAAAGATGGTAACAATGACCCTTTTTAATAGACAGCAAAAGAGACACAGATATAAAGAACAGACTTTTGGACTCTGTGGGAGAAGACGAGGGTGGAATGATTTGAGAGAATAGCATTGAAACATATATATTATCACATGTGAAACAGATCACCAGTCCACGTTTAGGGTATGAGTCAGGGTGCTCAGGGCTGCTGCACTGGGGTGACCCCGAGGGATAAGATGGGGAGGGAGGAGAAAGGGGAGTTTAGGATGGGGAACACATGTATATCCATGGCTGATTCATGTCAATGTATGGCTAAAACCACTACAATATTGTAAGGTAATTAGCCTCCAATTAAAATAAATTAATTAAAAAAATTTTAAATTCTCATTAAAAAAAAAAAAAGAAGGAAGCCACCTGCAATGCAGGAGACCCTGGTTTGATTCCTCCTGGGTTGGAAAGATCCACTGGAGAAGGGATAGATTACCCACTCCAGTATTCTTGGGCTTCCTTTGTGGCTCATCTGGTAAAGAATCCACCTGCAATATGGGAGACTTGGATTTGATCCCTGGGTTGGGAAGATCCCTTGGAGAAGGGAAAGGTATCCACCCCAGTACTCTGGCCTGGAGAATTTCATGGACTATACAGTCCATGGGGTCACAAAGAGTTGGACATGACTGAGCGACTTTCACTTTCATTGCATGTTAGGCACTATGTTAGGTACATAATACCTCACCCAAACCATTCAAAGGCAGATCTAGTACTATTTAGTACTACTTCCTTTCATAGCACTGAAATAATAACTCATAACCACTTATCTTATAAAGAATATTCAAGTCTCTTTTACATTTCACATCAGCTTAGTCATCACATCAAGGCTTTTACAACTCTCTTTATAATAGCTTCAGCCATAATGTATATTTTTTGCTTCTTGGATTAGTTATTCATTAGTAATTCTATTACAAATGTACTATTATATAATTCCCTAACACTTAGCAATATTTCTTCTTTTAGTGTGGTAGATTGTTTAATCTTTAATTCTTAGTCCTATGTCTCAATGCAAGGGTTGCTCTTATAAAGGGGTGATACCCTTTTGCTTACTTTTTGGAAGGAGATTAAGATATATGTGTATATGTATATGTGTGTGTGTGTGTGTGTGTGTGTGTGTGTGAGAGAGAGAGAGAGAGTATATATATAGATATGGAGATGAATCCAAGTTAAAAAAAACTAGAGAAACAGTGAGTTTTGAGATTATTGTTGGTAGCCTTTTAAACATATTTTATCAATCTAGTATAATATTGTCAACATATTAGAATATGAAATATCCAGACTAATCATATAAATATTGAATATTATTCTTTCATCTTTCTTTTTTCAAAATAAGTAAAGCTCTTTAATGCAAATTTAATGTAATAACTGATATAAAATGGCTTTAGGATGAATTTATAAACTCATTTAAATCAAAACCCTCTAAACTAGGTCCTATGAGGTTATAGCTTTACCCACTAAGTTAAAAACACGAGTCTCAAACAGAGATTCTCTAACTTTCTTGCTTCACAAAACCTTTACTGTCAGAATTGCTTTTTATGGCACACTAAAAGAAATACATAAAACCTTTGCTTATTACATAGATAAGTCCAAGTGACACAATAGACATCTTTGTTCTAATAGCTTAGTAACTGTTACTTCTCAAACTTTGGAATCAGATTGGACACGGTCATTATCACTTTGTATTCCACATTAATTTTTGCGTGTAATATATTTTCACAGAAGTCAATGGAAAGTGGTTTTTTAAAATGTCATCAAAAGGAATGTAGTGATCTAATGCTGAAATTGTGAACTACCTCAAGGTATTAGTTCGTGGTGCTCAACAGATACAGATGGTATTTGGAATCAGATTTTCATCCTGTGTGGAAAGTTGACCAAGTTATTTAACTTTATTGAGCTTTACTTTCTTCACCTGAAAAATAGCATTATCAAAACTATGTATTTAAAGACTAATTAGTGGAATCCCTGGCATAATATATACTTGTTATTTGGTTACTATTATTCAAGGAGCATTTGACCCACTATCTAGTAGGGGTTACTAAATTGTCAAAGATTTTATTTGACAGTAAAGCGTGTGCCCGCAATGCTGGAGACCCGGGTTGGGAGATCCTTGGGTTGGGAAATTCCCCTGCAAAAGGAAATGGCAACCCACTCCAGTATTCGTGCCTGGGAAATCCCACGGACAGAGGAACACGACTGAGCGACTTCACTTTCACTCACTTCACTTTGATGACTGAGTAGTATGATAGTGGTTGTATTTGGAATAAATTTTAAGTTAATAGAAATATTTTAGAAAGCATCAGAAACCAAAATTTTAATGGAAGGACTGATAGGCTTAGATTTCAGTTTAAGTTTTGTGACTATTAGAAAAGTTACTTGACTTCCCTTTCCTGATCTTTAAAATGGTGAAGATAGTATCATGGTGGATATAATATTCGGAGTAATTGCCACCTTTCTGTAAAAGTAAAAGGTACTCAATGAGTATAAGTTTACTTTTCTCCTGTCTTTCAGAGATTGTTTTCCCATTGAGACTGATTTGGTATTCCCTAAGGGATCCTTTAGGAGACATTTTCTCTTAATCCTAATCATTGATCACTCTTATGTGTTTACAGAAAAAAGAACTGCATTTTATTCTTCAGCCAGATTGTAGATGATAGAATAAAACTGCCACAGAATTCTTGGAAGGTAGGCTGGCTTTGCTGCCTGTTGATCTTTTTTGGTTTAGAATATAGTATAGGAACTCTAAAAAGCAGAGCCATTACTTTACCAACAAAGGTCCATATAGTCAAAGCTATGGTTTTTCCAGTGGTCATGTATGGATATGAGAGTTGGACCATAGAGAAAGCTGAGCACCAAAGAAGTGATGCTTTTGAACTGTGGTGTTGGAGAAGACTCTTAAGAGTTCCTTGAGGAAAACAAGGAGATCAAGCCAGTCAATCCTAAAGGAAATCAGTTCTGAATATTCATTGGAAGGACTGATGCTGAAGCTGAAACTCCAATACTTTGGCCACCTGATGCAAAGAACTGACTCATTGGAAAAGACCCTGATCCTGGGGAAGATTGAAGGCTAGAGAATGGGATGACAGAGGATGAGAGGGTCGGATAACATCACTGACTCGATGGACATGAGTTTGAGAAAGCTCCTGGAGTTGGTGATGGACAAGGAAGCCTAGCATGCTGCAGTCCATGGGGTCCAAAGAGTTGGACATGAGTGAGTGACTGAACTGAACTGGCTGATAGGAACTCTGTCTAGATAGCCATGAGGCAATTATCAGCTACTAATTACTTTTTTATATTCTCAAAGATGTTATTATTTCTCCTTTGCTATGACAAATAGGGTGCTGAACAACTTATTTCAAAAGTAGCTACTTACTAATAGGTTTATTTATCTTAATTCAATTTGAATTTTCCCCTTAAAACAGATTTATTTGTTTTTGGATGAGACATGATTCTCTTGATTCCTCCAGATGAATACCTTTGATTCTTAGAAATCAGGTTACTTAATTTTTTCAATCTGAATTTCTGAGTTAATCCTTCCTGCTTGACTTAAATCTCCCTTATCCTAATTTAAGTTTTTAAAACTCATGTTCTATCTTTGCACTTGTAAAGCAGCTCCTAAGCCTTTTTGGTATAATATCAGCAATGATTATATAGACAATCCAATTGGTGAAAAGGTATTGACAGAATGTTCCTTTACTCAGATGTGCCTCTCTCCCTTCTTAACACTATGGCTATCTCCACAGAGCACAGAGCTCAAAGTGGGATCTTCCAACTGGAGAAGCAGGCACAAAGAACTGCCAGACTTTCCTGTCGAAAAGGAATGGGAAGAAGGTAGGGGCTGACTGGCAAGTGTGGGAAGTGACAGTATTAGGAATTTTCTTAAATTTAGAGACTTAAATAAGCACAAAACTTGGTAATTATTCAGTAATTTATTTTTTGCATTTTTAAAATAAATGTATGAATAGCTTTCTTTGTGTAATTAAGCTCATGTGCCATGTCTAGAGACAAAATCCAGCAGATTGATGTTTATCTACAGTCACATAGTCCATGTTATTTTATGGCATTTTTCTTTTTATTTTTTTGAGATATCTAGGTTTACCTAGGAATTACTCCCAAAGAAATAATGATTACATTAAAAAGCCACACGTGGGAAATGATGGAAAAGACCAGTAGTTGTGCTTAGATGAGCTCTGTATGATTTTACCTTATAATTTCTGCTTTTTTTGCAATTTTAGATTTTATTTGAAAAGTATATTTTAATGAGTACTTATAATCTTAAAAAATGAGTTTGCATTTTATCTAAATAAAGAAATCAAATGGATGCATCAAGTACCCAAGTCAGTCTGTTCCTTCAAGCTGTTTTTACTTAGTAAAACAGGATTAAGATATAGAATAAAAATTTTTGTCAATCTTCATTTTTTTTTGCAACATGAATCTCAGAAAAGAATATTTTAAAAACAAAAGTGCTTAAACTATATTCATATCTGAATGTTAATGACAGTATTTTCTCTTTTTTCACTTTCTCTTCAGTCAGGTGCACAGAGCTTAAATGTAATTGAGCAGAAGAGGCAACAAAGTATAACCCCCCCCCAACATTATTATCCCCATAATCTGATTTTAAACAGCAATTATGTTTGTAAGTATTTTATGCTATTAAAAAAAATAGTCACTACTATATGTAATTGCTTTGATGTTATGTGTTTCTAATAGATAACGTAATCTCTGAGAAGTTATTTGGTTGAGCGCCCTCAGTGAATTAGAAACAGGCTTTTTTACTGTGAAATCAGAAATAGTAATAATTGCCTATATAAAATGGAAATACTAAAGTTTAAACCATGAGAATCTTTGAAAATAATACATATGTGCATACAATGATTGTCTTAGATCAAAGTCCCTGGTTTGAGAAGAAGTTTGATTTGACATTTAGTAACTAAGCCTTTTTTCCAAGATGCTGCCTTGACACAGCAAAGCCATATACATATCAGCTGTAGAGTACTTTGGCTTTTAAATGTTAAAAAGTAATAGGAGCAGATAGGTGCCTAAAATACACTTTTATAATAGGAATGAAAAACAGTTTAATAAATTCACATTCAATTTCTGTTTGACTGTAAATATATAAAGAGTTTTTAGTTATGATGTGCCTGTTTCACTAAGTATGATTATCTAAATAAGCACTTTTTAAAAGGAATTCCTTACTTAGCTCTGTACTTTCTGTAAAATACTGCAAAATGGTGTGCATCTGCAAGTTAAAACACTTATAGACAGCAGGCTAAAGCTAAACAGAATTTGATTGCAGACCTAACTATGTTTTTCTGTGTTTTGTCACCAGAAACATGTCATGCTAGAATGTGCTCAGGATTTTTTGAACAGTCCATGAAAGGTGACAGGGATGTTAATCTCCACTTCAGCCCTGGCAACTTCACTCAAGTCCTTGGCATTCAGAATCAGAAGATAAGCAGGCTTTTGTCCTGCCCCAGGGCTCACCACCACACTCAGAACTACACCTGTTAATGAGAAGTTAATAAGGCAGTGTTGAATTAAAAAAAAAAAAAAAAGCCCAGAGCCATAGATTAAATATCATTGAAATAATACAGGAGACATTACACTCACAAATAAAGAAAACCAGATGACATGATAGCTTGTTCTGACTCTTCTGTCACCTGGCTGTGTGGCAACCATGCAAGTGAAAGTGTTAGTTGCTCAGTCGTGTCTGACTCTTTGCAACCCCATGGACTGTAGGCTGCTAGATTCCTCTGTCCATGGAATTCTCCTAGCAAGAGTACTCTCTTGCATCGCAGGCAGATTCTCTACCGCCTGAGTCACCAGCAAAGTCCATGGCAACCATGAGAGGGATGTTAAAATTTTCAAGTCCCCTAGACTATAAGCTCCAGGAAGGGAGTGACAGTGTCCTTCTTGCCCACCATTGTATCCTGATAGCCTACCACAATGGTTAGAACACAGTAAATATTCATTGAATTCTTATTTAATGAATGTTTCTGTGTTTTTATTTGTGTCATAAGATTTAACACCTGCTCTACTTATTGCAAAAAATGTTGTGACAATCAAATGAAACATGTATTAAAGACTTTGAAAACAGTCAGGTATATTATTTCTACAATTTCCAAGACCTAGCTTGGATGCTTACTTTTATCAAACTAAATAGGAACAAACTTTTTGCAGTTTTAACTGGATGCACTGCAAATGTAAAATTACTTAGTGTAAAATGGCTCTAAAACTCTTTATTCTATTCATTTCTCTGTGGTCTCCCATATTTTAAACCCAGAGAGTATCACCTACCCTGCTGTTCCAGCTTTGTAGTTGAGTGTATCTGAATTGCTGTTTTACAGACTGTTGCTCTGGATCCCCTTCTAGCCTCAGCTTACTGAAAACAAAAACTAGAACCAGAATCTCAAAGCCTCATTCTCTTGGATCAGTTAGAATATTCAGTTTCCCTCCTTAGAACCCTGTTTCTTTTCAGAAATGTATCTAGGTCAGGAAAGGCAAAACCTAGATAGCATGCTGCTCCTTCTTCCTTCTCGCCTCCATCTAGAGCAGATACTGATATTCCATCGTGACACCCGATGGTGCTCTAAGCATTTTTCCAACAGTACCTAATGAAACCTGGCCATAAGATAAAACTATTTTTCAAACATATTTACATTCTTTAGTGCTGTCCTATTCAATAGCAGGAAGGATTATTTCTGAACATTTGGAAATAATCAATATAACTGCTCTCCTAGTGAATTAACTATATGAACTCCAATGAGAAGAGAGGGTTCAGACACATCTATTACTCTCATTACCGTCATCTTCCTCCAAGGCATCTGGGTGAGAAACAAAGATAGGTTCTGAGGGGTATGAATCAGGCTCTTGCCATACCCAGGTTTCTTTAGTTTTGACGTTCAGCTTACAGAGCTGCTTATAAGAAAGAAAAATTAGTCAATAAATTAGTCAGTCAATATGCTTTACTTGACTTACATATGATTCAAAGTACCATTCAAATATTAGGAAGAGGAATTAATTACCCTGTCTGGAACAAAGTGATTCAAGCCAAGTCCATATGCATATGTGTAGGGTTTCCCACCATACTTCTGGTAATTGATTTGAGGAAACTCAAATGCTACAAAATAAAAAACATGCTTAGGAAAACTCAATTACTCTCTCTGAGTGGAACATTTTGTTCTCTCACATGTGAAGTTTTTTCCTATACCATCTCACCTTGGCGAGGCCCTGAAAAGAGAACCTCAGGTTCCAGCCAGATGGTCTCGTCACTGCACAGAATTGCAGTGGCAGTTGTATTGGGGAGTGTGACTAAATTCTTGCCTGTGTCAGCCTAAGAAAGAGGATAACAGAAACCTCAGTGAGCAAGGAATAAAAATCAAGCAGCCATGAGAACAGTTTCCAAGTTTAGTTTCCTGAGTTCTTAATTTCTTAAGTCAACATGTAGAAGAGTCAGTACAGAAAACTCTAGAAGGGAGAGACAAAGAACATGACTGAGAAAGCTGCCCATGTCCATGTCAGTCACTGAGTGTGTATCACTGGGAAAGTCAGAGATATATAAAAGAAATATAACCTCATAGTCTTCTCATCTGTGAAATGAGACTGACCTCAAAGAACAAAAAGGGCCATATAGGCCCATATAAGGCCCTGAGGATGTGGTTCTGGGAAAAGAAGTATTTTGCTTCACAGTAACAAAGACTTCAACCTCTAGGTATCCATACAATGTTTATCTCCTTTAAAGTTTGCTATATTTTGATTTTATTGGAAAAATATCATATCCTTATGTTGTCAAAAAAGAAAACAAATGAAAAAACTTCTGGACCCGATGTTTTCTAAGATCTCTTGATACTGAAATTGCCCCCACATCATTTTTCAGACTATATTATGAAAGGAATGAATATCATGAGCTCTTCAGAGAACATATGCATTTAGTTTTGCACTAAATACTTGAATACCTGGTTTGTACTAGACTCTATTCTAGGCATTTGTGATATTTCAGAGAACAGAGTTCCTATTGTTATGGAGTTTACATTATAATTTGGAAAACTATAAATATAGATAAAGTGTTTAGTACACCATGAATGTGGAGAGAAAAACAGAGCAGAGTATGGGGGATCAGAAGTGTGAAGGGTAAGTGATTTATAATTTTAGTAGGTAGTCAGGGTGGGCTTCACTGATAAGGTGATATTTGGGATAAAACTTGTAGGAGATGAAGGAAGCAATGTAGATATCTGGGGAAGAGCATTTAAGCAGAGGAAACAAATTGCAAAGGCGTGAGGCAGGAGTATTGTCAAGGGTGCTTGAAGAGCATTAAGGAGACCAGGTTGGCTGTGCTGACTGAGCTGGGGGGAGAACACAGGAAAGGAGGGTAGAGGGGTATAATGGGGTCAGACTGGTTAGAGCCTGATGGGTCATTGTGAGGACTTCGGTTTTTCTTGTGAGCAAGAGATGAGCAGAAGAGTTTGCAAGGCTATGATTTATTTTTAAAAGAATCAGTCTGGCTGCTCTGTCAAGATCCCTTTAAGAATAGGGGATATACAGGTGTGAAATCAGGAAAACCAGTCTGTCTTGTAGTAGTCTAGTCAAAGGAAAACAATGGTTCAGACTGGGCTAGTAGCACTGATGTTAGTGAGGAATGGAAGGCAGAGGAGAGGATTTCCTAATAGGTAAGATACCGGATAGGGAACAGGCATGAAATTAAGTGAGAAGTCAAGGATGGCTCCAAGGTTTGGGGCCGAATAGTTAAAAATTGGAGTTGTCACAATAAAGATGGGAATTACTGGAGGTGGGATAAAGTTTTTGGTAGGGGAAGAGGAGAAGTTTGAGTTTTGTCTTATTAAACTTGAAATGTTTACTGAACATCAAAATAAAGACTTAGCATTGGCAATAACATACAAGAATCTTGAGTTAAAGGGAAGTTGGAAGTGGAAGTGCAGGTTGATTTAAGGCATGAGTCTTTAAGAGGAGTGAAAGTACAAATAGAAGCAGGACAAACGGGTGAGTCCTGGTGCCCTCCAACATTAAAGGGGCCACAAGACAGGAAAGAAGGGATAAATGGAGGGGCAAGAAGAGTCAAGAGAAGGATTTTATAAGAAGGCAAAATAACAGCATGATATGCACGAGTTAATAAAAACAGGAGGAGAGTGAGATATATGACAGAATGGGAGTATTGTAGAATAATGTCCTGGAGTGGGTGAGGAAGGATGGGAAAGACTAGTTCTGAATAAGACCAGGGATAATTCAGTATGAGTACAGATGCTGGTGGGTGAGTAGATGTGGTGGCAGGAGTCTACATTCTTTTCTGATTTCTTTCATTTGTTTAGTAAGAGAGGAAACAGAGCCATTAATTGAGTATGAGTGTGGAGGTGGGAAGTTTGAGAGAGGAGGGTGTGAAATACTTAACTAGGAAAATGAAGTTGGGAAATGTTGCAGTAAGGTTTGTGGTCATATATTAAAAAATGGGCCAATTAACACAATTGTGTATTTTTAGCACTTGATTTGAGCCTTAGAGGTACAAGCATGGAGTAGGTGGAGAGTTGAATTTAACTAGGATTTATGACTTTGACAAATAAATTCTATAAAGTAAGAAAGTGGCAAGAGAAATGAGGATCTACTCAAGGGGGTGATTACAATGATCATGAAATTTTAACTGAATAAGAAGGGAAGATAAGTCTTCAGGGGAGTGGGAGATGGTGAGCAGTTTCAATAAATTGGAGGTTCTGGTGGAAATTGTAATAGGGTTGGTAATCTTGAAAGGAAAGTCAGAATGTGTCCTGTATAAACCAAGGTTATGATAGAAGCACAGTCAAAGGTAATAGCAAGGTCAATTGTATGAGTTGGGAAGTGAGTGGCTGAGTTAGAATGGAAGACAGGATCAGTGGAAGATGTCAAGGAACTGAGGCCAGGCTGTTGGAAGAATCATCTATGATGTGTATACTGAAATCACTGACAGTTGGAAGTAGATCACGGAGGGGAGTGTGACACTGAACCAAAAGAAGAGGGAGTGGTGATTGGTACATGAAAATAATAATGAAGGGTTATATATATATATATATATATATATATATATATATATATATATATAAATGTACACATACCACTTGGGTATATAATTAGTTGAAATGAGATTTGAAACTGAAAGATTTTAAGGATGGGCAGAAGGAACAATGGTTTGGAAGCAGCAAAGTGGAACAAGTGTTCCAACTCCAGGCCCAGTGGTACAAGGGCTGGAGGAGAAACTGCTACCCCTGGAAACTGCTGCTGAAGAGACCAGTGTCCTAGAGAGTGTCAGATTTTTTGGTAAAAGAGATAAGATGGAAGGAACCTTCTGAGCAGAGGATAGATGGAATTTTTCTAGTGATGTACAATGAACTAAAAGGAAATAGTGAAAGATTTTCAGAATTGGGAAGAGATAGGAGGTGAGGAATGGATCTTGTAAGATTCCATGAAGTGTGACTTCAAGGCTCTTCGTGATGATGTTGGGAAGCAGAGAGCAGCATGTATGTATATATACATATTGATACATGACTACCTAAAGGTGGCAAAATAAAGAAAATTTTATATATGTCTCTCTCTCTCTCCATGCAGAAGACCTGGAAATAACAATTGATCCAACACAGTGAGTCCTTATGATTTGTAGCATTGTATGAATTAAGAAGAAAAATACAATTAGTTCAAATGTTGATGTTGAACACTTTACTTATGGGACTGTAACTTTAATGATTTTACTCTGTTGTATCTTATTTTTTCTATTATTAAATTCAGGCTTTTTAATGTAAGAGATCTGTAACATCATCTTTGCTTTCCAAACCAGCACCTCCTTTTCACTCTCCCTCTCACTATTTTTCTTTTTAAAACAGATGCGTTTATCCTCTGATACTGCAAAGTCACTTCTGAGAGTCTATCCTATTGCTATATCTGCATATACATAAAATAACATACATACAAAGTTATTCCTTGTGAAATTATCTGTAACAGTCAAAAAATGGAAATGACTTGCTCAGCAGTGAGGGACTGCAGCATATTGGTAAAAAAGTACACTGTGTGGTTGCAGAAAGTAAAATCTTCAATATATATTTTAAAATGAAAATAAGCAAGGAAAAAAATGTGGATATAGAAAGTTACTTTTTGTGTAAAAAGTGGGAATAATAATTCTATATGTTGGCATTTTTTAATATTTTCATAAACAAATGCAAAGGAAAGACATTAAAAGTTAAACATAGAAGTGAAGAGGAATGGTATGGAATGGATGCAGAAAGAGGTTGGAGTGACACTTTCAGTGCAAACCTTTTTAGATTATTTTGATTTTCTGACCAATTAAATGCACTGCCTATTCAAAAATAAGAAAGATATATTAAAAAATATCACCATTATTTCAATCACAAAACCTGAAGCTTTAGTCATCTTATACTCTTTCCCTTCCTTAGTCCTTCCTTCATTTTTTTAATCTCTTCTCTCTCTAATTTATGATCTAGTTTTCTCTTCATTGCCAAACTTTAAGAGTACAGGCTATAGTAATTGCCACCACATTGTCACTGTGGCTTGAAACCTGATTTCTGCCTCTCTTCCTATTCTCCTAGAGGTCACTAAATCTGGGTTTTGGCTCCTATCTTCAGCTTCATGTTTTTCAGCTTGCCTATACATAGCAGTGGACATCAATGAAACCCTCTCTTGCTTTGTCAATGTGGCATTTTCCTCTCTTAGTTGTAACTAGGACCCGTTAGTGATTTTTTTTTTCTTTCTTTTTCTGACTCCTCTTTTCCTACTACTTTCTGCCCATGGGTGTTTCCCCAACTTATGTGCTTGGCTATCTTTTCTTTCAACATTTTCTGGCTGTCAAGTTCTTCATTCTTAAAAATCAACAAATTTGTAAGTTTCTTTTAGAATGCTTACTCCAAAGTATGAACTTTTGCTGCTAGCAATGTCTATCCTCATATATTTGATCATTTCAATGCTGATAACTATTAGCTCTTTTCTTCTAACCCTGCTTTGTGTCACAAGGACCTGCCCTTCCACATGAAAGCCTACCAGATATTTTCATCAAGATGTTGTTGATGCTGATCTTGTAATTCTCATCAACAACAATAAGATCAGCATCAACAACATCTTGATGAAGATATCTGGTAGGCTTTCATGTGGAAGGGCAGGTCCTTGTGACACAAAGCAGGGTTAGAAGAAAAGAGCTAATAGTTACTGGCATTGAAATGATGATCAAATATATGAGGATAAACATTGCTAGCAAGAGAAGTTCATACTTCTTTGTTGTTGATGAGAATTATAATGAATATTATTTAACACAGTTTATGTGGGGGACTATATTCAGAGATTGATATATATCACCTCATTTATTGATCACAAAAATCCTGTATGGTGGATATAGACAAAGAAAATGAAATGAAAGTGCTAATTACTCAGTTGTGTAAAACTCTTTTGTGACCTCATGAACTGTAGCCTATCGGGCTCCTCTGTCCATGGGATTCTCCAGGTGAGAATAATGGAGTGGGTAGCCATTTCCTTCTCCAGGGGATTTTCCCAATCCAGGGATTGAACCTGGGTCTCCTGCATTGCAGGAAGATTCTTTACTGTCTGAGCCACCAGGAAAGTGCAGATAAAGAAAAGGGGACGTGAAAAGACTAAATGTCTTGCCCCAAATCACGTACTAGAAAGCTGGAAGCCTCGGTTAACCTGTTTTTGTCTTCAAGCCAGCCCTTTTACTCATTATTACCCTTTCCTCCTAGTTCTACAGTTCATGTTTATCTCCAAATTTGCTCTGCCTATTGCATTTCCTATTTCCAAAGGTATCAACACTTTAGACACATAGGGTTTTGCATGTCTAAGACTTAATTCATTCTGCCATCCAGTCAAATGTAGGATCCTTTTAATTCTATCTGTAGGAATGCTCACTTTTGCCTTTCTGTCGCTACTACCACTACATTTTTCTGGCACCTACAGAATTTAAATTGTCTACAATCACAGGCCCCTATCTTTCTCCTTCACTTCCAATACTACTTACACATGACATAGCCTTATTTTAGAAAATCAAAACAGCAAATGACTTAGTTATTATTTAGTCCAATTTATTTAGGTTTCAGAACGGGCAACTGAACTTTGGGGTAACTTGCTCATTGAGAGACTTGCTCAGGGAAGCTGGACATTTAGCAGGAGAGACAACTAGAAGAGTCAGTACACTTTATTTATACCCAGTTCACCAACTCTGAATATGGCTTTCTTCTATTCAAAATCCTTAACTCCCTACCACCTGTCAAATAAAATGCAAACCTTTTACCCTAACCTAAAAACCTTCAAAGATTACCAACCTATTGTTTTAAGTAATTTTTGCCCACTTATCCCACTGTTTTCGTTTATGCTCTAACCAGTTGGATTGCAATCAGTTTTTTGTTGTTTGTTTTTTAGCAATCAGTTTTTAAAAAGATTTTGTAGAAAAAAGAAAAACAGGTTGAGAGTGAAAACTGGTTTCACTTTGACTCTTCACAACTGGATTTTGCTAATTCATGAGCTTCAGTTTCATTTATAAAATGAGGGGAATTGAATTTGCTAATTTTTAAGGTCCCTTCCAGTTCAGAAATTTTGAGCCTTTATGTATAAACACACAGCAGGAGGAAAAATCCTGAGGAAGATGAAACATTCTTGTTATATCTGAAATCTATGTAGAGGGTGGTTACCTTGTCAATATTCAAAGGAAGGACGTATCTCCTAACTTCAGGCTGAGGAGCCTTTCTGGCATTTTTTTTCACCTCTTCCCAGTTCTCACGTAAATTGGCTAAATATAAATAATTATAAACAAATTCAAATCTGCAAAAATAAAAAGTCAAACATGAGGACAGACAATTACAAAAATTTTAGAGACATGATGCATGTCTTTTAAAAGCACAAGTGCCTGTCTCTTCTTTAGTCTCCAATCTAGAAACTCCTAAAGACTCAGGTATACTGCAGCCACTTCTGCCCACTCTGGGTGGAGAAAAGAGTCCTGCTTCATGGATATGTTTAAAAACAGCAGCCTTTGAAACTTTCTGCTCTGTTTCTCTATCACCATTCTGTCTGTGTCTTCAGGGGCTACTGTCTCTTTTAGTGACTTGCTGTTCTGAAGAAAGAATGTCTGTCTTTTCTAAAAAAAATCAAACCCAGAGCAGATGCAGTTTAAGGCTCCTCAAACAATCTTGTTAAATTTGAGGGAAATTAAGTTTAAGTTCATTCATCAAGTCATAGAATCTTTTATTTTCAGGTCTGTTTCATGGACCTGAGCAGTTTTCAATCATTAACCATGGTTTTTAGGTTCAGTTTGTGTTTCTGATTACCTAAACTCCCTACAGCTTTTTAAGTCATATTTTGTGACTTAAGCATACTTTTAAAAGATATAACTCAGATTAAATATTGAAAGCAGTATCTCTGAAAACAAACAAACAAACCTGATTTCCAGGAGCAACTGGAGATGTAACATTTATTCTTTCAGTGTACTCTCTTACCCTTTCCAGCAGCAGAGATCCACAATCAGAAACTCATGGTCTTCATAGGTATTGATGTGATGAAAGAGGTTAAAAGGAGAGGTCCTGTATTTATTATTGATATACTTTTTTCTTTTTTTGTCAGCAATATGAAGCCAAACCTAAAAGTGAGAATATTTTGATGCATTTAAAAAGAAAAAAAGTCTGCATTATGAAACACATATTCTTTGGAATCATAAACCTGACAAATAAATGTAAGGCTTACCCCCATGGTTTCATTGGACTCAAAACAATCCATGTAGTTGGCTCCCCAAAGACTCCATGAAGAAAGAAACTTGAATAGATTAATTTTGACTGGTGTCTCCACAAAAACAATATAGTTGGGAGTCAAACCAAAACTGTTCAGAAACAGAAATAAACTTGTGAGTGGGAAGGGTTGATGCTCAAACCACAGAGAAATATGTACACATGAGGTATGGTCATTTATATGAATCAACAGTGCCTACATGAAATTAATTACATTTAAATTTAGGTTTCTGCAAGAAAATGTCATGATCAGGACTGGTATCAAAGGTAGGCAAAGCAGATCTTTAAACTTGAGTTTTCCTGAAGATTCATAGCAGGCCTTCGAGTTACCTATGGACGTAAGATGGCTTGAATCGGTCACTGCAGGGGAATTGTACAACGATCTCTGACTTGCTTATTGGATCTTCCTTGTCTGAAATAAAGTGGTTTTAAAAGGCTGTGGAACAGCCTCTTTTTTTTAAATACAAAGCATTTAGAACAGCTTATGCGAGCAAAGAAATACATTTTCAGATCTTGATTTTTAAAAGAGTTTATTTCCATTTTCACAGTCACTGGCATTTCTGAGGGAAATTTCATGTGGAGCTGCAATCACCCAGGAAAATCCAAATAGCAGCAGATTTGGAAAGTACACTCAAACAGTGTGTGGTAGATAGAGTATAGTGGAGTCACATCTTACTAACTGAAGGAGGGTTCTAAGTCAAGGGAGTAGGCAAAACTTTAGTATGGTCAAAGTGACTTTTACACTCTCTTAAATTAGCTGTAAAGTTATAGAATATGTGGTTTTGTTGTTTGTGGGTGCTAAGTCCCTTCAGTCATGTCCAATTCTGTGAGGCCCTATGGACTGTAGCCCATAAATCTCCTCTGTCCATGGGATTATCCAGGCAAGAATACTGGAGTGGGTTGCCAGGGATCAAACTCCTGTCTCTTATGTCTCCTGCATTGGCATATACCACTAGTGCCACATGGGAAGCCCTTTCTGTGTCAATAGCCCGGTACAATAATTCTTAAGCACATTAAAGTTTATTTGCTACTAAGGCAGCGTCTTTAAACCTTAGTGTACACCAGAAATACATAAAGAGCTTCTGAAAATGCTGAGCATGGGCCCACCCTCAGAGTTACTCATTCAGTCTACCTCAGGTGGGGCTTGAGATTTGTATTTCTAACAGGTTTCCAGGTGATGCTGCTGGTCCAGGATCTAAACTTCACAAATTATACTAAGCAAAAACTAAATAAAAATCCATATATACTCAAATGATTCTATTAATAAGATCAATATCAAATTTCTTGCAACGAATGGAGGATGAATGTAGAATTCTAAAGAGTACTCTCTTCTGTTTTAGCATTCTTTCTCTATAGTCTATATATGATTAAAAGGTTTTGTTTTTAGTTTTGGGAATTAAATACATATAAAATACTGAATACACTTTCTTTTTTTTTTTTTTTTCATATACGTACACATATGTTTGTTTAAAATCTTAATTGTGTCTGGCACATGGATAAGTGCTTAATAACTATTTGCTTGATTTGAATCTAAATTTTATATGATCAAAGTCACATATACACTACATCTTTGAAACACTGTAGAACAGAACATGGCCACATGCTTTTTGTATTTTCAATTTGTTATTTCCTACTATGGTGCTATTGGGTATTTGTTCCCTGGTAGGGTGAGGATGAGGATATTTTTCTGAAAATCTGAAAGTAATTTAACAGTCCATATAGTGCAGTCCTCATATTTCTGATCTGACATCTTGCATTTCCAGTAATTTTCTCACATTATCTATACTTGTTTTAAGAAGAATCAAAGTGGTAAACTGACCTGCTTGTAGTGGTGGGATCTTTACAATATTGTAGGCAATTGAAAAATTTTTCCCAAAGCAATTACCAATGTTGTAAACAGTCCCATCATTTTCAATGTGGGGGTGAGCAGTGGCTCCATTAACTGAGACATAGTTGCAAAGGTCAACCTATGGAAGGAAAAGAGATGTCACCCATGTTAAGAGAAAAACTGTATTGTATCTTTGGTCCCGCAATCTGACCTCACCATGACCATTTGCACCTTTACCCTAAGTGCACTTTCTCCTTCCTTCTATCTCTCTGGGGTCCTACTTTCTTTCAAACCTGTGGAAGTTCCAACTTTAGCGTAGAGCTCTTCTCTGACCCCCACGTTGACCCTTCATGCCTTTGAAATTTTTAAGTTCTCTCTGACTGTGTTCTTCTGTTGATGTAGACCATGCATTTCTCTGTTCGGTTATTTTCCTTTCGTATATACAAGCTGTCCTCAAACAGTGATAAATTTTAATCCTGAAACATCTTTACATTTTCCTTATTGAATTACATTGAACTGCATGTTGATAGTTATTAATTTTCATTTTTCAAAAACACAAATTTTGTATGATACAACCTAAATACCAAATCCAGTGTCTTACATGTTAAGGAATTTGGAACTGAAAGAAACCTCAGAATTCTAGTATAGAAAGTCTTAACCTAAATACACTTCAGGGGAACCATGAATTCCTGGAATTAATGGAAACTTCTGAAGACAGGATTCAGTACTTCAGTTGAATTTGGATTCTTATAAAAAATTCAAAACCATCATCTATCACAAACCTCTCAATTTACCTAAGGAGAACTTGAGGAGTCAGAGAAGTCAAGTGACTTGTCAAAAGATGCAGAGCACTAGAATTTCTGCTTGGGACCTACTCGGTAAAGATTTATTGAATAAATAATCCATGGTTATATATTTGTCTAACCAAAGTGCTTTCTATTCGATTAAGAGAAAATGTTTTAAAGCTTAGGGAGCTTTTGGCGCTCTCACTTAAATATTAGGCAAGACATCCATTCACTCAGTCATTTGTCGGGCACTCACTGGGCTTCTATTGTATGCCAGAAGCTGTGTCAGAGTCTAGGAAAACAGCGATAGTCCTTGCTTTTCAAAATCTCAGTCTTGACTGGCAGTATCCAATAGTGCAGCCACATGTAGCAATTTAAATGTAAGTCAATCATAATTAGACAGAACTTCAAATTCGGTTCCTCAGTCACATTAGCCACATCCATGTACTTAACAGCACTTGGACGATGTAGATATAGAAGTGTTGTAGAAAGTTCCATTGACAGCACTGTACTAGACAACTGATTGGTTCAAGACTGAGAAAGGAGTACATCAGGGCTGTCTGCTGTTACCCTATATGCTGAGCATATCATGAGAAATACCGGGCTGATAAGTTACAAGGCAGGAATTAAGATAGGTGGGAGAAACATCAACAATCTCTGATATGCGGATGATGCCACTATAATGGCAGAAAGCAAAGAGGGACTAAAAAGCCTGTTGATGAGGGTGAAGGAGGAGAGTGAAAGAGCCAACTTAAGACTAAATATTAAAAAAACGAAGATCATGGCATCTGGCCCCATTACTGCATGGCAAATAGAAGGTGAAAAGGTGGAAGTAGTGATGGATTTCCTCTTCTTGGGCTCCAAAATCACTGCAGACCATGACTACAGCCATGAAATCAGAAGACAATTGCTTCATGGCAGGAAAGTGATGACAGACCTAGACAGTGTGTTGCAAAGCAGAAATGTGATTCTGCTGACAAAGGTCCGTATAGTCAAGGCTATGGTCTTCCCAGTGGTCACATACAGTTGTGAGAGCTGGACCATAAAGAAGGCAGAATGCCAAAGAATTGATGCCTTCAAACTGTGGTGCTGGAGAGGACTCCTGAAAGCCCCTTGGACAGCAAGATCAAACCAGTCAGTCTTAAGGGAGATCAACCCTGAATACTCACTGGAAGGACTGATGCTGGAGCTGAAGCTCCAGTATTTTGCTTATCTGACAGGAACAGATGACTCATTGGACAAGTCCCTGATTCTGGGAAAGACTGAGGGCAGAAGAAGAGGGTGTCAGAGGATGAGATGGCTGGACAGCATCACTGATGCAATGAACATGAACTCGGGCAAACTCCGGGAGATGGTGATGACAGGGAGGCCTGGCATGCTGCAGTCTGTGGGGTCGTGAAGAGTCCGACATGACTGGGTGACTGAACAACAACACTAGAACAATGAGCTGGAATAAGTGCAGTAAGTGCAAAACCATATCTATAAAGAAAAGCCGTTTAACCCAAACTGGGAGATGAGGCAGGGCTTCCCAAGGGCGATGACTCCAACTCGTGTTGAAAGATGAGTAAAAGTCAGTCAGATGCAGAATGATAACGATGTGTTCTAGGAAGCAGGAACCTTGCTGTAAAGGCATAGAGGTGTAAATAGTGAATGCTGCTTAGGGAAGTCTAGTCATTCAGCATGGCTGTGGTGAAGAGCACACATGGAGAAGGAGAAATAAAAGTGGGCCAGCCACAAAGGTCTGTGTTTTAACTATATCTTGGAAACTGTGGGTGCACTAGATGGAATAGCACATTTATACTTGCATTTTAGAAAAAAAAATACTTCTACTGAATTAAGGAAGTTGTATTTAAGGGAATCAGTCTAGAGGCAAAGGTACTTGTTAGCAGGCTATTTCAGTCATGGTAAACAAATAAACAAACAAAAAACCCTCAAATTTTTAAAATTACATTTTTATATGAAGTTAGGGTATAGTGCTGCTCACAATGAAACTTAACTTCTAATAAAGTCTATTCTGGAGCCATACCATGAACTTCACACTTCCAGTTAAATTACCATGGCAATCTGATATACTGTCAAAGTCAAATGAGTAGTTTAGAAATTTAGTTTCAGGACTTCTCTAGATGATTTACACACACACTCATATGCGGTTACAAACATACATCTAAACCAAGAAAAAGCTGTTGAGAATATGTCAAACCTTAGTAAACAGTCCGTGGGATTATAAATCAGCCTGTAGTATTGAGACCCAGTGTTGTGACTACTTTCCTTTCTATTCCTATTACACTCAGTTTCTCCTTCTGGTCTTCGCTGGTCTCCTAGTTCTTTTGCCCTCCCATACAGCTTATGCATAGCTTCCAGATTAAATAACCTAAAGCTTTGCTATACCACTCCTCTGAACAAAAACTTTCAGTAGTTTACCATCAACCAAACAACTTATTCCAAATTTTTGTCCTTTATTCAAACTTATAGTTTCACTCTACCCTTGACATGGCATGCTCTGATCACTAGTTTGCACCTAGGAAGGCTTTTGTCCCCTAGCGGGGAAGTTGGAAATGCTGGGGAGCATTTGGGTTTTGTGCAATGATTGAGGACATGTCTGGTGTTTAGTGGGTGAGACCAGGGATGTCAAACCTCTGCAATAGGTGAAATAGTCCCCATAATGATGAAGTGCCACCTGCCCAATGCCAATGCCACCTCCATTGAGAAATACTGCAATTCTAGCCAAAAAAAAAAAAAAAAAATCCTTTATTCTCCAGTTTCCCACCTCTATTTGTTTGGTCATGGTACTTCCTGTATCTGAAATGTTCTTTTCCCAAATTCAATGAAGTTTTGCCTTCCCTCTAATTTCTAACTCAAATACAATACTTTAAAATCTTCCTTGATCTGCCCTACTTCACACCCTTCAACACTGCTAGAAGTAATCTTTATATGCACTTCCATAGAAGGACTCCTTTTGTGAAAGGACTTACTATATTCTATTATAGTTAGTTCTATTATAGTTAGTTCAGTTCAGTTCAGTCGCTCAGTCGTGTCCGACTCTTTGAGACCCCATGAATCGCAGCACACCAGGCCTCCCTGTCCATCACCAACTCCCGGAGTTCACTCAGACTCACATCCATCGAGTCAGTGATGCCATCCAGCCATCTCATCCGCGGTCATCCCCCCTTCTCCTCCTGCCCCCAATCCCTCTCAGCATCAGAGTCTTTTCCAATGAGTCAACTCTTCACATGAGGTGGCCAAAGTACTGGAGTTTCAGCTTCAGCATCATTCCCTCCAAAGAAATCCTAGGGCTGATCTCCTTTAGAATGGACTGGTTGGATCTCCTTGCAGTCGAAGGGATTCTCAAGAGTCTTCCCCAACACCACAGTTCAAAAACATCAATTCTTTGGGGCTCAGCTTTCTTCACAGTCCAACTCTCACATCCATACACGACCACTGGAAAAACCATAGCCTTGACTAGACGAACCTTTGTTGGCAAAGTAATGTCTTTGCTTTTCAATATGCTATCTAGGTTGGTCATAACTTTTCTTCCAAGGAGTAAGCGTCATTTAATTTCATGGCTGCAGTCACCATCTGCAGTGATTTTGGAGCTCCCAAAACAGAAAGTCTGACACTGTTTCCACTGTTTCCCCATCTATTTCCTATGAAGAGATGGGACCAGATGTCATGATCTTCATTTTCTGAATGTTGAGTTTTAAGCCAATTTTTTCACTCTCCTCTTTCACTTTCATCTAGAAGCTTTTGAGTTCCTCTTCACTTTCTGCCATAAAGGTGGTGTCATCTGCATATCTGAGGTTATTGATATTTCTCCTGGCAATCTTGACTCCAGCTTGTGCTTCTTCCAGTCCAGCATTTCTCATGATGTACTCTGCATAGAAGTTAAATAAGCAGGGTGACAATATACAGCCTTGATGTACTCCCTTTCCTATTTGGAATCGGTCTGTTGTTCCATGTCCAGTTCTAACTGTTGCTTCCTGAGCTGCATACAGGTTTCTTAAGAGGCAGGTCAGGTGGTCTAGTATTCCCATCTCTTTCAGAATTTTTCACAGTTTCTTGTGATCCACACAGTCAAAGGCTTTGGCATAGTCAAGAAAGCAGAAATATATCTTTTTCTGGAACTCTCTTGCTTTTTCAATGATCCAGCAGATGTTGGCAATTTGATCTCCGGTTCCTCTGCCTTTTCTAAAACCAGCTTGAACATCTGGAAGTTCATGGTTCATGTATTGCTGAAGCCTGGCTTGGAGAATTTTGAGCATTACTTTACTAGCGTGTGAGATGAGTGCAACTGTGTGGTAGTTTGAGCATTCTTTGGCATTGCCTTTCTTTGGGATTGGAATGGAAACTAACCTTTTCCAGTCCTGTGGCCACTGCTGAGTTTTCCAAATTTGCTGGCATATTGAGTGCATACTGATTTAGGTCAGGTATGATGTAAATCAAATCCCTTATGATTATACAGAGGAAGTGAAAAATAGATTTAAGGGACTAGATCTGATAGATAGAGTGCCTGATGAACTATGTACAGAGGTTCGTGACATTGTACAGGAGACAGGGTTCAAGACCATCCCCATGGAAAAGAAATGCAAAAAAAGCAAAATGGCTGCCTGAGGAGGCCTTACAAATAGCTGTGAAAAGAAGAGAAGTGAAAAGCAAAGGAGGAAAGGAAAGACACAAGCATCTGAATGCAGAGTTCCAAAGAATAGCAAGAAGAGATAAGAAAGCCTTCATTGATCAATGCAAAGGAATAGAGAAAAACAACAGAATGGGAAAGACTAGAGATCTCTTCAAGAAAATTAGAGATACCAAGGGAACATTTCATGCAAAGATAGGCTCGATAAAGGACAGAAAAGGTATGGACCTAACAGAAGCAGAAGATATTAAGAAGAGGTAGCAAGAATACACAGAAGAACTGTACAAAGAAGATCTTCATGACCAAGATAATCACGATGGTGTGATCACTCATCTAGAGCCAGACAGACATCCTGGAATGTGAAGTCAAGTGGGCCTTAGAAAACATCACTATGAACAAAGCTAGGGGAGGTGATGGAATTCCAGTTGAGCTATTTCAAATCCTGAAAGATGATGCTGTGAAAGTGCTCTACTCTATTATAGTTAAGTAATATATTAATTGATTTTTCCACTTAGATGTTAAGTGTTCTGAAAGTAAGAATGATGCCTTGAAAACACTGGGATGACCCAGAGGGATGGTATGGGGAGGGAGGTGGGAGGGGGGTTCGGGATGGGGAACACGTGTACAACTGTGGCAGGTTCATGTTGATATATGGCAAAACCAATACAATATTGTAAAGTAATTAGCCTCCTATTAAAATAAATAAATTTATATTAAAAAATAAAATAAAATAGATTAAAAAAATAAATTCACAAAGCAAAAAGAAAGAAAACAGCTGCAACTTAATAAACATTGGTTGAAAATGTAGATTTGTTTTACTGAATGCTGCATTGAGACTGCCTCATATCTCAGCAAAATTTATCACTTTCTAATATTGCTCACATGTTTCTTTATACTTTTTCATTTAAGGTATGGCTTTTATTTCTAACAAGAAGTTCTATAAGAAGGTGTAAAATTGGTGCAACACACTTTCCTAGAACCATGAATTTTATCTTTTCAATATTAAATGTGCCAGTTCCATGCTAGCCTATAAAACCCACAAAGAGCAGGGACCATTTTATCTTACTCTTTGATGTATCTTTTGCATCTAGCATACATTCTGGTACATGGAAGGGACTTAATACTTGTGTCACAATTAAATATGTTAGGCATTTTATACAGTTTTCCTCTAATTCATGCAATAAATATTTAAAATTTCACAAATGAGAAGAAAATTCTGCTTTATGTCACATCGCTAGTAGTTGATGACAAAGCAGGGATTTGAAACTTAATCTATCTGGCTCTCATATTCTTCCAAACAAAATGTACAGTGGACTTAATTCTAAGGTACAAATTCTAAATTCCTAAGCAATATCTTTTGAACACTGTGTCCTACCTGCTTAATTGTTTCCAAGGTCTCAGGATTAATCTTTGTAATGAAGTTGGTCTCAGTGCAGGCATAGTAATCTTCCCCCACTGGGTAGATATTAACAAGGGCATTGTCAGTAACCTCCACTCCTCGGAAGTAAGAAAAAAACCTGTAGAAGCAAATGGATTTTTTAGTCCAGTAACTTTCAAGCCATGAGAGAAAAATGGCTAATGTAAAATGTCTTTAATAACATGCAGTTGGGTTTCAGAAACCTGGAAAATATATTCTTGCAGGGATCTGGGAAAGCACAGGTGCCAAATTCTGTTATGACGATCCTTTTCTCAGTCATTGCCCGTACGTAAGCATCAGTGCGGATGAACCTGAAGGACATTGAGATATGGGAAATGTCACAGAGAAGGGGAATTAGTGTAGTCCCTGGGGAGCATAAAAGGTCATTCCATGTGCCCTTATCAAGAATCATAAATTCACAACATGGAGAATGAAGAGTCAGGTCACTTTCTTGGGGTGACTGAAGGAGAAGGAGACCATGTGCCATGAGCTCCAATTATAAACTTCACAGTGACAGATGAGAAATCAAGGCTCAGAGAAGCTAATGATCGGCATATATGGCCTGAGCCAGAAAATAAGACTTTTCCATATCATACTACATAGTCCCATGGATAGTTCAAATTGGGCTTCTGACTTCCTGTACCCTATGACTCACCAGCCTACACTGAGCAGGGAGGTATAGAACATGGTATGCTGAATTAGATTTCCTTCAATCTTCCTTCTATTCCTCTAGTGATTTTCTTTAATTTAAAATTTTATTTTGCTACTTTTAAAAGTAGATATTTTTGAATCCAGTCTCTTACACAGGCCGACCTCCTCAACCATATCCCAGACTAGACAGCGTACGTTGCCTAGGGTTTCTCATGTGGAGAGCCAATTAAAATTTGATTTTGTACTTTTGTGAAGAGAAAAAAGTACCAAGGTCTTTAGAAGGCTTTCTCTGACCTCCAAAATAAGCTTTCATAGCTAAATTTTTGCTTGACTTGATCTGTTTCTCTTCTAAAACAGTCCAAGTTATCCCAACTACTTCAAGACTCCATTTATTCTTACTTTTGATGTCTCTTCAGAATGCCTGAAATCTGTGGTGATCAACAAAGCCACTAACAGGCCTGAATATTAAAACATGAAACAAAGTATTTATTGTGGTGCTAATGAGTCTTTGTAATGAAGTTGGAGTGATGGCTTAGGGCCTCAAGCCTTTTAGCAACCATCTCCTGTTTTTAGAAAACTTATTCCTGGTATTATTATGACATATTTGGTCCTTGCCTGCTCTGTGACACCCCCTCCCTCCTTCCCACTGGCCTTTCTGATTACAAAAAAGGAAAGAAATCAAGCGATACATGGTCTAATAATAAAATGACTATTATTATTATTAAATGCATCTGATGGACTAAGCACTGTGTTCTCATTTTATCCTTGTAATAAACTCTGAAGTAAATTCTTTTACTTCTCCCATTTTTATAGATGACAAAACAAAGAAGTAGAAGTTAACAACTTGCCAAAGGGCACCCACCTAGACAAATGGTATCTAGGGCGTATAGGATTTGATGCCAGGCATGTCAGACTCCAAAGCCCTAGTTCTTTGCTGTTTCTTTATCCTGTCCTATAGCTCCCGGGTGTCCATGCAGACTCATGGCCCAGGAGGATTCTGAGTGGAGATGAGTATAAAGTCTCCTATTGGGTTCAGGAGGTTAAAAAGAACATGCAAGGAAGAGCTGAGCTAGGCCCCAACCCTAGGAAGGGGAGTGGAACCTAGTGTTCTTTACCTTCTGTGGTATGTGACATGTCCTTCTTTAAAGTCAAACTTGTGCAGGAGGGCTTGCCCATCAAACAGGTGGTAAAATGGTTCCGATCCAACTTCAAAGAGTCCTGGCCCACATCGAAGGAGACTGCCAGTCAACCAGAGGGGGATCCTGCCTGTGAGGAAAGTGAGACACAGAATCTTATTTCTTATACCTGCTCTTCTCACCCCTGGTAAGAAGCAGTGATTATATAAGCCATCTGGATGGGCAGCCTTTTACTTCTAAAGCTGGCAGTGATTTCCATTCCCAGCTCTCACGTGGAGTAGCTCTCAGGAAATGCCTGCTGGCTGACTCTCCTTTTTCTAGGGAACCAAGGTTGGGAAATGTGGCAGCATCTCTGAGTTTAAACAAAAGGTTGGAAGGAGACAAGGAAGAACATCTGGAATGGAATGGGATTCTCCATCTAACAGATATTCCCAGCTACCAATACATTTGCATTTTTACCATCTTACTTTTAAGAAAAAATTTCAAATTTCTTGATACAGGAGGGATGGATTAGAAGTAGAGATCAAGATACTAAAAAAAAGATGTGTTGATAGAACAAACCATTTCTGTGAAACAATAGGAAATTGGCTTTTTAAAATATAGAGCTAAATTCCTTTGAGAATATGGGCTATTGTCCAGATAAAGGTCACCTTGCTGTAGCAGAAAGTACACAGGGCTGTCAGAGACCTGGATTCTGCTTCAGGATTTGCTGTGTGCTATCTCTGGGCCTCAGTGTCCTTCTCTGCAAAATGAGGGACACACAATAAAGGTTTTAAGGCCATTCAGTCTAAACAGGTTGTGCCCTTTGGTCCTTGAATGTACAGCATATGGCAGTATTTGTTTAATCCTTGTCAACTCTCCAACCTGAAATGTATTATTTCATACAGCTCAGTTTCAGCAGTCCACTTTATACAGATTTATATTTCTGATAAAAATTTGAAAAGAAGACATGGCTTACCTAACAGACACACCATTAATTTGATTGCTTGCATCTAGACTGTTAACATCAGAATCTAGTTGAGAAAGAGCACTGGGTTCATCTTTTCTATTTTCCAGAAGAGGCAATTGGGAGGAGACAGTTTAAAGATGACAAAGGTATAGTCCCAGTAGTCAATGAATTCCAGTTAGGTAGCATTTTTAAAATATATATTTTAGAAAAGTAAAGAAAAGAGGAAATGAGTTCTTGGTATAAAAAGCCCAAATCTCCAGATTTCTCTCTTTGTAGCCCATAGGGGAACCTATGCTGAGAGATGCCAATGAATAAGGAGACAGCAAAGAGAGATCGCAACAAAAAAAAGAAGATGGCTTCAAGAAAGCTGAGACCAACCTGTAACATGGGCTGTGAGCGGTGAGGATAGTTCCTCCACAGTTTCAAACAGTTTCTTGTAACCACCAGCTGGATGTTCAACTCTGAAATGGTGGAATAATGAGGAAGAAGTTCATGTGGAATCTCAGGGAGTCCATGGAGACAGAGGCAGAGCTCCACAAGAAAAGATGCCCTCTACTCAATGCTGGTGTGTACTGCCAGTCCAGCTGGAGCTGAGAGTACAGTGTTTTGGGAGGAGATACGGTGGTGGTGGTAGAAACTGGGGAAGGGTGGCAGAAATGTTTCATGTTGGCAAAGGCCCAGGTTGGTTTTTCTCCTTTGATGACAAGGAAAATGACCTCCCTTTTAATATTACAGTGGACTTACCTTCCGCAGCTTTCCCATATTTCTGAGGACAAGTCAACAAATCCCATTATCATTGTCACTTCTCTTCCTGACCAAGTCCTTCCCACAGAATTATCCTACCCTGTCAGTACCCTCAGCTTACTGCATCATTCATTCCCTTGACTCCCAGTCTCATTCCTCTCCCTCTTATGTACTGGGAGACCACAGGTTTTGGGGTCAATACCTCATCCTTTGCTATTCATGCATATTATACCATCATCTCTTCCCACTGTCTTATTTTGTCACCAATCTCCAAGAGCTTCACTACATTTTAAAAGCAGTCGGATAGGAATATTTAGGTCATATATACATATATATATTTTAATGTTCTTCCTTCTCACTTTGGCTCATTATATGACTTCTTAGAGTGAGAGCTCTGACAAGACTGCCTAATTTAGGCACTTATTTTTTATTAAGAATTTACTATGTGCCACATACCATCAAAAGGAATTTATATGCCCTTCATTCATTTAAATATCACAGCACCAAAATGAGGTAAGTATTACTTATCCTATATATGGAAAAGCCTAGACTTTAAAAAGTAACTTGCCTAAGATAACACAGTTAAGAAATGACTGGACAAGAAGTAGAACCCAGGTCTGCCTCATTGAATCTTCATGCTCACTACTGCTTCCAAGGCCCATTCCAAGCAATAAAATCCCACTGTAACTTAGACCTGACTTCTAGATATTTGCTTCAATATGTGTATAGGAAGAAACAAACTCTCCCACCGAGACCCAAGGCTTTTCCTAAATGGATCCTCAGTTGTCTTCAGGAGTTCTTGAAATAGCTCATTTACCATCAACGCACTAAGGCATTAATAAAAAAATCTCCCAGAGATACTTACTGGATGGACATTTTCTCTTGGTAGAGGATTGAGAGTTCTGGCACCAGCTGTGGAGTGAGGAAGCAAGTCCTCAGCCAGGGGCCTTTATATGCCTTTTAAATCTCCCTGAAAGGAGAGGTGGCTTTGGGAACCTCTTCCCACCCCCTCAGCTGAGAGAGGGAAAACAGAAGTGGCTTTCAGGACTCAGATACTCCTGATACTTGAGCATTAATTTGAGCTGGTTGCTCGCTTAATTGTTTTTTGGCCATCTTCCAGAGACCTCAATCCTTCCCAAAGAGAACAAGAAGTGGATTAGAAAGAAAGGAGTTGTGTGGGAGTGGCTAGCATCAGGCCTGAGCTGATCCGTGTCACCCCACAGGAACCTGGTATCCTTCTCTGGTGCCTACCTCTCTCTTCCTCTATGCCCTCATCTTTACCCTCATTCACTATTCTTTCACTTACTTATTTTTGAAAATATCTGTTACTCATTGTCTATGGAGCAGGCATGGATAAGCTATCTCTGTCTTCACAGATCTTGTATCTCTGCACGAATGATAAGAAACTAACAAGCTATTCTATAAAATGTTATCAGCGCTATGATTGGAGAAGTATGGAGTGTTATAGAAGCACACTGCAGTACCTCTCACACTCTCTGGTCACATTTTTGACCCCTTCCAGGGCCCATTTCTGACCAGGCTGAGGAATTCAGCTGTGTTCTTTTGATGTGCTGCAGATGAACCCCTTATGATATCCTTGCTTTTCACTAAAGCTTGCCTGAACTCCACGTCACCTTCCTATTCCTTGGTACATGTGCTGCACTCAGAAAGTAAATAGCAATATTCCATTCATATTTCCACACACTTTTTACTAAGCCTCAATAGTTTGTCAGCACAAACGTGGTACTATCCAAAGGGCTCCCCAAGAACATACAAGATATATGCTATACCAGCTGATAACTAACATTTTTAAGAAACTCATTAACTTATTAACCTGTTAAACTCATTAAACTATTTAACTCATTTCAATATTAATAAGTGGTTAGGCTACTTATCCTCAAGATCTTCAACAAACCTATAAAGCAGTATATCTGAGCACTCTCCAAGATAGGTGACAAAACCTTACTTTCCCAGCATGTTTTGCACTGAAGATTCAGGCAATTGACCTGGACTCCATCAATCAGAGGCAAGGGCAGAAGTCTCAGTGGTACAGTGCCCAAGATCAGGGGTATCTCTATTCATCCAAGGCATCGTGGTGTGGAACCATTCTACAGTGGGGTCTGGAGCATTACCACTGGCCTTTTAGTCTCCCAGTCTCATTTTTTAGCTATCCCGGAGATGCTATTAGCTATCTAGTACTTAAAATTTGTGTGTGCAGCTTTGATTAACTAGAGGTAGTTTTACTATTTATAACTAAGAACTCTGTATCTAGAAAATGATGGTAATATAGGATACTATAGTATCACATAGAATGAACATCTGTATTGATATATGGAAGATTTTTGAGAATGTATCTAAGATGAGATAGGAAGAATATATAAACATTAGCCAGTCAAAGTGCAGGGAGAAGAGTTTAGGAACAGCCTGGAGGAATTTACAAAAGTCTGGAAGTGAGCAAGATTTGGGAAAATGACAAGAGATGAAGTTAGACTAGAGATAATCCTAGGCCAGATTTTGCAGAGCTCTGTGAACTATGAAAATAAATTGATACCCATATCATGAGAACAGAGGAAGTCACTGAAATATTTTACCCAGGAGAGTGATATGATCTGATCTGCCTTTTATTAAGACCACTCTGATTACATTGTGGACAATATGTTGGAATGGGAGACTTGGGCAATTTAAACTAGAAAGTGACCAAATAAGTGAAGGTAGTTGATGAAGGGGAATGGGGGGGGGGTGCGGTGGGAGGATGTGAATGGTCAGATTCAAGAACTGTTTCAGAGAAAGACTGATAAAACTCTGTGCTTGGTGAATGTATGGAGAAATAGAAGGCAGAACAAGGTTTGCCAGAAGGTTTCTGACTTGAAATATGGCACAGTTCAACGAGATAATTCATCAGTTCAGGTCAGTCGCTCAGTTGTGTCCGACTCTGCGACCCATGAATCGCAGCACACCAGGCCTCCCTGTCCACCACCATCTCCCGGAGTTCACTCAGGCTCACGTCCATTGAGTCCGTGATGCCATCCAGCCATCTCATTCTCTATTGTCCCCTTATCCTTCTGCCCTCAATCCCTCCCAGCATCAGAGTCTTTTCCAGTGAGTCAACTCTTCGCATGAGGTGGCCAAAGTACTGGAGCTTCAGCTTTAGCATCATTCCTTCCAAAGAAATCCCAGGGTTGATCATCTTCAGAATGGACTGGTTGGATCTCCTTGCAGTCCAAGGGACTCTCAAGAGTCTTCTTCAACACCACAGTTCAAAAGCATCCATTCTTTGGCCCTCAGCTTTCTTCACAGTCCAACTCTCACATCCATACATGACCACTGGAAAAAACATAGCCTTGACTAGATGGACCTTAGTCAGCAAAGTAATGTCTCTGCTTTTGAATATGCTATCTAGGTTGGTCATAGCTTTTCTTCCAAGGAGTAAGCATCTTTTAATTTCATGGCTGCAGTCACCATCTGCAGTGATTTTGGAACCCCCCCAAAATAAAGTCTGATACTGTTTCTACTGTTTCCCCATCTATTTCCCATGAAGTGATGGGACCAGATGCCATGATCTTCGTTTTCTGAATGTTGAGCTTTAAGCCAACTGTTTCGCTCTCCTCTTTCACTTTCATCAAGAGGCTTTTTAGCTCCTCTTCACTTTCTGCCATAAGAGTGGTGTCATCTGCATATCTGAGGTTATTGATATTTCTCTCTGTGTGATATTTTAGCAATGCAGACAGAGAAAAGCCTGATTTTAATATATTTATTAAAAGAAAGACATTACTGGGAGTTGTGATAGTTTGAAAGCTTTATAGAGAAGTGAAATGAGTTGGAATCTGAATGACAGCCTAGATATGGAGAAGGCAGAGAAGATGGAGAGGTCACTTCTGGTGAAGGGAGAGAGTGAAGGCAGTAGGAGAGGCACATGTTAGAAGGATTTTCTGACTCCTACACCGTTTCTGCCGGGTTTCATTTCCTCAGAAGGAATCTCATTTCCCTGAGTAGAGCCATGTGCCATGTTGTGATACCTGTACACTGGCAGTCCACTGAAGAGAAATCTCAGGAATACCAGGACCCAGATGCTCTTCTTCATGTTCACCTCTCATTACAAGGAACCAAAAAAGAAGGCTTTGTAGCAGCCAGGTGCCAGAAAACTACACTACACTGTACTACTACACATTGGCTGAGTGACGGGGCATTAACAAACTGTATTTTATATTGAATATCACTTCCAGGGAAAACCAGTCTTACTGGTGACCTCAACTGCACCAAACACCTTTCTTAGGTATTCCTGTGCTGCTTTGGGTATTCTGCAGGTGTAGTCATGTTATTTAAAAACAAGAACTGATTCTAGTGATTTTTGTATTCTGCTTTTCATCTTTGGTAGCCTTTATTTTTCCGCCTGTTTTAATATGAAAAGCCAGCTAGCTGCTTGAGGGATAACTGTCTGAAAATTACAAATAATGGCAATTCTGGGAAGGCTTACAGACTCATGGATGGTATGAAATGTCAGGTTACCATATGTGATTAAAGTCACAATGAAAACGAATTACTATGTATGGAACCTCACTGGGTTCTAAGTTCTTCAGGTATAAAGCAAGAAAAATAAGTATTAGTATTTTTTTAGCTAAGTACTCTGCATAAATATTAAGCAATACCAAAACTGATTCTCAAGGAGTTTGATTTCATGTCTAATTGTTAAGCTAATACCTTCTACCTCAGGTAACTTATTTCCTCTGTCCTCTCTCTGTGAAGTTAGAGAACAGCTGAGTTATATCCTTTCCAAAGCCCCAAATGTAGACCCCTCTTCCAGGTCTGAAAGCATTAATAGCTTGGTTGTATCTGACTCTTTGCAACTCCATGGACTGTAGCCCTCCAGGCTCCTCTGTCCATGGAATTCTCCAGGCAAGAATACTGGGGAGGGTTGCCATTCCCTTCTCCAGGGGATCTTCCGGGCAGAGGCTTTATGTTTGAGCCACCAGAGAAGCCCCCTTCTAGGTCTAACTGTATCCTTCTGTCATTTCAGTGTGATACACTGGACCTCCAATGGAATGTTACTTTTTTTTTCATCCTCTCCTCTTATTCTCTCCCTAATTTTTTTTTTTTTTTGGTTATTTGGTAAAACTAAACCATTATGTTTGATTTCTGTGTTTCCAAAGAAACTGTTTCATTGTGATAATTTTTGGTGGTGGTGTTGTCATTCAATCACCAAGTTGTGTCCTACTCTTTGTGACCTCATGGACTGCAGCATGCCAGCCTCCTCTGTCCTCCCCTTTCTCCCAAAGTTTGCTCAAATTTGTGTCCATTGAGTAAATGCTGCTATTTAACCAGTTCATCCTCTGCTGCCCCCTTCTACTTTTGTCTTCAATCTTTTTCAGCATCAGGGTCTTTTCCAATGCGTCAACTTTTCAGATCAGGTGGCCAAAGTATTGAAACTTCAACATCAGTCCTTCCAATGAATATTCAGGGTTGATTTCCTTTAAGATTGACTGGTTTGATCTCTTGCAGTCCTAGGAATGAAGGACAGGGAAGTCTGGTGTGTTGCAGTGCATGGGGTTGCAGAATCGGACATGACTTAATGACTAAACAACAAAATTGGATTTCTAGGTTTTTGCTTGAGCATTTAAATGAATATTATACTCTTCCTTAAGACTAAAAGAGGAATAGTTGAGTAGGAATGGATATATCAAGAGTTCACAGTGAAATCTGAGATGCTATAAGATCTTCATCTTCTCCATAGGGGTTAGTTGTTTATCCTTCCCTCCTGTAGCACCTCCTTACCCTGAAAGAACTTGCTCAGTAGAAACAGAATTTCAACCAAAGCAGTCATATTCCAAGGTCTATGTTCTTATAAATATTACTTTCATCCACAAATGGAAGTTCTGGTAAATGTTATTTTCTTGATTTCATTATATGCCCAATGATATTTTAGTGCTCTGTGTAGACAGATGGTCCTGGAAGCTTCTCAGCTAACTTGTCTTCAACCATTCCCTAACGATACTGTCAGAGTCAGTCCTCTTAAAGGAAAATCAGATCATGTCCCTTCTATACTTAGGACCTTTCAAGAGGTCTGCATTACCACTGGATAAAGTCCAAGTACTTTAGTACAGCAATAAGATCCCACACACCTGCCCCTGCCTACTTCTGTGTCAACATCTGCCACTCTCCCCTTTCATCTGTGCTCTAGCAGTCGCAAGCTGTTTCCTGTCAATTGCATACTGTTTCGCGCTTCCCTTTCTTCACACAGGCCAACTCCTTTACTTGGAGCTCCCTTCCTTCTTTTGTCTGGTAAATTCCCAGTTTCCACCACAACCCTGATAGAGCATTGCTTTCTTGTGCTGCCTCAGACAGGATATCCTCTTTTGTACTTTTTTGGAAATTCATGTGTAAGTTTAAAAATTTGGGAAAGAAGGATATGTATAGATATCCTTATGATCATGCACACTCTGCCTCTGTCTTTCCCCTGGGGATGTTAAGAGTGCCTACTTGCTGGTGGATCCTTGCTCATGGAATCCCTCTTGCTTTGTACATGCCTGTTTCAGTAATAATTTTAATAGTTTTTGGTCTCTGGTTTGAGTGTGGTGTATTTTGATGTCTGATATCTTGAAAACATAGAGCCCAGCAGCAGCCTACAGTAACATTTATGCACTGTTATGCTCAGTGCATCAGTATAAGAAGGAAATAAAGCTTGTCTGCTCAATCAAGTTAATAGAGGCCACTAGAAGAACTGCCTTAATGAAATGAACACAAGAATCATTTAAAAATTGAATTTATAAAAGAGTTCTTAAGGATTTGGGGGGTTTTTTTTTTGAAAGAATTTGAAATATTTTACTTTTTCTTAAAATCTTGATTATACTCATTTTAATTAATCAGCTCTTGATTCACAGAAAAAAAGGCACAGTAAAAGAAAGTTCTGGGCCAGCCTCATTGGATTATGATGCCTCAGCTATTGAAGACCTCAGTACATTTTTAAGTTCTCAGGTTCTGCGAGTTGGTACGAATGTAAAAAAAGGGGGGTTGGTTGGTTACTGAATCTTTTAGAACAGACTCCCCCTACCTTCTGGGCCAGAGAACTGGTTTATTAGACAAAAGAACCTTACATGTGGATTAGGAAAACTTATCCTCTTTACTTCAGGCACATGAACATCAGAAAAAGAGCTGTTCTAATAGCATTAGGAATTCTGGTTGCACTGATTCAGTTTATGGAATTACTGGATTGCTTATGAGTCATTCTCAGACAATGGAAGAATAGGTTTCTTAACAAGAGGAAGTTGTTAGTATATTTAACCTTATGTTCACTCTTAATTGTATTCCTTATCAGAATGTTATATGTTTTTATGTTTGCCCTGGTGGCTCAGAGGGTAAAGCGTCTGCCTGCAATGCAGGAGACCTGGGTTTGATCCCTGGGTCAGGAAGATCCCCTGGAGAAGGAAACGGCAACCCACTCCAGTATTCTTGTCTGGAGAATCCCATGGACAGAGAAGCCTGTTAGACTACAGTCCATGGGATCACAAAGAGTTGGACATGACTGAGCGACTTCACTTCACTTCACCCACTGAGTACAGGACTTCCCTAGTGGCTCAGATGGTAACGCGTCTGTCTACAATGCGGGAGACCCAGGTTCGAGCCCTGGGTTGGGAAGATCCCCTGGAGAAGGAAATGGCAATCCACTCCAGTTCTATTGCCTGGAAAATCCCATGGACACAGGAGCCTGATAGGCTGCAGGGGTTGCAAAGAGTCGGACACGACTGAGCGACTTCACTTCACTTCACTTACCTACTTAGTGTCCTGAGGACTGTGCCCTTATTTATTTGTTATTGTGTTGTAAACCTCAGCATTAATAAGTAATTGTTAAACATTATATGCTATTGTAAATGGTACTGTTTTATTAATATGAATTTAGTCTCCTTGTTGATGCTAGTGTATAGAGATAAATTTGATTTCTGCATATTGATCTTGTATCCTGAAATTCTTCTAAACTCATTAAGAGTCCTAGTAGTTTTTTAAAAATAAATCATGTTTTCAACGTAAAGATCATGTTGCTATGAACAAAGACTGTCTTACATCTTCCTTTCCAATCTAGATGCATTTTACTTCTTTTATTTTCTTATCACACTGCTAGAACTTCAGGACAATGCTGAATAGAAATAGTGAGAAATGACAGCCTCATGTTGTCCTTATCTTAAGGAGAAAGTATTAAATCTTTTCGGAGAAGGCAATGGCAACCCACTCCAGTACTCTTGCCTGGAAAATCCCATGGGGGGAGAAGACTGGTAGGCTGCAGTCCATGGGGTCGCTAAGAGTCGGACACGACTGAGCGACTTCACTTTCACTTTTCACTTTCATGCATTGGAGAAGGAAATGGCAACCCAGTCCAGTGTTCTTGCCTGGAGAATCCCAGGGATGGGGGAGCCTGGTGGGTTGCCGTCTATGGGGTTGCACAGAGTCGGACACGACTGAAGCGACTTAGCAGCAGCATACAGTCTTATTTCTTTTCTATTTAAAGAAGGCTTTTCAATATTTCCTTTAGGATAGATTTAGTATTGCCATCATCTTTTAGCTTTTGCTTGTCGGAGAAATTCTTTCTCCTGTTCTAAATGATAATCTTCCTGGGTAGAGCATACTAAGTTGAAGAGTTTTCCTTTTCAGGACTTTGAACATATCTTTCCACTCCCTTCTGTGGATGCCAGACATTTAAAAGTTTACTTCATTTGTTGTTAAGTTTATTTGTATTCTTTTAAATATTATTGAATTTTATTCTGTGACTCACTGTTTTTGGAAACAGTTTGGCCTTTGTTTTTTAAGAATTTTTAGGTTGGATTGAAGCAGTGCTAAGACCAATTTTCCTTAATACTGTATTATACAATAGTACTGTCCAATACTGAGTCAAGAGTCTTCTGAGAATTCTACCAAATTCTTCATGAATCACGAGGCTTTCTAGTCTTCTGTGGTGGGAACAGGTACTATATACTCAATTCTGTGTGGGTGAGTAGCACTGTGACCTCTAAACCACTCAGGTGATTCTCTTGGCCTTGGGTAATTTCCTAATATAGCAGTGCTAATAAGTATTTCAGCTGAATACTCAAGGGGAACACTTCACAGAGCTTCAGAATTCTTTGCAGATTTCCCCTTTTATGACTCTTTCCTGTGAACTCTAGACCTTTTGTTTCCCATAATTCTCAACTCCATCTCCTCAATTTGGAATTATCTAGGCTGTATGGGCATTACAGCCTAGAATCCTTTCATGGTGTTAAGCTCATACAGTTAGGTGCCTCATCTTGTCTAGTGGTCTTTGTTTTTTTAAATTATAGCTTCCAGTATCTTGCATAGCATTGTTTTTTAAACAAACTATTTCATTAGTCTGGTCCTTAGTACTTAATTTTTGGTTGGGAAATTTCACTGATTGGTAAGTATATATTTTTGTCAAATAAATTTCAGAGAATTGCCTGAGCTTCATATAGAAAAGTGTGAGGAGCTTCTGTTATACATTTTTGGAAGTGGGAAGATGAGATTAAGGAGCTCCATGACTGAGGGCATTAGGTATTATACAGTGGTACTAGAAGTAAGACAATGCAAGAGGCAAGAAATTTAAGAAAGACTTTTCTATTAAGACTTATAAGATACAAATGTGTCAAACACTATGTATATATGACAGTGAATAAAAAGATCAAGTCTCTTTTTTCATTAAACTTCATCCCAGTGTGAATGAAATCAAGTTTTGAGTACTATTATTTTTGTATTCAATAATGGAGGTTTTATTTAATTAAGGTAGATGATGTAATACAAAAATACACAACATGTGATACATGTTACCTCATAGCCTTATACTTTAACACTTGTTACATTACAGTTGACAATTTATTCATCTCTTTCTCTAACCAGCCTGTGAACTTCTCTATATCAGGACTAGGGTTTCTTATTTAGTCTTTTAACTCCATTGTCTAGCACAATGCAGTGGACACAGCAGGTATTAGTGAGTGAATACACGAATGGATGAATGGAAGAATGAATGGTACAACTTTTCTGTACCACAGTTGATTGTCAAGGGGGTTGTTTTGAATAAATAGGCCTTCTGCCCACTGTCCTATCACCCATCAGTCAAAATGGCTAACACATTTATTCTCAAGCATGACTGAGGTTGGTGTGTAATCATAGGTTAAGTGTTCAGTACATGTTTTCTAAAGTTTTAATACTAAACTTCTATGACAACTTCAAGCTTTTTGCCTTTAAATTTAAATGAGCAGCAGTAATTCTTAAATTCAAAGAAGTGAGAAGCTAATTATGTATCTACTTGAGTGTTACTCAGTACTTACTTCACAATATGACAAAGGTAGTTCTGTAATCTTTTATGTAAGAGAGAAAAAAAATGAGGCAACAGAGAATTGTGGCCCATGTCCATAGCAGCAGGATCTTTTTGTCTCTAGGATCTAGAACAATGCCTAGAAATGAAGAGAGGAACACCACCTCATCCTTCTCAAGGCTAATTCATCATCAGCAAAATGATTCAGTGCATAGCTGAAAAAAAAAAGTGACTTCATTTTTGATAGTATTAATTTGTGATGAGGATGCTATTATTATAGTTTATGAAGAGAATTCTAATTTATCAAAGGGTTTCTTCTAAAGCTGCCTCTTTGTAAAAGCAGATATTTTCTAATCAAATGGGTGAACAGATTGCTTTTTAGCATATCTGTGGAATATAAGGCTTCAGCTTAAGCCGAACTATTGAAGCCATGATTCAATATCCCGAATTCCAATCAGATTTGTAAAATAAGATGTCAGATTGAAAACCTTGGTCATTCTTTTTTTTTTAATATAAATTTATTTTAATTGGAGGCTAATTACTTTACAATATTGTATTGGTTTTGCCATACATCAACATAAATCTACCACAGTTGTACATGTGATCCCCATCCTTAACTCCCCTCCCACCTCCCTCTCTGTACCATCCCTCTGGGTCATCCCAGTGCACCAGCCCCAAGCATCCTGTATTCTGCATCAAACCTGGACTGGCGATTAATATCATATATGATATTATACATGTTTAAATGCCATTCTCCCAAATCATCCCACCCTCGCCCTCTCCCACAGAGTCCATAAGACTGTTCTATACATTTGTGTCTCTTTTGCTGTCTTGCATACAGGGTTATCATTACCATCTTTCTAAATTCCATATATATGCATTAGTATACTGTATTGGTGTTTTTCTGTCTTACTTCAATCTGTATAATAGTCTTCAGTTTCATCCACCTCATTAGAACTGATTCAAATGTATTCTTTTTAATGGCTGAGTAACACTCCATTGTGTATATGTACCACTGCTTTCTTATCCATTCATCTGCTGATGGACATCTAGGTTGCTTCCATGTCCTGGCTATTATAAACAGTGCTGCAATGAACATTGGGGTACATGTGTGTCTTTCAATTCTGGTTTCCTTGGTGTGTATGCCTAGCAGTGGGATTGCTGGGTCATAAGGCAGTCTTATTTTGAGTTTTTAAAGGAATCTCCACACAGTTCTCCATAGTGGCTGTACTAGTTTGCATCCCCACCAACACTGTAAGAGGGTTTCCTTTTCTCCACACCCTCTCCAGCATTTCTTTTTTGTAGACTTTTGGATAGCAGCCATTCTGACTGGTGTGAAATGGTACCTCATTGTGGTTTTGATTTGCATTTCTCTGATAATGAGTGATGTTGAGCATCTTTTCATGTGTTTGTTAACCATCTGTATGTCTTCTTTGGAGAAATGTCTGTTTAGCTTTTTGGTCCATTTTTTTGATTGGGTCATTTACTTTTCTGGAATTGAGCTGCAGGAGTTGCTTGTATATTTTTGAGATTATTTCCTTGTCAGTTGCTTCATTTGTTATTATTTTCTCCCATTCTGAAGGCTGTCTTTTCACCTTGCTTATAGTTTCCTTTGTTGTGCAGGAGATTTTAATTTTAATTAGGTCCCATTTGTTTATTTTTGCATTTATTTCCCATATTCTGGGAGATGGGTCATAGAGGATCCTGCTGTGATTTATGTCAGAGAGTGTTTTGCCTACGTTATCCTCTAGGGGTTTTATAGTTTCTGGTCTTACATTTAGATCTTTAATACTTTTTGAGTTAATTTTTGCGTATGGTGTTAGAAAGTGTTCTAGTTTCATTCTTTTACAAGTGGTTGACCAGTTTTCCCAGCACCATTTGTTAAAGATTATCTTTTCTCCATGGTATATTCTTGCCTCTTTTGTCAAAGATAAGGTGTCCATAGGTGTGTGGATTTATCTCTGTGCTTTCTATTTTGTTCCATTGATCTGTATTTTTGTCTTTGTGCCAGTACCATACTGTCTTGATGACTGTGGCTTCGTAGCAGAGCATGAAGTTCGGCAGGTTGATTCCTCCAGTTCTATTTTTCTTTCTCAAGATTGCTTTGGCTATTTGAGGTTTTTTGTATTTCCATACAAATTGTGAAATTATTTGTTCTAGCTCCGTGAAAAATACCATTGGTAGCTTGATAGGGATTGCAAAACCTCAGTCATTCTTAACTTGCTTCTCAGAAGATCCTTTTATATAATCAGCAGAATAGTACAGGGGCACACAGGAAAAGAAAAGCCACACACAAACAGAATGTGGCAAAGTTGGGCATACGCTACAGGGCTTTAAGCCTATTTTATAATTAAAAACTTGGTCAAATATTTATTAAGATATCAAATATAATTATGAAAAGGTGAAATATCAGAAAATAATTCACTGAAAACGCCCAAATCAGACTTGTTGAATTATTTATTTCCAGACTTTGCTTATCTTGCATACAAAAAAAAAAAAAAAAGCTGAGTGGGAAAAAAAGCAGATTAGTAGATTCTAATAGCTTACCATGCAAGCTTTGTCAATTAGTTTGCAACTGCTGATAAAAGCACAAAAATGTGTACTAGAGCTGTGAGATATTCCATGAAACTGCTACAGTGTCTTTTCCTGGTATTAATTGCAAATGCAAAAATTGACATTCAGTAAGATTTGTTAGTAATTTCTTTCCACATAAATCCTCATAATCTTTCTTTAGCTAAGTTAATCATGTCTGTTCGGGTTGTTTGCAACTGATTAAATTTTTCAAAGAATCTTGGTCTCAAAAAAATCACTTTGATCTGTAATATTAATATTTCTGAATGAATGCTTTCAACTTGAAACTTTTATCTGAATTATCTACTGTTGAGTCAAATTCCTGTTTTATTCTTTTGCATGAGGACACATTTTTGAGTGTCCTGGTAGCTCAGCTGGTAAAGAATTCAACTGCAATGCAGGAGACCCTGGTTCAATTTCTGGGTGGGAAGATCCCCTGGAGAAGGGATAGGCTACCCACTCCAGTATTCTTGGGCTTCCCTGGTGGTTCAGACAGTAAAGAATCCACATGCAATGTGGGAGACCTAGGTTCGATCCCTGGGTTAGGAAGATCCCCTGGAGGAGGGCATGGCAACCCACACCAGTATTCTTGGCTTGGATATCACTGAGTGACTAAGCACAGCAAAATTTATTGCTTTTTTGTATTCATTAGAGATGTTTTACTTAATTAAGAATTTCTTTTAACAATTGGATTTAGAAAGGTTCCAACTGCACTGAAATTAAATTTTAATTTATCTTAGGATTTATCTTAGATAGAAGCATTGTGAAACTTTTCTCTGTGTCTTGGACCTTTACTCAGCCATGAGAAAAAGCCCAGGCTAGACGGTTGGAAAGTGAGAGGTATGAAATGGAGATAACCATCTTAGCCGAGGCCCATTCTAAATAAGGTAAGATCAGAAAAAACTATCTTTCTGAACCCAGTTAAAACTGCTGAATTGCAGAATTGTGAGCTAAATAAATGGTCATTGTTTTAAGCTTTTAGATCTTGAGGGATGGTTGTTTAATACAAAAATAGCTGTTTGATATCTTGCAACTAAAGATGAGGGACAGATGTCAATTGATGAATATTTGCTTATTTGCTACTCTAAGCCAACTACTAGCATTTGGCTAATACCATAAAACATATTATCAAAGAATTTTAAACATCATATAAACTTTAAAGATATCTTGATAGAAGTCTTTAGTTTACCAATGAAGAAACTGAGATTCAAAGAGATTACGTGATTTGTAAAAGGTCATATAGGTAACTGTAGTGCTAGATTTTATGGCAACCCACTCCAGTACGCTTCCCTAGAAAATTCCATGGATGGAGGAGCCTGGTGGGCTACAGTCCATGGGGTCACAAAGAGTCGGACACGACTGAGCAACTTCACTTTCACTTTTCACTTTCAGTGCTAGATTTTAAGAATGCTAGGAGAATAATAAAAAAGATAGATGACAAATGCATATCAATTTTGGAAGCAAAGTAAAGTGCTCATGAACTTCTTTAGAAAGAGAAGAGAATGTGACCATGGAAAGCTTAGGAAAGAAGTTCTGCATGACTGAGATATTTTTCATCATTACCAGTGGACATGTGTCTCTCAAATCTTGTCACCCAAATAGTCTGAATATTGGATGAGAATTAACTCACCCTCAAGGGTTTTGTGGGCATAACCAGAGGCTACTGACTCGGAGGATCAAATTTCCTTGAAGTCTGTAAAATGCTTTTGTACCCTATCACATAGTATAGTTGTTTACATAAATAAGGATTTTTATATCTCCAAAATCTCATGACAAACTGACTCTGAAGAAAAATGAATCCTATTTGTCTTAAGTTTTGAGTTATGCCCTGAACATAACCTGGAATCCTGCTGGAGAAGCACATTAAATTAAAGTGGTCAAGCAAAAAAACCATATTCTATACACTGCTGCTAACAGGGTAAAAATTTACAAGGCCTCTGATTATCTCATTTGGGGTACCTCATTGTAAGTCCTCTCTATTTTACCCCCACTATACATATTTATTCAGCACCTTATATGTTCCAGATATTGTTCAAGGTCTTGAAGATTTTTTAAAGCAGAGATATACTATTCCAATTGTGACTCAAACCAAAAGCAATAGCTTTCTTATAGTGTAACCACAGATACAAGTGGTATCCCAACAGGAAGTGCAGAAGAAGCAGCTCTAATGACACAGATTCACTTTCAAAGGTAGTCAAAAGCAAGAACGACTTAAACAAACCGTGAAAACTGGCAGTGGTTGGTAAGATAACAGCTAGCCACTTGCAGTTGCAGGTATGACAACCTGTATGCCCTGGTAGGAGGGAAGCCAAACCTTCAGCACACAGAATCAGACAAACAAGAAAGCAATAGCAGTCTCTTGGAGGGAAAGGATCAATAATCAGTCTCCAAAACCAAATTCACATGAGTAACAATCCAAATAACTAATTTTTACAAATGTTTTTCTCTTGTTAACCTAAATTTGGAAAAGATAAGACAAAAAGACTTTGACCACCCTGAAGATAGAAGTCCGAGAGGCTGACTTTGGGAAGAATTTTTACTTTAGGCCACCTTTGTCAGGGGTCCTGGATTTCAGTTGCAGCATCCAGAGCAAGTGAATGTCCTAGCTAGCCTATTATTGCCAGAAGTCTAGGAGAAAAAAAGTATTTTCCTCTACCCATTTTAAGTTCCTTAGCTGGGGCTCAGATAATCTGGCCAAAGGCAGATTGTCGTTTTTATTGTTCAGTTGCTAAGTCACGTCTGACTCTTTGCGACATTATGAACTGCAGCATGCCAGGCTTCCCTGTCCTTCCTTCCCTATCTCCTGGAGTTTGCTCAGATTCTTGTCCATTGAATTGGTGATGCCATCAACCATCTTATCCTCTGCTGCCTTTTCTCCTTTTGCCTTCAATCTTTCCCAGCATCAGGTTCTCTTCCGATGAGTCAGCTCTTTGCATCAGGTGGTTGAAGCATTGGAGCTTTTACTTCAGCATCAGTCTTTTCAATGAATATTCAGAGTTGATTTCCTTTAGGACTGACTGGTTTGATCTCCTTGC
This sequence comes from Ovis canadensis, assembly GCF_042477335.2. Taxonomy (NCBI): domain Eukaryota; kingdom Metazoa; phylum Chordata; class Mammalia; order Artiodactyla; family Bovidae; genus Ovis; species Ovis canadensis. The sequence goes on from NC_091245.1 coordinate 44,842,979, forward strand.
AGTTCAAGGAACTCTCAAGAGTCTTCTCTAGCACCACAATTCAAAGGCATCAATTGTCCAGTGCTCAGTCTTTTTTATGGCCCAACTCTCATATCTATGCATAACTACTGGAAAAACCATAGCTTTGACTATAAGGACCTTTGTCAGCAAAGTGATGTTTTTGCTGTTTTTTTTAAAAAAATATTTATTTTAATTGGAGGCTAATTACTTTACAATATTGTATTGGTTTTGCCATACATTGACATGAATCTGCTACGGGTGTACATGTGTTCCCCATCCTGAACCCCCTCCCACCTCCCTCCCCATCCCATCCCTCTGGGTCATCCCAGTGCAACAGCCCTGAGCACCCTGTATCATGCATCAAACCTGGACTGGTGATTTGTTTCACATATGATATTTTACGTTTCAATGCCATTCTCCCAAACCATCCCACCCTTACCCTATCCCACAGAGTCCAAAAGCCTGTTCTATACATCTGTGTCTCTTTTGCTGTCTCGCATACAGGGTTATCATTACCATCTTTCTAAATTCCATATATATGCATTAGTATACTGTATTGATGTTTTTCTTTTTTTTATTAATAGATTTTTTTTTAATTTTTTTAATTTTAAAATCCTTAATTCTTACATGCGTTCCCAAACATGATCCCCCCTCCCACCTCCCTCCCCACAACATCTCTCTGGGTCATCCCCATGCACCAGCCCCAAGCATGCTGCACCCTACGTCAGACATGGACTGGCGATTCAATTCTTACATGATAGTATACATGTTAGAATTCCCATTCTCCCAAATCATCCCACCCTCTCCCTCTCCCTCTGAGTCCAAAAGTCCATTATACACATCTGTGTCTTTTTTCCTGTCTTGCATACAGGGTCGTTATTGCCATCTTCCTAAATTCCATATATATGTGTTAGTATACTGTATTGGTGTTTTTCTTTCTGGCTTACTTCACTCTGTATAATAGTCTTCAGTTTCATCCACCTTATTAGAACTGATTCAAATGTATTCTTTTTAATGGCTGAGTAATACTCCATTGTGTATATGTACCACTGCTTTCTTATCCATTCATCTGCTGATGGACATCTAGGTTGCTTCCATGTCCTGGCTATTATAAACAGTGCTGCAATGAACATTGGGGTACATGTGTGTCTTTCAATTCTGGTTTCCTTGGTGTGTATGCCCAGCAGTGGGATTGCTGGGTCATAAGGCAGTCTTATTTTGAGTTTTTAAAGGAATCTCCACACAGTTCTCCATAGTGACTGTACTAGTTTGCATCCCCACCAACACTGTAAGAGGGTTCCCTTTTCTCCATGCCCTCTCCAGCATTTATTTTTTGTAGACTTTTGGATAGCAGCCATTCTGACTGGTGTGAAATGGTACCTCATTGTGGTTTTGATTTGCATTTCTCTGATAATGAGTGATGTTGAGCATCTTTTCATGTGTTTGTTAACCATCTGTATGTCTTCTTTGGAGAAATGTCTGTTTAGTTTTTTGGTCCATTTTTTTGATTGGGTCATTTACTTTTCTGGAATTGAGCTGCAGGAGTTGCTTGTATATTTTTGAGATTATTTCCTTGTCAGTTGCTTCATTTGTTATTATTTTCTCCCATTCTGAAGGCTGTCTTTTCACCTTGCTTATAGTTTCCTTTGTTGTGCAGAAGTTAATTTTAATTAGGTCCCATTTGTTTATTTTTGCATTTATTTCCCATATTCTGGGAGATGGGTCATAGAGGATCCTGCTGTGATTTATGTCAGAGAGTGTTTTGCCTATGTTATCCTCTAGGGGTTTTATAGTTTCTGGTCTTACACTTAGATCTTTAATCCATTTTGAGTTAATTTTTGTTTATGGTGTTAGAAAGTGTTCTAGTTTCATTCTTTTACAAGTGGTTGACCAGTTTTCCCAGCACCACTTGTTAAAGAGATTGTCTTTACTCCATTGTATATTCTTCCCTCCTTTGTCAAAGATAAGGTGTCCATAGGTGTGTGGATTTATCTCTGTGCTATTTTGTTCCATTGATCTATATTTCTGTGTTTGTGTCAGTACCATACTGTCTTGATGACTGTGGCTTTATAGTAGAGCCTGAAGTCAGGCAGGTTGATTCCTTCAGTTCCATTCTTCTTTCTCAAGATTGCTTTGGCTATTCAAGGTTTTTCGTATTTCCATACAAATTGTGAAATTATTTGTTCTAGCTCTGTGAAAAATACCGTTGGTAGCTTGATAGGGATTGCATTGAATCTGTAGATTGCTTTGGGTAGTATACTCATTTTCACTATATTGATTCTTCTAAGCCATGAACACGGTGTATTTCTCCATCTATTAGTGTCCTCTTTGATTTCTTTCATCAGTGTTTTTTAGTTTTTTATATATAGGTCTTTTGTTTCTTTAGGTAGATATATTCCTAAGTATTTTATTCTTTTCATTGCAATGGTGAATGGAATTGTTTCCTTTATTTCTCTTTCTGTTCTCTCATTGTTAATGTATAGGAATGCAAGGGATTTCTGTGTATTAATTTTATATCCTGCAACTTTACTATATTCATTGATTATCTCTAGTAATTTTCTGGTGAAGTCTCTAGGGGTTTCTATGCAGAGGATCATGTCATCTGTAAACAGTGAGAGTTTTACTTCATTTCCAATCTGGATTCCTTTTATTTCTTTTTCTGCTCTGATTGCTGTGGCCAAAACTTCCAAAACTATGTTGAATAGTACTGGTGAGAGTGGGCACCATTGTCTTGTTCCTGACTATGGGGAAATGCTTTCAATTTTTCACCATTGAGGATAATGTTTGCTGTGGGTTTGTCATATATAGCTTTTATTATGTTGAGGTATGTCCCTTCTATTCCTGCTTTCTGGAGGGTTTTTATCATAAATGGATGTTGAATTTTGTCAAAGGCTTTCTCTGCATCTATTGAGATAATCATATAGTTTTTATTTTTCAGTTTGTTAATGTGGTGTATTTGCAGAATTTGAAGAATTCTTGCACCCCTGGGATAAAGCCCACTTGGTCATGATGTGTGATTTTTAAAATATTTTGTTGGATTCTGTTTGCTCGAATTTTGTTAAGGATTTTTGCATTTATGTTCATCCGTGATATTGGCCTATAGTTTTCTATTTTTGTGGCATCTTTGTCAGGTTTTGGTATTAGGGTGATGATGGCCTCATAGAATGAGTTTGGAAGTTTACCTTCTTCTGCAATTTTCTGGAAGAGCTTGAGTAGGATAGGTGTTAGCTCTTCTCTAAATTTTTGTAGAATTCAGCCGTGAAGCTGTCTGGTCCTGGGCTTTTGTTTGCTGGAAGATTTCTAATTACAGTTTCAATTTCTGTGCTTGTGATGGGCCTGTTAAGATTTTCTATTTCTTCCTAGTTCAGTTTTGGAAAGTTGTACTTTAAATTTTTCCATTTCTTCCACGTTGTCCATTTTACTGGCATATAGTTGCTGATAGTAGTCTCTTATGATCCTTCTGTGTTGTCTGTTGTAATCTCTCCATTTTCATTTCTAATTTTGTTGATTTGATTTTTCTCCCTTTGTTTCTTGATGAGTCTGGCTAATAGTTTGTCAATTTTATTTATCCTTTCAAAGAACCAGCTTTTGGCTTTGTTGATTTTTGCTATGGTCTCTTTTGTTTCTTTTGCATGTATTTCTGCCCTAATTTTTAAGATTTCTTTCCTTCTACTAACCCTAGGGTTCTTCATTTCTTCCTTTTCTAGTTGCTTTAGGTGTAGAGGTAGGTTTTTGACTTTTTTCTTGTTTCTTGATGTAAGCCTGTATTGCTATGAACCTTCCCCTGAGCACTGCTTTTACAGTGTCCCATAGGTTTTGCGTTGTGTTTTCATTTTCATTCATTTCTATGCATATTTTAATTTCTTTTTTGATTTTTTTGTGATTTGTTCGTTATTCAGCAGTGTGTTGTTCAACCTCCATATGTTGGAATTTTTCATAGTTTTTCTCCTGTAATTGAGATCTAATCTTACTGGAATGATTTCAATTTTTTTTGAATTTACCAAGACTAAATTTATGGCCCAGGATGTGATCTATCCTGGAGAAGGTTCTGTGTGCACTTGGGAAAAGGCGAAGTTCATTGTTTTGGGGTGAAATGTCCTATAGATATCAATTAGGTCTAACTGGTCTATTGTATCATTTAAAGTTTGTGTTTCCATGTTAATTTTCTGTTTAGTTGATCTATCCATAGGTGTGCGTGGGGTATTAAAGTCTTCTACTATTATTGTGTTATTGTTAATTTCCCCTTTCATACTTGTTAGCATCTATCTTACATATTGCAGTGCTCCTATGTTGGGTGCATATATATTTATAATTGTTATATCTTCTTCTTGGAATGATCCTTTGATCATTATGTAGTGTCCTTCTCTGTCTCTTTTCATAGCCTTTGTTTTAAAGTCTATTTTATCTGATATGAGTATTGCTACTCCTGCTTTCTTTTGGTCTCTATTTGCGTGGAATATTTTTTTCAGCCCTTCACTTTCAGTCTGTACATGTCCCTTGTTTTGAGGTGGGTCTCTTGTAGACAACATATATAGGGGTCTTGTTTTTATATCCATTCAGCCAGTCTTTGTCTTTTGGTTGGGGCATTCAACCCATTTACATTTAAGGTAATTGTTGAAAAGTATGACCCCGTTGCCATTTACTTTATTGTTTTGGGTTTGAGTTTATACACCCTTTCTGTGTTTCCTGTCTAGAAAAGATCCTTTAGCATTTGTTGGAGAGCTGGTTTGGTGGTACTGAATTCTCTCAGCTTTTGCTTGTCTGTAAAGCTTTTGATTTCTCCTTCATATTTGAATGAGATCCTTGCTGGGTACAGTAATCTGGGCTGTAGGTTATTTTCTGTCATCATTTTAAGTATGTCTTGCCATTCCCTCCTGGCCTGAAGAGTTTCCATTGAAAGATCAACTGTTATCCTTATGGGAATCCCCTTGTGTGTCATTTGTTGTTTTTCCCTTGCTGCTTTTAATATTTGTTCTTTGTGTTTGATCTTTGTTAATTTGATTAATATGTTTCTTGGGGTGTTCCACCTTGGGTTTATTTTGTTGGGACTCTCTGGGTTTCTTGGACTTGGGTGATTATTTCCTTCCCCATTTTACAGAAGTTTTCAAGTATTATCTCCTCAAGTATTTTCTTATGGTCTTTCTTTTTGTCTTCTTCCTCTGGGACACCTATGATTCGAACAGTGTGGCATTTAACATTGTCTCAGAGGTCTCTGAGGTTGTCCTAATTTAATTCCTTTTTCTTTTTTCCTCTCTGTTTCATTTATTTCTACCACTTTATCTTCTACCTCACTTATCCTATCTTCTGCCTCAGGTATTCTACTGTTGGTTCCCTCCAGAGTGTTTTTGATGTCATTTATTGCATTACTCATTATATATTGACTTTTTTATTTCTTCTAGGTCCTTGTTAAACCTTTCTTGCACCTTCTCGATCCTTGTCTCCAGGCTATTTATCTGTAACTATATTTTGTTTTTAAGATTTTGGATCATTTTCACTATAATTGGAATTCTTTATCAGGTAGATTCCCTATCTCTTCCTCTTTGGTTTGGTTTGGTGGGCATTTATCCTGTTCCTTTACCTGCTGGGTATTTCTCTGCCTTTTCATTTTGTTTATGTTGCTGTGTTTGGGGTGGCCTTTCTATATTCTCGCAGTTGTGGTTCCCCTTTATTGTGGAGGTTCCTTGCTGTGGGTGGGGTTGGACGGGTGGCTTGTCAAGGTTTCCTGGTTAGGGAAGCTTTTGTCAGTGTTCTGGTGGGTGGAGCTGGATTTCTTCTCTCTGGAATGCAATGAAGTGTCCAGTAATGAGTTTTGAGATGTCAGTGGGTTTGGTGTGACTTTTCGCAGTCTGTATATTGAAGCTCAGGGCTATGTTCCTGTGTTGCTGGAGAATTTGTGTGGTATGTCTTTCTCTAGAACTTGTTGGCCCTTGGGTGGTGCTTGGTTTCAGTCTAGGTATGGAGGTTTTTGATGAGCTCCTATTGATTAATGTTCCCTGGAGTCAGGAGTTCTCTGGTGTTCTCAGGTTTTGGACTTAAGCCTCCTGCCTCTATTTTCAGTCTTATTCTTACAGTAGCCTCAAGACTTCTCCATCCATACAGCACTGATAATAAAACATCTAGGCTAATGGTGAAAAGATTCTCCACAGTAAGGGACACCCAGAGAGGTTCACAAAGTTACATGGGAAAGAGAAGAGGGAAGAAGGAGATAGAAGTGACCAGGAGGAGAAGAGGGGGAATCAAAAGTGGAGAGAGCGAGCTAGCCAGTAATCACTTCCCTATGTGCTCTCCACAGTCTGGATCCCTCAGAGATATTCACAGAGTTACACAGAGAAGAGAAGAGGAAGGAAGGAGACAGAGGTGGCCAGGAGGATAAAAGGGGGAATCAAAAGGAGAGAGACTGATCTAGCCAGTAATCAGTTCCCTAAGTGTTCTCTACAGCCTGGAACACACAAAGAGATTCAGAGTTGGGTAGAGAAGAGAAGGGAGAGGGAGGAGATAGAGGCGACCTGGTGGAGAAAAAGGAGATTCCAAAGGGGGAGAGAGCAATCCAGCCAGTAATCTTGCTTTCAAGTAAAAATGGGTACTGAAGATTGGGTTCTTAAAGGCACAAAATTGATAACAAATACCGAAAAGCAAAGTTAGAGTCTCAAAAATACAATATTAAGGAAAAAAACAAAGTCACAAAAATTATAGGATTATATATATATATATATATATATATATATATATATATATACATATATATATATATGAAGTTTGCTTTAAAAATAGGGTCTTTTTTTTTGCAAAGTAATAGTAGGTTATAAAAATGACAATTAAAGGAGTAATAGAGAACTTAAAAATAAAAAAATTTAAAAAATTATAAATATAAAAGTATATCTAGGACTTTCTCTGTTGTTGTTGTGGACCGTGTGGGGTCAGTTCATTTTCAGATAGTTCCTTGATCTGGCTTACACTTCTCAAGATCTATAGGCCCCTTCCTATGTAGTCGGTGCTAACTGCAGGGTTTAGTCTATTGTACCTGTCACTTCCAAAGGGTTCATTCCCTCTGTTTGTTTTAGCTTCTTCTGTTTGCTGGCCTCTTTAGTGTCTAATTTCCACCCTGACACAAGGGTGGGGGTGGTGGTTCACTTTTTTAGGCTTACTTGTTCAGTCGTGCTGTGGGGAGGTAGGAACACTGCAAACATACATCACTGGCATGTGTGGGGAGTGCTTGCAGTGTCTTGACCACACACGGTTGGTCCTCGCTCATGGCACGTGTGCTTTCCCAGTCTACACTGTTCAGGCTCTAGGTTGCTCTGCCAGGAACTGTTTGAGGTGGGCCTGGGTTGCATGCAATCCCCAGGTCTAAGTCACTCAGGTTCAGGTTCTTGGGTACTCCACAAAGGTGCAGACTTGGTTGGGCCTGCATTTTGTGCCCTTCCCAGGTCTGAACAGCTCAGGTGACCAGGTGGTTGGCGAGCGCAGTCGCCCCCAGGTGGGGGCTGCGACTTATCACCTCCCCTGTCCCTGCTGCTCGGTTTTCTGGGTGTACAATCTGTGCACCTTCTCAGGTGTGCCGTGTGTCTCTTCTGGGGAGTTGATCTCTGGCTGCGACCCTCTGGTGGATGTTAACAGTCCAGAATCCCAAGAAGTCTTGGTTAGCAATGAAGCTTGCCTGCAGTTTGGTATAGGATGCCTCTCTGGGGCCATGATTGCCCCCTTCCGGCTCTGGCTGCCCTCGCCTGCCTGTCTCTGGTGGGGGATGGGCTGGTCTGCGGCCAGCTAGCTCTGCTCAGTCCTTTGTTCTGTGAGTGGGCCTGGTGGCGTTTTAAGTTAAGGCTTTTCGTGGGATAGCTATCCCCCAGTCTGGGTTGCTATCTCTAGTTAGTTCCCTCAGATTGCCCTTGGGGCATTCAGGCCTGGTCCTTACCCTAAGCAATGCAGCCTGAGCCTCCCTGTCCAGCCCCTGCTTGCTAGAGGTGGATGTGTGTCTGGGCTGCTTCTCTGCTGGGAGTTGCCATTAGGCATGGAATCTGTGGGTTTTAATAATTTATTTTTTGTCCAGATTATATTGCCCTCTGAGGCTCCAAGGCTAGAGTGTTTCCCGGCATTTGGAAACACCTCTCTTTTTTAAGACTCCCTTCCTGGGACGGATTTCCATCCCTACCGCTTTTGTCTCTTTTTATCTTTTATATTTTGTCCTATCTCCTTTCGAAGACAATGGGCTGCCTTTCTGGGTGCCTGATGTCTGCCAGCATTCAGAAGTTGTTTTGTGGAAGTTGCTCAGCGTTCAAATGTTCTTTCGATGGATTTGTGGGGGAGAAAGTGGTCTCCCCGTCCTATTCCTCTGCCATCTTAGGACCGCCCCTCCTGTTTGAAGCAGGGTCCCAGGACAACAGACACTGTCTTTGCTTTTTAATACACTGTCCAGGTTTGTCATAGCTTTCCTTCCAAGGAGTAAGTGTCTTTTAATTTCATGGTTGTAGTTACTGTCTGCAGTGATTTTGGAGCCCAAGAAGATAAAATCTGTCACTCCTTCTACTTTTTCCCCTTCTATTTGCCTGAGGTGATGGGACTAGATGCCATGATCTTAGTTTTCTGAATGTTGAGTTTTAAGCCAGCTAGCATTCCATTAATAGTATAAGGCAGAGGCAGATTAACAAATGAAAAACAAGAGAAGTTTATCAGCATGTGCATTGTGCATGTACATATGAGAGCACCTAAAGATGAGCAACCCAAAATGTGTTCAGAATTTGAGTTTTTTATACCATCTTAGACAAGGTAAAGGGATAAAAGGCTTCTGAGGAGACTAGTTATGCAAAGATAGCCAAAAAATATATGGTAAGCAAGAGTTGTTTAATAAGGTTTGTTAACCTTTTTTTTTTTTTTTTTTTGGGTGCCTTCCCCATTGATGAGTTGAGTCCTCTTTCTGATATAGGAAAAGAAGACATCTTTTCAAAAGTTTCCTTTATCAATGTAAGTAAGTATTACTCAGTTGTGCCCAACTCCTTGCGACCCCATGGACTGCAGCCCATCAGCCTCCTCTGTCCATGAGATTTTCCAGGCAAGGATACTGGAGTGGGCTGCCATTTCCTTCTCCAGGTGATCTTCCCAACCCAGGGATTGAACCTGGGTCTCCTGCACTGCAGGCAGATTCTTTTCTGATTGATCTACAGGGAAGCCCTTATCAATGTAAGTTTCCTTTAAAAAGGATCCTGTGCCCTGGTTTAGAGCTTTTCCTCAGCATTTTGGTTCTACTGGCCTTTAGCTCAAAGAAACATATTTTGGCATGGTTATTCTGTACCATTCAAGATAGAGTAGCAATGAAATCAAAACTCCTGCTCTCAAGGAGTATATTAAATTCCTGCTGTTAAACACCACATACTAACTGAAACAACAGAAACATTATCTTAAGTCTCTGGAGGTTAGAAGTCTAACTTGGTTTCACAGAATCACTTTTCTTCTGAAGCCTCTAGGAAAGAATGTTTCCTTGACATTTTCAGCTTTTAGAGGCCACCTATATTCATTGACTTGCGGCCTCTTCCTGTATCTTGAAGCCAGCAGCACAGCATCTTCTCTGTCCTCTGCTTCCATCATCACATCTCTCTCTGTCTCTGATCTTTCTATCTTCCTTTTATAAGGACTCTTGTGATTATATTGGGGCGACACAGATAATCCAGGATGATCTCTCTATCCCAAGATTATTTCAGTCACATTTGCAAAGTATTTCTTTCTTTTCTTCTTCTTCTTTTTTAAAAAAATCATATAAGGTGTTATAGTAACAGGTTTTTGCCATTAGGACATAAACTTATCTTGGAACCTGTTATTCAACTTCACACAAGAAAATTACATTTCAGTAAAGTCCACCTTTATAGGATAAATTTCTTGAATACATGTCAGATAAACTTTTATGATGTTTGGGAAGGAGAAAGATGGGGAAATAGGAGGACTTGAGCTTATCCCCTCTCTTGAATACACTAAAAGTAACATTAATAGCTGAACAACCATTGACAAAAATGACTGGAACCTACCACAAAAGATATTCTATATCTAAAGACAAAGAAGTCACAAAGAGACAGTAGAAGGGGTACTTTTCATGATATAATCAAATCCCATACTCACCAATTTGATTATCCACAGATTGGAAAATAACTATATTGCAGAGTTTCTCCCACAGGAGTGAGAGTTCTGAGCTCCATGTTAGGCTCCCCAGCCTGGAGGTCTAGCACTGGAAGCAGGAGCCCCCACAGCATTTGGCTTTGAAGGCTAGAAAGGTTTGAGTGCAAGAGCCCCACAGGACTAGGGGAAACAGAGACTCCTTGTGTGCACTTGGAGGGCGCACACAAGTTTTCAGTTTCCCTGGGACCCATGGCAAAGCAGTGACTCCATAGAAGCCTGGGCCAGATCTAACTGTGGGTAAGTTGGAGTGTCTCCTGGAGAGGCAGGGGTTAGCTTTAGCTCATGGTTGGGGTGAACACTGGTGGCAGAATCCTCAGGGAACACTCACTGGCATGAGCTCTCCTAGAGGTTGCCATTTTGACACTGAGACCTGGCCTGACTCAATAGCCTGCAGGTTCCAGTGCTGGGATGCGTCAGGTGGAAACACAGCCCCATCCATCAACAGACAGGCTCCCTAAAGTCATCATGAGCCCACAGTTGCTGCCTCTAAACACAACCTGTGACATGGCCCTGCCTACCAGAGACAAAATGCAGCTGCATCCACCAGTGGGCAGGCACCAGAAGCAAGAGGAAGTACGATTTTACAGCCTGTGGAACAGATTGCACAAAGATAGGAAGCTATAAAAAATGAGATGCCAGAGAACTACGTTCCAGATATAGGAACAAGATAAAACCCCAGAACAATTAAGTGAAGTGGAGATAGGCAATCTGCCTGAAAAAGAATTCACAGCAATGACAGTAAAGATGATCCAAGATCTTGGAAAAAGAATGGAGGCAGACTGACAAGATTATGAAAAATGTTTATCAAAGAGCTAGAAGATTGAAAAAAAAAAGATGAACAATACAATAAATGAAATGAAAAGTACACTAGAAGGAAGCAATAACAGAATAAATGAGGCAGAAGAATGAATAAGTGAGCTGGAAGACAGATTGGTGGAAATCACTGCAGTGGAACAAAATAAAGGGAAAAAATAGTATGAAGTTTTTATGATGTTCTCAGCAGTATCTCTAGTAACTCCCTGACTCAAATCCATAGTTCAGCAATCTTGACTTGCTCTTGTTACCCCAACCTGAAGAACATATTTGCTATTTTTCATCCCCAATGATTTGCCTCTCTACACTACCCTATGGAGAAGGCAATGGCAACCCACACCAGTGTTCTTGCCTGGAGAATCCCAGGGATGGGGCAGGCTGGTGGGCTTCTGTCTATGGGGTCACACAGAGTCAGACACGACTGAAGCGACTTAGCAGCAGCAGCAACAACACTACCTGAACTCTGTACCTACATCTGTGAACCCTCTGCCTGGAAAAACACCCATCCAAGGTATCACTTCATCTGAGAAATGGTGCCCCTTCCATTTACTCCAAAAAGATCCTTTGTCTTTACTACGGGCTCCAAAATCACTGCAGACAGTGATTGTAGCCATGAAATTAAAAAGACACTGGCTCCTTGGAAGGAAAGCTATGACAAACTCAGACAGTATACTAAAAAGCAGAGACATCACTTTTCTGACAAAGGTCCATATAGTCAAAGCTGTAGTTTTTCCAGTAGTCATGTATGGATGTGAGAGTTGGACCATAAAGGCTACTAATGATGATAAAGTGTTACTCAGTCGTGACTCTTTATGACCCCATGGAGTGTAACTCACCAGGTGTCTTTGTCCACGGAATTCTCCAGGTAAGAATACTGGAGTGGGTAGCCATTCCCTTCTCCAGGGGATCCTCCTGACCCAGGGATTGAACCAGGGCCTCCTGCATTGCAGGCAAATACTTTATTCTGAGCCACCGTGGAAGCCCAAAGAAGACTGAGAGCCAAAGAACTGATGATGCTTCTGAATTGTGGTGCTGGAGAAGACTCTTGAGAGTCCCCTGGACTCTAAGGTGATCCAATCAGTCAATCCTAAAGGTAACCAACTGTGAATATTAATTGGAAGGACTAATGCTAAAGCTGAAGCTCCAAAACTTTGGCTACCTGATGTGAAGAAATGACTCATTGGAAAAGACCCTGATGCTGGGAAAGATTGAAGGTAAAAGGAGAAGAGAGCATGCTATGAGAATGGTTATATAGCATCACTGACTCAATGGACATGAATTTGAGCGAACTCCAGGAGATAGTGGAGGAGTGAGAAACCTGGTGTGCTGCAGTCCATGGGGTCGCAGTGTTGGGACAGGACTTATCGACTGAATGATGACAACAATGGATTTGATCACACACTGTATTGGAAGAAAAGTTATGACCAACCTAGGTAGCATATTGAAAAGCAGAGACATTACTTTGCCAACAAAGGTTCGTCTAGTCAAGGCTATGGTTTTTCCAGTGGTCATGTATGGATGTGAGAGTTGGACTGTGAAGAAAGCCGACCACTGAAGAATTGATGCTTTTGAACTGTAGTGTTGGAGATGACTCTTGAGAGTCCCTTGGACTGCGAGGAGATCCAACAAGTCCATGCTAAAGGAGATCAGCCCTGGGATTTCTTTGGAAGGAATGATGCTAAAGCTGAAACTCCAGTACTTTGGCCACCTCATGTGAAGACTTGACTCATGGGAAAAGACTCTGATACTGCGAGGGATGGGGGGCAGGAGGAGAAGGGGATGACAGAGGATGTGATGGCTGGATGGCATCACTGACTAGATGGACGTGAGTCTGAGTGAACTCCGGGAGTTGGTGATGGACAGGGAGGCCTGGCGTGCTGCGATTCATGGGGTCGCAAAGAGTCGGACACGACTGAGTGACTGAACTGAACTGAACTGAACTGAACTGAACGTGATAGTAGTCTTGCTCCATTAGTTGAAGGCTCCTTGAGAGTAGGGAGTGTATCATTCATCTTTTCTAGCTTCATCACTCACTCATAGTAGTTGGCACACAGTGAGAGCTTAAGTAATGTCAAATAAATGAGTATCACTGAAATTGTTTAAGTATAGTAATTATGAGAGGATGGAGGGATGGAAAAATTGAAGGAGTTTATCTTGAGTTTTTAAGTAAGTTTAGTAAAGAGCAGCTTTCTCTGTTGAGCCTTAGACACAGAATGGCAGACAGGAAAGATGAGATGAGACGAGATATACATGACTCACAGGCAGTGAAGATAACAAGAGCCGGAGGCGCAGAAGCTTCAGGGCTGCTCCTCTCAGTTGGGGTGCTTTTGATGTGTGCCTGCTTTGATCCCTGCTGTGTAGCTATGGCCCAAGATGTTCTGGAATGAAGAAAAACTACTTACTGTCTTCTGTTTCCAAGATCCAGAGTGTGTTAGAAAAGAAGCACATGGGGAGGGGGCGGGTTTATCAGGTGGCAAAATAAAGTCATTTCCCAAAGGTAGTCTCTCCCAATGATTGAGAGCTGATGCTAAAGAAAAGAGGATGCACAAAGGGGACACTGCTGTGTGCAGAAGAGAAAAGCTGAATGCAACATAAAAGCAGAGACAAAGAAAAAAAAAAGCAGAGACAAGATAAAACAGAAAAATGTAAAAGGGCAGCTGTGCACAGGTGAAGTCAGCTAAGCTATATAATTAGTAAAGGACACAGTGGGACACTGGGCCATACATGGAAGGATTTTGCCAGCCTCTTGGACAACACATGGGAATATAGTTAGTGACATTCCAGCACCTTATACCAAGGAAAAGGACAACACAGATAACAGATCATGACGGGGGCAGAGGGAGAAATACACTGCTACTTCTCTATGTAAATGGGGCCAAGTAGAACTCCCATTTGTGTACCCTATTTTTGAAAGCACAACTTGTATTATAAATTACACCCAAGTAAAATCATCCTAAGTAAAACCTGGCTTAAAACTCAACATTCAAAAAACTAAGATCATGACATCTGGTCCATCATTTCAGGCAAATAGAAGGGGAATAAGCAGAAGCAGTGACAGATTTTATTATCTTAGGTTCCCAAATCACTGCAGATGGTAACTGCAACCATGAAATTAAAGATGCTTGCTCCTTGAAAGGAAAGCTATGACAAACCTAGACAGTGTATTAAAAAGCAGAGATATTTCTTTGATGACAAAGTTCCTTATATTCAAAGCTATGGTTATTCCAGTAGTCGTATGGATGTGAGAGTTGGACCATAAAGAAGGCTGAGCACTGAAGAATTGATGCTTTGGAGCTGTGGTGTTGGAGAAGACTCTTGAGAGTCCCTTGGACTGCAAGGAAATCAAACCAGTCAATACTAAAAGAAATCAACCCTGAATATTCACTGGAAGGACTGCTGCTAAAGCTGAAGCTCCCATACTTTGGCCACCTGATGTGAAGAGCCAATTCATTGGAAAAGACCTTGATGCTGGGCAAGATTGAAGGCAGTAGAAGAAGGGGACGACAGAGGACTAGATGGTTGGATGGAATCCCCAACTCAATGGACAAGAGTTTGAGCAAGCTCTGGGAGATGGTGAAGGACAGAGAAGCCTGGAGTGCTGCAGCCTATGGGGTCACAAAGAATTGGCCACAACTGAACAACCAGAACAACAACAAATCATCCTTATTAAATTTGAGATGTGGATTCAGTTATTCTCAAAACTACTTTTTTGAAATAGAGCTTTCATTCATAAATTTTCTAAATTTGTATGATAGTCAGATCATCTTGACCATCTCAGACTAACCTAGTGTAAATGTTAAACAAATTTCATCTCCCCAGGTTGGTAAAGAGAGAAAGGAGATACTATGAACTCTCAAAGGAGAAAAAGGGTCCAGGTGGAACAAGCTTTGGAGAGTTATTGTTAGAAGAAAAATCAAGTACTATGATGCCACACATATTAAACGAGATTAGGAGTAAAAATCTGGGGCTGTACCTAGGCAAATTTCTGATGGACTTGATTCAAAAAGGAATCACTTCCAGAATATGCAGTATTTTAGGGTTAATTGCTCCATCCCTACATCTGGGTATTAGATGAAATATATGTGGAGGTCAAAGTCATTATAGTTCTTCCGCTATTGTTGCTGTTTAGTCACTAAGTCTTGTCTGACTCTTTGCGAGCCCACCAGGCTCCTCTTTCCATGGGATTTCCTAGGCAAGAATACTGGAGTGGGTTGCCATTTCCTTTTCCAGGGGATTTTCCTAACTCAAGGATTGAACCCACTTTTCCTTCTTGGCAGGTGGAATCTTTACCACTGAGCCACATGGGAAGCCATAGATCTTCTACAAAGGCCTAAATCATGTGATTTAAAATACCCCACAGCAGACTTTATTTTATTCACCAATAGAAGAGTTTCTGCACGTTGTGGATACTCAACAAACAGTTGATGGAACAAGAATAAGTGTAGAGAAGCTGAAGCACTGAATCTATTAAATTTGTGCTTGTGAATGGGGATAATAACTGGGAAGAAAATCATGATTTTTCAAAGACCTGTTGAGCCTCTGAGGCTTGGGCTTCTGTGATTTAGTCCCAGGAGAGAATTAATATTAATAGTTACATGTTTTGAGTTCCATGAATACCAGATATTGAGCTAGACAATTTAGATACATCGTTGTTAATCTTCAGAATAACTTTCCAAGTTACATATTATCTATTTTATTTATGTGTATATAGGCTGTGAAAAAGTTAAACAATGTTCCCAAAGTTACATAGCCATTAAATGGCAAAGTAGTAACTCAAATCCATATGACTGCTAAATCAATGCATTTTACTTTTATCACATTTAATATTGTATATATTTTGAAAAATTTTATTCTCTTTGTAGTAAAATTAGTGTATGTTCATCCAAATAAATTCAGAAAAGAAAGGTGCAGGGGGACAAAGTCAGCCATGATACCTTCACTCTTTTGTAAACATATGGCAATATAATGTTTCTAAAAAGTCACCGCAAACACTGAAATAACAATCACAAACCTTTGCTCTTAGGGGAATTATAGAGTTAGGTTCCTGCGAGCCTTTGGCCCTAACATTTTCATGAACTGACTAATCTATAACCTTGTTTTATGTATGTTTCTGTTTAAAAATGCATTATTTAATTGTTTTGTTGATTCATTAACATTTAACTGATAGCCAACAGTACTATAACTCGTGCCTGAATGGAGTTTACATAACACATTCATTTGCTCTTCAGGTATATCACCACTTTGTTATTCTTAGGAACAAAAGGCAGCACTTCAGCACTATACTTGGGGTTCATTTTAAACAGTGAAGTCACCTATCAAAAGCTCCAAAATAAAAACATGGCACTGCATAACTGTAGAAAGGACTCTTATGTACAGCATGAGAGCTGAAACAAGAAGGTAGAGCCTTATCTTGCTCAACCTCAGCTGGAAACATGCATGTCAGGCGATTCAAATATGGTGTTATTTGGGCATGTCCATCAATGACCATGGAAATCATAGTCTACTATGTAATCACAGAGCTAGCAACTGAATAATCATGTCAGCTTCTGCTTTCTAAGAGGACAGATATTAGACGGTTTATTCCATTCTTTTCAATTTTGAAGAAAGCTGTCTATAGATTCCCTTGAAAGTATACATTATGATTTTAGAGAAAATTTACTCTAAATCTGAATTGCTCAGGTAAGACTTCTCTTCTTTGTCTTATTTAGAAGCAAAGATTTAGAGGTGGGGGTGAAGAGAGGGAATTGTCATTCATTTTAATATAAGGATAATCTCAGATATTTTCCTTTTCCAAATATTTATATTTATTAGCACTCTATTTTGGAAAAGTAATGTTGGATATGACAGAAATTAAAACAGTTTCGGGGGTACACACATTAAAAAAATAAGACTCCTTCATAATCCCCAAATTCAGCAATCACTGTTTATCATTTTTTATAAATATATTGTAGAAATACTCTATGCAGCTACCAACATATATATCTACATTTAAGTTTTATAAAAGACGTAAAAATGAAAAGATATACAGGATAGGATAAGTATCCCAAATTCTATTTTATCCAAAAAGGTAATGATATATTTTATAACTCTTAAATGCACTAGGTAGGAAGACAGTAAAAATGTCTTGAGATTTTTGTTCTAATTTTAAGGGAAAGGGAACTATTATCAATTGATATCATCCTGTATGCATACTTGTGCTAGGCACTTTATACATTTTATGTATTTTGAGGTCTCAAAGATGTCATGAAGGAAGTATTATTCCCATTTTATAAATTAAAAATACTGCATTTCAGAGAAGTTATGTAATTTCTTTACTGTCACACAGCTGATTATACACAATTAGAACCCACTTCCAGAGCATTATTCCAATATCTATGCTCATTTCATATAGATAGTCTAGATCTTACACGTTATGCTTAACATTTGAATTATTAATATGGATATGGCAGTTGATATTAGCTCAGTGGTTTAAAAATCTCTAATGAGGATCTGTAAGGACCTATAAATTCATCCTTCTTCAGTCTGTGATTAATGCCACTTTGTACTTGACATTATAAAACCATAAATATTCAGTAGAGTCAAATCTCTTAGAGAACATCAGACACTAAGAAGAATGGCATCACAGACCTGCAGATGGCACTGCTGCCCACAAGTCATCCAAATCTAACTTACTAATAGGTTTCTTAAAAATACATTCACTTTACAAATTATGCAACAGATTCCGAAAGTTAAATTTCCACTGTCTGTGATTTTTAAACTATGTAATTCTTTCAACTTATGATTTGATTTTGAAATTTAATTTTCTGTTTACTGACCAATAAGTGCTTAATAGCAACACTTAATAGCACTACAGCCTAGGTGAAATATAAATCTGAGTGGAGGGGACACACAATGTTAAGATGGGTTAAAGAAAGACTTTGGACTCTTCACTTGAGCATGAAGTAATGCCTGGCAAGTTAGATCACTGAATTGTAAGAAGACAGGTAGAAACTGCTAAAATCTAAAGATGGATGCAGTCTTTAGGATTTCCAAGATATAAATCAGAAAGCTGACAAAAACCCCATAAATACAAAAGTCTGAGACATTGTACATAATGAATAAGAATGCAGGTCCTTTCACTGTATTTTTAGCTTCATCATGAACTTTTAAGAAAAATTAATGCTAATCTCAGTCAATCATATAAGCGTAGAAGACAAAAAGAGCTACTTTATTCTGAGTTGTTGACAGATAGGATACTCTAAGATTTCATAGGGTTTTATGTGATTGTTAAGATTACAGGCAATTTAAACTTTTTCAATTCCAAATCATCTATTAATATGACAGACATTACTTTTTAGTAAATCAACAAACAATGAAGCAAATAATATCCCAAAGCATTAATTCTCATAACCTCTCATATTAATCCCTTTTCTAGTTTGTTCATTTTAATGCTAAGGATCCCTTGCAGTGGATATGAGGCATCCTCCATAGAACCCATTCTGTGCTGAGTCATTCTCTTCTCACCAGTCAGGGATACTGGCTGCAGTCTTTTATAGGAACCATGCTTGACTGAAGGGAACTTCTTCACCCAGGGTTGCACTTCCGAAATCAGTCCATATTGAGTGACTGGTTTACAGGAAGGTACCTTCCCTGGTGGCTCAGATGGTTAAGAATCTTCCTGCAATGCAGGAGACCCAGGTTCAATCCCTGGGTCAGGAAGATCCCCTGGAGAAGGAAATGGTAGCCCAATCCAGTGTTCCTGCTTGCAGAATCCCACGGACAGAGGAGCCTGGTGGGCTACAGTCCATGGGGTCACAGAGAGTCGGACATGCCTGAGTGACTAACACTTTCACTTAGATGAAGGTACAAAGGCTCAGTTGCTTTTTTCAATTTGGGACAATTCTGAAGGCCCATCCCAGCTCCAAAGCCTGTTCATTGGATCAGTTGAGGCCTCTATTACAATTCTGCTGCAGTTCAACCTTTTCTTTTGCCCCATCCTTCCCACTCTCCATCACTTTTGCAAGTATTGCTAAGTGTTGTTCAGTTGTTAGAGTCGTGTCTGATGTTTTGCGACCCCATGGTCTGCACCATGCCAAGTTTCCCTGTCCTTCACTGTCTTCCAGAGTTTGTTCAAATTCATGTCTATTGAGTTGGGGATGACATCTAACCATCTCATCCTCTGCTGCTCCCTTCTCTTTTGGCCTTCAATCTTTCCCAGCATCAGGGTCTTTTCCAATGAGTCAGCTAAATGTACTACTCAGTAATCTCCGACACACAAATATTTGTCTCAGTACTGTAATATGGGTAACATGACCTAAGGCAGAACTAAGACTAGTCCTACAAAGCTGACTAAACTAGGATTTCGGATCTGGATCAATCAATGGCTAGCTTGTAATGAAGAATCTATTACTGGTGGTTGGTAGAATACTGACAGACCTTGCCAAATTTTTTACTGGTAGTGAGTTTACACCAATTCTCAACCAAGAAAACAAATCTAAAACAGTATCACTTAATTGTCTTCTCATTTACAGTTTTTAAAAATAAGTCTATAATTCTTATTTTTGTTCCTCTGTATAAATTGTTTTTCTCTGAATGCTTTTCCTCTTTGTCATTAGTTTTCAGCAACTTGATTACATGTGCCTTGGTACAGGGTTTTTTTTTTTTTTTTGCTGTGTTACTTGAACTTCTATAGGTTTATGGTCTTTGTCACATTTAGGAAAACCTCATTGTTTTTTGTCAGTAACTTTACGCCTTCTGTTTTTCTTCTTTCATTTCTAGGCTCTAATTTACACAATTCTCAGTTTCATATTTTCACATAGCTCATTGAAACTCTGTTCTTTTCGTTTCTTTCAGTTTTGCTTCCTTTGTACTTTATTTTGAAAGTGAAAGTCACTCAGTCGTGTCTGACTCTTTGCAACCCCATGGACTGTATAGTACATGGAATTCTCCAGGCCAGAATACTGGAGTGGGTAGCCTTTCCCTTCTCCAGGGGATCTTCCCAACCCAGGGATCAAACCCAGGTCTCCCACATTGCAGGTGGATTCTTAACCAGCTGAGCCATAAGGGAAGCCCAAGAATACTGGAGTGGGTAACCTATCCCTTCTCCAGGAGTTGAACCAGGGTCTCCTGCATTGCAGGCGGATTCTTTACCAACTGAGCTATCAGGGAAGCCCAAAATCATACCTTCCCTTACTGGGAATCAAACCCAGGCTGCAGTAGTGAAAGTGCTGAATCCTAGTCACTAGACCACCAGGGAACTTTATTTTGGGTAGTGGATATTGCTGTTTCTAAGCTCATGACTTTTTTCTTCTGCTGGGTCTAATTTGCTCTTAATTTTAATACATTTATTTTTCATTTTAGATATTATAATCTCTAGAATTATCTTTGAATCTTTTTTGTATCTTCCATGTCTGCCAATATATTCCTGATTTTCTTTATATCCTAGAATATATTTATAATGTTTATAATAACTGTTAAAGTGCCTGTTAATTTCTTATCTGTTATATCTACGTACATTTCTATTGATCACTTTTACCTCTGGCTATGGATTATATATTTTTCTGTTTCTTTGCATGTCTGATAATTTTTTATTGGATGCTAGACATTGTAATTTTTATATTGTTAAATGTGGATTTTGTTGTATTTCTTTAAAGTATTGTTCTGGCACACAGGAAGTTACTTGAAGAGCAATGTGAACATTTTGAGGCTTGTTTTTAAGATTTATAGTAGGATGAATTCATAGCAGTTTTTATTCTAGCACTAATTTGGCCCACTATTGAAGCGCAACTCTTCTGAAGATGCTACCCAATGCCCCAAGTATTAGAGGTTCTCTATACTTTGACAGATGGGAATATGTATTCCCAGATCTGTGAGGTACTGAGATTGTTTGGTTTACTGCTTTTCATTCCATTCTTTCTTTGTCCCCCAAACCCCTTTTTAAGTACTCAACTGATTTACTTCACCCTGTCCAATGCCAATTAGTACTCAATAAAACCTTTAAACTACTGCAGGTCTCTGAAGAGTTTTTTTTCTTTAACTTTTTGTCTTCTGTATTTTTTAATAGCTTCCTCACTCATCCTCTGATCTCTAGCTACTGAATGCACTGAAATGCTGAGCTTTATTTTGGCTGTCCCTCCCTGCACTGTGGCCTGGCAGCCGCCTGGAGGCAGTAATCTTGAGACAATCATAGGGATTCTCCAGTGGCTCAGCTGGTAAAGAACTTGCCTACCAATGAAGAAGATACAAGAGATACAGGCTTGATCCCTGGGTTGGGAAGATCCACTGGAGGAGGAAATGGCAACTCACTCCAGTATTCTTGCCTGAAAAATTCCATGGACAGAGGTGGATGTGACTATGCACACATGCATAGGGCTTACCTCCTTTGTTTTCATTTTCTGAGGAATCAGTCTTTTATTACCTGTAGTTGGTATCTCTTAACAGTTGCTTCATACATTGGGCTGGCCAAAAACCTTGTTTGGGCTTTTCGTAAGATGTTATGGAAAAACTTAAAAGAAAGTTTTGGCCAACTCAATACTTGGTTTTCCAGTTGCTTATGGAAGGATAAGTTAGACCAATTAATGATACGAAAGTTTTTTTTCATAATGAGTAAAAGTCAAGACTATTTTCAAATGTCTTATACATTCTGCATTTCCTCAGTACACATCCTGGGAGGTTTTCTGGAGAGATTAAAATCAGCTATTCTATATATTTTCCCCCCTAGTTCTTAAGAAAATAAGATTCTTAGTTAATACAAAAGCTAAGTTAATCCTGAGTTAATAAAAGATTTACAGTATAAAGTTGGTATACTTTATTGTATTTAGAACTGTGAATTTTATTCCAGTGAACTGACTTTATTTCCTTAAATTTAGAGTTTAGTGTTAAAACCACAATCCTTCATTTCTCTTCTAGAAGTTTCAACAGTAATACCACATGCACACACATGTGCTTTACCTTCAAAATCAAAGGGAGATATATCTGTTGGAGAGGTAACAGGCTGCAGGTATATAAAATTCTGGAACTATTTTTAATTCTTCCAAACATGAACATATCACCACTGATAGAAGAGAACAGAAAATATATCGTGAGATATGAGAACAGAGATTGGAAGGAAAGTTTCAATCAGCAGAAATTTTATTAAATTCAATATAAGAGGAAAGGACCTAGAAATTGAGCTTAGGCTTGCTAATAAGTTCAAGATTTAAATACATTACATTGCCTCTTTTAATTATCCTTACAACTTGGTTAAGTAGATGTTATTATTCATATTTTATGGATGAGGAAACTAAGAGTTTAGACTTTCCAAGGACAGAAAGCTAGTCAGTAGGAAATTCTTTGTACTTTCCACTACTGAGTATAGATTAACTAGATAAGTATATGAGAAGTGTGGATCACTAAATGACAGCAATTAGCAGAAGCTAGTGGGAATGCTTGGTGGCAATAACTTTTGGCACCAGAAATAAAATTTTCTATGTGTTCCAACAGATTTGCTAGACCATTTCATATCCTCTTCCCTGAAATTTGCAACATCTTCCCCAAAATGCTTTACTTTCAAGGGCTGATTTTGATTCTTTTTTCCCAAGAAAGTAAAAGTATTAGAAGAAACTTTCTATAAGCATCTAACATCAAACCAAACCATCAATATTTGAAATTAAAGACTCTTTTTTTCCCCCTGATACAATGGTATCTGTCCACATTCCAGTCAAAGGCTAAGCATTCAACTTGTGTAATGTATCCTGTATGCTTTCACATATTCAATGATTGCTTCTGAAGACATTAATGTTTTCTTTCTCTTTATACTAGACCAAATATTTTCAACTAGTATGTACAATCAGAAGCTTTCTTTCATAACTAAAAATAGTTTAATAAGACACACACTACAAATAAGTTTAACAAGAAATTGTTCACAATTTTGTTTTGTATCCTTCCCTTCTGCTCAAAGCAACTGAGAGGACTCTATTTTTTCCTACAATCTTTTCTAGTGCTATAATTCTAGGTGTTTTTAGTATTAATTTCTAATATTTTAGAGTGCCTATTTTATGCTAGATACTGTGCTAAACACTCCTGTCATGCATTATTGTATTTAATGCTCACATCCTAATAGACATGTTCTATTATAATTTTTATCATACAGATAAGAGAAAACTGGGATTTAGAAAAGTTAATAACTTGTCTGTGGTTACATAGTATACAGCACAGTATGATTCAAATCTGACTTCAGAGTTCACATTATTAAAGTGTTATGTCATGTACTCTTTAACCTCAATTGAATGCACACTAATGGAAATGAAAGTTTATTATGCCTTTATAGTATTTATATACTTAATATCAATCAATAAATACAAAATTAAATTGTTACAAAACCCACAATAGTTTTTATCGCAATACACAACATAATTCACACTAGTACACACCTTTAAACAAATTTTTGAGTCTACAAACACCTTGGGAAGAATTCTAATTTGGTTCAATATTTTTAGCTAAGGTTTCTGGGCAAAAGATATATTATTTTCTGTTCCTATTTTTAATAAAAATAATAATCTCAAATGGAACATTGTCATTTTACTGTATGACATTACACTGAGAAATCAAAACAGTCATTGAACAATAAGCGTCTATTACATCCCAGTCAGTATGTATATCTTTACACTTACCAAATAGATATTAAATAATCGTCAGAAAAATTGAGAAGAAAAATTGCTTCAAGTTTGTACTGTTGGTCAAGCAGAAATTTGGAGAACCTTCTATTAAGATGACAGGAACTTACACTTGGGATTTTCTTCCATGAAATAATAAAGCCAATGTGATCCCAGTTTGACATTTTATTTATACAAAGTATTCAGGGCACTGATTCTCAAAGTTGGCTGAATATTGGAGTCACCTGGAGAGTTTAAAAAATACTAAGGCCTATATGCTATCCATTAAAATTTTGATTTAATTAATATAAGGTAGGGCCTGAGCATTTTTTATTTTAAAACTCTCCTGGTGCTTCTAATATGCACCAATTTAAAAAACACTAGTTTCACTTTTCACTTTCATGCATTGGAGAAGGAAATGGCAACCCTCTCCAGTGTTCTTGCCTGGAGAATCCCAGGGACGGGGGAGCCTAATGGGCTGCCGTCTATGGGGTCGCACAGAGTCGGACACGACTGAAGCGACTTAGCAGTAGCAGCAGCAGCAGTAGAGAACTGTTTCATCATTAAAAAGGCTAGTCTTCAGTAGGAATGAATCCTCATGACTTGACTTCAGTGGGTGTACTGTTATTTTAAGTATATAATAGGTATATTTTCCTTGATTAGAAAATAATTTAGGGGAAGAGGTTTTCTGTTTTATTCATCATTTTCTCCCCACATCTTGAAGAATGAAAGGCAGTTGCTAAATAAATATCTTTTAAATGAACATATGACTGCTTTCTACTTCTTTCATATCTCTACCTTCTTGGAGATTCATGACAATTAGAATGCAAAAGATATTTACTGGAGAAAAATGAATGTCTGAAGCAGTTGGGGTAAACATTAAAGGCAAACCAAAGTCTTATATATACATATTTTAAAAACACATAGATACATAAATAGATCAAAAGTAGAAAAAGAATATATGAGTGCAATATTTAGTAGATGAAAATTAATTCATCAAGTTTTCAAATATTCTTCACATTCTTACACTTAGAAACAAAAGTAATTATAAACAACTAAAACAACTAGTTCTTTAAGTGACATCCATAAGCATGTGCAGATAAAGTTTTTTTTTTTAAACAGAATTACAGCTTAATCTTGATGAGCAAATGTCAGTTTTCAAAATTCAAGTAAATATAGTTTTAGCACACATCATGATAAATTTTCCAGATAGCTGTATAAAAAACAAAAGATCATTTCTGGTTAAAATACCTGGTATCATCTACTGTTATTTGCTCTCAGTTAAGGTCTACTAGTTTCTTAGCAGCTTCACAATGATAAAAACTATTTGGCACCTCCTTATATAATGTTTTATTGAAAAAAAACCAAACAACCTAATTAATAAATAGACTTCCTTTTTAGTACCTGAATTCTTACATATGGCTTCACTTACCAAAGTTCTAGCAGTAGTACATAATTTTCAATTCAATTAGTATCTTAAGCTACGAAACTTTGGTTTTCTTAAAAATAGCATCGGTTGCTTGATTGTAGGTTTGTCACCGAAAAGTGCTGCTTCACTTTCAGAGGTTGGAAATCTTTTCTGATATATTAAGGGATATTCCTTCTGAAACTTAAAAATGGGGTGAACAATTAGAGGATATTTAACATTATTATCCAAGCTGAAGCCACTGGTCAAGATTTTATAAGGATTCTGTGCTCCTCTCAAATATGTATTTGATAAGTATCCTTTTACTTTATCCTTGCTTCTCCTTGCGCTTTCTCACATATGAAAGGTATCTTGTAATATTTCTTGGAGCCCAGTTAGCATTAATGCTCTAGGATTCTCTTCTGATATTAATTCTCCTAAATTCCAGATGTTCTTTCTTCTCATTGGTAACACCATGAAGGTCACTGGGATCTACTTGGTATATTTCATATTTCTTCGAGTGTCTCAGATCTGGAATTGGACATGCTAGAATCATGTGGCTACAGTGCTTTGATATAGAGCTAAAAATTCTAAATGGCAATGATGAGTCACTAAAATTTACATATTATAATCTAAAGTTTATAATTATTTTCCTAAGGTATAAATACAAATATAGCGTTTTCCATGCTATGAATACAAAATACTTGACATAAAGGAGAGTATATGCTATTATTATTATTAATTTCAGGACAGAGTAAAACCAAGCAGGTAGAAATATGTAGTTATATATATATATTTAAAATTCAAAATATTAAAATAAGAAATTAGATTCTAAATGCTTTTAAATAACAAACAGCAATAGCATCTTAGAAATATTTATGATTAGGAAATTATTCAATCTCTTACCTGTTTTAGTTTTCTCCTTTTCTCCTTTAGAGGCAAACTCTTATTTTTAATAATATTCTCTAAAAGTTCTGCAATTGCAGCTTGAGAGGTAGAAACTTTCTGTTCATCAAACTCCTGAGGACTGATCTGCTTACAGTATGAATACGTTGGCAGAGGAGCAATCACTCCATCTCCAGGATTTTTAATCTGTAAAGAACAAAATGATACAGTCAAATCTATTAATTCAGGTCATGTTCCTAGTTGGTAAATGATTCTTTCAATGGAATTTTGTTCCTATTATTTTGCCACCAAACATGCAACATTTTAAGAAAACTGTATTATGCAGCAGAGAAGCAATAAGTCAGTAGAGTCTCACTCCCAGTCCTACAAGCTACTACAGCTTTATAACCATCAGCAAGTTATTTAAACTTGTCTTGATTTGTCTCATCCATAAAATGGGGATGTACATAAGATATTGATAATGTAAAATCATCATTAGTACCATTAACTATAGATTTTATCCTTTTAACTATGAAACAGTAACAATCAACATGATATTTTAATTCATCTTAAAACACTAATGTTTTGAAATAGTGAGTGTTCATCTACGATTTCTGAGGTGTAAGAATATGGGCAGGGCCTCTAACATCTGTAGACAAGAGAAAGAAATTGTAGGGGATAGTTATAATTATGGTAAGTCATGGCAACATTAGAATGGTATGCGTAGGAAGAAACATGAGTATATATGCTGGGCAGTCAAAGACTGAATAGAACAGATGTGTTGTTTTTGGCTGCTTAGATTCCTTTTCTCCTTCCCATTCTACCCCCAACTATCCTTACTTTTTTTTGAATAACAGACTATTCTCTAATCTATGTAGAGTCACTCAGAGTATGGCCCTCTCTCCAACTCACTCACCCTCAACCACTTAAAAAATGTGCATTTAACCTAGATTGGGCCAATATGAGTCCATACCAGTAACTTTTCAAATCAAAGGTGAAGGAATGGCTCTTTTCCCCCATGGAATGCAAAGAGCTTAAATGGACCATAGGGCTTCCCTCATAGCTCACTTGGTAAAGAATCTGCCTGCAATGCAGGAGACCCTGGTTTGATTCCTGGGTCAGGAAGATCCACTGGAGAAGGGATAGGCTACCTACTGCAGTATTCTTGGGCTTCCCTGTGGCTCAGCTGGTAAAGAATCCACCTGCAATGTGGGAGACCTGGGTTTGATCTCTGGTTTGGGAAGATCCCCTGGAAAAGGGAAAGGCTACCTGCTACAGTATTCTGGCCTGGAGAATTCCATGGACTATATAGTCCATGGGGTCACAAAGAGTCAGACACGACTGAGTGACTTCCACTTTAATCAACCATATCCCATCATGTGAAGGAGCCAGTTTTCAACTACAGGACTGAAATGGAAATAAGAGATGAAGGGATAGAAAAGAGTCCTCTGGCTATTTGAATCTCCATATTCTATCTATATTCCTGACTTTTGGAGGTTATTTACATGGGCTGAAATAGTTTCCCTTTTTGATAAGGCTAGTTTGAGATGAGTTTGACACTTGCAATAGACTAATGCAAAGAATTTTAAGACTTACAATACATACATGGCCCTTTCTTAAGTAGTCAAGATGTTTCTCTACTGCAGCCTGCAGGTAAGAAGGCACTTGAAGAATTTCCTGTTGATGATCCATCAAGAAAGATACTAATCTTGCAGCAAGAAGCTCATCAAGATCTACTTCTTCAGCACAGCGTAACACACTCCGAGAAAAAGTGTGTATCATCTAGAAACATAATAAAGACGTGAATTTAAAAGCTTAAGGTTTTACATAAATTAGAGTATCAGTAAATTCTAGGTAGCATTATGCTAACAGATTGAGATAAAGTGATAAGCCAACTTCAGCTTAAAAAATGAGGACAATAACATAACATTAGGAAGAATAAAATGCCAATTCCTTTTATTTTAGTACTTGTTAAGTAATTCCTTAATATAAATTCCAAACGACCACAGAAGACTTAGCTTTTTAACTTTGTCACAATTTCATTAGTAAATACATAGATTCCATTAATACCACATAAATATGGTGCCCCTAAGTTGGGAAGTTCCCCTGGAGAAGGCAGGAAGGGACAGGCTACCGACTCCAGTATTGTTGGGCTTCCCCGATGGCTCAGACGGTAAAGAATCTGCCTGCAATGTGGGACACCTGGGTTCGGAATATCCCTTGGAGGAGGGCATGGCAACCCATTCCAGTATCTTGCCTGGAGAATCGCTCTGGACAGAGGAGCCTGGCAAGTTACAGTCCCCAGGGTTGTAAACAGTCAGACATGACTAAGCGCAGCACAGCACAAGGACTGTTAGAGAAGAATGACTTATAAAATTGATCCCACAAAAACACAAATAGGAGAATATATAACATATAAACACACGTGGTTACAAGGTTGGCACCATGTATCTTTTGAAATTGGAAAATAGTTTTTAATGCTATTCCATCAGTCTTTAAAGAGAATGTATGTATTATTCGGTTCCATCATGATGATCTTCAAATCCTGGGATAAATTTTAGGTTTCAAAACTAATTTACTCTCATTTATATCCATATAAGCCACCAAATATAAGACACACACATGCATGCACCCTTGCACACACTATTTTCCAGCTTCAAAAGATATATGGTGCCAACCTTGTAACCACGTGTGTTTATATGTTATATATTCTATTTGTGTTTTTGTGGGATTAATTTAATAAGGCACATATAAACACACACTTCATTCTAAAATAATTTGAATACAAAATTGTATTTTAGGTATTGTGCACGTAATAGATGCTGAGCATATTTATTAAACTATTTTTGGTTTTATTTCTACATGTCTGGCAGGTTTTTTCTATCTTCTTCTAAGGTTCAATCCTCAGATTTTTATTTTTTTCCTCAGCTTTGTAGAGCTCATTTACTCCCATACTTTCAACTACCACTTTTCAAAACACGTACTTTCGGCCCTGATCTTTTTTCACCAGTCTCAGGTTTCCAACACTCTGTAGGATAAATTTTACTTGGATGTCCTATAACCTAACTGAAAAAGTGTAAAATCAAAATTATCTTCTTTCTACTCATATCTCTCTAAATATCTTCCCCTACAAACCTGCCTATGCTTTTTAGTGGTGCCACAATCACTTGAGTGCAATTTTTTCTCTTTATATTAGGTCTGTTATTATTAAAAAACTGTCCTTATTGAGTGGAAGAATGGAACTTAGCTCTTGAGTCTTTGCTACAAGAACATCCTGTAAATTGAAGCTGTGCTCTGAGGAAGTGGCAGTTCTTTATAGACAGAGAGAGAGACAGAGAGAGAAACAGAGAAAGACATATTAGAGGTACAATTTCAAGAGTTCATTTCCAATGGGGATCTGCATATGAATGTCTCATCCCTCATATTCATATGGAGCCCAAGACTCTTTCACAGAAGTTCTCCCAACTTCCTGCCTACAGTGATAAGCCATTCTAATTCACATAATACATCAAATACAACTTTTCCACTTCCAGAGTATCTGAAACACTCTGACTTACTACATATGAATTTCCCATTAATTCTCTATTTCAAGGGTTACAGTGCCCTTCAGCTTTCAGCAGTGCCTATATCTCCTCTTCTTTCCCCACCAAACAGAATTGGCATGGGCAATATAATATGGTCTGACAGTCTGACTCATTGTAACACAGAATGAATGAAGAGGCAAAGTCCTTAGACAATACAAAGATCAAGATGTGAAAGTATAAAAGACTGGGCATAAAGGATTAATGTGCATTCCGCTGTACATTAGGGAAGGTTAGACTTTTAAGTCTTTTAAACTCAAGAATCTAGATTTCAAGACCATGACATCACTTGAATAGTACTCTTAGTTTGGTTTTCTATCTTTTTTTTTCTGCTGGGGACGGGAGAATGGTGGTGGTGGTGGTTTATGATTCAGACTTATTCTTTCCTTAAGAAATCAACTTACCAGTGATCTTGTACCCATTGCATCATGAAGTTGGGGCATATCAACATTTTGACTCATTCGAGAAATCATGCGCATTAAAAGTTGAAGCTTTCTACGATTTGGTGGGGGAAGTAACAAACAACATAACTGCAGTGCATCGATGGCAACCCTCTCTAAATGAGGTTGCAGCAAACCTAGGAAAGCAAAGTCACCCCCCAGGAAAAAAAAATCATCAATGACACTAGTTGTTTTAATACTACCAGCATACAGTTATATAAGGAAGGCAAAATAATATTTTGATATTTTAACTATTCCATGAAATTTATACATTCTTCAAAAACATGGTAAGGTACTCATTATTTTCTTCATAACCCACTGGATTATGAAGGACTGAAAATCTTTCACCAATTATAAACTGACTTAGAATAAATGAAATTTAAGGCAAAGAAAAGGAGTGCTTTAGGTAAGTAGAATAAATCTTGGTTATGCCATGACAAGTCTTATACAACAAGAATTTTTTCTGTTGGAGAAAAAAATAAAGCAATTTCAGAGAAGAAAAGCCAGGTAAGCAAAACTGGGTTAGTAAACACTAAAAATTAATATTACATGCATTGAAAGCATCAACCTTACTTTGTGTGCCAGTCAACATAGAAGAAGCTGGAGGTAAAGAGTTTTCTGAAAGTTCTATTGTGCTTTTGCAGAGTCTTTTATTGATTGTGGTACTAGACTCTCCGAGTTCACCTTCCATAGCTGTTTGCACACTGGTGCTGCCTTGTCCAAGATTTGGTTTCATGATAATTTCAGCCACTGGCATATTAATATAACTATTCCTTTTTGTACTACTTCTTAAAAGTAAACTCTGAGATCTACAAAGCTGTTTTGGTTTGCACTTTCCATTATATAACTCCTCTTGGTCTTGAATGGTCAAAGTAGAGGTTCTCTTATAACCAACAGAGAATGGCTTTTGAATACTTTCCTCTGAATGAAGATTCATCAGGGATTCCTGTTTGGTCTCAGATTCTAAAGATTGCTTATTATTTTGTCCTTCTATGTTCAGAACAGATTGATGGAAGACACTGGAGACCTCTTTACTTGAACTCCCTGGTAAATCTACAATTCCTTCTAGTGAATAGCACCTTGGTTTGATGTTAGAGGATAGAACATGCATTCTACTTAAGCCTACTAAATTATGACAACTTCCTCCCATTATGTCATTAGCACTGGCTCTTCTGTTTTTAAAATTAACTAGCTGCATTTTCTTAGCATATTTTTCTTGAAATCCTTGATCACTTATCTGCAGTCTCTCAGTAGTATCTGATTCTTCTTTTGTTTTGTCTTTATGAAGAAGACTGAGAAGAAGACACTCAGTTGATTTGAAGGAATTCAGATTGTTTAAATGAAGAATTTTTGAAGACTGTGGATCATCTTGGATTTTATGTATCCCACTGGGTCTATCTGAAACTGTGACGTAGCCACAAACAACTACCAGGAAATGAAACAAAAATTAAGATGCAACTGTATGATAGTGGACAAAAATAAAACAAAAACAATAAAGCATCACTATAGTCCATATTGTTAGTATAGTACAAATAGCAGCTGCTTAATTCAGAAGCCACTTAAATAGGACACATGCAACATTCAGTTACAAAGTGCAAGACTAGAGGTTTTCCAACTTGTGATGAAAATAATATTAAAATTTATTTCAACAATCTAATTAAATGGATTGAGTCAAATACATTAAAAAATATCTACTTTCAGTCTACAAATATTAGAAAGCTCTTAATTATAAGACAACTATAGTTTAAGAAAACATATATATGATCTTTCTCTCAGATACCTGGTACATAGCTCCTAAAACCCAAGGAATTTCCAGAGTGATTGGAGCCTTTTATTCTTCACCATGAGCCTATTTGAGCACACTTCAGTTTATGCTAATGAGTTGACTTAGGGCTGGCCTGAGTAAAGTTGAGTAAAGAATCTACCTGCAATGCAGGAGACCAGGGTTCAGTTCCTGGGTTGGGAAGATCCCCTGGAGAAGGAAATGGCAACCCACTCCAGTATTCTTGCCTGGAGAACGCCATGGAGAAAGAAGTCTGGCGGGCTACAGTCTATGGTCGTAAGAGTCAGACACGACTTAACTACTACACCACCACCAGTGCTGGCCTTGCTTAGAAGGTTGGAATTTTAGTCCTACCTCAAGGAGACCTGGATTTGATCCCTGGGTTGGGAAGATTTCCTGGAGAAGGGAATGGCTACCCAGTCCAGTATCCTGGCCTGGAGAATTTCATGGACTGTATAGTTCATGGGGTCAGAGTTGGACATGACTGAGCGACTTTTACTTCACTTGACTCTGGTGTTTCCCAGGTGGCACTAAGTGGTTAAGAACCCACCTGCCAACATAGAAGACTTAAGAGACATGGGTCTAATCCCTGGGTCAGGAACATTCCCTGGAGAAGGGCATGGCAACTCACTCCAGTATTCTTGTCTGGAGAATCCCATGGACATAGGAGCTGGGCAGCTAAAGACCACAGTGTCACAAAGAGTCAGACACGACTTAAGTGACTTAGCATGCACACATGCATACCTCCCTGGAGGGGGTGGTAGGGTGGGTGGTGGTGGTGGTGGTGATCAAACTTAATCAACAATGACCAATGATTTAATCAACCATGTCTATGTAGTGAAATCTTATGGAAACAACACAGCTATGGGAGCTTACCAGTTGGTAAATACATGGACAAACTTGGAAGAGTGACATTCCTGAAGAAAACTTAGAAGCTCTGCACAGCCCTTACCCCCATTTCTTGCCCTATATCTCTCTTCAACTTGGCTACTCCTGACTTATATACTTTATAATAAACTGGTGATCATTAGGTAAAGCACTTTCCACAGTTTTGAAAACTATTACAGTGAATTATTAAACCTCAGGGGGATTGTGGGACTCCCTGGGTTTGGTAATGAGCCAGGGAGAAGGGCTATGAAACATGAGGACCCCATTTGCAGCTCCTGTATGAAGTGAGGACAGTCTTGATGAACTGAGCCCTTAATCTGTGGGGTCTAAGCTAGTCCTGCGTAGTTAGTACCCAAGTTGAAAAACTTTGCCCTCAACTTTTGGGGTCTGGGTTAACCGGGTAGTTTCAGAAATGAACTGAATTGCAAGATGTGATTGGTGTAGAGAGTTGGTGTTAGAATGGTATATTTGAATGACTGAAAACATAACAGCAACCAGAATATTTCTGAGTTTTAAAATAATTTATAGCCTGTCACTTTCATACTTATCTATACTTTTAGATCCTTTAAATTATGGGGGACTTGGAAACCAGTAAAATAAATTAAATAATAAGGAAAAATCTATACATACCCAAAATGTTTACAAATAATTCATAATAGTCAAAGGTAAGTAGAGGTTCAGGGAGATCTAGAAAATAATCTGCAATTGTTCTGAATACATCTCGCTCAAATCCAATATAAGTTGGATTATTCATGTCATTACTTCTTGGCCCTAAGTGGAAGGCAAAAAAATAGTGAAATTTATTTCTTTTAAATATAATTTTTAAAGACACTTATAAAAAGCCTAAAGCCTGTATTTATTTCATGAAGGATCTATGCTTAACAACAAATTGTCATAATTCAAAAATTTAAAAGGTTGTGCATATCTCATGCCTTCTCACTATCTTTTCACTAGAAATCACTGCAATTATTAATATTTTGTTTAGTTTTAATATTTGTATGACTGAAAAATTTGAAATATATTTTAAAAGCATCGGGGAAGTTTATTTTAATGGAATTTTATCACAATTCATTTTATATAGCACAGAATATTTAGATATTGCAAATAATTCTTTCAAATTATCTTTTGCAAATTTATATTTTCATGATTAAATTTTGCCTGATATAAAGCATACTCTGAATGAATTTAAATAATGTCATTACATTGCTATTCAATTAGCTTAACATTATTGAAATAATTATGCCTACTTATTGGTATTTTCCTCAGGAAATTCTGATCTCATGTTATAGATGAAGAAACTGAAGCTTAGAACCACTCACTCAAGATTCAAGAGCCTTTGATGGCAAAGCTAAAATTAGAACTCAGAGCTCTGTAACAGCAAGTCATAGGACCTTGAGATTCAACAGCATTTAAAGTGCAGTTCATGGACAACATAATCAGAAACATCAATATGCCTATTAAAAGCATAATCTCTTCTATACAGTACAGAATCTATCAGAATTCCAATGCAGCTAGGGATTATTGATCTAGAATTTTTGCTATTTGTTCACTAATTTAGTAGCTTCCAAATACTGATCTGGGCATCTTCACTAGAAGAATCTTCTGAGATAGGATTTTTTTTAAAAAAATCCTGACATATTCAATCAGTTGAACCTGAAAGTTTGGTGAGTATCTCTAGTGACTATGTTATGCACTAAGATTTGAGAGTTACTCTACTATCTTTCAAGGTAACACACACACATACACACTTAATAGTTTAAAGGCGAATGATGGCTTTATGTGGAACAAAACAGTTTTTATAAGGAGGATATGAGATATATTCTTAATATGTAGAACAAAAATTTTGATAATCATTACAAGTTTTTTAAGATAGAAAATTCTTTACTGGAATTAACATATAAAATTTACAGTTAGAGAATCTAGGTTTGAATATATAGCTCCTCATGTATCAGAAAAAAAGCCTGAATTTTCTTTTCTAGAGAAAAACTGGGAATAGTATATTGATCACTGATTCTTGTATGTCACAGGATTACTGTGGGGGAATAAATAACAAACATGTTAAATGAAAGTCCTGATATTGCTTCTGGCTAGACATATTGTTGTTAAACTGGAATCCAGTAAGTTATATCTTTGGTATCATTTATGCATAACATGCATAATAAGGGACTGCAAGGAGATCCAACCAGTCCATTCTAAAGGAGATCAGCCCTGGGATTTCTTTGGAAGGAATGATGCTAAAGCTGAAACTCCAATACTTTGGCCACCTCATGCAAAGAGCTGACTCATTGGAAAAGACTCTGATGCTGGGAGGGATTGGGGGCAGGAGGAGAAGGGGACGACCGAGGATGAGATGGCTGGATGGCATCACTGACTCGATGGACATGAGTCTGAGTGAACTCCGGGAGTTGGTGATGGACAGGGAGGCCTGGCGTGCTGTGATTCAAGGGGTCGCAAAGAGTCGGACATGACTGAGCGACTGAACTGAACTGAACTGAATGCATAACATGGACTGGGAAGCAAAAGAAACAAAACCCTAAAGATGAGGTATCAGAGAAATCCCTGGAAGTATGCTATCTGAGTTGCTAACTATGAGGCAAGGTATGAGAGAGAAAGGCAGGTAGGTAGGGGAAGGTAGAAAGAGAATTTCAAAAAGCTTATGTTTCTGTTCAAGATCTTTACCTTGATTTGATAAATAGAATTTTTCTGTATCTAATATTATTTACTTTATTGCTACTCTGTTATTTTGTCATATTGACACCCAGTGGACAATAAGGGAATATATACTTATTTTGAACATTAATAAAATACAAATTTTATAAGACCTAGAAAATTACTTCTATAATTATTAAAATATAATTTTACTTTTGATGATTAAGAAGCATACACCTCTGCACACATTTTTAAAATTGACTTTGAGAGCAATTAGTGTTTTGTACTTGAACAGGGCCTTAAATTATAAAAATCAATCATCATTGACCAGTATGGAAAAAGCTTGAAGAACAAAACATGAAAAAATTATCTAACTTAGTGAAGATCATTCTTTTTGATAAACATAAAAGTCCCATTAATATATCCTATGGAGAAGAAGTATATCATGAAACATCTGAATGCTGAAGCTGCATACAATGGCCAGGGGAATGAAGTGGGTTTTATGAGACTTCATTTCTAATTGAAACTTTATATTTACCAGCTGCTTTATTTATAAGTTGCTATTTGAACTCCCTGGACTCATGAGACAATTGATGTAGATTATATCTAAAAATTGTTTGAGATCTTCTAGGTTATGATTTTATCGTCTATGAAAACTGAGTCATAAATGATTAGCTTGGATTATAAAATCATTATGTGCACAGAAAAAGTTAAGTGCTCTATAACACAATCCACATGCAATGAAAGGTAATCAGTTCTACTAGATCTTCATTTAAACATCAACAGAAATGATATAGTTCAATTTTATCATGACTTTCATGAATTAAATAATCCCTTGGTTCTTATTAAATACTATCAATATAATACATACACATATCACACATATACCGTTTGTTTACTTACAATTTGCTAGGCACTTCATGGCAGATAGTACCCAGTGAGGAAGATCATCTACACAAAAAATTAATATCATTTAATTATACAATTATTATAACAGTATATTTAAAACTTCACACTTGCTACATAATTATACATAATTATATATATGTATATGTACTACCAGAGTTAAAATTGATTACATATGTAATAAGATATAGGGTTTTAAAATACAAGTTTAAAAGTTAGCTATGCTTCTTGAATATTACAGATTTGAGTGAAACCTATGACAGAAACAAGCTATATTTTAATATTATATTTTATAAAATATATAAATATAATTAATGAAATATATTAATATATAAATATATTAATAAAGTATATATTAATTAAAATATTATATTTTACTATTAAGGTGATTTCAAAGCAAGGCTTGCTTAAAATCTTTCAACTGCCACTAAGTGTAATATGATGCATAAGTGTTGCAGTTTTTTGACACAAACACAAAAACCACACATACATTTCACTTGAAAAGTTAATAGTCATAAAGAATAGAAAGCTTAGATGAGAGCATACACTCAAGTTATTTCAGGTAATGAAAGATGGGATTGATCCAAAGCTGCATACAAATACAACATAGCTCCTAGTTTTCAACATTTACTTTTTGTCCTTATGATTAAAATCTCAAAAGTTCTTGCCCACAGAAAGAATCTCAAAGTAATGCATGTCAGTTAATTCTACAGCCAGCAACTGATTATTAGGAAAAAAGACAAGAGCCAACATTTTGAGTAAATTTATTAATACACTTCCTGTAATGTAAATTTTCCAATGCAACTGGCTTGATTTCCCTGATTTTCTTTATATTTGAAACCAATACATTATATAAAATACATACAATATGAAGCCAGTATTCTTTTAAATACTGTTCTTAAGTTTGGACTTATATTTTATTTTGTGTTACTTTGGTTTTGCATGTGTCTTGACCCCTTTAAATCTGTATGTAACTTCTCATGTAAGCTCCAGAAAGGAATGGACCATTTTTCTCTTAATCATCACTAATCTTTAGCACAATGCCCAGCACATTGTAGGTCCTCAATAAAATGTGGTTAAACAATAGTTTCAATTTTATTTGCATACTCTGGATGTTTACTCTGTCATTAAAAAAATTCAAGCAAGAATCCACCTTAGGAGCTAAAACAATACTGTGAATAATATTCATTTTAAAATTATTTTGCCATGATTACCAAAGTACCTCTGATAAAACAGTAGTCTCCCTGATGTTCTCTCAGTTGAAGCATTCTACTTTATATATTTTGGTTTCTCTTTATCCTCACTATAGCTGCAGCCTTTTTTAGCAAGTTTAAAATGATTCCAACTTCTTTTATTGATACCAACCTGATTTGTCTTGTAGTATAACTACTCCATGTTTACTTGTATTGGTCATGTTGTACATTATATACTGAGGAATTACTTGTTTGGGATTTATGACTTCTTCTAGGGAGGATACACCTAGAACGGTTTGCAGGCTAAATAGAAGAAAGAATACAAGCTTTTTTTTTTCTCCATAAAATAGGTGGAATAGAAATATGCGAGTATGAATAGAAAACAGACAAAGATTTCAGAATATTTTTCTTAAATCAAACCTCTAAGGCTTATATTTAGTATCTACTTTAAAGTATATTTATCTTTATAACCTTTGAAGGATTCCAACATAGACCCCAAACTATAGCTACAACTTTGAGTCAAAGAAAAAGCAAATCATAGTCAAACCATTCTACTTCTACTCTACCAGAACAATAAATACAAAAGTATTTATTATGAAACACATATACAGGTGAAATTCTAAGCGTTGAGAATTAATCTGCTCTTCTTCAACTGAGCATCTTGATGAAAATAACAAAATAACATCCTAAACACCCCAGGAACTTGGTTATAGCTTAGTTTTAGCTTACTATATCAGAATAACATATCTCCAAACTTCTTCAACATCTTTCTGGCTTATTTCTCTGTTTTCAGCTAAATTTTCTTGATCTTCATCAATTATTTCACAGTTCATTTTCTCTGCATTTTCCTGAAAAAAGAATTACTTTGGTTTAATATGATATGCTCAAATTTTAGAAATAATGAACTGATACTACTTCTAACATTTAGTAATTCTATTAGTATCAGTCTACTGTGGAGCTGTAAAGGTGTCACTTGAAGAAATAATACAGTATTTGGGGCTTTCCAGGTGGCACTAGTTGTAAACAAACTGCCTACCAGTGCAGGAGACTTAAGAGACACAGGTTCAACCCCTGGATTGGGGAGATCTCCTGGAAAAGGAAATGGCAACCCACTCCAGTATTCTTCCCTGGAGAATCTGATGGACAGAGGAGCCTGGTGGACTATAGTCCATGACGTTGCAGAGTTGGATATGAATGAAGCAATTTAGCCCTTAGCATGCACTGTAATAGAGCTTTTGGTTTTGTATCTGCCCCCACTACTGTCAAATTAATTTAAAATACATGCTTAAATTATACAAATAGTATTTCAAATATGTCTCACTTTTTATTATTATTTGAGTTCCAAACAAATTTACATATATACATTTAGAATATAATATAGCTAAGTGATTCCAAGCATTGGCTTCAAATCTTAAAGAATCATTTACTTTTAATTATTCTATTGATATTATTAAGCACACAGTAATTATATTTAAACAAGTGATTAGTAAAAAGGATGTTTTTACCTGAGAGAAATGTAGTCCATGTTTTTTGGGAGTTCTTCGAGATAAGTTTCGCAATTTAAAAATACTATCTTTATCTTTGGAAAAATTCTCTATGCTGTTTTTTCTCAATTCTGGATGCCTTCGTGGAAGAGTTTTAAGTGGAGAACTTGTAGGAAATCTGGTTTAAGAATATGCAATTAAATAATGTGAGATAATGAACTTTTAATGCCTATTTATCTTAGTGCCTATTTATCTTTTCAATTGTGGTTCTGGGAGAAGACTCTTTAGAGTCCCTTGGACTACAAGGAGATCAAAAAAGTCAATCCTAAGGAAAATCAACCCTGAATATTCCCTGGAAGGACTAATGCTGAAGCTGAAGCTCCAATACTTTGGCCACCTGATGCAAAGAGCTGATTCACTGGAAAAGACCCTGATGCTGGGAAAGACTGAGGGTGGGTGGTGGTGGGGAGTGGGACAGAGGATGAGACAGTTGGATAGCATCACTAACTCAATGGACATGAGCTTGAGCAAAATCTGGGAGACAGTGAAGGACAGGGAAGCCTGGTGTGCTACAGTTCATGGGTCTCAAAGAGTTGGACGTGACTTAGCAACTGACCAACAACAAAAATCTTAAAAATAACTCAAAAACACTGGGTTTAATTTATCAAGGAATGAATATTCTACATAAATTAATTTTCTTCTTAAGCCTTTAATTTCTTAAAATAGTTTCCTGATATTATGAGTAAACTGTATATTTTAACTTTATTCCTGTATAATTCAGGGTTATTATTAGGACTAATTCTTTAGGAGAGGTATGACTTACATACAAAACAGTTCTAGAAAGTTACATTTTCTAAATTTCTCTTATTATCTAATTTGTATATATTTTCTGTCCTTTGTGACTGTTCAATTTTCAGAACTCTGTTGTTCCTTTTGATTATAATGCTTTTCCTCCCTTCAATTTAATATAAAATATTTCAAAGATACAAAGAAGTACAAGGTGTTTTTATAAAATAACATCCACATAGGTGACCATCAACAAATGCAACGGTTAACATTTTAACAAGACTTCTTAAACCAATTCATAGTTTTATTATCACTGTAAAAGGCCTAGAGGTAGAGAGACTAAGAGTTTTGCAGAATTTCAGGTAAGAGAAAACAATAGTCTAATGAAAAAAATACCATGAAGACAAGCAGACAGATCAGAGAGTACTGAGGCAGCATGATATACATGGTTTGATAATTATATCATATTTAAAGAGGAGAAGGGAAAGAATGAAAGCAACTACAGGAAAGACTGCCATTCATTCAGATATGGATATAAGAGGTCAAAAGTTAGCTTAGGCGATGGTAGTGATTTTTCATATGCTATATGATATGTGAATCGCCTAATAGGCAAAAAGTGAGTCCTAAAGCTCAGGAGCGATATTTGGGTTGGAGACTTGAAAATCATTAAAACATGGCATGAAAGCAGAGACATAGGAGGAGATTGTCTAGGGAGAGAGGTGAAGTATAGACAAGCCTAGGATCTTGAGGACAATAAAAGCTAAAGGATGAGGTGCAGCAGAGAAACTCAAATGGTGACTAATGAGTAGTGCAGAGAGGAAAGATTTATAGAGTTTTATACAAAGTATTTATATATTTGTTACTGTAGTTTACTTGTGTGACATAAATCATCTTTGACACATAGGCAAAAATCTACTTCTACATTTCATTTGAAAAGTACTAATTTTGTAGAGTAAAAAAGCATGTGTATTAGAATCCAAAGATCTAATTTAAGGGATATATAATCAAGAACTCTGGATGCATGAGAGAAAACTCAATTATGCAGACCCAAGGGAATCAGAAAGATCTCTTGACCTCAAGGTGGGCTACAATACAGCTGACATGAGAAGAAATGTATTCACTAGTCTGATGAATGTGTACATGAGCATATTTCAGACTGAAGGATAAGATTTGTTGACGCATGGTCTCCACCTTTTCACCTGTAAAAATGAGTTAATATCTACTCTGTTTAGCTATTCTAGGTATTAAGTAAGGAAAACACATAACTCATAAAGTAAGGCTGCTGCTGCTGCTAACTCGCTTCAGTCGTGTCCAACTCTGTGTGACCCCATAGAAGGCAGCCCACCAGGCTCCTCCATCCATGGGATTTTCCAGGCAAGAGTACTGGAGTGGGGTGCCATCGCCTTCTCCAAAGTAAGGCTGCTAGTACGTGATAAATGCTTATTTTTTTCAAATTGTGGTATATTTCATTTTTTAGTTATTAAATAAGCTTGCTATTATTTATCTCATCACATGTATTCTTAGATTATATAGATTTATGTCTATTGAAAGCAAGAACCTGTGAGAATTTGTCATTCTTAAATCTATGAAACTAAATGTTGATAATGTTCTGTCCTTCACATGTTATAGAGCTTTCAGAAGATGTTTAAGTTACAGTATCTCCTCCTTTCCTCACAATTTTCTATTTTATTATATATACTATCTATCATTATAAGGTTTGAATTGTGCAGGAATTAGTCTTAAAGGACTTTAACTTCTAAGTGGTTTCAATTGAACTAAGAGCAATAGTTTTCTAAAGAAAATATTACTTCTCTTAAAGAGGCTGCTGTCTCAGTAACCATATAATAGAAGCAGAGTGAAACTTTATGGTTAAGTAATTCAGTTTTGCAATTATTTCTTTGTTTAATACCTGAATAGCTGACTGTTGTCATCAAGATTTTCTGTCCCCCATTTGCCTTTGATATCTTCAATTACATGATTCTTAAGAAATTTTCTCAATAGCTGGATAGTCTGTTGCCTTGTAACTTCAGGACCAAAATTGCTATTAGTTCTTAATAAGTCATAAAGCCAGTCCACTGCTTCTCCTGCTGTAAAACAGTTGCCATATTTTTTGAAGTGTTGCCTATGTTTTCTCAGGGGCATTCCCACTCGAAAAGACGTGGTAATTTCATTCCACTGCAAAATGAAAAAAAAAAAAGTTTTAAAAATCCACTCATTCCTTTCACATATTATTAAATCATTGAAATTCATGAAGAAATCACTTGTCTTATTTGTGCTAAAATTTTTTTACATCTCATACTAATTTCTTATTATTAATTACAGTGTTACGAAAATATTTTTATGTAATGGTTTTTGACGAAAAGTACTTCATTGGCTGATTAGCTTACTTAGGAAACCTAGGAATAATGGAGAACTGTAATGGACCCGCCTTTAGTCCTCAACAGAGAAAGCATTTATTCCTGTTTCTACAACTTCAACTAATATTAATGATATGATAGTAGCATTTGTGTCAGACATTATGCATGGCATTCATTACTTCACTTTAATTCTCACAATTCAATGAATGGGTACTATTATCATCCCATTTTCAGATATGAAATATGAAGCACTGAGATATTTAATAACTTGACCAAGGTCACACACCTGAAAACTCTAGAACTTGCACTCATAACTAAGCACACCAAACAAAACTTACGGCAGGCAGTAGTTTTACTGGTAAAATACCTTTAGTATTAAAAAAAGTTTATATATTTACTAGTGAAGATCCCAATAATGAACATAACAGATGAAGTAAATTAAAATTTAAGTCTATTGTTTGTTTAATAACACTGTGATATATTTACATTTTAAAAAGATAATCACACTTTCAGAAATCTTTTTCAAATTACCCAAAATTTTGGGTTTGTGGCAGGTCTAAGAGTGGTGGTATAGAAGGTGGTGGTGATAAATGTTTTTTTTTGGGAGTACAATTGCTTTACAGCCTTGTGTCAGTTTCTGCTGTACAATGAAGTGAATCAGCTGTATGTATGCATATATCTCCTCCCTCCTGGACTTTCCTCCCCTGTCCCCTACACCACCCATCTAGGTCAACACAGCACCAAGCTGAGCTCCCTGTGTTATACAGCAGCTTCCCATTAGCTATCTATTTTACACATGGTAGTTGGGTTTCCCAGGTGGCTCAGTGGTAAAAGAATTTGCCTACCAATGCAGGAGATGCAAGTTCAATACCTGGGTCGGGAAGATCCCCTGGAGGAGGAAATGGCAACGTACTCCAGTATTCTTGCCTGGAGAATCCCATGGACAAAACCTGACAGGCTGCAGTCCACGGTGTTGCAAAGGGTTAGACATGACTGAGCACGCTCACGTGTATAATATATATACATATATATATGTATGTCAATCCTAATTTCCCAATTCTTCCCACCCTCCCTTTGTCCACACCTCCATTCTCTATGTCTGTGTCTCTATTCCTGCTCCAGAAATAGGCTTCAACATATGGGTTAATATAAAATATTTGTTTCTCTCACAGACAGCTCATAGAGCTCAATATCAAAAAACAAACAACCCAAGTCAAAAAATGGGTGGAAAGCCTAAAAAGACATTTCTTCAAAGAAGACATACAGACGGCCAATAAACACATGAAAATACGCTCAGTGAAAATGGGTTTCCCTTGTGGCTCAGGTGGTAAACAATCTGCCTGCAATGCAGGAGACCCAGGTTCAATCCCTGGGTCGGGAAGATCCCCTGGAGAAGAATACATAGAGATGGCCCATGAACACATGAAAATATGTTCAACTTCACTAATTATTAGAGAAATGCAAATCAAAACTACAATAAGGTATCACCTCAAACCATCAGAATGGCCATCATCAAAAAAATCTACAAACAATGCAGGCGAAGGTGTAGAGAAAAGGAAACCTTTTGCACTGTTGGTGGGAATATAAACTGATACGGCCAAGTGGAGAACAGTATGCAGATTCCTTCAAAAACTAAAAATAAAACTACCATATGACCCAGCAATCTCACCATTGGGTGTATGCCCTGAGAAAACCATAATTCAAAATGATACATGTACTCCAATATTCACTGCCACACTATATTCAATAGCCAGGACATGGAAACAACTCAAATGTTCCATGACAGATGAAAGAGTAAATAAGATGTGGTACAGATAGAGCAGAACATATAACTTTTTAATTGAAAAAAATCCTACTTTAGAGGTGAAGAAATCTGATCTGTAAATCCAACTGTTAGTACTTGTTACGCTACCACTTCTCTAACCTATGTGGTCCCAACATCATAGCACAAAATTTACGGGCTGAAAGAGAACACAATAACTGTATTATTTTCTTTATACACCTGCACATTTCATGTTATTCAAGAAAGTTATACTGAGCTGCAGTTTATACAGAGAATAAGTTGTCTGTTATTCTACAGATAACGACACACTTTAACCTACAGTAACATCTACTCTGGACAACTCTCAGCTCTACTTTACCAGTGGGGAAACTGATGCTCACACAAGTGATCCTCCTAATGTCACATAACTAGTGACACAGTATCCTCGTGGACCGATGATCCAAATACACAAGACACTGTGTGCAAGTACAAATCCTGTGACTACCAACAGTGGCTCCTGATGGGTACTTACAATAGTCTGAGTTTTAGCTGTTAGAAATAGCTGTTATTGAGTTGTATTCAGTCGATACATCCTGTATTTAATTCCACAGGACCGGAAAAATGAAGCTGTCGCAATCTGATCCTACAAAACAAGGGAACTCGTTCTAAATTCCCCTAAAATCCTGTTGAGGGTAGAAAACCTGGGGCGAGGAGCGCCTAAACTCAGAATATTCTAAGTCATCCCAGGAGACGCTGAAAACACCAAGAACAGAGTCGCTTAAGAAGTTGGGTCGATGCGCCTACCCCGGGAGCCTGGAGCAAAGGAGGGGGGCAGACTCTCAAAGGAGGGGGACAAGCGTATCCAACGGTATCGCAAAGGTCCGCGATACCCGAGAACTCCCCTCATCCGCCTCTTCAGCGATCTCCTGGGCTCTGGGGCCCATCCCTACGCCCTAGG
The DNA here is from genome assembly GCF_042477335.2 of Ovis canadensis. Classification (NCBI taxonomy): domain Eukaryota; kingdom Metazoa; phylum Chordata; class Mammalia; order Artiodactyla; family Bovidae; genus Ovis; species Ovis canadensis. Next base: position 44,887,641 of record NC_091245.1, read on the forward strand.
AAAAACCATGAGCCTTTTCACGTAAAACCGGCCATCACTCCGCTGGCCAGTCTCGTCGTTCGCGCTGTCTTACCAGCTTAGTGGCCCGATAAGGGCCTGGAGGCACATCCCGATTCTCCATTCCGCCCACCGGGCCCAAGGGTCCCTCAGCGTCCGGTGCCCGGCATGGCAGCGGAAGGCGACACTCAGACCCCGATTCCCGGGCGGCGACACAGATCCCCACAACCGTCACCCCGCCGTTGATTTGAATACCGCCGAGGGCTGCGCTGATTGGCTGAGCTGTCTGCCCACGTGACGCACCGCCCTGGCTAGCCGCAGGGGGCGTGGGCTGTGGACTCTCTCCAGGCTGCGGCGCAGGCGGACTTGGCTGAGAAAAGCTGATCTTCTTCCTCCCAGCCGGGTGAGACCGGCTCCTTAACCTCACCTGGCTTCTCTGAAGTTGTTTATCTGTCTTGCGGTCCTTGGCTAGGCGGAGTCATGCTTCCACACTCAGAATTGGTGAGGCGGTTTATTCCCCTACAGGATGTTTGGAGCCCAGCATTTGGCTTAAAGGAATTTGAAATTTGAAAAGAAAAAAACGAACAAACACAAGCCTTTTCTGCCTGGTCCCGCAGGGTCCCAGGCAGTTGGTTAGCAAGAGAAACAAACCTGGGGCGTAGCTTTCGCCCGACTGACCGCTTGGTTTTGCTTTTAGGAAGCTTTCTGGGTATAAGGGAACACAATTCCCCACAATTCCATCCTCCCCAGTGCTGAATGTGAGTTAATGCTCACTAACCGCCCCCCAACACCCCGCCCCCCCCCGGTGATGCAAAACTTGCCAAATTGCTTCCCTTAAAATCTATCTCATCACACGAAAATCCTGGGTTTATTTAAATCGTGGATATACAGAAACTGAAGTTCCCAGAACTTGCTCAGAATCTCAGGTCCTGTTGGCATATCTCAGACTTCGTACTTTTAATAAACGTTCTATCACGAGTTTGAAACTGTTTGGTGGTGGGAGTCCCTTAGTTCAGACACTGAGAAATTACCTGAGTGAATTGAAGGCGTGGAAGAATTAATTTGGAAATTAAAGGACAATTTGAAAGGATAGACTATAGTAAAAAGGAGTGATAACAGAAAAATTTTAAGGGAGAACACGATGGTGTGATCACTCACCTAGAGCCAGACATCCTGGAATGTGAAGTCAAGTGGGCCTTAGAAAGCATCACTACGAACAAAGCTAGTGGAGGTGACCGAATTCCAGTTGAGCTATTTCAAATCCTAAAAGATGATGCTGTCAAAGTGCTGCACTCAGTATGCCAGCAAATTTGGAAAACTCAGCAGTGGCCACAGGACTGGAAAAGGTCAGCTTTCATTCCAATCCCAAAGAAAGGCGATGCCAAAGAATGCTCAAACTACCGCACAATTGCACTCATCTCACACGCTAGTAAAGTAATGCTCAAAATTCTCCAAGCCAGGCTTCAGCAATACATGAACCATGAACTTCCAGATATTCAAGCTTGTTTTAGAAAAGGCAGAGGAACCAGAGATCAAATTGACAACATCCGCTGGATCATGGAAAAAGCAAGAGAGTTCCAGAAAAACATCTATTTCTGCTTTCTTGACTATGCCAAAGCCTTTGACTGTGTGGATCATAATAAACTGTGGAAAATTCTGAAAGAGATGGGAATACCAGACCACCTGACCTGCCTCTTGAGAAACCTGTATGCAGGTCAGGAAGCAACAGTTAGAACTGGACATGGAACAACAGACCGATTCCAAATAGGAAAAGGAGTACATCAAGGCTGTATATTGTCACCCTGCTTATTTAACTTCTATGCAGAGTACATCACAAGAAACGGTGGACTGGAAGAAGCACAAGCTGGAATCAAGATTGCTGGGAGGACTATCAATAACCTCAGACATGCAGATTACACCACCATTATGGCAGAAAGTGAAGAGGAACTAAAAAGCCTCTTGATGAAAGTGAAGGAGGAGAGTGAAAAAGTTGGCTTAAAGCTCAACATTCAGAAAATGAAGATCATGGCATCCAGTCCCATCACTTCATGGGAAATAGATCGGGAAACAGTGGAAACAGTGTCAGACTTTATTTTTGGGGTCTCCAAAATCACTGCAGATGGTGACTGCAGCCATGAAATTAAAAGACGCTTACTCCTTGGAAGGAAAGTTATGATCAACCTGGATAGCATATTCAAAAGCAGAGACATTATGTTGTCCACAAAGGTCCATCTAGTCAAGGCTATGGTTTTTCCAGTGGTCATGTATGGATGTGAGAGTTGGACTGTGAAGAAGGCTGAGCACCGAAGAATTGATGCTTTTGAACTGTGGTGTTGGAGAAGACTCTTGAGAGTCCCTTGGACTGCAAGGAGATCCAATCAGTCCATTCTAAAGGAGATCAGACCTGGGTGTTCATTGGAAGGACTGATGCTAAAGCTGAAACTCCAATACTTTGGCCACCTGATGCAAAGAGTTGACTCATTGGAAAAGACTCTGATGCTGGGAGGGATTGGGGGCAGGAGGAGAAGGGGATGACAGAGGATGAGATGGCTGGATGGCATCACCGACTCGATGGACATGAATTTGAGTAAACTCTGTGAGTTGGTGATGGACAGGGAGGCCTGGCGTGCTGTGATTCATGGGGTCGCAAAGAGTTGGACACGACTGAGTGACTGAACTGAACTGAGTATAATGATGTGCAGAGTTTACTTACCTGTTGCATTATTTTGTTACCTATTGCATTATTTCGTTGAAGATACGTATCTTTCTGAACAGATCAATGGTTTGGAATTTTCAGAAAGCTCTTAGTGGATAGGAATAATCAACTCTGTTTTGTATTGTGTTAAGGAAAAGAAGTACAGTGATAGATATTGCAAAATAGTGTTAACCATTTTTTAAAATCTGGCTTTATGACACGTTGTTCTAGGGTTTTCTTTTTTCTTTTGTTTCCTGTTTCCCTTCAGAATGAAAGAAGATGAGAATGTGGAAGTCAATATGTATTTTGCATGTTTTGTCTGGCTTCCTTGTTGCACATCATCTCATATACAGCCTTCAGTATGAGTAGCCACAGCCTAACATTACCTGTTTTTATGTAATATTACCTGACAGGGGATACCATTAATGGCACAAAATTAATTTCAAATTATAAAGCTTCATCTGAAACATTATAAAAGGTAGCAATAAAAGCGGGCTTCCCTGGTGGCTCAGTGGTAAAGAATCTGCCTGCCAGTGCAGGAGACTTCTTTGCTCCCTGGGTGAGGAAGATCCCCTGGAGAAGGAAATGGCAACACATTCCAGTATTGTTGCCTGGGAAATCCCATGGACAGAGGAGCCTGGTGGTCTACAGTCTATGGGGATGCAAAAGAGCCAGACTCGACTTAACAACTAAATAACAGCAGCAGCAACAACGAAAACAATAAAGGTGCATCTAAATTTTTTGTAAGAAAATGGTTGGAGGAGTTCTGAAAAGGTGTGTAATAAGATGTAGGTGTCACATCTTGAGAAGACCTCTGAGACTCTTATTTAGGGACTTCCATATTGCTTGTGGGCTCACTCTGCATCACCCACCATCCTCTGACCATTTGTTTAGATAAGAAAATATCTAAAAGTCAAGGTTTTGTCAAACATGGGTGGTTTGGCTTTTGTTAAGGTGACTTTACATATCTTTGCTCTTAACAACTGTTCGTTGATTTCATAGTTTGATTCTTAGAAGTAACTTTTTATTTTTCTCATTATTGAGGTTTTAAGAGTCACTTTATCATCTTTTCCTCATTCTTTGACATCAGAATGTCTCATGTGGGTTATAAACCACCTGAATTTGGATTATTTGGGATATCTGTTAAAATGCAGATTCCTTAGATTCCCCAGTTTTGGGGGGAGTGTTTGTGTGTGATTGGGCATGGCAGGATAGTACAAGGTACATTCTTAAGGACAGAGGAGTCTGAGTTCTCTGAAGATTTCATAGAGCTGATCTGCTAGAATGCCCATAGACTTCCTACCTGTAGACTTATATGTGTAAGAAATAGGCCTCTGTTAATTTATTTGTGGCTGAACCTAATCGTAATTGACAGAATGAATATCACAAAGTAAAATGAAATGAATGCATCACCTCTTAAATGTAAAAGACATAAAACATGATGAAACAAATTTTTCCACCTTGACAGAGATTATCTGTCTTAGTAAGTTTTGTCCACTTGCCTTGAAGTTTAATTTTTTAAATTAAAAAATTGAATTTAGACTGTAGTTTGTTCATTGCTCTATCTCTAGCTGCTGCTGAACAGTACATAGTAGAAACTTAATAAATAATTGGTGAACAGATGAGTTTTTTAATCACTAAAGGAAAGTTTATATATAGGTGGTATAAGTAAATTATCTTTCCTAGGAAACGTTTTATGAAATCTTTGTGCATATTTGTCAGTTATCCTTGAAATTTAGCCATTCCACCATGCTATGTTTAGAGTTTGAGTTCATGAGTATTGACTAATATTTGGTATGATCTGAGGGAATTTCCAGTTCTCTTGTATTGCTCCAGTTTGTTTTCCTCCCTGCTTCTGAAACTAGTATTAATGATTATTTTATTTCCTGGCACTATCCTCTTTTTCTTGTCCATCCTCCTATATTTTTCATTTTATTATTATTTTCCCTTTAAGTTCTGAGAGAATTCTTCCAACTGAGCTTTAAATTCATTGGTCCAATTTCCTTTACTCTATGTTTTATGTTTTAGTTGCTCAGTTGTGTCCAGCTCTTTGCAACCCCATGGACTGTGTAGCCTGCTAGGCTCTTCTGTCCATGGAGATTCTCCAGGCAAGAATACTGGACTGGGTTGCCATGCCCTCCTCCAGGGGATCTTCCCAACTCAGGGATCGAACCCAGGTCTCCCACACAGGCGGATTCTTTACCCTCTGAGTTACATAGTAACTCACTCTAAAATGCTCCGAAAGGATGTTCTTCTTTGAACTGCTGATGTTTTAATTGTGTGCATTAATTTTCTTTATGTATTCTTATAAAAGATTGCTTTGAAAATTTACCATCAGTAACTGATATGAGTCTCAGTGAAGGCTGGATCAGTCAGTTCAGATCAGTCAGTCAGTTGTGTCTAACTCTTTGCGATCCCATGGACTGGAGTCCCACCTGGCTTCCCTGTTGATCACTAACTCCCGGAGCCTGCTCTAACTCATGTCGCATTGAGGCACCATCCAACCATCTCATCCTCCATTGTCTTCTTCTCCTCCTGCCTTCTGTCTTTCCCAGCATCAGGGTCTTTTCCAGTGAGTCAGTTCTTCACATCAAGTAGCCAAAGTATTGGAGTTTCAGTTTTAGCTTCAGTCCTTCCAGTGAAAATTCAGGACTGATTTTCCTTATGATTGAGTGGTTTGATCTTGCTGTTCAAGGGACTCTCAAGAGTCTTCTCCAACACCATAGTTCAAAAGCATCAATTCTTCAGTGCTCAGCTTTCTTTATGGTCCATCTCTCACATCCATGCATAACTACTGGAAAAACCATAGCTTTGGCTAGATGGACATTTGTTGGTAAAGTCATGTCTCTGCTTTTCAGTATGCTGTCTAGGTTTGTCATAGCTTTTCTTCCAAGGAGCAAGTAACTTTTAATTTCATGGCTGCAGTAAACCATCTGCAGTGGTTTTGAACCCCCCCCAAAATAAAGTCTGTCACTGTTTCCATTGTTTCCCCATCTACTTGCCATGAAGTGATGGGACCAGATGCCATGATCTTAGACTTTTGAATCTTGAGTTTTAAGCCAGCTTTTTCACTCTCCTCTTTCACCTTCATCAAGAGGTTTTTTAGTTCCTCTTTGCTTTCTGCTATAAGACTGGTGTCACCTGCATATCTGAAGTTATTGATACTTCTCCCTGAAATCTTGATTCCAGCTTGTGCTTCATCCAGTCTGGCATTTCTCTTGATGTACGCTGCATTTAAGTTAAATAAGCAAGGTGATAATATATAGCCTTGATGTACTCCTTTCCCAATTTGGAACCAGTCCCTTATTCCATGTCCGGTTCTGTTGCTTCTTGACTTGTGTACAGATTTCTCAGGAGACGGGTAAGGTGGTCTGGTATTCCCATCTCTTGAAGAATTTTCCAGTTTGTTGTGATTCAAAAAATCAGAGGCTTTAGCGTAGTCAATGAAGCCAAAGTAGATGTTTTTCTGGGATTCTTTCATTTTTTCTATGATCCAACGGATGTTGGCAATTTGATTCCTAGTTCCTCTCCCTTTCCTAAATCCAGCTTGAATATCTGGAAGTTCTCTATTCATTTACTGTTGAAGCCTGGCTTGGAGAATTTTGAGCATTACTTTGCTAGCATGTGAGATGATGCAATTGTGTGGTAGTTTTAACATCCTTTGGCCCTGCCTTTCTTTTGGATTGGAATAAAAACTGATCTTTTTCAGTACTGTGGCCACTGCTGAGTTTTTGAAATTTGCTGGCATATTGAGCACAGCACTCAATATCACCTTTTAGGATTTAAAATAGCTCAGCTGGAATTCCTTCACCTCCACTAGCGTTGTTTTTAGTGATGCTTCCTAAGGGCCATTGACTTTACACTACAGGATGTCTGGCTCTAGGTGAGTGATCACACCATCGTGGTTATCTGGGTGATGATCTTTTTGTATAGTTTTTCTGTGTATTCTTGCCGCCTCTTCTTAATAAGTCTCTCACATTACAGGTCTCCCACATTACAAGCATATTCTTTACCAGTTGAGCCACCAGGGAAGCCCAATATTACTGGAGTGGTTAACCTATCCCTTCTTTATCACATCTTCACAACCCAGGAATTGAAGTGGGGTCTCTGGCATTGCAGGTAGATTCTTTTCCAGCTGAGCTACTAAGGAAGCTGGGTACATCCATGGAAATATTTTAAAATACCTACTTTTTACTTTCAACCATCCATGTTCAAATTCCTGTATCCTCAGGTATGCAGAAAAATGCTATAGTTTAGGGTTGGAAGTATAGTTGACATTCATTGTTTTGTTTGGCAACTCACTCTTATTTCTTTTGAGAGTAGCATACTTCCTTATTTGGAATACTAATTCTCCCACTGTGGCTTATATTCTGAATGGACTCTTCCATCTTCCCCATGTCCAGCTGATTCATAGCAATTTGCTTCCCTGACTCAATGAGGTAGTCACGTGACCAAGCTGAGTTAAGCAGAGTCCTCTGAGATTTTTTTTCAAGCTGAGTCAAAATGGAAGAGGTTTCCCTATCTGGTGACTGAGAAGATATGAGCTAGGAGCCAATGGTGGCTATAATTACAACTGAATGGAGTCTTCTGTTCTGTTAAAAAGGAAAAGGAGAACTAGCGAGTGCTAGTTTTAGTCTTTCTGAGGCTAACTTATATTCCTATAATTTGATTACATGATTCATAATTTTTTTTCAGTTTGTTTAGATCTTTGTTGTGTAAATGTTGCCAAACCATAGTTGAATCCACTCACCAGAGTTCAGTAAAGCCAATCTACTGACACTGGGTTGTGCTGAAGGAAGTGCAGTGTTTATTACAGGTGCCTCTAGTAAAGCTCATGGTTTCAAATGCACTATCCAGGTCTACTGAGTTTTGGAAGAGAAGTAGAAAGATGGGGTCTTATATTTAGGCTGCTGTATTCCATATTTTTCTGTGTTGTGCTTGTGTTTAATAGAATAATTTACAGGAAATAAACATTTGAGATTGAAAGGACTGTGAAAAATTTAATTATGTGATTTTTTTCCCTATGCAAAATTATATCAGCCAGCTTCCAAGAGAGCCCCTGATGAGTCATGCTTCCTGGTATTTATGTCCTTGGGTCATCTCATCACAAACCAAGTATGGCTAACCTCTGTAACCAGTAGGATATTGTACAAGTGACAGTGTTATTCTTGACACTAGATCAGAAAAGAAATTCCTGCTCAAATCTTGCCATCTCTTGGGTCTTTCACTTTGGGAGAAGTTAGCTGTCATATCCTGAAGCTGCTCAGGAAATCATTTGGAGAAGTTCCTGTGGAGGGGAGATGAAGCCTTCTATTTAATAACCAGCACTGAATGAGTAACTGCCGTAGGAACCTCCAGCCCCAGTTAGGCTTTGTATGGCTAGCCTTGGGGAGCATCTTGACTGCAGTCTTATGACGGTCCCTGAGTCAGAGCTACTAAGTCATATCTGAACTCCTGACCTATAGAAAATATATGTTTAAAACATTAAATATTCATTGTCCTAAGCTATTAAGTTTTGGGAGAATTGTTACATAGCAATACATGATTAATATAAGGATCCTCATTTTTCTTAAGAAATCAACTGTATAAAGGATAGTAGAATTTATTCTGATGGGAAAGATTAGGGGAAGAACAAATATGAACAAAGCTTTCTTCATTGGACTTTTTAATTATGAGATGCCAAGTATAAATTTAAATGCAGAAGTCAAATATGAAGGTGGACATAAGATTATTAAGTTTTATAGAGAGAACAGAATTACATAATGAAATTTGAAAGGAATCTGTATATAGATTATATTTAAAATTATAGGAAGAGATGTGGACAAAGAGAATGGAGCTCATCACTGAGTCACAAGGAAGAAGAATTAGCAAAGAAGTCTGAGAAGAGACAGTCATTGAGATAGGAAAAGAAACTAGCCTGTGTATTAAGGAAACCTAGAAGATAAACTCTCTCTAGAAGGGAGTGGGCCATCCTTTATAATGACCTGAGAGATTGAGCAGGATTATTATAGTAGAGACATGTCTGTGGGAGCTGTGAAATGGAGGTCAGTAACACCTTCATAAGAGCAGTCTTAATGTAGTGGGGAAAGAATGAAGCACAGTTGGAGTAACTTGACAAGAGAATGGGAATAAGGAGGTTAAGACAGACATCACTAACAGGTTCATGAAGTTCTGCAGTGAAGAGAAGGTGAGAAATATGAAGGTAGTTGGAAGAGGGGAGTTTATTTCTAGTTTATGTGTTTATAATTAAAGATATAGGGTATGAGACTACATTTGTAAGCTGATGGGAATAAGTAACTTCAAGAAAATAATTGGTGATGCAGGAAAGGGGATAACTATGAGAGCAAACCCCTTAAAGGACTCAGAGGGAATGGAATTGTTGCAGGAAGGGAGACCCCTTCCAGGCGCCAGAGTGGCTCATCTATCTCTTGGAATTGAATTGTCCGAGGAGACGTGCTGAGACTCACAAAGCAAGAGACTTTATTGGGAAGGGACAGCCAGGCGGAGAGCAGCAGGGTAAGGGAACCCAAGAGGACTGCTCTGCCACATGGTTCACAGTCTTGGTTTTATGGGATTAGTTTCTGTGCTGTCTGTGCCCAGTCATTCTGATTCAGGGTTCTTCCTGGTGGTGCATGCATTGCTCAGCCAAGATGGATTCCAGTGAGAAGGATTCTGGAAGGTTGATAGGACATGTGGCTTCTCCTTTTGACTTTTCCTAAATTCTTCCAGTTGGTAATGGCTCATTAGTTCCATATTCTTTACCAGGACCTCCTGTGATAAAATTACTATGCAAATAATTATTATGGTGTCTGGCCAGGGTAGGTGGTTTCAGTTAGTGTTTCCCCAACAGAATAGAAGTAGAGATGCTGGACTTTGATGGGAACAGAAATACTTCCTATGTCTATTAAGAAGGCAACTGTGGGCCTTTTCCTTAGTAATACAAAGACTCTGGGAAGTGAAAACATGTCAGAAAAGCTGTCTTGCCATCTCAACTCCTAGTCTATATAATTAGTTGAAGGAATTAATCTCTGATACAGAGTTTTGATTGATTATTCATTAAAGGAATATATATTGAACTCCAACAAAGTAGAAGTTACTTAGGAAAAATGATAGAATATCTTTCTCTAGGAGATTAAAACCTACTTTGGAAGTGATCATGTACATAAATAATTCAGATGCAAGAATTTAATGGTTATAATGGAGATGTGTTCAAAGTGCATTGAAGCATAAGAGAAAGAAGGACCCAAGACTAAGGGGGAAGACTAAGGAAAAGTAGGAATTTGCAGTTGAGCTGGTTAACAACAGCCATAATAATAAATATAGCAATGATGATTTAGAGATGCCTCGTTCATACATATATGAGAGAACACAATAAAAAGGTGGTGATGAATCCTTTTCTACTTTTCTTCCTGTGTTTTATGTGAATGCCTTCACACATTTGCATATTAGCTCTTTAGTGGGATATCCTTGGAGTTCTCTGTTTAGCTGCATGTAAGTGCAGGGCAACTCACTCCTGTGTTCATGCCTGGACAGTTCCATGGACAGAGGAGCCTGGTCAGACACAACTCTGTGCATACACACACAAGTGTATTGGTTTAGACTGGATTGCTTGTAAACCACAATAGATTTAGAATCCCTTAGAGACAGGAAGTTGAACATTTCCTTAAAAACTAACACCAAGATCAAATAGTTTTAAAGTGGAAATTCTGCATTTTAGAATTTAAGTTAATTTCTGTCAAAACTGTATATTGTGTGTGTGAATACACAGGTGTGTATATAAATTGAAATTCAAATTAAAAAACACTTGAGTGTATATAGGGTATACTAGCTAATCAGAATTTTCTGTTTAATCAGAATGGTATTGGTTTTAATATTGTTGAACATCTTTCTAAAATAAATCATTTTCCTTTGAGGTCTTGTTAATGCTTAAAAATGTGTATTAAAATTATAGGAAAAAATTTTAAGTAATTTTCAATTTTATTTTGGTTAGGATTTTACTACGCTTGAATACTATAGTGTTTAGGTCCTCCCTGCCCCCCAACCTTGGGTTTCTGCTTTTATAATAATTCTAATGCATGATTGTGTGTGTGTGTGTGTGTGTGTGTGTGTGTTGGTGTATGATAATAGGTAATACAGTTTTATAATTTATATTCTGCTATTAATGTAGAACTTTAGTTTTTTCCTTACAGCCATTCACATAAAATACTTTTATCTTATGTCTTCTTTTATTCTATCTGCTTTTTTTTGCTTCATCCTTTGTCTCTTCTTGTGGAGAGGTAATAATAAGGAAGGAGGAAATTCTGGTCTTCATATCATATGTCATTTTATAGATTTGTATTTTTCTGTGAACTTTAATGCTAATTCTTTGTTCTCTTTTAACTCTGCTTAGTCAGTACTTTTACTATCCTCCAAGGAGTAATAATAATAATTCATGAATTTTAGTGAGTATATATGGAAAATGCTAATATAATATATAACCATCAAATGTCTGGATTCCCTTTTGTTTAATGTATTTTTTGTGTTTTTCAGTGAAAAGTGATTCATTAATAATCAATTAGTCTTTATCTGTACAACTATACTAGTTTAAGATATGAATGTAATGATGTATATATGTATGTATGAATTCCCAAATCAGAAAAAAAAATCCTTTGGTGAACTGCTTCATAACTATATTACATACGTGGGAAATCTGGTAAACTCAGGGTATGACAAAAGCATTGGTAGAAAGGAATTTATAAAGGAGGGGCAGTTTGTGATGTTTTTGGTCAGAAAAGACTGCATGAAGAGTGTAAATGACTCTTCTTTGCAGGAAATTCATAGAACAAGGAACATTTTCTCTACTATAGTGGACATTTATTGATTGATTATGCAATATCCCTTTCCCCTAGCCACCTTCCTTATGTGTGTGCTTAGCCGCTCAGTTGTGTCTGACTCTTTGTGATCCCGTGGTCTATAACCTGCTGGTCTCCTCTGTCCATGGGGATTCTCCAGGCAAGAATACTGGAGTGGGTTGCCATGCGCTCTTCCAGAGGATCTTCCCAACCCAGGGATTAAATCCAGTCTCCCGCATTGCGGGCAGATTCTTTACCTTCTGAGCCAACAGAGAAGCCCCTAGATTTTACTTAGGACATCCACCCTTTTGGTGTATGGCCCATAAGTACAGGGAGCTGTACTACTGCCAGCTAAGGGGGTAGCCCTGGATTGTCTTAAATGGAAAAGACCCTGATGCTGGGAAAGATTGAGGCCGGGAGGGAAAGGGGGTGACAGAGGATGAGATGGTTGGATGGCATCATTGACTCAATGGACATGAGTTTGAGAAAACTTTGGGAGATAGTGAAGGACAAGGAAGATTGGTGTGTGTGGTCCATGGGATCATAAAGAGTTGAACATGACTGAGCGACTGAACAACAGCAACAACAAAAAAATCTCCAATAATATACATATGCATATAATAATATGTATGTGGACTGCATAGAAAAGTCATATGACCTGACTTTGGGAGGTCCTGTGTGGGCTGTAACACCTGAGCTAATCCTGACAAATCAGTTGAAGTTATCCAGGTGAAGAAACGGAGAGGAAGCCTCTTGAGAAGGAGTAGCTTATACAGAGTCATGGAGGTTTGTTAGTTATGGGCCGTTTGCGTTAGTTTCTCACTCACGTCTGACTTCTTGCAACCCCATGGACTGCAGCCCACCAGGTTCCTCTGTCCATGGAATTCTCCAGGCATAACTGCCATGCCCTTTTCCAGGGATCTTCCAGACACAGGGATCGGACCCCAGTCTCTCCCGCATTACAGGCAGATTCTTTACTGTTTGAGCCACCAGGGAATAGTTTTTATCTGACTAGGGTATATAGTGCAAGAACTGAAGAGTGAGATAAAGCTGGAGAGGTTAGCAATCCTCATGATGGGTTAGGATCATGAGGATGCTTATAGATTGTGTGAGGATTTCATATTATACTATTCCCCGATCTATTCTTGATTAACCTTGCTTCTGACTTTCAAATTCATTTTCCTACAGACAGTCACATTGCAGTTGGAATCTTTACATTTAGATTCTTCCTATAGATGATCTTTCTATAGTCTTCCTACAGATGATCCTTCATGCACCCACTTAATTTTCCACTATATATTTTTAAATCTCACCTTATAATTATGTAATTATCTTATGTATTGTATATATACACATTTAAAACTCAGTGTTATAATTCTTGCTTTCAAATATCAAACATTTTAAAGAACTACAGAGAATAGAAATAGTCTATTATATTTGCTCTTATATTTACCATTTCTCCTGCTCTTTCTTCATTCTCAATGCTGCAGGCATCTTCTGGGTATTTCTGTTCTGTCTGACGAGGTTCCTTTAACAATTCTTTTGGAACAAATCTACTTGCAAGAAATTCTCATAGTTTAGTTATCTTCATCTGAGACTATGTATATTTTACTTTCTTTCCTAAAAGATATCTTCTCTGTATATGGAATTCTGGTTTAAAAATTATTTTCTTTTAGCATTTTAAAAATGTTCCATTTCCTTCTGGCCTCCATGAGACAGCTGTTAATTTGAATAAGCGTTTCCCTATAAGTAATCCATTATTTCTCTCTGGCTGCTTTCATGGTATTTTCTTTGTTTATAGTTTTCATCAGTTCAGTTATGGTGAATGTGGGCAAAGCTTTGTTTGGATTTACTGAATTCATTGAACTTGCAGATTTGTGCATTTTTCTCTACATTTGTGTAGTTTTCAACCATTATTTCTTCAAATATATATATGTATAGATCAAATTGCCAGCATCCTCTGGATCATCAAAAAAGCAAGAGAGTTCCAGAAAAATATCTATGTCTGCTTTATTGACTATGCCAAAGACTTTGACTGTGTGGATCACAATAAACTGTGGAAAATTCTGAAAGAGATGGGAATACCAGACCACCTGACCTGCCTCTTGAGAAACCTATACGCAGGTCAGGAAGCAACAGTTAAAACTGGACATGGAACAACAGACTGGTTGCAAATAGGAAAAGGAGTACGTCAAGGCTGTATATTGTCACCCTGCTTATTTAACTTCTATGCAGAGTACATCATGAGAAACGCTGGACTGGAAGAAATACAAGCTGGAATCAAGATTGCCAGGAGAAATATCAATAACCTCTGATATGCAGATGACACCACCCTTATGGCAGAAAGTGAAGAGGAACTCAAAAGCCTCTTGATGAAAGTGAAAGAGGAAAGTGAAAAAGTTGGCTTAAAGCTCAACATTCAGAAAACGAAGATCATGGCATCCGGTCCCATCACTTCATGGGAAATAGATGGGGAAGCAGTGGCTGACTTTATTTTTTTAGGCTTCAAAATCACTGCAGATGGTGATTGCATCCATGGAATTATGACACTTACTCGTTAGAAGGAAAGTTATGACCAACCTAGATAGCATATTCAAAAGCAGAGACATTACTTTGTCAACAAAGGTCCGTCTAGTCAAGGCTATGGTTTTCCCAGTAGTCATGTATGGATGTGAGAGTTGGACTATGAAGAAAGCTGAGCACTGAAGAATTGATGCTTTTGAACTGTGGTGTTGGAGAAGACTCTTGAGAGTCCCTTGGACTGTAAGGAGATTCAACCAGTCCATCCTAAAGGAGATCAGTCCTTGGTGTTCATTGGAAGAACTGATGTTGAAGCTAAAACTCCAGTACTTTGGCCACCTGATGTGAAGAGCTGACTCATTTAAAGACCATGATGCTGGGAAAGATTGAGGGCATGAGGAGAAGGGGACGACAGAGGATGAGATGGTTGGATAGCATCACTAACTCGATGAACATGGGTTTGGGTGGACTCTGGGAGATGGTGATGGATAGGGAGGCCTGGTGTGCTGTGGTTCATGGGATTGCAAAGAGTTGGACATGACCGAGTGACTGAACTGATGATGAACTGATATATTTATATGATTTATTAGCAAGCTTTTCCTTTACTCTGTCTGGGACTCATTAAATAATAATATCAGACCTTTTATTATTGTACCAGAGATTCCATATTTTCGGTTTAATTTTTTCATATTTTCCTGTTTTTCAGATTCAGTTCCGTTCAGTCACTTATTGATTTTCTTTCCCTCTGAGCATTTTCTTGGTTAAAAGCAAGTAATTTGGGGTTATACCTTAGACAGTTAAATATTATGTTATGAAACTCTGGGTCTTATTTATAATCCTATGAAAAATATTGATATTTTTGTTTTTGCTAGCAGTTGGCCACTTTAAATTAAGACCACAAATTGCAACCAGCTTTCTACTGGTTGTGGTTTCAAGGTCAATTCTGTTTTCAAAGCTTTTGTTCTGCAAAGAGTCCTTTTGTGTGTGTGTACCATTCACAGTGGCCAGTAAAGAATCTGGGCAGTGATCTAAATACTGATTCACTTCTCAGAGTTGTTTGGATGCTGTTTCAGGTCAAATACACATATGTGGGGCTTCCCTGGTAGCTTAGCTGGTAAAGAATCCACCTGCAATGCACAGATCCCTGGGTTGATTTCTGGGTCAGGAAGATCTCTTATAGAAGGGATAGGCTAGGCTACCTACTCCGGTATTCTTGGGCTTCCCTGGTGCCTCAGACAGTAAAGAATCCACTGGCAATGCAGGAGACCTGGGTTCTATCCCTGGATTGGGAAGATACTCTGGAGAAGGGAAAGGATACCCACTCTAGTATTCTGGTGTGGAGTATCTCCATGGATAGAGGAGCCTGGCCGGCTACAGTCCATGGGATCACAAAGAGTCAGACTCGATTGAGCAACTAACCACAGCACAGCACATACATATGCAGCTAGGGTTGAGCATTATAGTTCACAAACAATTTATGGTGTGACTTTCCCACAATCTCTAGTCTGCAATATTTCCTGTACTTACCTATTTCCTGGGTAAAGTGCCTGCCCGCAATGCGGGAGACCCGAGTTCGATCCCTGGGTCAGGAAGTTCCCCTGGAGAAGGAAATGGCAACCCACTCCAGTATTCTTGCCTGGTGACTCCCATGGATGGAAGAGCCTGGTGGGCTACAGTCCATGGGGTCGCAAAGAGTCAGACATGACTGAGCGAGCTCACTTCACTTCCCCTTTTTTGGTCCTCTGGCCAGAAATATCTCTTTGTTTACTCCACTCTCATACTTCCTGTGACTCTATCTTCACTTGGTGCAAAGCAGCAAGAAGACAAAGGTGGGTGGATGGGAAGGAATTGCCTTACCCTCTTTGAATGGCAGATCATCTACAGGAGAGGAAAGTTCCCCTCACTTAGAATTTTAGACTCCCATACCTCTCACTGCCACCTTTGCCATGGTCTCTGAGCCACCATTGGAGCCTAGCCCCTGGGGGGCCAGTGCATTAGAGAATGGAGAAAAAGGAAGAAAAATGGAGCTCTTGCTCTCTCTCTGAGTGTTAGGTCACACCTTTCCTGCTCGTTGAGCCAGAATTGCAGAAATTCTCTTCGCGCTTGTCTGTTCTTGACCAAATTCTATTTCTAGATTTTGGGTTGAGTTGAGTCCAGGCCAGGGAATGCCAGAGTAAAATGAAAGTTGAAATTCAGTGTCAGTTTAGTGGTACTCTGATTTCTAGCTTTTCTTTCCCACTCTGTGTGCTATACTTTAATTCTGAGTCCTCAAGTAGCTCTGCTCTATGCATTCTGTTCAGGTTTTATAGCTGTATTTGGTGCAATAGTGAATTATTAATAAATAATTGGTTGGTTAATTGTGGATGAGAGGTTATCATAGCTTCTAAGTTTAGGAATTTTTCAATGAAATATATTTTGGAAATAATCTGTTTTCTTTTATTAGGGGAAGTTTAATATCTCTCTTGTAAAAATCTTCTAGATATTAAACTGATTGTCCTTTGTTATCATGAAAGAAATAATATTCTTCACATTATTGTTTACTTCACAAAGTATTTGCTACAGGTTTAGTATGTTACTGATTTTCAAAAAAGAATTGTTTTATGTGTCTCTTTATTCTGAGTAGGTTGTAATATATTCGTTAATGTCTTTCATTCAAAATGAAACAAAAGCCTAAGTATGTCTCAAGAAACAATCAAAATGTTATACCATATAAAATCAACCACATAGTATAAAATATTCTAGCAATCAAATAATCTCAACCATTTCAATAACATTTGTTCTTTAAAAATTTATGATACAATAAGTGAAATTTTCTTTTTTACTATAATGGCTTCCCTTTTCCTTAAAATATTGGGTTCATTCTTATACCTTAAAAGTAAATTTAAAATGAAATTCTTGTGTAAGTGGACATAGGAGTAAAGAACATTGTTGAGTCTTTTATTAGGTGAAAGAATTTATAACTAGAAACTGCTACTCAGGACACATGTTAACCATTGAGTATAGATAGGGGAAAGTGTTTATTTGCATCAAAATTACCAAAACTTTAATTTATTTCTGGGTTTTTCCTTTATAAACTATATATAAGTTGCAGTTTACTTACTCCTTGGAAGAAAAGTTATGACTAGCCTAGACAGCATATTAAAAAGCAGAGACATTACTTTGTCAACAAAGGTCCGTCTAGTCAAGGCTATGGATTTTCCAGTGATCATGTATGGGTTTGAGAGTTGGATTGTAAAGAAAGCTGAGTGCCGAAGAATTGATGCTTTTGAACTGTGGTGTTGGAGAAGACTCTTGAGAGTCCCTTGGACTGCAGGAGATCCAGCAAGTCCATCCTAAAGGAAATCAGTCCTGAATATTTATTGGAAGAACTGATGTTGAAGCTGAAACTCCAATACTTTGGCCATCTAATGCGAAGAGTTGACTCATTGAAAAAGACCGTGATGCTGGGAAAGATTGAAGGCAGGAGAAGGGTATGACAGAGGATGAGATGGTTGGATGGGATCACCAACTCAATGGACATGAGTTTGAGCAAGCTCTGGGAGTTGGTAATGGACAGGGAAGCCTGGCATGCTGCAGTCCATGGGGTTGCAAAGAGTGG
The DNA here is from genome assembly GCF_042477335.2 of Ovis canadensis. Classification (NCBI taxonomy): domain Eukaryota; kingdom Metazoa; phylum Chordata; class Mammalia; order Artiodactyla; family Bovidae; genus Ovis; species Ovis canadensis. Next base: position 44,905,282 of record NC_091245.1, read on the forward strand.
ACATGACTGAGCAACTGAACTGACCTGAAGTTGCAGTTACAAGCAACTGTGTAAGGGCATTGCATTGTAGTTGGTACTTTAAAGCTTGTGAACATTTAATATTGTTCCATCTTAACTGCATGTCAGAGACTTTAGACTTAACTGAAATTTAGTCCTTACAATGAATTCTAAAACCAGGACACTTGGTGTCATGAACACTGTAAAACGAGCTATTGGACTCTGAGAATCAGGCTGGGCAAGAATGAGTCTAGTTTATCTGCCTTCTCTTGTCATCATCATGAGATTAATTAGGTTGGATGCCTGCTTCCTAAAATCCTAAACTTTTAGTAGGCATTCATTTCCTAGGGACCATGATGCTTTTAATCATAGCCTTAGTGTTAACATTAATTCTAAGATTCTCCAGGAGTACCTATTAGGAAATGACAAACTTTTTTGGACCACAAAGTTTTGACTCTTTTATAAGTAATCTTTCCTGTTGAAGCTTTCATATATTGCTTCAGTAAATATTTATTGACTGCTTACCGTGTTCTTGGACTTTGCTAGATATTGCTAAATTAGTCAGTAAAACATAGTTTGAGTCAGATTTATTTAAAATCTAGCAGGAAATAGAAGCCAATAATATAAAGTTTAACTTGTGTTGTGATAGAATTATATCGCTTAGGAGTATAGAAGAACACCTAATTCAAAGAAGGCCTAGGATAACACTCAAGACCAAGAACATATCAGCCAAGGGAAGGGATGATTGAAGCTCTCTTTGACTTGTGACTAACTTAGCCTGAGATCTCCTGACACCTGTAGCTTGTAAATAGTGATGCTTTATGATTCTAATTCAATGTTATTTTGTACCTCTTAAAGAATGGGTGCCCAGAAATGTTTACATACTTTTTTCTACGCTGATGACACGGACCTTTATTAATATATAATCATGATCAGATACAAATGACTAAAACAGTGATTTATTTAAAGAAATGTCATAATTACCAGTTACTAATAAATGATTTTATATGTGTACAGCCTCCTAAATCAAGTTTTTTATAATAATTCTTGAAATCTGTCAGCAGCTTTCATTTACTGTTTTCTCATCTGACAGTGGATTCATGGATCTATTTGCTTGTCTTGCAGTTTTGTTTCTAGAGCCCTTCCATTCTTTTTTGTCCTTTATGAAGAGGGTTAAGAAATGTTCTTATGAAACATCAGTCCCATTTTTGTTAGAGTCTTTACCTAGTTTATCCTCAGTTTTCCAGAAAAATCACTGCTTTCAAGGATAGTATATGTTCATTTAATGTCTCTGATACAGTATTCTCAGGTGTCTTTTGCTTTCTTTTCTCCTTTTATCACTGGAAGTTTCATTTCTGAGTTTATTCCTTCCAGTTATTATCTTGATGTTTTCCTACAGCACAGTAAGATAAAAGCAAATTATCTTGTTTAGCTGGAAAAGATGAATGATTGAATAAAATGAAAGGAAAATATAGAATTCAAAGCCTTCAGGAGAGGAAGATCATGGCTTAAAGGTAATGGTGGCAATGAATATTTCTGTCTTCATGGAGAAAGAGGCTTTGAGAGGTCAAAATAATTTGTTTCCAGGTTATTTGCAAGTGAACTCCAGACCAAGGGGAGAGCGACAGCACATGGGGACCAATGTACTCTGACAGAGAACCTGGATATTACAAAATGTACAACTATGTGGGCTTCTACTAAGTGGAGTGCTTCAGTTCAGTTCAGTCGCTCAGTTGTATCTGACTCTTTGCAACCTCATGGACTGCAGCAATTCCTTGTCCATCACCAACTCTCGGAGCTTACTCAAACTCATGTCTATCGAGTTGGTGATGCCATAAACCATGTCATCCTCTGTCGTCCCCTTCTCCTCCCGCCTTCAATCTTTCCCAGCATCATGGTCTTTTCCAATGAGTCATTTCTTTGCATCAGGTGGCCAAAATATTGGAGTTTCAGCTTCAGCATCAGTCCTTCCAATGAATATTCAGGGATGATTTCCTTTAGGATTGACTTGTTCGATCTCCTTGCAGTCCAAGGGACTCTCAAGAGTCTTCTCCAACATCACAGTTCAAAAGCATCAATTCTTCAGTTCTCAGCTTTCTTTATAGTCCAACTCTCACATCCATACGTGACTACTGGAAAAACCATGGCTTTGACTAGATGGACCTTTTTTGGCAAAGTAATGTCTCTGATTTTTAAATGCTATAGACTGGGTCAAGTCACTA